>NW_027460357.1:822701-1422701 GCF_050947875.1 Dermacentor variabilis
TGTTATCTGAAGCTGCCTTTCACATGTATGTAAGTTTGAGGCGCGGCACGCTATTTGCAGATCATCCACATATATGGAGTGCATAACAGAGGGGGGGATTGCTTTGTTAACAGAGTTCATTTTTACTATAAAGAGTGTTGTACTTAGTACGCATCCTTGTGGCACTCCATTTTCCTGGATGAATATACGTGACAGCGCCGTTCCTAAACGCACCTGGAATGTTCGGTCCGACATGAAATCGGCTAGACATTTGAGCATTCTACCTCGGATTCCTAAATCTGCTAAGTCCCTTAAGATACCAAACCTCCATGTTGTGTCGTAGGCCTTTTCTAAATCAAAGAAAACAGTGAGACAGTATTGTTTGTGTAGAAAGGCCGCACGTATCTCGTCTTCTAGCCGGACTAGGTGATCTGTTGTGGAGCAACCTTTCTTGTATCCACACTGATGGTTATCTAGCATGTTCTCTGTTTCAAGGATGTAAGTCAGTCTTATGTTGATGATGGCTTCATAGGACTTTGCAAGACAACTTGTGAGTGCTATGGGTCTATAACTGGTTGCTGTTGTGGGAGGTTTTCCAGCTTTCAAGAACGGGATTATGATAGCTTTCTTCCATTCTTTCGGCATTTTTCCCGTTTCCCAGATTTTATTAAAGAAACGAAGCAAGGTTTCAACTGCATTAGGAGGTAGATGAGCGAGCATCGCGTAATGTACTCTGTCCGGACCAGGTGCTGTTTTTTTGTCAGTTGTTAGTACTCTATTGATTTCCGGTAGTGTTAGAGCGGCATTATACGGTCTTTCTGAACTTCCTGTGGTCGGAAGCTTTAGTTTTTCTGCTAATTGCTTATGTTTTAGAAATGCAGCTGAATAGTTTACCGAGCTTGATATAGTATGGAAGTGTTCTCCTAATATGTCTGCTTGTTCGTCTATATTTGTTTGCGTGCCTGGAGGTGTTAGTATGGGGATAGTGTAAGAAGCGTAGTCGCCTCTAAACTTACGAACCTGATCCCACATTCGTTTGGATGTTATTGAACTATTTATAGACGAGACATAATTTTTCCAGGACTGTCTTTCGGCTTGTCTGCGTGTGTACCTGGCTTTCGCTTTTGCTTTTTTGAAGGAGAGTAGATTGTCTTGTGTTGGGTATCGCCGGAAGATACCCCACGCTTTGTTTTGTAGTTTTTTTGTTTGTGTACATTCCTTCGTCCACCAGGGTTTCAGATTTTTTCTTAATAGGCCAGAGGATTGTGGGATTGTTTCTGCTGCAGCAGCAAGTATACAGGCGGTGATCTTATCATTCATTTCATCTATGGTTAGCTCATCTGATATGTTATGTAGACTGGCCTTTTCAGTAAAGAGAGGCCAGTCTGCTAGGTGGAGTTTCCAACGGGGTGGTCTTAATGGTATGGTAGGAGAAGGAGATTTTCTTTTAATAATAGCAGGCATATGGTCACTACCATAGGGGTTGTCAATAACACTCCATTGAAAATCGTCAAAGAGAGATGGAGAGCATAGTGCCAGATCTAAGCAACTCATAGCGCCTGTGCTTGGGGAGTAGTAAGTTGCCGCACCGGTGTTTAAAAGGCATATGTTATTTGTTAGGATAAAATCTTCAAGCGTTTGACCCCTGGTGTCAGTTGTTTGACTACCCCACAACGTGTTATGTGAATTAAAATCACCGGCTAATAAAAATGGTTCGGGTAGCTGGTTTAAAATTAACTCTAGGTCTCTTACGGTAAAATGTAAATGCGGCGGAATGTATACTGAACAAATGGTGATGGTTTTGTGAGCTAAAACGGTGACAGCAACGGCTTCTATGTGAGTGTTAATGGGAACTTCTCTGGCTGCTATACCACCTGGCAGGACAATGGCTACACCACCTGACAGCCGGTTCGCCTGAGTACGGTCGCGCCGTACAACAGTGAAACCTTTCAAAATGTTTTTGTGTTTTTCGCCTAGGTTTGTTTCCTGTAAACACAGGGCTACAGGAGAGAAGTTTATTAATATGTCTTTAATGTCACCTAAGTTGTGTAAAAGCCCTCTACAATTCCAGTGGATAATAAAAGCCATTTTAAAATGGAAAGATAAGAAATGGCATTACGGAAAAATTAAGAGGTGTGGTATAGGTGACATGTATTAAAAAGGCTAATACAAATGAGCGATAACCTTTAGGTTAACGCTTTCTTATTTTGAGTTGTTATTGGGATTTTGTCCCTCTTACCGCGCTCGAGAGAGCGCTTATCCTTCGGTGTCAATGACACCGGAGTTTTTGTGTCGACCTCCATCGCTCTCTCTGAGGCGCTGGAGGACCGAGAGTTAGGCGCCGAGACACGTGCCTCGGGCCTTGGGGTTCGTTTGATTTTAGGGCCCTGCGGGGCTGGTGTCTGCAGGGCTGTCGTAGAGGGTGGAGCAGTACTGACTGCTTCCACCACGGGGGCGGGAGGAGTCACTGCGGCACCACTGCGCGTGGGCTCGGAGGACTCCGGAGGCCTCTGTGACGCTGCCCCCGCCTGCGTCACTTCGGCATAACTTCTTCGGGGAAGGTACGACAGTCTTTTTCTGGCTTCGAAGAACGAGATTTTTTCTTTAACAGTTAGTGCAATGACTTCTTTTTCTTTTTTCCAGCAAGGGCAGGACCGCGAATAAGCTGGGTGATCTCCCTTGCAGTTAACACAATGTGGCGAAGAAGTGCAATTCTCTGATTGGTGATCGTTGGAGCTGCATTTAGCACAAGTTGTTTGTCCTCGGCATGCATGTGAAGCATGTCCGAACCTTTGGCACTTAAAACATCGTCTAGGGTTCGGGATATATGCTCTGACATTGACTTTAACATAACCTGCATCGAGTGAAGCAGGCATTTCGCTTGTTCCAAAAGTGAGTATAACATGTTTGGTGGGGATTTCTTGGTTGTTTCTGCGGATTACTATTCTTTGTACTTTTGTCACATTTTGTTCTTGGAAACCCTCAAGGAGTTCCTCATCGCTCAGTCCAATAAAGTCTTCTTCAGATATTACTCCCCTGCTTGTATTAAGTGTTCTGTGGGCTGAAACAGTCACTGTCGCTTCGCCAATACTGGTAAGTTCAGAGAGCTTATCTGCTTGATCTTTGTTATTCAGTTCTAGGAGGAGGTCCCCGCTAGACATTTTGGATGCTTTGTATGTTGGTCCGATTTTGTCTTTCAGACACTTCGCTACCAGGAAAGGAGAGAGTTTCCTTACCGGAATGTTGCTTTCACTATGCACTACATAGTACTTTGGAAATGTTGGGGCGTTGCTTTGAAAGGAAAATTGAAATGGTACTTCGGTGCGGCATCTCTTCAGACGCCGATCATAAACAACAGAGGCTTGCGCTGCCATAGGAAAATGTGTATGTTCGGCAACAGCGCCGACCGCCCACCACGGAGCCCAACGAGGGGACGCGGCACAGCTTGTGTACAAGCCTGCACGACGCCAGCCGTACGCCATCACTATAACCCAACATGGTGTACCCAAGGTAGGATATCCACACAAGGTTAACCCTTGCCGCCGTGGAGAAAGGAAGTAAATGGAAGAGAGAAGAAGACAGGAAAGATGTAAAGTGAGAGATAAAGACGAAGGTTTGAGAAGAGAGAGACAGGAAAAGGCGACTACCGATTTCCCCCGGGTGGGTCAGTCCGGGGGTGCCGTCTACGTGAAGCAGAGGCCAAAGAGGCGTGTTGCCTCCGCCGGGGGGCCTTAAAGGTCCGAACACCCGGCATCGGCTCAACCTCCAGGATCCCCCTTTCCCCGGACACGGCTAAGCCGCGCACGACTACACGCGGGAGGGTCCAACCCTCGTGTGCTCGGGTCCGTGGTGTCGCAACACACCAAACGCCTGTTGACGCAGACGCCCCTGCGGGGACAAGTGGTTTGGTACAAATCCATGCGCGGGTGCTAAAAAGAGCAGCATGGGCGTGCTTAGCACGTCGTTTGGCAGAAATCTACGTGCGCGCTCTGCCAAAAGCAGCATGTGCATGCATAACTTGTGGTTTTGCAGAAAACAACGTCCGCGTCTACCAAAAATGCATGTGCATGCTTAACAAGTGGTTTGGCACAAAGCCATGCGCGTGTGCTAAAAAGAGCAGCATGGGCGTGCTTAGCACGTCGTTTGGTAGAAATCCACGTGCGCGCTCTGCGAAAAGCAGCATGTGCATGCTTAATTTGTGGTTTTGCAGAAAACAACGTCCGGGTCTACCAAAAGATGCATGTGCATGCTTAAGAAGTGGTTTGGCACAAATGCATGCGCGGGTGCTAAAAAGAGCACCATGGGCGTGCTTAGCACGTCGTTTGGCAGAAATCCACGTGCGCGCTCTGCCAAAAGCAGCATGTGCATGCATAACTTGTGGTTTTGCAGAAACCAACGTCCGCGTCTACCAAAAGATGCATGTGCATGCTTAACAAGTGGTTTGGCACAAATCCATGCGCGGGTGCTAAAAAGAGCAGTTGGGCATGCTTAGCACGTCGTTTGGTAGAAATCCACGTGCGCGCTCTGCCAAAAGCAGCATGTGTATGCATAACTTGTGGTTTTGCAGAAAACGTACGCGTCTACCAAAAGATGCATATGCATGCTCAACAAGTAGTTTGGTACAAATCCATGCGCGGGAGCTAAAAAGAGCAGCATGGGCGTGCTTTGCACGGCGTTTGGCAGAAATCCACGTGGGCACTCTGCCAAAAGCAGCATGTGCATGCATAACTTGTGGTTTAGTAGAAAACAACGTCCGCGTCTACCAAAAGATACATCTGCATGCTTAACAAGTGGTTTGGCACAAATCCATGCGCGGGTGCTAAAAAGAGCAGCATGGGCGTGCTTAGCACGTCGTTTGGCAGAAATCCACGTGCGCGCTCTGCCAAAAGCAGCATGTGCATGCATAACTTGCGGTTTTACAGAAACCAACGTCCGCGCCTACCAAAAGATGCATGTGCATGCTCAACAAGTGGTTTGGCACAAATTCATGCGCGGGTGCTAAAAAGAGCAGTATGGCGCGCTTAGCACGTCGTTTGGCAGAAATCCGTGTGCGCGCTCTGCCAAAAGCAGCATGTGCATGCATACATTGTGGTTTGGCAGATAACAACTTCCGCATCTGCCAAAACATGCATATGCAAGCTTAAAAAGTGGTTTGGCACAAATCCATGCGCGGGTGCTAAAAAGAGCAGCAGGGGCGTGCTTAGCACGTCGTTTGGCAGAAATCCACGTCGGTGCTCTGCCAAAAGCAGCATGTGCATGCATAACTTGTGCTTTGGCAGAAAACAACATCCGCTTCTGCAAAAAGATGCATATGCATGCTCAACAAGTGGTTTGGCACGAATCCATGCGCGGGTGCTAAAAAGAGCAGCATGGGCGTGAAGCACGTCGTTTGGCAGAAATCCACGTGCGCGCTCTGCCAAAAGCAGCATGTGCTAGCATAACTTGTGTTTTGGAAGAAAACGACGTCCGCGTCTGCCAAAAGATGCATATGCATGCTCAACAAGTGGTTTGGTACAAATTCATGCGCGGGTGCTAAAAAGAGCAGCATGGGCGTGCTTAGCATGTCGTTTGGCAGAAATCTACGTGCGCGCTCTGCCAAAAGCAGCATGTGCATGCATAACTTGTGGTTTTGCAGAAAACAACGTCCGCGTCTACCAAAAATGCATGTGCATGCTTAACAAGTGGTTTGGCACAAAGCCATGCGCGTGTGCTAAAAAGAGCAGCATGGGCGTGCTTAGCACGTCGTTTGGTAGAAATCCACGTGCGCGCTCTGCGAAAAGCAGCATGTGCATGCTTAATTTGTGGTTTTGCAGAAAACAACGTCCGGGTCTACCAAAAGATGCATGTGCATGCTTAACAAGTGATTTGGCACAAATGCATGCGCGGGTGCTAAAAAGAGCACCATGGGCGTGCTTAGCACGTCGTTTGGCAGAAATCCACGTGCGCGCTCTGCCAAAAGCAGCATGTGCATGCATAACTTGTGGTTTTGCAGAAACCAACGTCCGCGTCTACCAAAAGATGCATGTGCATGCTCAACAAGTGGTTTGGCACAAATCCATGCGCGGGTGCTAAAAAGAGCAGTATGGTCGTGCTTAGCACGTCGTTTGGCAGAAATCCACGTGCGCGCTCTGCCAAAAGCAGCATGTGTATACATAACTTGTGGTTTTGCAGAAAACAATGTCCGCGTCTACCAAAAGATGCATGTGCATGCTTAACAAGTGGTTTGGCACAAATCCATGCGCGGGTGCTAAAAAGAGCAGCATGGGCGTGCTTAGCACTTCGTTTGGTAGAAATCCACGTGCGCGCTCTGCCAGAAGCAGCATGTGCATGCATAACTTGTGGTTTTGCAGAAAACAACGTTGGCGTCTACCAAAAGATGCATGTGCATGCTTAACAAGTGGTTTGGCACAAATCCATGCGCGGGTGCTAAAAAGAGCAGCATGGGCGTGCTTTGCACGGCGTTTGGCAGAAATCCACGTGCGCGCTCTGCCAAAAGCAGCATGTGCATGCATAACTTGTGGTTTAGTAGAAAACAACGTCCGCGTCTACCAAAAGATACATCTGCATGCTTAACAAGTGGTTTGGCACAAATCCATGCGCGGGTACTAAAAAGAGCAGTATGGGTGTGCTTAGCACGTCGTTTGGTAGAAATCCACGTGCGCGCTCTGCCAGAAGCAGCATGTGCATGCATATCTTGTGGTTTTGCAGAAAACAACGTCGGCGTCTACCAAAAGATGCACGGGCAAGCTTAACAAGTGGTTTTGCACAAATCCATGCGCGGGTGCTAAAAAGAGCAGCATGGGCGTCTTTAGCACGTCGTTTGGCAGAAATCCACGTGCGCGATCTGCCAAAAGCAGCTTGTGCATGCATAACTTGTGGTTTTCAAGAAAGCAATGTCCGGGTCTACCAAAAGATGCATGTGCATGCTTAACAAGTGGTTTGGCACAAACCCATGCGCGTGCGCTAAAAAGAGCAGCATGGGCGTGCTTAGCACGTCGTTTGGCAGAAATCCACGTGCACGCTCTGCGAAAAGCAGCATGTGCATGCATAACTTGTGGTTTTGCAGAAAACAACGTCCGCGTCTACCAAAAGATACATGCGCATGCTGAACAAGTGGTTTGGCACAAATCCATGCGCGGGTGCTAAAAAGAGCCGCGTGGGTGTGCTTAGCACGTCGTTTCGCAGAAATCCACGCGCGTGGTCTGCCAAAAGCAGCGTGTGCATGCATAACTTGTGGTTTTGCAGAAAACAACGTCCGGGTCTACGATGAGATGCATGTGCATGCTTAACAAGTGGTTTGGCACAAATCCATGCACGGGTGCTAAAAAGAGCAGCATGGGCATGCTTAGCACGTCGTTTGGCAGAAATCCACTTGCGCGCTCTGCCAAAAGCAGCATGTGCATACATAACTTGTGGTTTGGAAGAAAACAACGTCCGCGTCTGCCAAAAGGTGCATATGCATGCTCAAAAAGTAGTTTGGTACAAATCCATGCGCGGGTGCTAAAAAGCGCAGCATGGGCGAGCTTTGCACGGCGTTTGGCAGAAATCCACGTGCACGCTCTGCGAAAAGCAGCATGTGCATGCATAACTTGTGGTTTTGCAGAAAACAACGTCCGCGTCTACCAAAAGATACATGCGCATGCTGAACAAGTGGTTTGGCACAAATCCATGCGGGGGTGCTAAAAAGAGCCGCGTGGGTGTGCTTAGCACGTCGTTTCGCAGAAATCAACCCGCGTGGTCTGCCAAAAGCAGCGTGTGCATGCATAACTTGTGGTTTTGCAGAAAACAACGTCCGGGTCTACGATGAGATGCATGTGCATGCTTAACAAGTGGTTTGGCACAAATCCATGCACGGGTGCTAAAAAGAGCAGCATGGGCATGCTTAGCACGTCGTTTGGCAGAAATCCACTTGCGCGCTCTGCCAAAAGCAGCATGTGCATACATAACTTGTGGTTTGGAAGAAAACAACGTCCGCGTCTGCCAAAAGGTGCATATGCATGCTCAAAAAGTAGTTTGGTACAAATCCATGCGCGGGTGCTAAAAAGCGCAGCATGGGCGAGCTTTGCACGGCGTTTGGCAGAAATCCACGTGCGCGCTCTGCCAAAAGCAGCATGTGCATGCATAACTTGTGGTTTAGTAGAAAAGAACGTCCGCGTCTACCAAAAGATACATCTGCATGCTTAACAAGTTGTTCGGCACAAATCCATGCGCGGGTGCTAAAAAGAGCAGCATGGGCGTGCTTAGCACGTCGTTTGGTAGAAATCCACGTGCGCGCTCTGCCAGAAGCATCATGTGCATGCATAACTTGTGGTTTGGAAGAAAACAACGTCCGCGTCTACCAAAAATGCATGTGCGTGCTCAACAAGTGGTTTGGCACAAATCTATGTGCGGGTGCTGAAAAGAGCAGCATGGGCGTGCTTAGCACCTCGTTTGGCAGAAATCCACTTGCGCGCTCTGCCAAAAGCACTATGTGCATGCATAACTTGTGGTTTGGCAGAAAACCACGTCCGCGTCTACCAAAAGATGCATGTGCATGCTTAACAAGTGGTTTGGCACAAACTCATGCGCGTGTGCTAAAAAGAGCAGCATGGGTGTGCTTAGCACGTCGTTTGGCAGAAATCCACGTGCGCGCTCTGCGAAAAGCAGCATGTGCATGCATAACTTGTGGTTTTGCAGAAAACAACGTCCGGGTCTACAAAAAGATGCATGTGCATGCTTAACAAGTGGTTTGGCACAAATCCATGCACGGGTGCTAAAAAGAGCACCCTGGGCGTGCTTCGCACGTCGTTTGGCAGAAATCCACGTGCGCGCTCTGCCAAAAGCAGCATGTGCATGCATAACTTGTGGTTTGGAAGAAAACAAAGTCCGCGTCTGCCAAAAGATGCATGTGCATGCTTAACAAGCGGTTTGGAACAAAGCCATGCGCGTGTGCTAAACAGAGCAGCATGGGCGTGCTTAGCACGTCGTTTGGTAGAAATCCACGTGCGCGCTCTGCGAAAAGCAGAATGTGCATATTTAATTTGTGGTTTTGCAGAAAACAACGTCCGGGTCTACCAAAAGATGCATGTGCATGCTTAACAAGTGATTTGGCACAAATGCATGCGCGGGTGCTAAAAAGAGCACCATGGGCGTGCTTAGCACGTCGTTTGGCAGAAATCCACGCGCGTGGTCTGCCAAAAGCAGCATGTGCTAGCATAACTTGTGGTTTGGAAGAAAACAACGTCCGCGTCTGCCAAAAGATGCATATGCATGCTCAACAAGTGGTTTGGTACAAATTCATGCGCGGGTGCTAAAAAGAGCAGCATGGGCGTGCTTAGCACGTCGTTTGGCAGAAATCTACGTGCGCGCTCTGCCAAAAGCAGCATGTGCATGCATAACTTGTGGTTTTGCAGAAACCAACGTCCGCGCCTACCAAAAGATGCATGTGCATGCTCAACAAGTGGTTTGGCACAAATTCATGCGCGGGTGCTAAAAAGAGCAGTATGGCGTGCTTATCACGTGGTTTGGCAGAAATCCGTGTGCGCGCTCTGCCAAAAGCAGCATGTGCATGCATACATTGTGGTTTGGCAGAAAACAACTTCCGCGTCTGCCAAAACATGCATATGCAAGCTTAAAAAGTGGTTTGGCACAAATCCATGCGCGGGTGCTAAAAAGAGCAGCATGGGCGTGCTTAGCACGTCGTTTGGCAGAAATCCACGTGGGTGCTCTGCCAAAAGCAGCATGTGCATGCATAACTTGTGCTTTGGCAGAAAACAACATCCGCTTCTGCAAAAAGATGCATATGCATGCTCAACAAGTGGTTTGGCACGAATCCATGCGCGGGTGCTAAAAAGAGCAGCATGGGCGTGAAGCACGTCGTTTGGCAGAAATCCACGTGCGCGCTCTGCCAAAAGCAGCATGTGCTAGCATAACTTGTGGTTTGGAAGAAAACGACGTCCGCGTCTGCCAAAAGATGCATATGCATGCTCAACAAGTGGTTTGGTACAAATTCATGCGCGGGTGCTAAAAAGAGCAGCATGGGCGTGCTTAGCATGTCGTTTGGCAGAAATCTACGTGCGCGCTCTGCCAAAAGCAGCATGTGCATGCATAACTTGTGGTTTTGCAGAAAACAACGTCCGCGTCTACCAAAAATGCATGTGCATGCTTAACAAGTGGTTTGGCACAAAGCCATGCGCGTGTGCTAAAAAGAGCAGCATGGGCGTGCTTAGCACGTCGTTTGGTAGAAATCCACGTGCGCGCTCTGCGAAAAGCAGCATGTGCATGCTTAATTTGTGGTTTTGCAGAAAACAACGTCCGGGTCTACCAAAAGATGCATGTGCATGCTTAACAAGTGATTTGGCACAAATGCATGCGCGGGTGCTAAAAAGAGCACCATGGGCGTGCTTAGCACGTCGTTTGGCAGAAATCCACGTGCGCGCTCTGCCAAAAGCAGCATGTGCATGCATAACTTGTGGTTTTGCAGAAACCAACGTCCGCGTCTACCAAAAGATGCATGTGCATGCTCAACAAGTGGTTTGGCACAAATCCATGCGCGGGTGCTAAAAAGAGCAGTATGGTCGTGCTTAGCACGTCGTTTGGCAGAAATCCACGTGTGCGCTCTGCCAAAAGCAGCATGTGTATACATAACTTGTGGTTTTGCAGAAAACAATGTCCGCGTCTACCAAAAGATGCATGTGCATGCTTAACGAGTGGTTTGGCACAAATCCATGCGCGGGTGCTAAAAAGAGCAGCATGGGCGTGCTTAGCACTTCGTTTGGTAGAAATCCACGTGCGCGCTCTGCCAGAAGCAGCATGTGCATGCATAACTTGTGGTTTTGCAGAAAACAACGTCGGCGTCTACCAAAAGATGCATGTGCATGCTTAACAAGTGGTTTGGCACAAATCCATGCGCGGGTGCTAAAAAGAGCAGCATGGGCGTGCTTTGCACGGCGTTTGGCAGAAATCCACGTGCGCGCTCTGCCAAAAGCAGCATGTGCATGCATAACTTGTGGTTTAGTAGAAAACAACGTCCGCGTCTACCAAAAGATACATCTGCATGCTTAACAAGTGGTTTGGCACAAATCCATGCGCGGGTGCTAAAAAGAGCAGTATGGGCGTGCTTAGCACGTCGTTTGGTAGAAATCCACGTGCGCGCCCTGCCAGAAGCAGCATGTGCATGCATATCTTGTGGTTTCGCAGAAAACAACGTCGGCGTCTACCAAAAGATGCACGGGCAAGCTTAACAAGTGGTTTGGCACAAATCCATGCGCGGGTGCTAAAAAGAGCAGCATGGGCGTGTTTAGCACGTCGTTTGGCAGAAATCCACGTGCGCGATCTGCCAAAAGCAGCATGTGCATGCATAACTTGTGGTTTTGCAGAAAACAACGTCCGGGTCAACGAAAAGATGCATGTGCATGCTTAACAAGTGGTTTGGCACAAAGCCATGCGCGTGTGCTAAAAAGAGCAGCATGGGCGTGCTTAGCACGTCGTTTGGTAGAAATCCACGTGCGCGCTCTGCGAAAAGCAGAATGTGCATGCTTAATTTGTGGTTTTGCAGAAAACAATGTCCGGGTCTACCAAAAGATGCATGTGCATGCTAAACAAGTGATTTGGCACAAATGCATGCGCGGATGCTAAAAAGAGCACCATAGGCGTGCTTAGCACGTCGTTTGGCAGAAATCCGTGTGCGCGCTCTGCCAAAAGCAGCATGTGCATGCATACATTGTGGGTTGGCAGAAAACAACTTCCGCGTCTGCCAAAACATGCATATGCAAGCTTAAAAAGTGGTTTGGCACAAATCCATGCGCGGGTGCTAAAAAGAGCAGCATGGGCGTGCTTAGCACGTCATTTGGCAGAAATCCACGTGGGTGCTCTGCCAAAAGCAGCATGTGCATGCATAACTTGTGGTTTGGCAGAAAACAACATCCGCTTCTGCAAAAAGATGCATATGCATGCTCAACAAGTGGATTGGCACGAATCCATGCGCGGGTGCTAAAAAGAGCAGCACGGGCGTGCTTAGCACGTCGTTTGGCAGAAATCCACGTGCGCGCTCTGCCAAAAGCAGCATGTGCATGCATAACTTGTGGTTTTGCAGAAAACAACGTCCGCGTCTACCAAAAATGCATGTGCATGCTTAACAAGTGGTTTGGCACAAAGCCATGCGCGTGTGCTAAAAAGAGCAGCATGGGCGTGCTTACCACGTCGTTTGGTAGAAATCCACGTGCGCGCTCTGCGAAAAGCAGCATGTGCATGCTTAATTTGTGGTTTTGCAGAAAACAACGTCCGGGTCTACCAAAAGATGCATGTGCATGCTTAAGAAGTGGTTTGGCACAAATGCATGCGCGGGTGCTAAAAAGAGCACCATGGGCGTGCTTAGCACGTCGTTTGGCAGAAATCCACGTGCGCGCTCTGCCAAAAGCAGCATGTGCATGCATAACTTGTGGTTTTGCAGAAACCAACGTCCGCGTCTACCAAAAGATGCATGTGCATGCTCAACAAGTGGTTTGGCACAAATCCATGCGCGAGTGCTAAAAAGAGCAGTATGCGCATGCTTAGCACGTCGTTTGGCAGAAATCCACGTGCGCGCTCTGCCAAAAGCAGCATGTGTATTCATAACTTGTGGTTTTGCAGAAAACAATGTCCGCGTCTACCAAAAGATGCATGTGCATGCTTAACAAGAGGTTTGGCACAAATGCATGCGCGGGTGCTAAAAAGAGCAGTTGGGCATGCTTAGCACGTCGTTTGGTAGAAATCCACGTGCGCGCTCTGCCAAAAGCAGCATGTGTATGCATAACTTGTGGTTTTGCAGAAAACGTACGCGTCTACCAAAAGATGCATATGCATGCTCAACAAGTAGTTTGGTACAAATCCATGCACGGGAGCTAAAAAGAGCAGCATGGGCGTGCTTTGCACGGCGTTTGGCAGAAATCCACGTGGGCACTCTGCCAAAAGCAGCATGTGCATGCATAACTTGTGGTTTAGTAGAAAACAACGTCCGCGTCTACCAAAAGATACATCTGCATGCTTAACAAGTGGTTTGGCACAAATCCATGCGCGGGTGCTAAAAAGAGCAGCATGGGCGTGCTTAGCACGTCGTTTGGCAGAAATCCACGTGCGCGCTCTGCCAAAAGCAGCATGTGCATGCATAACTTGCGGTTTTACAGAAACCAACGTCCGCGCCTACCAAAAGATGCATGTGCATGCTCAACAAGTGGTTTGGCACAAATTCATGCGCGGGTGCTAAAAAGAGCAGTATGGCGCGCTTAGCACGTCGTTTGGCAGAACTCCGTGTGCGCGCTCTGCCAAAAGCAGCATGTGCATGCATACATTGTGGTTTGGCAGAAAACAACTTCCGCATCTGCCAAAACATGCATATGCAAGCTTAAAAAGTGGTTTGGCACAAATCCATGCGCGGGTGCTAAAAAGAGCAGCATGGGCGTGCTTAGCACGTCGTTTGGCAGAAATCCACGTCGGTGCTCTGCCAAAAGCAGCATGTGCATGCATAACTTGTGCTTTGGCAGAAAACAACATCCGCTTCTGCAAAAAGATGCATATGCATGCTCAACAAGTGGTTTGGCACGAATCCATGCGCGGGTGCTAAAAAGAGCAGCATGGGCGTGAAGCACGTCGTTTGGCAGAAATCCACGTGCGCGCTCTGCCAAAAGCAGCATGTGCTAGCATAACTTGTGTTTTGGAAGAAAACGACGTCCGCGTCTGCCAAAAGATGCATATGCATGCTCAACAAGTGGTTTGGTACAAATTCATGCGCGGGTGCTAAAAAGAGCAGCATGGGCGTGCTTAGCATGTCGTTTGGCAGAAATCTACGTGCGCGCTCTGCCAAAAGCAGCATGTGCATGCATAACTTGTGGTTTTGCAGAAAACAACGTCCGCGTCTACCAAAAATGCATGTGCATGCTTAACAAGTGGTTTGGCACAAAGCCATGCGCGTGTGCTAAAAAGAGCAGCATGGGCGTGCTTAGCACGTCGTTTGGTAGAAATCCACGTGCGCGCTCTGCGAAAAGCAGCATGTGCATGCTTAATTTGTGGTTTTGCAGAAAACAACGTCCGGGTCTACCAAAAGATGCATGTGCATGCTTAACAAGTGATTTGGCACAAATGCATGCGCGGGTGCTAAAAAGAGCACCATGGGCGTGCTTAGCACGTCGTTTAGCAGAAATCCACGTGCGCGCTCTGCCAAAAGCAGCATGTGCATGCATAACTTGTGGTTTTGCAGAAACCAACGTCCGCGTCTACCAAAAGATGCATGTGCATGCTCAACAAGTGGTTTGGCACAAATCCATGCGCGGGTGCTAAAAAGAGCAGTATGGTCGTGCTTAGCACGTCGTTTGGCAGAAATCCACGTGCGCGCTCTGCCAAAAGCAGCATGTGTATACATAACTTGTGGTTTTGCAGAAAACAATGTCCGCGTCTACCAAAAGATGCATGTGCATGCTTAACAAGTGGTTTGGCACAAATCCATGCGCGGGTGCTAAAAAGAGCAGCATGGGCGTGCTTAGCACTTCGTTTGGTAGAAATCCACGTGCGCGCTCTGCCAGAAGCAGCATGTGCATGCATAACTTGTGGTTTTGCAGAAAACAACGTCGGTGTCTACCAAAAGATGCATGTGCATGCTTAACAAGTGGTTTGGCACAAATCCATGCGCGGGTGCTAAAAAGAGCAGCATGGGCGTGCTTTGCACGGCGTTTGGCAGAAATCCACGTGCGCGCTCTGCCAAAAGCAGCATGTGCATGCATAACTTGTGGTTTAGTAGAAAACAACGTCCGCGTCTACCAAAAGATACATCTGCATGCTTAACAAGTGGTTTGGCACAAATCCATGCGCGGGTGCTAAAAAGAGCAGTATGGGCGTGCTTAGCACGTCGTTTGGTAGAAATCCACGTGCGCGCTCTGCCAGAAGCAGCATGTGCATGCATATCTTGTGGTTTTGCAGAAAACAACGTCGGCGTCTACCAAAAGATGCACGGGCAAGCTTAACAAGTGGTTTTGCACAAATCCATGCGCGGGTGCTAAAAAGAGCCGCGTGGGTGTGCTTAGCACGTCGTTTCGCAGAAATCCACGCGCGTGGTCTGCCAAAAGCAGCGTGTGCATGCATAACTTGTGGTTTTGCAGAAAACAACGTCCGGGTCTACGATGAGATGCATGTGCATGCTTAACAAGTGGTTTGGCACAAATCCATGCACGGGTGCTAAAAAGAGCAGCATGGGCATGCTTAGCACGTCGTTTGGCAGAAATCCACTTGCGCGCTCTGCCAAAAGCAGCATGTGCATACATAACTTGTGGTTTGGAAGAAAACAACGTCCGCGTCTGCCAAAAGGTGCATATGCATGCTCAAAAAGTAGTTTGGTACAAATCCATGCGCGGGTGCTAAAAAGCGCAGCATGGGCGAGCTTTGCACGGCGTTTGGCAGAAATCCACGTGCGCGCTCTGCCAAAAGCAGCATGTGCATGCATAACTTGTGGTTTAGTAGAAAAGAACGTCCGCGTCTACCAAAAGATACATCTGCATGCTTAACAAGTTGTTCGGCACAAATCCATGCGCGAGTGCTAAAAAGAGCAGCATGGGCGTGCTTAGCACGTCGTTTGGTAGAAATCCACGTGCGCGCTCTGCCAGAAGCATCATGTGCATGCATAACTTGTGGTTTGGCAGAAAACCACGTCCGCGTCTACCAAAAGATGCATGTGCATGCTTAACAAGTGGTTTGGCACAAACTCATGCGCGTGTGCTAAAAAGAGCAGCATGGGTGTGCTTAGCACGTCGTTTGGCAGAAATCCACGTGCGCGCTCTGCGAAAAGCAGCATGTGCATGCATAACTTGTGGTTTTGCAGAAAACAACGTCCGGGTCTACAAAAAGATGCATGTGCATGCTTAACAAGTGGTTTGGCACAAATCCATGCACGGGTGCTAAAAAGAGCACCCTGGGCGTGCTTCGCACGTCGTTTGGCAGAAATCCACGTGCGCGCTCTGCCAAAAGCAGCATGTGCATGCATAACTTGTGGTTTGGAAGAAAACAAAGTCCGCGTCTGCCAAAAGATGCATGTGCATGCTTAACAAGCGGTTTGGCACAAAGCCATGCGCGTGTGCTAAAAAGAGCAGCATGGGCGTGCTTAGCACGTCGTTTGGTAGAAATCCACGTGCGCGCTCTGCGAAAAGCAGCATGTGCATGCATAACTTGTGGTTTTGCAGAAAACAACGTCCGGGTCTACAAAAAGGTGCATGTGCATGCTTAACAAGTGGTTTGGCACAAATCCATGCGCGGGTGCTAAAAAGAGCAGCATGGGCGTGCTTAGCACGTCATTTGGCAGAAATCCACGTGGGTGCTCTGCCAAAAGCAGCATGTGCATGCATAACTTGTGGTTTGGCAGAAAACAACATCCGCTTCTGCAAAAAGATGCATATGCATGCTCAACAAGTGGTTTGGCACGAATCCATGCGCGGGTGCTAAAAAGAGCAGCACGGGCGTGCTTAGCACGTCGTTTGGCAGAAATCCACGTGCGCGCTCTGCCAAAAGCAGCATGTGCATGCATAACTTGTGGTTTGGAAGAAAACAACGTCCGCGTCTGCCAAAAGATGCATATGCATGCTCAACAAGTGGTTTGGTACAAATCCATGCGCGGGTGCTAAAAAGAGCAGCATGGGCGTGCTTAGCACGTCGTTTGGCAGAAATCTACGTGCGCGCTCTGCCAAAAGCAGCATGTGCATGCATAACTTGTGGTTTTGCAGAAAACAACGTCCGCGTCTACCAAAAATGCATGTGCATGCTTAACAAGTGGTTTGGCACAAAGCCATGCGCGTGTGCTAAAAAGAGCAGCATGGGCGTGCTTAGCACGTCGTTTGGTAGAAATCCACGTGCGCGCTCTGCGAAAAGCAGCATGTGCATGCTTAATTTGTGGTTTTGCAGAAAACAACGTCCGGGTCTACCAAAAGATGCATGTGCATGCTTAAGAAGTGGTTTGGCACAAATGCATGCGCGGGTGCTAAAAAGAGCACCATGGGCGTGCTTAGCACGTCGTTTGGCAGAAATCCACGTGCGCGCTCTGCCAAAAGCAGCATGTGCATGCATAACTTGTGGTTTTGCAGAAACCAACGTCCGCGTCTACCAAAAGATGCATGTGCATGCTCAACAAGTGGTTTGGCACAAATCCATGCGCGAGTGCTAAAAAGAGCAGTATGCGCATGCTTAGCACGTCGTTTGGCAGAAATCCACGTGCGCGCTCTGCCAAAAGCAGCATGTGTATTCATAACTTGTGGTTTTGCAGAAAATAATGTCCGCGTCTACCAAAAGATGCATGTGCATGCTTAACAAGTGGTTTGGCACAAATCCATGCGCGGGTGCTAAAAAGAGCAGTTGGGCATGCTTAGCACGTCGTTTGGTAGAAATCCACGTGCGCGCTCTGCCAAAAGCAGCATGTGTATGCATAACTTGTGGTTTTGCAGAAAACGTACGCGTCTACCAAAAGATGCATATGCATGCTCAACAAGTAGTTTGGTACAAATCCATGCACGGGAGCTAAAAAGAGCAGCATGGGCGTGCTTTGCACGGCGTTTGGCAGAAATCCACGTGGGCACTCTGCCAAAAGCAGCATGTGCATGCATAACTTGTGGTTTAGTAGAAAACAACGTCCGCGTCTACCAAAAGATACATCTGCATGCTTAACAAGTGGTTTGGCACAAATCCATGCGCGGGTGCTAAAAAGAGCAGCATGGGCGTGCTTAGCACGTCGTTTGGCAGAAATCCACGTGCGCGCTCTGCCAAAAGCAGCATGTGCATGCATAACTTGCGGTTTTACAGAAACCAACGTCCGCGCCTACCAAAAGATGCATGTGCATGCTCAACAAGTGGTTTGGCACAAATTCATGCGCGGGTGCTAAAAAGAGCAGTATGGCGCGCTTAGCACGTCGTTTGGCAGAACTCCGTGTGCGCGCTCTGCCAAAAGCAGCATGTGCATGCATACATTGTGGTTTGGCAGAAAACAACTTCCGCATCTGCCAAAACATGCATATGCAAGCTTAAAAAGTGGTTTGGCACAAATCCATGCGCGGGTGCTAAAAAGAGTAGCATGGGCGTGCTTAGCACGTCGTTTGGCAGAAATCCACGTCGGTGCTCTGCCAAAAGCAGCATGTGCATGCATAACTTGTGCTTTGGCAGAAAACAACATCCGCTTCTGCAAAAAGATGCATATGCATGCTCAACAAGTGGTTTGGCACGAATCCATGCGCGGGTGCTAAAAAGAGCAGCATGGGCGGGAAGCACGTCGTTTGGCAGAAATCCACGTGCGCGCTCTGCCAAAAGCAGCATGTGCTAGCATAACTTGTGTTTTGGAAGAAAACGACGTCCGCGTCTGCCAAAAGATGCATATGCATGCTCAACAAGTGGTTTGGTACAAATTCATGCGCGGGTGCTAAAAAGAGCAGCATGGGCGTGCTTAGCATGTCGTTTGGCAGAAATCTACGTGCGCGCTCTGCCAAAAGCAGCATGTGCATGCATAACTTGTGGTTTTGCAGAAAACAACGTCCGCGTCTACCAAAAATGCATGTGCATGCTTAACAAGTGGTTTGGCACAAAGCCATGCGCGTGTGCTAAAAAGAGCAGCATGGGCGTGCTTAGCACGTCGTTTGGTAGAAATCCACGTGCGCGCTCTGCGAAAAGCAGCATGTGCATGCTTAATTTGTGGTTTTGCAGAAAACAACGTCCGGGTCTACCAAAAGATGCATGTGCATGCTTAACAAGTGATTTGGCACAAATGCATGCGCGGGTGCTAAAAAGAGCACCATGGGCGTGCTTAGCACGTCGTTTGGCAGAAATCCACGTGCGCGCTCTGCCAAAAGCAGCATGTGCATGCATAACTTGTGGTTTTGCAGAAACCAACGTCCGCGTCTACCAAAAGATGCATGTGCATGCTCAACAAGTGGTTTGGCACAAATCCATGCGCGGGTGCTAAAAAGAGCAGTATGGTCGTGCTTAGCACGTCGTTTGGCAGAAATCCACGTGCGCGCTCTGCCAAAAGCAGCATGTGTATACATAACTTGTGGTTTTGCAGAAAACAATGTCCGCGTCTTCCAAAAGATGCATGTGCATGCTTAACAAGTGGTTTGGCACAAATCCATGCGCGGATGCTAAAAAGAGCAGCATGGGCGTGCTTAGCACTTCGTTTGGTAGAAATCCACGTGCGCGCTCTGCCAGAAGCAGCATGTGCATGCATAACTTGTGGTTTTGCAGAAAACAACGTCGGCGTCTACCACAAGATGCATGTGCATGCTTAACAAGTGGTTTGGCACAAATCCATGCGCGGGTGCTAAAAAGAGCAGCATGGGCGTGCTTTGCACGGCGTTTGGCAGAAATCCACGTGCGCGCTCTGCCAAAAGCAGCATGTGCATGCATAACTTGTGGTTTAGTAGAAAACAACGTCCGCGTCTACCAAAAGATACATCTGCATGCTTAACAAGTGGTTTGGCACAAATCCATGCGCGGGTGCTAAAAAGAGCAGTATGGGCGTGCTTAGCACGTCGTTTGGTAGAAATCCACGTGCGCGCTCTGCCAGAAGCAGCATGTGCATGCATATCTTGTGGTTTTGCAGAAAACAACGTCGGCGTCTACCAAAAGATGCACGGGCAAGCTTAACAAGTGGTTTTGCACAAATCCATGCGCGGGTGCTAAAAAGAGCAGCATGGGCGTGTTTAGCACGTCGTTTGGCAGAAATCCACGTGCGCCATCTGCCAAAAGCAGCTTGTGCATGCATAACTTGTGGTTTTCAAGAAAGCAATGTCCGGGTCTACCAAAAGATGCATGTGCATGCTTAACAAGTGGTTTGGCACAAACCCATGCGCGTGCGCTAAAAAGAGCAGCATGGGCGTGCTTAGCACGTCGTTTGGCAGAAATCCACGTGCACGCTCTGCGAAAAGCAGCATGTGCATGCATAACTTGTGGTTTTGCAGAAAACAACGTCCGCGTCTACCAAAAGATACATGTGCATGCTGAACAAGTGGTTTGGCACAAATCCATGCGCGGGTGCTAAAAAGAGCCGCGTGGGTGTGCTTAGCACGTCTATTCGCAGAAATCCACGCGCGTGGTCTGCCAAAAGCAGCGTGTGCATGCATAACTTGTGGTTTTGCAGAAAACAACGTCCGGGTCTACGATGAGATGCATGTGCATGCTTAACAAGTGGTTTG
Source organism: Dermacentor variabilis (assembly GCF_050947875.1). NCBI lineage: Eukaryota > Metazoa > Arthropoda > Arachnida > Ixodida > Ixodidae > Dermacentor > Dermacentor variabilis. The sequence goes on from NW_027460357.1 coordinate 842,846, forward strand.
GCACAAATCCATGCACGGGTGCTAAAAAGAGCAGCATGGGCATGCTTAGCACGTCGTTTGGCAGAAATCCACTTGCGCGCTCTGCCAAAAGCAGCATGTGCATACATAACTTGTGGTTTGGAAGAAAACAACGTCCGCGTCTGCCAAAAGGTGCATATGCATGCTCAAAAAGTAGTTTGGTACAAATCCATGCGCGGGTGCTAAAAAGCGCAGCATGGGCGAGCTTTGCACGGCGTTTGGCAGAAATCCACGTGCGCGCTCTGCCAAAAGCAGCATGTGCATGCATAACTTGTGGTTTAGTAGGAAAGAACGTCCGCGTCTACCAAAAGATACATCTGCATGCTTAACAAGTTGTTCGGCACAAATCCATGCGCGGGTGCTAAAAAGAGCAGCATGGGCGTGCTTAGCACGTCGTTTGGTAGAAATCCACGTGCGCGCTCTGCCAGAAGCATCATGTGCATGCATAACTTGTGGTTTGGCAGAAAACCACGTCCGCGTCTACCAAAAGATGCATGTGCATGCTTAACAAGTGGTTTGGCACAAACTCATGCGCGTGTGCTAAAAAGAGCAGCATGGGTGTGCTTAGCACGTCGTTTGGCAGAAATCCACGTGCGCGCTCTGCGAAAAGCAGCATGTGCATGCATAACTTGTGGTTTTGCAGAAAACAACGTCCGGGTCTACAAAAAGATGCATGTGCATGCTTAACAAGTGGTTTGGCACAAATCCATGCACGGGTGCTAAAAAGAGCACCCTGGGCGTGCTTCGCACGTCGTTTGGCAGAAATCCACGTGCGCGCTCTGCCAAAAGCAGCATGTGCATGCATAACTTGTGGTTTGGAAGAAAACAAAGTCCGCGTCTGCCAAAAGATGCATGTGCATGGTTAACAAGCGGTTTGGCACAAAGCCATGCGCGTGTGCTAAAAAGAGCAGCATGGGCGTGCTTAGCACGTCGTTTGGTAGAAATCCACGTGCGCGCTCTGCGAAAAGCAGAATGTGCATGCTTAATTTGTGGTTTTGCAGAAAACAACGTCCGGGTCTACCAAAAGATGCATGTGCATGCTTAACAAGTGATTTGGCACAAATGCATGCGCGGGTGCTAAAAAGAGCACCATGGGCGTGCTTAGCACGTCGTTTGGCAGAAATCCACGTGCGCGCTCTGCCAAAAGCAGCATGTGCTAGCATAACTTGTGGTTTGGAAGAAAACAACGTCCGCGTCTGCCAAAAGATGCATATGCATGCTCAACAAGTGGTTTGGTACAAATTCATGCGCGGGTGCTAAAAAAAGCAGCATGGGCGTGCTTAGCACGTCGTTTGGCAGAAATCTACGTGCGCGCTCTGCCAAAAGCAGCATGTGCATGCATAACTTGTGGTTTTGCAGAAACCAACGTCCGCGCCTACCAAAAGATGCATGTGCATGCTCAACAAGTGGTTTGGCACAAATTCATGCGCGGGTGCTAAAAAGAGCACCCTGGGCGTGCTTCGCACGTCGTTTGGCAGAAATCCACGTGCGCGCTCTGCCAAAAGCAGCATGTGCATGCATAACTTGTGGTTTGGAAGAAAACAAAGTCCGCGTCTGCCAAAAGATGCATGTGCATGCTTAACAAGCGGTTTGGCACAAAGCCATGCGCGTGTGCTAAAAAGAGCAGCATGGGCGTGCTTAGCACGTCGTTTGGTAGAAATCCACGTGCGCGCTCTGCGAAAAGCAGAATGTGCATGCTTAATTTGTGGTTTTGCAGAAAACAACGTCCGGGTCTACCAAAAGATGCATGTGCATGCTTAACAAGTGATTTGGCACAAATGCATGCGCGGGTGCTAAAAAGAGCACCATGGGCGTGCTTAGCACGTCGTTTGGCAGAAATCCACGTGCGCGCTCTGCCAAAAGCAGCATGTGCTAGCATAACTTGTGGTTTGGAAGAAAACAACGTCCGCGTCTGCCAAAAGATGCATATGCATGCTCAACAAGTGGTTTGGTACAAATTCATGCGCGGGTGCTAAAAAGAGCAGCATGGGCGTGCTTAGCACGTCGTTTGGCAGAAATCTACGTGCGCGCTCTGCCAAAAGCAGCATGTGCATGCATAACTTGTGGTTTTGCAGAAACCAACGTCCGCGCCTACCAAAAGATGCATGTGCATGCTCAACAAGTGGTTTGGCACAAATTCATGCGCGGGTGCTAAAAAGAGCAGTATGGCGTGCTTATCACGTGGTTTGGCAGAAATCCGTGTGCGCGCTCTGCCAAAAGCAGCATGTGCATGTATACATTGTGGTTTGGCAGAAAACAACTTCCGCGTCTGCCAAAACATGCATATGCAAGCTTAAAAAGTGGTTTGGCACAAATCCATGCGCGGGTGCTAAAAAGAGCAGCATGGGCGTGCTTAGCACGTCGTTTGGCAGAAATCCACGTGGGTGCTCTGCCAAAAGCAGCATGTGCATGCATAACTTGTGCTTTGGCAGAAAACAACATCCGCTTCTGCAAAAAGATGCATATGCATGCTCAACAAGTGGTTTGGCACGAATCCATGCGCGGGTGCTAAAAAGAGCAGCATGGGCGTGAAGCACGTCGTTTGGCAGAAATCCACGTGCGCGCTCTGCCAAAAGCAGCATGTGCTAGCATAACTTGTGGTTTGGAAGAAAACGACGTCCGCGTCTGCCAAAAGATGCATATGCATTCTCAACAAGTGGTTTGGTACAAATTCATGCGCGGGTGCTAAAAAGAGCAGCATGGGCGTGCTTAGCATGTCGTTTGGCAGAAATCTACGTGCGCGCTCTGCCAAAAGCAGCATGTGCATGCATAACTTGTGGTTTTGCAGAAAACAACGTCCGCGTCTACCAAAAATGCATGTGCATGCTTAACAAGTGGTTTGGCACAAAGCCATGCGCGTGTGCTAAAAAGAGCAGCATGGGCGTGCTTAGCACGTCGTTTGGTAGAAATCCACGTGCGCGCTCTGCGAAAAGCAGCATGTGCATGCTTAATTTGTGGTTTTGCAGAAAACAACGTCCGGGTCTACCAAAAGATGCATGTGCATGCTTAACAAGTGATTTGGCACAAATGCATGCGCAGGTGCTAAAAAGAACACCATGGGCGTGCTTAGCACGTCGTTTGGCAGAAATCCACGTGCGCGCTCTGCCAAAAGCAGCATGTGCATGCATAACTTGTGGTTTTGCAGAAACCAACGTCCGCGTCTACCAAAAGATGCATGTGCATGCTCAACAAGTGGTTTGGCACAAATCCATGCGCGGGTGCTAAAAAGAGCAGTATGGTCGTGCTTAGCACGTCGTTTGGCAGAAATCCACGTGCGCGCTCTGCCAAAAGCAGCATGTGTATACATAACTTGTGGTTTTGCAGAAAACAATGTCCGCGTCTACCAAAAGATGCATGTGCATGCTTAACGAGTGGTTTGGCACAAATCCATGCGCGGGTGCTAAAAAGAGCAGCATGGGCGTGCTTAGCACTTCGTTTGGTAGAAATCCACGTGCGCGCTCTGCCAGAAGCAGCATGTGCATGCATAACTTGTGGTTTTGCAGAAAACAACGTCGGCGTCTACCAAAAGATGCATGTGCATGCTTAACAAGTGGTTTGGCACAAATCCATGCGCGGGTGCTAAAAAGAGCAGCATGGGCGTGCTTTGCACGGCGTTTGGCAGAAATCCACGTGCGCGCTCTGCCAAAAGCAGCATGTGCATGCATAACTTGTGGTTTAGTAGAAAACAACGTCCGCGTCTACCAAAAGATACATCTGCATGCTTAACAAGTGGTTTGGCACAAATCCATGCGCGGGTGCTAAAAAGAGCAGTATGGGCGTGCTTAGCACGTCGTTTGGTAGAAATCCACGTGCGCGCCCTGCCAGAAGCAGCATGTGCATGCATATCTTGTGGTTTTGCAGAAAACAACGTCGGCGTCTACCAAAAGATGCACGGGCAAGCTTAACAAGTGGTTTGGCACAAATCCATGCGCGGGTGCTAAAAAGAGCAGCATGGGCGTGTTTAGCACGTCGTTTGGCAGAAATCCACGTGCGCGATCTGCCAAAAGCAGCATGTGCATGCATAACTTGTGGTTTTGCAGAAAACAACGTCCGCGTCTACCAAAAATGCATGTGCATGCTCAACAAGTGGTTTGGCACAAATCTATGCGCGGGTGCTAAAAAGAGCAGCATGGGCGTGCTTAGCACCTCGTTTGGCAGAAATCCACTTGCGCGCTCTGCGAAAAGCACTATGTGCATGCATAACTTGTGGTTTGGCAGAAAACAACGTCCGCGTCTACCAAAAGATGCATGTGCATGCTTAACAAGTGGTTTGGCACAAACCCATGCGCGTGTGCTAAAAAGAGCAGCATGGGTGTGCTTATCACGTCGTTTGGCAGAAATCCACGTGCGCGCTCTGCGAAAAGCAGCATGTGCATGCATAACTTGTGGTTTTGCAGAAAACAACGTCCGGGTCTACGATGAGATGCATGTGCATGCTTAACAAGTGGTTTGGCACAAATCCATGCACGGGTGCTAAAAAGAGCAGCATGGGCATGCTTAGCACGTCGTTTGGCAGAAATCCACTTGCGCGCTCTGCCAAAAGCAGCATGTGCATGCATAACTTGTGGTTTGGAAGAAAACAAATTCCGCGTCTGCCAAAAGATGCATGTGCATGCTTAACAAGTGGTTTGACACAAACCCATGCGCGTGTGCTAAAAAGAGCAGCATGGGCGTGCTTAGCACGTCGTTTGGTAGAAATCCACGTGCGCGCTCTGCGAAAAGCAGAATGTGCATGCTTAATTTGTGGTTTTGCAGAAAACAACGTCCGGGTCTACCAAAAGATGCATGTGCATGCTTAACAAGTGATTTGGCACAAATGCATGCGCGGGTGCTAAAAAGAGCACCATGGGCGTGCTTAGCACGTCGTTTGGCAGAAATCCACGTGCGCGCTCTGCCAAAAGCAGCATGTGCTAGCATAACTTGTGGTTTGGAAGAAAACAACGTCCGCGTCTGCCAAAAGATGCATATGCATGCTCAACAAGTGGTTTGGTACAAATTCATGCGCGGGTGCTAAAAAGAGCAGCATGGGCGTGCTTAGCACGTCGTTTGGCAGAAATCTACGTGCGCGCTCTGCCAAAAGCAGCATGTGCATGCATAACTTGTGGTTTTGCAGAAACCAACGTCCGCGCCTACCAAAAGATGCATGTGCATGCTCAACAAGTGGTTTGGCACAAATTCATGCGCGGGTGCTAAAAAGAGCAGTATGGCGTGCTTATCACGTGGTTTGGCAGAAATCCGTGTGCGCGCTCTGCCAAAAGCAGCATGTGCATGTATACATTGTGGTTTGGCAGAAAACAACTTCCGCGTCTGCCAAAACATGCATATGCAAGCTTAAAAAGTGGTTTGGCACAAATCCATGCGCGGGTGCTAAAAAGAGCAGCATGGGCGTGCTTAGCACGTCGTTTGGCAGAAATCCACGTGGGTGCTCTGCCAAAAGCAGCATGTGCATGCATAACTTGTGCTTTGGCAGAAAACAACATCCGCTTCTGCAAAAAGATGCATATGCATGCTCAACAAGTGGTTTGGCACGAATCCATGCGCGGGTGCTAAAAAGAGCAGCATGGGCGTGAAGCACGTCGTTTGGCAGAAATCCACGTGCGCGCTCTGCCAAAAGCAGCATGTGCTAGCATAACTTGTGGTTTGGAAGAAAACGACGTCCGCGTCTGCCAAAAGATGCATATGCATTCTCAACAAGTGGTTTGGTACAAATTCATGCGCGGGTGCTAAAAAGAGCAGCATGGGCGTGCTTAGCATGTCGTTTGGCAGAAATCTACGTGCGCGCTCTGCCAAAAGCAGCATGTGCATGCATAACTTGTGGTTTTGCAGAAAACAACGTCCGCGTCTACCAAAAATGCATGTGCATGCTTAACAAGTGGTTTGGCACAAAGCCATGCGCGTGTGCTAAAAAGAGCAGCATGGGCGTGCTTAGCACGTCGTTTGGTAGAAATCCACGTGCGCGCTCTGCGAAAAGCAGCATGTGCATGCTTAATTTGTGGTTTTGCAGAAAACAACGTCCGGGTCTACCAAAAGATGCATGTGCATGCTTAACAAGTGATTTGGCACAAATGCATGCGCAGGTGCTAAAAAGAACACCATGGGCGTGCTTAGCACGTCGTTTGGCAGAAATCCACGTGCGCGCTCTGCCAAAAGCAGCATGTGCATGCATAACTTGTGGTTTTGCAGAAACCAACGTCCGCGTCTACCAAAAGATGCATGTGCATGCTCAACAAGTGGTTTGGCACAAATCCATGCGCGGGTGCTAAAAAGAGCAGTATGGTCGTGCTTAGCACGTCGTTTGGCAGAAATCCACGTGCGCGCTCTGCCAAAAGCAGCATGTGTATACATAACTTGTGGTTTTGTAGAAAACAATGTCCGCGTCTACCAAAAGATGCATGTGCATGCTTAACGAGTGGTTTGGCACAAATCCATGCGCGGGTGCTAAAAAGAGCAGCATGGGCGTGCTTAGCACTTCGTTTGGTAGAAATCCACGTGCGCGCTCTGCCAGAAGCAGCATGTGCATGCATAACTTGTGGTTTTGCAGAAAACAACGTCGGCGTCTACCAAAAGATGCATGTGCATGCTTAACAAGTGGTTTGGCACAAATCCATGCGCGGGTGCTAAAAAGAGCAGCATGGGCGTGCTTTGCACGGCGTTTGGCAGAAATCCACGTGCGCGCTCTGCCAAAAGCAGCATGTGCATGCATAACTTGTGGTTTAGTAGAAAACAACGTCCGCGTCTACCAAAAGATACATCTGCATGCTTAACAAGTGGTTTGGCACAAATCCATGCGCGGGTGCTAAAAAGAGCAGTATGGGCGTGCTTAGCACGTCGTTTGGTAGAAATCCACGTGCGCGCCCTGCCAGAAGCAGCATGTGCATGCATATCTTGTGGTTTTGCAGAAAACAACGTCGGCGTCTACCAAAAGATGCACGGGCAAGCTTAACAAGTGGTTTGGCACAAATCCATGCGCGGGTGCTAAAAAGAGCAGCATGGGCGTGTTTAGCACGTCGTTTGGCAGAAATCCACGTGCGCGATCTGCCAAAAGCAGCATGTGCATGCATAACTTGTGGTTTTGCAGAAAACAACGTCCGCGTCTACCAAAAATGCATGTGCATGCTCAACAAGTGGTTTGGCACAAATCTATGCGCGGGTGCTAAAAAGAGCAGCATGGGCGTGCTTAGCACCTCGTTTGGCAGAAATCCACTTGCGCGCTCTGCGAAAAGCACTATGTGCATGCATAACTTGTGGTTTGGCAGAAAACAACGTCCGCGTCTACCAAAAGATGCATGTGCATGCTTAACAAGTGGTTTGGCACAAACCCATGCGCGTGTGCTAAAAAGAGCAGCATGGGTGTGCTTATCACGTCGTTTGGCAGAAATCCACGTGCGCGCTCTGCGAAAAGCAGCATGTGCATGCATAACTTGTGGTTTTGCAGAAAACAACGTCCGGGTCTACGATGAGATGCATGTGCATGCTTAACAAGTGGTTTGGCACAAATCCATGCACGGGTGCTAAAAAGAGCAGCATGGGCATGCTTAGCACGTCGTTTGGCAGAAATCCACTTGCGCGCTCTGCCAAAAGCAGCATGTGCATGCATAACTTGTGGTTTGGAAGAAAACAAATTCCGCGTCTGCCAAAAGATGCATGTGCATGCTTAACAAGTGGTTTGACACAAACCCATGCGCGTGTGCTAAAAAGAGCAGCATGGGCGTGCTTAACACGTCGTTTGGCAGAAATCCACTTGCGCGCTCTGCCAAAAGTAGCATGTGCATACATAACTTGTGCTTTGGAAGAAAACAACGTCCGCGTCTGCCAAAAGGTGCATATGCATGCTCAACAAGTAGTTTGGTACAAATCCATGCGCGGGTGCTAAAAAGCGCAGCATGGGCGTGCTTTGCACGGCGTTTGGCAGAAATCCACGTGCGCGCTCTGCCAAAAGCAGCATGTGCATGCATAACTTGTGGTTTAGTAGAAAAGAACGTCCGCGTCTACCAAAAGATACATCTGCATGCTTAACAAGTTGTTCGGCACAAATCCATGCGCGGGTGCTAAAAAGAGCAGCATGGGCGTGCTTAGCACGTCGTTTGGTAGAAATCCACGTGCGCGCTCTGCCAGAAGCATCATGTGCATGCATAACTTGTGGTTTTGCAGAAAACAACGTCGGCGTCTACCAAAAGATGCACGGGCAAGCTCAACAAGTGGTTTGGCACAAATCCATGCGCGGGTGCTAAAAAGAGCAGCATGGGCGTGTTTAGCACGTCGTTTGGCAGAAAACCACGTGCGCGCTCTGCCAAAAGCAGCATGTGCATGCATAACTTGTGGTTTGGAAGAAAACAAATTCCGCGTCTGCCAAAAGATGCATGTGCATGCTTAACAAGTGGTTTGGCACAAACCCATGCGCGTGTGCTAAAAAGAGCAGCATGGGCGTGCTTAGCACGTCGTTTGGCAGAAATCCACGTGCGCGCTCCGCGAAAAGCAGCATGTGCATGCATAACTTGTGGTTTTGCAGAAAACAACGTCCGCGTCTACCAAAAGATGCATGTACATGCTTAACAAGTGGTTTGGCACAAATCCATGCGCGGGTGCTAAAAAGAGCAGCGTGGGTGTGCTTATCACGTCGTTTCGCAGAAATCCACGCGCGTGGTCTGCCAAAAGCAGCGTGTGCATGCATAGCTTGTGGTTTTGCAGAAAACAACGTCCGGGTCTGCGAAGAGATGCATGTGCATGCTTAACAAGTGGTTTGGCACAAATCCATGCACGGGTGCTAAAAAGAGCAGTATGGGCATGCTTAGCACGTCGTTTGGTAGAAATCCACGTGCGCGCTCTGCGAAAAGCAGCATGTGCATGCTTCATTTGTGGTTTTGCAGAAAACAACGTCCGGGTCTACCAAAAGATGCATGTGCATGCTTAACAAGTGGTTTGGCACAAATGCATGCGCGGGTGCTAAAAAGAGCACCATGGGCGTGCTTAGCACGTCGTTTGGCAGAAATCCACGTGCGCGATCTGCCAAAAGCAGCATGTGCATGCATAACTTGTGGTTTTGCAGAAACCAACGTCCGCGTCTACCAAAAGATGCATGTGCATGCTCAACAAGTGGTTTGGCACAAATCCATGCGCGGGTGCTAAAAAGAGCAGTATGGGCGTGCGTAGCACGTCGTTTGGCAGAAATCCACGTGCGCGCTCTGCCAAAAGCAGCATGTGCATGCATACCTTGTGGTTTTGAGGAAAACAACGTAGGCGTCTACCAAAAGATGCATGCGCATGCTTTTTTTTTATTCAGATACCCTAAAGGCCCTTATGGGCATTACATAGGGGGGGGTTAACAACAGGATATGTCAAACACAATTAGGGGGGAAGGCAATATAGAACACCGTGGTAAAGATCACCGAATACAACAAGAAAATATAAAAAGAAAAAAAGGAAAGAGAATTGCATACATGATGAAAACAATAACAACAACAACACTCCGTACAAAGCATGTAGATACACTTACAATGCGTAAAAGGCATAAAATTCTACTTTTACCCAACATGCGTAAAACTGCGCTTCAAATTACTAACAAATGAGTCATGATCACGTATAGAAGCAATTTCTTTTGGCAGCTTATTCCATTGATGAATAGCTAGAAAGAGCGGTGATTGTCGCAGGAGATTCGTACGTGCAAACATGGGACGCACTTTGAAGGGATGGTCGAGGCGGGGAAAAATTTTTTGTGGGGGTTTGATATGGGATGCTGTAAAGGATGACGGGGTATGATACAATCTGTGGAAGTGGGAAAGCAGTGCTAACAGTCGTCGTGTTTCTAGAGACGGTAATTGGAGGGACTCTTTGATAGCCGTGATGCTGGATGTTCTAGAGTATGTTTTAGTGATGAAGCGTGCTGCTTTATTTTGTAAAGATTCCAGCTTGTTTATTAGGTAAGTCTGATTTGGATTCCATATTATGGAAGCGTATTCAATCTTTGAGCGAACTAGAGCTGTGTAAGCTAATAATTTAGTTGACTCATTTGCTAAATACAAATTTCGCCTAATGAATCCAAGTGTTTTATTTGCTTTCGAAATTATTTCATCAATGTGATCATTCCATGTAAGGTTAGAAGTTAAATGGACTCCCAAATATTTTAATGTAGACACATTCTCTATGCATATGCTGTTCATAAAATATGAACTTAAGTGAACGTTACTGGCTCTGCTAAATGTCATTGTTTTAGTTTTAGAAACATTAATTTCCATTTGCCATTGCTCGCACCAAAGTGAAATTTTGTTTAGGTCGGCCTGTAAAATATTAGTGTCTTCAGAGGTGATAATTTGTCTGTAAAGAACGCAGTCATCTGCAAACAATCGAACTGTTGAGGTCAGGTTGTTACTGATGTCATTAATGTCAATTAAGAATAAGATTGGGCCAAGTACGGATCCCTGAGGAACGCCAGATTTAACTTGTGCTAAAGCGGAAAAGTGATCATTTACGGAAACAAATTGGTAGCGATTGGTTAAAAAACTTGAGATCCAATTTATAATTTTACCATGTATGTTAGGCCGGCTAAGTTTCATCATTAAGCGAGAATGGGGAACTTTATCGAATGCTTTCTTGAAGTCAATAAATATGGCATCGATTTTTATGGAATCGTGAACAGCTTGATGAAGATCAGTTATAAGTTCAAAAAGCTGTGTTTCACAAGAGCGTCCTTTTTGAAATCCATGTTGATTGTTAGAAAAGAAGTTATGTTCAGATAAATATTTCATAACTGCGGAAGATATGATATGCTCAAGTAATTTACATGGAATACTAGTCAAGGATATAGGTCTATAGTTTGAGGGCATTGATCGGTCACCTGATTTATAAATGGGAGTGATACGACCGACCTTCCAGTCATCTGGTACAATTCCTGTATCTATTGATTGCTGGAAAAGGGTGGCTAATACGGGAGATATTATAGGTTTAGTCATTTTAAGCATCTTTGTGCAGATGCCGTCTGGACCTGGCGCTGAGTTATTCGAAAGTCGATCGATGGCCGATTCTATTCCCTCTGGTGTAATTAAGAGATCATTCATAGATGAGTTAATTGAAGGAAACGTAAGGTCAGGTGGAATTGGATTTTCGTTTGTGAATACAGAGCTGAAAAACGAGTTTAATTCAGTCGCAGCTTCAGATGGTGAGAGTAGCTCACCGTTATTAATGATTGGTATAGTGGATTGAGAAGAGTGTTTAGGGTTAATTACTTTCCAAAACTTTTTCGGATTGTTCATTATCATGCTGACGATGTCACCGTTAAAAAACTTGTCTTTAGATGCTTCAATTTCAGCTTTACATTTATTTGATTGTTCTCGGTATCGCTGCCAATCACCATCCGAGTGGGACAACTTAGCTTTAGAGTAAAGGCGTTTCTTTTTATTTATTGCTCTCTTTACTTGGGACGTGAACCATGTGCTCTGCGTTGATGACGTTATTCTAATTTTGGGAACGTGCTTTTGTTTCAGTTCAATAAGCTTTCTTCGGATAGGGAGCCAGTTATCATTTGTATTGCGATAAACCATGGTTTCCAAGAACCACACAGAAAAATATGACAGGTCTGTAAGAATCGCGTCGATGTTTGCACGGGAGTAATCGTAAATAGATTTCGTTGCCTTTTCTGGTTTACTACTTTGTAATTGGTATTCACAGTGTACTACGTTGTGGTCGCTAATACATTCAAGAACGTGAACAAGCATATTTTCCGGTTCGGTTGTGAGAACTAGATCTAGAATAGCGTTTCCACGTGTTGGTTTGCAAACTATTTGATGCAGATCAAATGAACAAAGAACATCGAGAAATTCCTTGCATTCGCTCTTCCTTGCGCAACCTAGGGGGGTACACGTCTGCCAATTTATTGTGGCGTAGTTGAAATCGCCAGCAAGGATTATAGGTGAAGTTGGATACTTGTCTTGGATTAAAGTTAGGGAATGATTAAGACTCTCGATGAATTCAGAAGTAGCATCAGGTGGACGGTAACAGACCCCGACTGCGCAAGTCACAGAGGGACAGACCTGAAGTGAAATCCACAAAATTTCAATATTTGACTGTGTGTCAACAACGCGAGCACATAGATTAGATTTCACGGCAGCTACAACACCGCCTCCCCGTCATGCTCCCCTCACCGCCTCCCCTCTGCCATGCTTAACAAGTGGTTTGGCACAAATCCATGCGCGGGTGCTAAAAAGAGCAGTTGGGCGTGCTTAGCACGTCGTTTGGCAGAAATCCACGTGCGCGCTCTGCCAAAAGCAGCTTGTGTATGCATAACTTGTGGTTTTGCAGAAAACAATGTCCACGTCTACCAAAAGATGCATGTGCATATTAACAAGTGGTTTGGCACAAATCCATGCGCGGGTGCTAAAAAGAGCAGCGTGGGCGTGTTTAGCACGTCGTTTGGCAGAAAACCACGTGCGCGCTCTGCCAAAAGCAGCATGTGCATGCATAACTTGTGGTTTGGAAGAAAACAAATTCCGCGTCTGCCAAAAGATGCATGTGCATGCTTAACAAGTGGTTTGGCACAAACACATGCGCGTCTGCTAAAAAGAGCAGCATGGGCGTGCTTAGCACGTCGTTTGGCAGAAATCCACGTGCGCGCTCCGCGAAAAGCAGCATGTGCATGCATAACTTGTGGTTTGGCAGAAAACAACGTCCGCGTCTACCAAAAGATGCATGTGCATGCTTAACAAATGGTTTGGCACAAACCCATGCGCGTGTGCTAAAAAGAGCAGCATGGGCGTGCTTAGCACGTCGTTTGGCAGAAATCCACGTGCGCGCTCTGCCAAAAGCAGCATGTGCATGCATAACTTGTGGTTTTGTAGAAAACAACGTCCGCGTCTACCAAAAGATACATCTGCATGCTTAACAAGTGGTTTGGCACAAATCCATGCGCGGGTGCTAAAAAGAGCAGCATGGGCGTGCTTAGCACGTCGTTTGGTAGAAATCCACGTGCGCGCTCTGCCAGAAGCAGCATGTGCATGCATAACTTGTGGTTTTGCAGAAAACAACGTCGGCGTCTACCAAAAGATGCACGGGCAAGCTCAACAAGTGGTTTGGCACAAATCCATGCGCGGGTGCTAAAAAGAGCAGCATGGGCGTGTTTAGCACGTCGTTTGGCAGAAAACCACGTGCGCGCTCCGCGAAAAGCAGCATGTGCATGCATAACTTGTGGTTTTGCAGAAAACAACGTCCGGGTCTGCGAAGAGATGCATGTGCATGCTTAACAAGTGGTTTGGCACAAATCCATGCACGGGTGCTAAAAAGAGCAGTATGGGCGTGCTTAGCACGTCGTTTGGTAGAAATCCACGTGCGCGCTCTGCGAAAAGCAGCATGTGCATGCTTCATTTGTGGTTTTGCAGAAAACAACGTCCGGGTCTACCAAAAGATGCATGTGCATGCTTAACAAGTGGTTTGGCACAAATGCATGCGCGGGTGCTAAAAAGAGCACCATGGGCGTGCTTAGCACGTCGTTTGGCAGGAATCCACGTGCGCGATCTGCCAAAAGCAGCATGTGCATGCATAACTTGTGGTTTTGCAGAAACCAACGTCCGCGTCTACCAAAAGATGCATGTGCATGCTCAACAAGTGGTTTGGCACAAATCCATGCGCGGGTGCTAAAAAGAGCAGTATGGGCGTGCTTAGCACGTCGTTTGGCAGAAATCCACGTGCGCGCTCTGCCAAAAGCAGCATGTGCATGCATACCTTGTGGTTTTGAGGAAAACAACGTAGGCGTCTACCAAAAGATGCATGCGCATGCTTTTTTTTTATTCAGATACCCTAAAGGCCCTTATGGGCATTACATAGGAGGGGGGTTAACAACAGGATATGTCAAACACAATTAGGGGGGGAAGGCAATATAGAACACCGTGGTAAAGATCACCGAATACAACAAGAAAATATAAAAAGAATAAAAGGAAAGAGAATTGCATACATGATGAAAACAATAACAACAACAACACTCCGTACAAAGCATGTAGATACACTTACAATGCGTAAAAGGCATAAAATTCTACTTTTACCCAACATGCGTAAAACTGCGCTTCAAATTACTAACAAATGAGTCATGATCACGTATAGAAGCAATTTCTTTTGGCAGCTTATTCCATTGATGAATAGCTAGAAAGAGCGGTGATTGTCGCAGGAGATTCGTACGTGCAAACATGGGACGCACTTTGAAGGGATGGTCGAGGCGGGGAAAAATTTTTTGTGGGGGTTTGATATGGGATGCTGTAAAGGATGACGGGGTATGATACAATCTGTGGAAGTGGGAAAGCAGTGCTAACAGTCGTCGTGTTTCTAGAGACGGTAATTGGAGGGACTCTTTGATAGCCGTGATGCTGGATGTTCTAGAGTATGTTTTAGTGATGAAGCGTGCTGCTTTATTTTGTAAAGATTCCAGCTTGTTTATTAGGTAAGTCTGATTTGGATTCCATATTATGGAAGCGTATTCAATCTTTGAGCGAACTAGAGCTGTGTAAGCTAATAATTTAGTTGACTCATTTGCTAAATACAAATTTCGCCTAATGAATCCAAGTGTTTTATTTGCTTTCGAAATTATTTCATCAATGTGATCATTCCATGTAAGGTTAGAAGTTAAATGGACTCCCAAATATTTTAATGTAGACACATTCTCTATGCATATGCTGTTCATAAAATATGAACTTAAGTGAACGTTACTGGCTCTGCTAAATGTCATTGTTTTAGTTTTAGAAACATTAATTTCCATTTGCCATTGCTCGCACCAAAGTGAAATTTTGTTTAGGTCGGCCTGTAAAATATTAGTGTCTTCAGAGGTGATAATTTGTCTGTAAAGAACGCAGTCATCTGCAAACAATCGAACTGTTGAGGTCAGGTTGTTACTGATGTCATTAATGTCAATTAAGAATAAGATTGGGCCAAGTACGGATCCCTGAGGAACGCCAGATTTAACTTGTGCTAAAGCGGAAAAGTGATCATTTACGGAAACAAATTGGTAGCGATTGGTTAAAAAACTTGAGATCCAATTTATAATTTTACCATGTATGTTAAGCCGGCTAAGTTTCATCATTAAGCGAGAATGGGGAACTTTATCGAATGCTTTCTTGAAGTCAATAAATATGGCATCGATTTTTATGGAATCGTGAACAGCTTGATGAAGATCAGTTATAAGTTCAAAAAGCTGTGTTTCACAAGAGCGTCCTTTTTGAAATCCATGTTGATTGTTAGAAAAGAAGTTATGTTCAGATAAATATTTCATAACTGCGGAAGATATGATATGCTCAAGTAATTTACATGGAATACTAGTCAAGGATATAGGTCTATAGTTTGAGGGCATTGATCGGTCACCTGATTTATAAATGGGAGTGATACGACCGACCTTCCAGTCATCTGGTACAATTCCTGTATCTATTGATTGCTGGAAAAGGGT
The DNA here is from genome assembly GCF_050947875.1 of Dermacentor variabilis. Classification (NCBI taxonomy): domain Eukaryota; kingdom Metazoa; phylum Arthropoda; class Arachnida; order Ixodida; family Ixodidae; genus Dermacentor; species Dermacentor variabilis. Next base: position 858,276 of record NW_027460357.1, read on the forward strand.
GGCTAATACGGGAGATATTATAGGTTTAGTCATTTTAAGCATCTTTGTGCAGATGCCGTCTGGACCTGGCGCTGAGTTATTCGAAAGTCGATCGATGGCCGATTCTATTCCCTCTGGTGTAATTATGAGATCATTCATAGATGAGTTAATTGAAGGAAACGTAAGGTCAGGTGGAATTGGATTTTCGTTTGTGAATACAGAGCTGAAAAACGAGTTTAATTCAGTCGCAGCTTCAGATGGTGAGAGTAGCTCACCGTTATTAATGATTGGTATAGTGGATTGAGAAGAGTGTTTAGGGTTAATTACTTTCCAAAACTTTTTCGGATTGTTCATTATCATTCTGACGATGTCACCGTTAAAAAACTTGTCTTTAGATGCTTCAATTTCAGCTTTACATTTATTTGATTGTTCTCGGTATCGCTGCCAATCACCATCCGAGTGGGACAACTTAGCTTTAGAGTAAAGGCGTTTCTTTTTATTTATTGCTCTCTTTACTTGGGACGTGAACCATGTGCTCTGCGTTGATGACGTTATTCTAATTTTGGGAACGTGCTTTTGTTTCAGTTCAATAAGCTTTCTTCGGATAGGGAGCCAGTTATCATTTGTATTGCGATAAACCATGGTTTCCAAGAACCACACAGAAAAATATGACAGGTCTGTAAGAATCGCGTCGATGTTTGCACGGGAGTAATCGTAAATAGATTTCGTTGCCTTTTCTGGTTTACTACTTTGTAATTGGTATTCACAGTGTACTACGTTGTGGTCGCTAATACATTCAAGAACGTGAACAAGCATATTTTCCGGTTCGGTTGTGAGAACTAGATCTAGAATAGCGTTTCCACGTGTTGGTTTGCAAACTATTTGATGCAGATCAAATGAACAAAGAACATCGAGAAATTCCTTGCATTCGCTCTTCCTTGCGCAACCTAGGGGGGTACACGTCTGCCAATTTATTGTGGCGTAGTTGAAATCGCCAGCAAGGATTATAGGTGAAGTTGGATACTTGTCTTGGATTAAAGTTAGGGAATGATTAAGACTCTCGATGAATTCAGAAGTAGCATCAGGTGGACGGTAACAGACCCCGACTGCGCAAGTCACAGAGGGACAGACCTGAAGTGAAATCCACAAAATTTCAATATTTGACTGTGTGTCAACAACGCGAGCACATAGATTAGATTTCACGGCAGCTACAACACCGCCTCCCCGTCATGCTCCCCTCACCGCCTCCCCTCTGCCATGCTTAACAAGTGGTTTGGCACAAATCCATGCGCGGGTGCTAAAAAGAGCAGTTGGGCGTGCTTAGCACGTCGTTTGGCAGAAATCCACGTGCGCGCTCTGCCAAAAGCAGCATGTGTATGCATAACTTGTGGTTTTGTAGAAAACAATGTCCGCGTCTACCAAAAGATGCATGTGCATGCTTAACAAGTGGTTTGGCACAAATCCATGCGCGGGTGCTAAAAAGAGCAGCGTGGGCGTGCTTAGCACGTCGCTTGGCAGACATCCACGTGCGCGCTCTGCCAAAAGCAGCATGTGCATGCATAACTTGTGGTTTGGAAGAAAACGTCCGCGTCTAGCAAAAGATGTATGTGCATGCTCAACAAGTGGTTTGGCACAAATCCATGCGCGGGTGCTAAAAAGAGCAGCAAGGGCGTGTTTAGCACGTCGTTTGGCAGAAATCCACGTGCGCGCTCTGCCAAAAGCAGCATGTGCATTCATAACTTGTGGTTTTCCAGAAAACAACGTCCGCGTCTACCAAAAATGCATGTGCATGCTCAACAAGTGGTTTGGCACAAATCTATGCGCGGGTGCTAAAAAGAGCAGCATGTGCGTGCTTAGCACGTCGTTTGGCAGAAATACACTTGCACGCTCTGCCAAAAGCAGCATGTGCATGCATAACTTGTGGTTTTGCAGAAAACAACGTCCGCGTCTACCAAAAATGCATGTGCATGCTCAACAAGTGGTTTGGCACAAATCTATGCGCGGGTGCTAAAAAGAGCAGCATGGGCGTGCTTAGCACTCGTTTCGCAGAAATCCACTTGCGCGCTCTGCCAAAAGCAGCATGTGCATGCATAACTTGTGGTTTGGAAGAAAACAAATTCCGCGTCTACCAAAAGATACATCTGCATGCTTAACAAGTGGTTTGGCACAAATCCATGCGCGGGTGCTAAAAAGAGCAGCATGGGCGTGTTTAGCACGTCGTTTGGCAGAAATCCACGTGCGCGCTCTGCCAAAAGCAGCATGTGCATGCATAACTTGTGGTTTGGAAGAAAACAACGTCCGCGTCTACCAAAAATGCATGTGCATGCTCAACAAGTGGTTTGGCACAAATCTATGTGCGGGTGCTAAAAAGAGCAGCATGGGCGTGCTTAGCACCTCGTTTGGCAGAAATCCACTTGCGCGCTCTGCCAAAAGCACTATGTGCATGCATAACTTGTGGTTTGGCAGAAAACCACGTCCGCGTCTACCAAAAGATGCATGTGCATGCTTAACAAGTGGTTTGGCACAAACCCATGCGCGTGTGCTAAAAAGAGCAGCATGGGTGTGCTTAGCACGTCGTTTGGCAGAAATCCACGTGCGCGCTCTGCGAAAAGCAGCATGTGCATGCATAACTTGTGGTTTTGCAGAAAACAACGTCCGGGTCTACGAAAAGATGCATGTGCATACTTAACAAGTGGTTTGGCACAAATCCATGCACGGGTGCTAAAAAGAGCACCATGGGCGTGCTTCGCACGTCGTTTGGCAGAAATCCACGTGCGCGCTCTGCCAAAAGCAGCATGTGCATGCATAACTTGTGGTTTGGAAGAAAACAAAGTCCGCGTCTGCCAAAAGATGCATGTGCATGCTTAACAAGCGGTTTGGCACAAAGCCATGCGCGTGTGCTAAAAAGAGCAGCATGGGCGTGCTTAGCACGTCGTTTGGTAGAAATCCACGTGCGCGCTCTGCGAAAAGCAGCATGTGCATGCTTAATTTGTGGTTTTGCAGAAAACAACGTCCGGGTCTACCAAAAGATGCATGTGCGTGCTTAACAAGTGATTTCGCACAAATGCATGCGCGGGTGCTTAAAAGAGCACCATGGGCGTGCTTAGCACTTCGTTTGGCAGAAATCCACGTGCCCGCTCTGCCAAAAGCAGCATTTGCATGCATAACTTCTGGTTTTGCAGAAACCAACGTCCGCGCCTACCAAAAGATGCATGTGCATGCTCAACAAGTGGTTTGGCACAAATTCTTGCGCGGGTGCTAAAAAGAGCAGTATGGCGTGCTTATCACGTGGTTTGGCAGAAATCCGTGTGCGCGCTCTGCCAAAAGCAGCATGTGCATGCATACATTGTGGTTTGGCAGAAAACAACTTCCGCGTCTGCCAAAACATGCATATGCAAACGTAAAAAGTGGTTTGGCACAAATCCATGCGCGGGCGCTAAAAAGAGCAGCATGGGCGTGCTTAGCACGTCGTTTGGCAGAAATCCACGTGCGCGCTCTGCCAAAAGCAGCATGTGCTAGCATAACTTGTGGTTTGGAAGAAAACAACGTCCACGTCTGCCAAAAGATGCATATGCATGCTCAACAAGTGGTTTGGCACAAATTCATGCGCGGGTGATAAAAAGAGCAGCATGGGCGTGCTTAGCACGTCGTTTGGCAGAAAACTAATTGCGCGCTCTGCCAAAAGCAGCATGTGCATGCATAACTTGTGGTTTTGCAGAAAACAACGTCCACGTCTACCAAAAATGCATGTGCATGCTTAACAAGTGGTTTGGCACAAAGCCATGCGCGTGTGCTAAAAAGAGCAGCATGGGCGTGCTTAGCACGTCGTTTGGTAGAAATCCACGTGCGCGCTCTGCGAAAAGCAGCATGTGCATGCTTAATTTGTGGTTTTGCAGAAAACAACGTCCGTGTCTACCAAAAGATGCATGTGCATGCTTAACAAGTGATTTGGCACAAATGCATGCGCGGGTGCTAAAAAGAGCACCATGGGCGTGCTTAGCACGTCGTTTGGCAGAAATCCACGTGCGCGCTCTGCCAAAAGCAGCATGTGCATGCATAACTTGTGGTTTTGCAGAAACCAACGTCCGCGTCTACCAAAAGATGCATGTGCATGCTCAACAAGTGGTTTGGCACAAATCCATGCGCGGGTGCTAAAAAGAGCAGTATGGTCGTGCTTAGCACGTCGTTTGGCAGAAATCCACGTGCGCGCTCTGCCAAAAGCAGCATGTGCTAGCATAACTTGTGGTTTGGAAGAAAACAACGTCCACGTCTGCCAAAAGATGCATATGCATGCTCAACAAGTGGTTTGGCACAAATTCATGCGCGGGTGCTAAAAAGAGCAGCATGGGCGTGCTTAGCACGTCGTTTGGCAGAAATCTACGTGCGCGCTCTGCCAAAAGCAGCATGTGCATGCATAACTTGTGGTTTTGCAGAAAACAACGTCCACGTCTACCAAAAATTCATGTGCATGCTTAACAAGTGGTTTGGTACAAACCCATGCGCGTGTGCTAAAAAGAGCAGCATGGGCGTGCTTAGCACGTCGTTTGGCAGAAATCCACGTGCGCGCTCCGCGAAAAGCAGCATGTGCATGCATAACTTGTGGTTTTGCAGAAAACAACGTCCGCGTCTACCAAAAGATGCATGTGCATGCTTAACAAGTGGTTTGGCACAAATCCATGCGCGGGTGCTAAAAAGAGCAGCATGGGCGTGCTTAGCACGTCGTTTGGCAGAAATCCACGTGCGCGCTCTGCCAAAAGCAGCATGTGCATGCATAACTTGTGGTTTTGCACAAAACAATGTCCGCGTCTACCAAAAGATGCATGTGCATGCTTAACAAGTGGTTTGGCACAAATCCATGCCCGGGTGCTAAGAAGAGCAGCGTGGGCGTGCTTAGCACGTCGCTTGGCAGAAATCCACGTGCGCGCTCTGCCAAAAGCAGCATGTGCATGCATAACTTGTGGGTTGGAAGAAAACAACGTCCGCGTCTGCCAAAACGTGCATATGCATGCTCAACAAGTAGTTTGGTACAAATCCATGCGCGGGTGCTAAAAAGAGCTGCATGGGCGAGCTTTGCACGGCGTTTGGCAGAAATCCACGTGCGCGCCATGCCAAAAGCAGCATGTGCATGCATAACTTGTGGTTTTGCACAAAACAATGTCCGCGTCTACCAAAAGATGCATGTGCATGCTTAACAAGTGGTTTGGCACAAATCCATGCCCGGGTGCTAAGAAGAGCAGCGTGGGCGTGCTTAGCACGTCGCTTGGCAGAAATCCACGTGCGCGCTCTGCCAAAAGCAGCATGTGCATGCATAACTTGTGGGTTGGAAGAAAACAACGTCCGCGTCTGCCAAAACGTGCATATGCATGCTCAACAAGTGGTTTGGCACAAATCCATGCGCGGGTGCTAAAAAGAGCAGCAAGGGCGTGTTTAGCACGTCGTTTGGCAGAAATCCACGTGCGCGCTCTGCCAAAAGCAGCATGTGCATTCATAACTTGTGGTTTTCCTGAAAACAACGTCCGCGTCTACCAAAAATGCATGTGCATGCTCAACAAGTGGTTTGGCACAAATCTATGCGCGGGTGCTAAAAAGAGCAGCATGTGCGTGCTTAGCACGTCGTTTGGCAGAAATACACTTGCACGCTCTGCCAAAAGCAGCATGTGCATGCATAACTTGTGGTTTTGCAGAAAACAACGTCCGCGTCTACCAAAAATGCATGTGCATGCTCAACAAGTGGTTTGGCACAAATCTATGCGCGGGTGCTAAAAAGAGCAGCATGGGCGTGCTTAGCACTCGTTTCGCAGAAATCCACTTGCGCGCTCTGCCAAAAGCAGCATGTGCATGCATAACTTGTGGTTTGGAAGAAAACAAATTCCGCGTCTACCAAAAGATACATCTGCATGCTTAACAAGTGGTTTGGCACAAATCCATGCGCGGGTGCTAAAAAGAGCAGCATGGGCGTGCTTAGCACGTCGTTTGGTAGAAATCCACGTGCGCGCTCTGCCAGAAGCAGCATGTGCATGCATAACTTGTGGTTTTGCAGAAAACAACGTCGGCGTCTACCAAAAGATGCACGGGCAAGCTTAACAAGTGGTTTGGCACAAATCCATGCGCGGGTGCTAAAAAGAGCAGCATGGGCGTGTTTAGCACGTCGTTTGGCAGAAATCCACGTGCGCGCTCTGCCAAAAGCAGCATGTGCATGCATAACTTGTGGTTTGGAAGAAAACAACGTCCGCGTCTACCAAAAATGCATGTGCATGCTCAACAAGTGGTTTGGCACAAATCTATGTGCGGGTGCTAAAAAGAGCAGCATGGGCGTGCTTAGCACCTCGTTTGGCAGAAATCCACTTGCGCGCTCTGCCAAAAGCACTATGTGCATGCATAACTTGTGGTTTGGCAGAAAACCACGTCCGCGTCTGCCAAAAGATGCATGTGCATGCTTAACAAGTGGTTTGGCACAAACCCATGCGCGTGTGCTAAAAAGAGCAGCATGGGTGTGCTTAGCACGTCGTTTGGCAGAAATCCACGTGCGCGCTCTGCGAAAAGCAGCATGTGCATGCATAACTTGTGGTTTTGCAGAAAACAACGTCCGGGTCTACGAAAAGATGCATGTGCATACTTAACAAGTGGTTTGGCACAAATCCATGCACGGGTGCTAAAAAGAGCACCATGGGCGTGCTTCGCACGTCGTTTGGCAGAAATCCACGTGCGCGCTCTGCCAAAAGCAGCATGTGCATGCATAACTTGTGGTTTGGAAGAAAACAAAGTCCGCGTCTGCCAAAAGATGCATGTGCATGCTTAACAAGCGGTTTGGCACAAAGCCATGCGCGTGTGCTAAAAAGAGCAGCATGGGCGTGCTTAGCACGTCGTTTGGTAGAAATCCACGTGCGCGCTCTGCGAAAAGCAGCATGTGCATGCTTAATTTGTGGTTTTGCAGAAAACAACGTCCGGGTCTACCAAAAGATGCATGTGCGTGCTTAACAAGTGATTTCGCACAAATGCATGCGCGGGTGCTTAAAAGAGCACCATGGGCGTGCTTAGCACTTCGTTTGGCAGAAATCCACGTGCCCGCTCTGCCAAAAGCAGCATTTGCATGCATAACTTCTGGTTTTGCAGAAACCAACGTCCGCGCCTACCAAAAGATGCATGTGCATGCTCAACAAGTGGTTTGGCACAAATTCTTGCGCGGGTGCTAAAAAGAGCAGTATGGCGTGCTTATCACGTGGTTTGGCAGAAATCCGTGTGCGCGCTCTGCCAAAAGCAGCATGTGCATGCATACATTGTGGTTTGGCAGAAAACAACTTCCGCGTCTGCCAAAACATGCATATGCAAGCGTAAAAAGTGGTTTGGCACAAATCCATGCGCGGGCGCTAAAAAGAGCAGCATGGGCGTGCTTAGCACGTCGTTTGGCAGAAATCCACGTGCGCGCTCTGCCAAAAGCAGCATGTGCTAGCATAACTTGTGGTTTGGAAGAAAACAACGTCCACGTCTGCCAAAAGATGCATATGCATGCTCAACAAGTGGTTTGGCACAAATTCATGCGCGGGTGATAAAAAGAGCAGCATGGGCGTGCTTAGCACGTCGTTTGGCAGAAATCTAATTGCGCGCTCTGCCAAAAGCAGCATGTGCATGCATAACTTGTGGTTTTGCAGAAAACAACGTCCACGTCTACCAAAAATGCATGTGCATGCTTAACAAGTGGTTTGGCACAAAGCCATGCGCGTGTGCTAAAAAGAGCAGCATGGGCGTGCTTAGCACGTCGTTTGGTAGAAATCCACGTGCGCGCTCTGCGAAAAGCAGCATGTGCATGCTTAATTTGTGGTTTTGCAGAAAACAACGTCCGTGTCTACCAAAAGATGCATGTGCATGCTTAACAAGTGATTTGGCACAAATGCATGCGCGGGTGCTAAAAAGAGCACCATGGGCGTGCTTAGCACGTCGTTTGGCAGAAATCCACGTGCGCGCTCTGCCAAAAGCAGCATGTGCATGCATAACTTGTGGTTTTGCAGAAACCAACGTCCGCGTCTACCAAAAGATGCATGTGCATGCTCAACAAGTGGTTTGGCACAAATCCATGCGCGGGTGCTAAAAAGAGCAGTATGGTCGTGCTTAGCACGTCGTTTGGCAGAAATCCACGTGCGCGCTCTGCCAAAAGCAGCATGTGCTAGCATAACTTGTGGTTTGGAAGAAAACAACGTCCACGTCTGCCAAAAGATACATATGCATGCTCAACAAGTGGTTTGGCACAAATTCATGCGCGGGTGCTAAAAAGAGCAGCATGGGCGTGCTTAGCACGTCGTTTGGCAGAAATCTACGTGCGCGCTCTGCCAAAAGCAGCATGTGCATGCATAACTTGTGGTTTTGCAGAAAACAACGTCCACGTCTACCAAAAATTCATGTGCATGCTTAACAAGTGGTTTGGTACAAACCCATGCGCGTGTGCTAAAAAGAGCAGCATGGGCGTGCTTAGCACGTCGTTTGGCAGAAATCCACGTGCGCGCTCCGCGAAAAGCAGCATGTGCATGCATAACTTGTGGTTTTGCAGAAAACAACGTCCGCGTCTACCAAAAGATGCATGTGCATGCTTAACAAGTGGTTTGGCACAAATCCATGCGCGGGTGCTAAAAAGAGCAGCATGGGCGTGCTTAGCACGTCGTTTGGCAGAAATCCACGTGCGCGCTCTGCCAAAAGCAGCATGTGCATGCATAACTTGTGGTTTTGCACAAAACAATGTCCGCGTCTACCAAAAGATGCATGTGCATGCTTAACAAGTGGTTTGGCACAAATCCATGCCCGGGTGCTAAGAAGAGCAGCGTGGGCGTGCTTAGCACGTCGCTTGGCAGAAATCCACGTGCGCGCTCTGCCAAAAGCAGCATGTGCATGCATAACTTGTGGGTTGGAAGAAAACAACGTCCGCGTCTGCCAAAACGTGCATATGCATGCTCAACAAGTAGTTTGGTACAAATCCATGCGCGGGTGCTAAAAAGAGCTGCATGGGCGAGCTTTGCACGGCGTTTGGCAGAAATCCACGTGCGCGCCATGCCAAAAGCAGCATGTGCATGCATAACTTGTGGTTTAGTAGAAAACAACGTCCGCGTCTACCAAAAGATACATCTGCATGCTTAACAAGTGGTTTGGCACAAATCCATGCGCGGGTGCTAAAAAGAGCAGCATGGGCGTGCTTAGCACGTCGTTTGGTAGAAATCCACATGCGCGCTCTGCCAGAAACAGCATGTGCATGCATAACTTGTGGTTTTGCAGAAAACAACGTCGGCGTCTACCAAAAGATGCACGGGCAAGCTTAACAAGTGGCTTGGCACAAATCCATGCGCGGGTGCTAAAAAGAGCAGCATGGGCGTGTTTAGCACGTCGTTTGGCAGAAATCCACGTGCGCGCTCTGCCAAAAGCAGCATGTGCATGCATAACTTGTGGTTTGGAAGAAAACAACGTCCGCGTCTACCAAAAATGCATGTGCATGCTCAACAAGTGGTTTGGCACAAATCTATGTGCGGGTGCTAAAAAGAGCAGCATGGGCGTGCTTAGCACCTCGTTTGGCAGAAATCCACTTGCGCGCTCTGCCAAAAGCACTATGTGCATGCATAACTTGTGGTTTGGCAGAAAACCACGTCCGCGTCTACCAAAAGATGCATGTGCATGCTTAACAAGTGGTTTGGCACAAACCCATGCGCGTGTGCTAAAAAGAGCAGCATGGGTGTGCTTAGCACGTCGTTTGGCAGAAATCCACGTGCGCGCTCTGCGAAAAGCAGCATGTGCATGCATAACTTGTGGTTTTGCAAAAAACAACGTCCGGGTCTACGAAAAGATGCATGTGCATGCTTAACAAGTGGTTTGGCACAAATCCATGCGCGGGTGCTAAAAAGAGCAGTATGGTCGTGCTTAGCACGTCGTTTGGCAGAAATCCACGTGCGCGCTCTGCCAAAAGCAGCATGTGTATACATAACTTGTGGTTTTGCAGAAAACAATGTCCGCGTCTACCAAAAGATGCATGTGCATGCTTAACAAGTGGTTTGGCACAAATCCATGCGCGGGTGCTAAAAAGAGCAGCATGGGCGTGCTTAGCACGTCGTTTGGTAGAAATCCACGTGCGCGCTCTGCCAGAAGCAGCATGTGCATGCATATCTTGTGGTTTTGCAGAAAACAACGTCGGCGTCTACCGAAAGATGCACGGGCAAGCTTAACAAGTGGTTTGGCACAAATCCATGCGCGGGTGCTAAAAAGAGCAGCATATGCGTGCTTAGCACCTCGTTTGGCAGAAATCCACTTGCGCGCTCTGCGAAAAGCACTATGTGCATGCATAACTTGTGGTTTGGCAGAAAACAACGTCCGCGTCTACCAAAAGATGCATGTGCATGCTTAAAAAGTGGTTTGGCACAAACCCATGCGCGTGTGCTAAAAAGAGCAGCATGGGCGTGCTTAGCACGTCGTTTGGCAGAAATCCACTTGCGCGCTCTGCCAAAAGCAGCATGTGCATGCATAACTTGTGGTTTGGAAGAAAACAAATTCCGCGTCTGCCAAAAGATGCATGTGCATGCTTAACAAGTGGTTTGGCACAAACCCATGCGCGTGTGCTAAAAAGAGCAGCATGGGCGTGCTTAGCACGTCGTTTAGCAGAAATCCACGTGCGCGCTCTGCCAAAAGCAGCATGTGCATGCATAACTTGTGGTTTTGCAGAAAACAATGTCCGCGTCTACCAAAAGACGCATGTGCATGCTTAACAAGTGGTTTGGCACAAATCCATGCCCGGGTGCTAAAAAGAGCAGCATGGGCGTGCTTAGCACTCGTTTGGCAGAAATCCACTTGCGCGCTCTGCCAAAAGCAGCATGTGCATGCATAACTTGTGGTTTGGAAGAAAACAAATTCCGCGTCTGCCAAAAGATGCATGTGCATGCTTGACAAGTGGTTTGGCATAAACCCATGCGCGTGTGCTAAAAAGTGCAGCATGGGCGTGCTTAGCACGTCGTTTGGTAGAAATCCACGTGCGCGCTCTGCGAAAAGCAGCATGTACATGCTTAATTAGTGGTTTTGCAGAAAACAACGTCCGGGTCTACCAAAAGATGCATGTGCATGCTTAACAAGTGATTTCGCACAAATGCATGCGCGGGTGCTAAAAAGAGCACCATGGGCGTGCTTAGCACGTCGTTTGGCAGAAATCCACGTGCCCGCTCTGCCAAAAGCAGCATGTGCATGCATAACTTGTGGTTTTGCAGAAACCAACGTCCGCGCCTACCAAAAGATGCATGTGCATGCTCAACAAGTGGTTTGGCACAAATTCATGCGCGGGTGCTAAAAAGAGCAGTATGGCGTGCTTATCACGTGGTTTGGCAGAAATCCGTGTGCGCGCTCTGCCAAAAGCAGCATGTGCATGCATACATTGTGGTTTGGCAGAAAACAACTTCCGCGTCTGCCAAAACATGCATATGCAAGCTTAAAAAGTGGTTTGGCACAAATCCATGCGCGGGTGCTAAAAAGAGCAGCATGGGCGTGCTTAGCACGTCGTTTGGCAGAAATCCACGTGCGCGCTCTGCCAAAAGCAGCATGTGCTAGCATAACTTGTGGTTTGGAAGAATACAACGTCCACGTCTGCCAAAAGATGCATATGCATGCTCAACAAGTGGTTTGGCACAAATTCATGCGCGGGTGCTAAAAAGAGCAGCATGGGCGTGCTTAGCACGTCGTTTGGCAGAAATCTACGTGCGCGCTCTGCCAAAAGCAGCATGTGCATGCATAACTTGTGGTTTTGCAGAAAACAACGTCCACGTCTACCAAAAATGCACGTGCATGCTTAACAAGTGGTTTGGCACAAAGCCATGCGCGTGTGCTAAAAAGAGCAGCATGGGCGTGCTTAGCACGTCGTTTGGTAGAAATCCACGTGCGCGCTCTGCGAAAAGCAGCATGTGCATGCTTAATTTGTGGTTTTGCAGAAAACAACGTCCGGGTCTACCAAAAGATGCATGTGCATGCTTAACAAGTGATTTGGCACAAATGCATGCGCGGGTGCTAAAAAGAGCACCATGGGCGTGCTTAGCACGTCGTTTCGCAGAAATCCACGTGCGCGCTCTGCCAAACGCAGCATGTGCATGCATAACTTGTGGTTTTGCAGAAACCAACGTCCGCGTCTACCAAAAGATGCATGTGCATGCTCAACAAGTGGTTTGGCACAAATCCATGCGCGGGTGCTAAAAAGAGCAGTATGGTCGTGCTTAGCACGTCGTTTGGCAGAAATCCACGTGCGCGCTCTGCCAAAAGCAGCATGTGTATACATAACTTGTGGTTTTGCAGAAAACAATGTCCGCGTCTACCAAAAGATGCATGTGCATGCTTAACAAGCGGTTTGGCACAAATCCATGCGCGGGTGCTAAAAAGAGCAGCATGGGCGTGCTTAGCACGTCGTTTGGTAGAAATCCACGTGCGCGCTCTGCCAGAAGCAGCACGTGCATGCATATCTTGTGGTTTTGCAGAAAACAACGTCGGCGTCTACCAAAAGATGCACGGGCAAGCTTAACAAGTGGTTTGGCACAAATCCATGCGCGGGTGCTAAAAAGAGCAGCATGGGCGTGCTTAGCACCTCGTTTGGCAGAAATCCACTTGCGCGCTCTGCGAAAAGCACTATGTGCATGCATAACTTGTGGTTTGGCAGAAAACAACGTCCGCGTCTGCCAAAAGATGCATGTGCATGCTCAACAACTGGTTTGGTACAAATTCATGCGCGGGTGCTAAAAAGAGCAGCATGGGCGTGCTTAGCACGTCGTTTGGCAGAAATCCACGTGCGCGCTCCGCGAAAAGCAGCATGTGCATGCATAACTTGTGGTTTTGCAGAAAACAACGTCCGCGTCTGCCAAAAGATGCATGTGCATGCTTAACAAGTGGTTTGGCACAAATCCATGCGCGGGTGCTAAAAAGAGCAGCATGGGCGTGCTTAGCACGTCGTTTGGCAGAAATCCACGTGCGCGCTCTGCCAAAAGCAGCATGTGCATGCATAACTTGTGGTTTTGCACAAAACAATGTCCGCGTCTACCAAAAGATGCATGTGCATGCTTAACAAGTGGTTTGGCACAAATCCATGCCCGGGTGCTAAGAAGAGCAGCGTGGGCGTGCTTAGCACGTCGCTTGGCAGAAATCCACGTGCGCGCTCTGCCAAAAGCAGCATGTGCATGCATAACTTGTGGGTTGGAAGAAAACAACGTCCGCGTCTGCCAAAAGGTGCATATGCATGCTCAACAAGTAGTTTGGTACAAATCCATGCGCGGGTGCTAAAAAGAGCTGCATGGGCGAGCTTTGCACGGCGTTTGGCAGAAATCCACGTGCGCGCCATGCCAAAAGCAGCATGTGCATGCCTAACTTGTGGTTTGGTAGAAAACAACGTCCGCGTCTACCAAAAGATGCATCTGCATGCTTAACAAGTGGTTTGGCACAAATCCATGCGCGGGTGCTAAAAAGAGCAGCATGGGCGTGCTTAGCACGTCGTTTGGTAGAAATCCACATGCGCGCTCTGCCAGAAACAGCATGTGCATGCATAACTTGTGGTTTTGCAGAAAACAACGTCGGCGTCTACCAAAAGATGCACGGGCAAGCTTAACAAGTGGCTTGGCACAAATCCATGCGCGGGTGCTAAAAAGAGCAGCATGGGCGTGTTTAGCACGTCGTTTGGCAGAAATCCACGTGCGCGCTCTGCCAAAAGCAGCATGTGCATGCATAACTTGTGGTTTGGAAGAAAACAACGTCCGCGTCTACCAAAAATGCATGTGCATGCTCAACAAGTGGTTTGGCACAAATCTATGTGCGGGTGCTAAAAAGAGCAGCATGGGCGTGCTTAGCACCTCGTTTGGCAGAAATCCACTTGCGCGCTCTGCCAAAAGCACTATGTGCATGCATAACTTGTGGTTTGGCAGAAAACCACGTCCGCGTCTACCAAAAGATGCATGTGCATGCTTAACAAGTGGTTTGGCACAAACCCATGCGCGTGTGCTAAAAAGAGCAGCATGGGTGTGCTTAGCACGTCGTTTGGCAGAAATCCACGTGCGCGCTCTGCGAAAAGCAGCATGTGCATGCATAACTTGTGGTTTTGCAGAAAACAACGTCCGGGTCTACGAAAAGATGCATGTGCATGCTTAACAAGTGGTTTGGCACAAATCCATGCGCGGGTGCTAAAAAGAGCAGTATGGTCGTGCTTAGCACGTCGTTTGGCAGAAATCCACGTGCGCGCTCTGCCAAAAGCAGCATGTGTATACATAACTTGTGGTTTTGCAGAAAACAATGTCCGCGTCTACCAAAAGATGCATGTGCATGCTTAACAAGTGGTTTGGCACAAATCCATGCGCGGGTGCTAAAAAGAGCAGCATGGGCGTGCTTAGCACGTCGTTTGGTAGAAATCCACGTGCGCGCTCTGCCAGAAGCAGCATGTGCATGCATATCTTGTGGTTTTGCAGAAAACAACGTCGGCGTCTACCGAAAGATGCACGGGCAAGCTTAACAAGTGGTTTGGCACAAATCCATGCGCGGGTGCTAAAAAGAGCAGCATATGCGTGCTTAGCACCTCGTTTGGCAGAAATCCACTTGCGCGCTCTGCGAAAAGCACTATGTGCATGCATAACTTGTGGTTTGGCAGAAAACAACGTCCACCGTCTACCAAAAGATGCATGTGCATGCTTAAAAAGTGGTTTGGCACAAACCCATGCGCGTGTGCTAAAAAGAGCAGCATGGGCGTGCTTAGCACGTCGTTTGGCAGAAATCCACTTGCGCGCTCTGCCAAAAGCAGCATGTGCATGCATAACATGTGGTTTGGAAGAAAACAAATTCCGCGTCTGCCAAAAGATGCATGTGCATGCTTAACAAGTGGCTTGGCACAAATCCATGCGCGGGTGCTAAAAAGAGCAGCATGGGCGTGTTTAGCACGTCGTTTGGCAGAAATCCACGTGCGCGCTCTGCCAAAAGCAGCATGTGCATGCATAACTTGTGGTTTGGAAGAAAACAACGTCCGCGTCTACCAAAAATGCATGTGCATGCTCAACAAGTGGTTTGGCACAAATCTATGTGCGGGTGCTAAAAAGAGCAGCATGGGCGTGCTTAGCACCTCGTTTGGCAGAAATCCATTTGCGCGCTCTGCCAAAAGCACTATGTGCATGCATAACTTGTGGTTTTGCAGAAAACAATGTCCGCGTCTACCAAAAGATGCATGTGCATGCTTAACAAGTGGTTTGGCACAAATCCATGCGCGGGTGCTAAAAAGAGCAGCATGGGCGTGCTTAGCACGTCGTTTGGTAGAAATCCACGTGCGCGCTCTGCCAGAAGCAGCATGTGCATGCATATCTTGTGGTTTTGCAGAAAACAACGTCGGCGTCTACCGAAAGATGCACGGGCAAGCTTAACAAGTGGTTTGGCACAAATCCATGCGCGGGTGCTAAAAAGAGCAGCATATGCGTGCTTAGCACCTCGTTTGGCAGAAATCCACTTGCGCGCTCTGCGAAAAGCACTATGTGCATGCATAACTTGTGGTTTGGCAGAAAACAACGTCCGCGTCTACCAAAAGATGCATGTGCATGCTTAAAAAGTGGTTTGGCACAAACCCATGCGCGTGTGCTAAAAAGAGCAGCATGGGCGTGCTTAGCACGTCGTTTGGCAGAAATCCACTTGCGCGCTCTGCCAAAAGCAGCATGTGCATGCATAACTTGTGGTTTGGAAGAAAACAAATTCCGCGTCTGCCAAAAGATGCATGTGCATGCTTAACAAGTGGTTTGGCACAAACCCATGCGCGTGTGCTAAAAAGAGCAGCATGGGCGTGCTTAGCACGTCGTTTGGCAGAAATCCACGTGCGCGCTCTGCCAAAAGCAGCATGTGCATGCATAACTTGTGGTTTTGCAGAAAACAATGTCCGCGTCTACCAAAAGACGCATGTGCATGCTTAACAAGTGGTTTGGCACAAATCCATGCCCGGGTGCTAAAAAGAGCAGCATGGGCGTGCTTAGCACTCGTTTGGCAGAAATCCACTTGCGCGCTCTGCCAAAAGCAGCATGTGCATGCATAACTTGTGGTTTGGAAGAAAACAAATTCCGCGTCTGCCAAAAGATGCATGTGCATGCTTGACAAGTTGTTTGGCATAAACCCATGCGCGTGTGCTAAAAAGAGCAGCATGGGCGTGCTTAGCACGTCGTTTGGTAGAAATCCACGTGCGCGCTCTGCGAAAAGCAGCAT
Source organism: Dermacentor variabilis (assembly GCF_050947875.1). Taxonomy (NCBI): domain Eukaryota; kingdom Metazoa; phylum Arthropoda; class Arachnida; order Ixodida; family Ixodidae; genus Dermacentor; species Dermacentor variabilis. The sequence goes on from NW_027460357.1 coordinate 874,461, forward strand.
GTACATGCTTAATTTGTGGTTTTGCAGAAAACAACGTCCGGGTCTACCAAAAGATGCATGTGCATGCTTAACAAGTGATTTCGCACAAATGCATGCGCGGGTGCTAAAAAGAGCACCATGGGCGTGCTTAGCACGTCGTTTGGCAGAAATCCACGTGCCCGCTCTGCCAAAAGCAGCATGTGCATGCATAACTTGTGGTTTTGCAGAAACCAACGTCCGCGCCTACCAAAAGATGCATGTGCATGCTCAACAAGTGGTTTGGCACAAATTCATGCGCGGGTGCTAAAAAGAGCAGTATGGCGTGCTTATCACGTGGTTTGGCAGAAATCCGTGTGCGCGCTCTGCCAAAAGCAGCATGTGCATGCATACATTGTGGTTTGGCAGAAAACAACTTCCGCGTCTGCCAAAACATGCATATGCAAGCTTAAAAAGTGGTTTGGCACAAATCCATGCGCGGGTGCTAAAAAGAGCAGCATGGGCGTGCTAGCACGTCGTTTGGCAGAAATCCACGTGCGCGCTCTGCCAAAAGCAGCATGTGCTAGCATAACTTGTGGTTTGGAAGAATACAACGTCCACGTCTGCCAAAAGATGCATATGCATGCTCAACAAGTGGTTTGGCACAAATTCATGCGCGGGTGCTAAAAAGAGCAGCATGGGCGTGCTTAGCACGTCGTTTGGCAGAAATCTACGTGCGCGCTCTGCCAAAAGCAGCATGTGCATGCATAACTTGTGGTTTTGCAGAAAACAACGTCCACGTCTACCAAAAATGCATGTGCATGCTTAACAAGTGGTTTGGCACAAAGCCATGCGCGTGTGCTAAAAAGAGCAGCATGGGCGTGCTTAGCACGTCGTTTGGTAGAAATCCACGTGCGCGCTCTGCGAAAAGCAGCATTGGCATGCTTAATTTGTGGTTTTGCAGAAAACAACGTCCGGGTCTACCAAAAGATGCATGTGCATGCTTAACAAGTGATTTGGCACAAATGCATGCGCGGGTGCTAAAAAGAGCACCATGGGCGTGCTTAGCACGTCGTTTGGAAGAAATCCACGTGCGCGCTCTGCCAAACGCAGCATGTGCATGCATAACTTGTGGTTTTGCAGAAACCAACGTCCGCGTCTACCAAAAGATGCATGTGCATGCTCAACAAGTGGTTTGGCACAAATCCATGCGCGGGTGCTAAAAAGAGCAGTATGGTCGTGCTTAGCACGTCGTTTGGCAGAAATCCACGTGCGCGCTCTGCCAAAAGCAGCATGTGTATACATAACTTGTGGTTTTGCAGAAAACAATGTCCGCGTCTACCAAAAGATGCATGTGCATGCTTAACAAGTGGTTTGGCACAAATCCATGCGCGGGTGCTAAAAAGAGCAGCATGGGCGTGCTTAGCACGTCGTTTGGCAGAAATCCACGTGCGCGCTCTGCCAAAAGCAGCATGTGCTAGCATAACTTGTGGTTTGGAAGAATACAACGTCCACGTCTGCCAAAAGATGCATATGCATGCTCAACAAGTGGTTTGGCACAAATTCATGCGCGGGTGCTAAAAAGAGCAGCATGGGCGTGCTTAGCACGTCGTTTGGCAGAAATCTACGTGCGCGCTCTGCCAAAAGCAGCATGTGCATGCATAACTTGTGGTTTTGCAGAAAACAACGTCCACGTCTACCAAAAATGCATGTGCATGCTTAACAAGTGGTTTGGCACAAAGCCATGCGCGTGTGCTAAAAAGAGCAGCATGGGCGTGCTTAGCACGTCGTTTGGTAGAAATCCACGTGCGCGCTCTGCGAAAAGCAGCATGTGCATGCTTAATTTGTGGTTTTGCAGAAAACAACGTCCGGGTCTACCAAAAGATGCATGTGCATGCTTAACAAGTGATTTGGCACAAATGCATGCGCGGGTGCTAAAAAGAGCACCATGGGCGTGCTTAGCACGTCGTTTGGCAGAAATCCACGTGCGCGCTCTGCCAAACGCAGCATGTGCATGCATAACTTGTGGTTTTGCAGAAACCAACGTCCGCGTCTACCAAAAGATGCATGTGCATGCTCAACAAGTGGTTTGGCACAAATCCATGCGCGGGTGCTAAAAAGAGCAGTATGGTCGTGCTTAGCACGTCGTTTGGCAGAAATCCACGTGCGCGCTCTGCCAAAAGCAGCATGTGTATACATAACTTGTGGTTTTGCAGAAAACAATGTCCGCGTCTACCAAAAGATGCATGTGCATGCTTAACAAGCGGTTTGGCACAATTCCATGCGCGGGTGCTAAAAAGAGCAGCATGGGCGTGCTTAGCACGTCGTTTGGTAGAAATCCACGTGCGCGCTCTGCCAGAAGCAGCACGTGCATGCATATCTTGTGGTTTTGCAGAAAACAACGTCGGCGTCTACCAAAAGATGCACGGGCAAGCTTAACAAGTGGTTTGGCACAAATCCATGCGCGGGTGCTAAAAAGAGCAGCATGGGCGTGCTTAGCACCTCGTTTGGCAGAAATCCACTTGCGCGCTCTGCGAAAAGCACTATGTGCATGCATAACTTGTGGTTTGGCAGAAAACAACGTCCGCGTCTGCCAAAAGATGCATGTGCATGCTCAACAACTGGTTTGGTACAAATTCATGCGCGGGTGCTAAAAAGAGCAGCATGGGCGTGCTTAGCACGTCGTTTGGCAGAAATCCACGTGCGCGCTCCGCGAAAAGCAGCATGTGCATGCATAACTTGTGGTTTTGCAGAAAACAACGTCCGCGTCTGCCAAAAGATGCATGTGCATGCTTAACAAGTGGTTTGGCACAAATCCATGCGCGGGTGCTAAAAAGAGCAGCATGGGCGTGCTTAGCACGTCGTTTGGCAGAAATCCACGTGCGCGCTCTGCCAAAAGCAGCATGTGCATGCATAACTTGTGGTTTTGCACAAAACAATGTCCGCGTCTACCAAAAGATGCATGTGCATGCTTAACAAGTGGTTTGGCACAAATCCATGCCCGGGTGCTAAGAAGAGCAGCGTGGGCGTCCTTAGCACGTCGCTTGGCAGAAATCCACGTGCGCGCTCTGCCAAAAGCAGCATGTGCATGCATAACTTGTGGGTTGGAAGAAAACAACGTCCGCGTCTGCCAAAAGGTGCATATGCATGCTCAACAAGTAGTTTGGTACAAATCCATGCGCGGGTGCTAAAAAGAGCTGCATGGGCGAGCTTTGCACGGCGTTTGGCAGAAATCCACGTGCGCGCCATGCCAAAAGCAGCATGTGCATGCCTAACTTGTGGTTTGGTAGAAAACAACGTCCGCGTCTACCAAAAGATGCATCTGCATGCTTAACAAGTGGTTTGGCACAAATCCATGCGCGGGTGCTAAAAAGAGCAGCATGGGCGTGCTTAGCACGTCGTTTGGTAGAAATCCACATGCGCGCTCTGCCAGAAACAGCATGTGCATGCATAACTTCTGGTTTTGCAGAAAACAACGTCGGCGTCTACCAAAAGATGCACGGGCAAGCTTAACAAGTGGCTTGGCACAAATCCATGCGCGGGTGCTAAAAAGAGCAGCATGGGCGTGTTTAGCACGTCGTTTGGCAGAAATCCACGTGCGCGCTCTGCCAAAAGCAGCATGTGCATGCATAACTTGTGGTTTGGAAGAAAACAACGTCCGCGTCTACCAAAAATGCATGTGCATGCTCAACAAGTGGTTTGGCACAAATCTATGTGCGGGTGCTAAAAAGAGCAGCATGGGCGTGCTTAGCACCTCGTTTGGCAGAAATCCACTTGCGCGCTCTGCCAAAAGCACTATGTGCATGCATAACTTGTGGTTTGGCAGAAAACCACGTCCGCGTCTACCAAAAGATGCATGTGCATGCTTAACAAGTGGTTTGGCACAAACCCATGCGCGTGTGCTAAAAAGAGCAGCATGGGTGTGCTTAGCACGTCGTTTGGCAGAAATCCACGTGCGCGCTCTGCGAAAAGCAGCATGTGCATGCATAACTTGTGGTTTTGCAGAAAACAACGTCCGGGTCTACGAAAAGATGCATGTGCATGCTTAACAAGTGGTTTGGCACAAATCCATGCGCGGGTGCTAAAAAGAGCAGTATGGTCGTGCTTAGCACGTCGTTTGGCAGAAATCCACGTGCGCGCTCTGCCAAAAGCAGCATGTGTATACATAACTTGTGGTTTTGCAGAAAACAATGTCCGCGTCTACCAAAAGATGCATGTGCATGCTTAACAAGTGGTTTGGCACAAATCCATGCGCGGGTGCTAAAAAGAGCAGCATGGGCGTGCTTAGCACGTCGTTTGGTAGAAATCCACGTGCGCGCTCTGCCAGAAGCAGCATGTGCATGCATATCTTGTGGTTTTGCAGAAAACAACGTCGGCGTCTACCGAAAGATGCACGGGCAAGCTTAACAAGTGGTTTGGCACAAATCCATGCGCGGGTGCTAAAAAGAGCAGCATATGCGTGCTTAGCACCTCGTTTGGCAGAAATCCACTTGCGCGCTCTGCGAAAAGCACTATGTGCATGCATAACTTGTGGTTTGGCAGAAAACAACGTCCGCGTCTACCAAAAGATGCATGTGCATGCTTAAAAAGTGGTTTGGCACAAACCCATGCGCGTGTGCTAAAAAGAGCAGCATGGGCGTGCTTAGCACGTCGTTTGGCAGAAATCCACTTGCGCGCTCTGCCAAAAGCAGCATGTGCATGCATAACTTGTGGTTTGGAAGAAAACCAATTCCGCGTCTGCCAAAAGATGCATGTGCATGCTTAACAAGTGGCTTGGCACAAATCCATGCGCGGGTGCTAAAAAGAGCAGCATGGGCGTGTTTAGCACGTCGTTTGGCAGAAATCCACGTGCGCGCTCTGCCAAAAGCAGCATGTGCATGCATAACTTGTGGTTTGGAAGAAAACAACGTCCGCGTCTACCAAAAATGCATGTGCATGCTCAACAAGTGGTTTGGCACAAATCTATGTGCGGGTGCTAAAAAGAGCAGCATGGGCGTGCTTAGCACCTCGTTTGGCAGAAATCCATTTGCGCGCTCTGCCAAAAGCACTATGTGCATGCATAACTTGTGGTTTGGCAGAAAACCACGTCCGCGTCTACCAAAAGATGCATGTGCATGCTTAACAAGTGGTTTGGCACAAACCCATACGCGTGTGCTAAAAAGAGCAGCATGGGTGTGCTTAGCACGTCGTTTGGCAGAAATCCACGTGCGCGCTCTGCGAAAAGCAGCATGTGCATGCATAACTTGTGGTTTTGCAGAAAACAACGTCCGGGTCTACGAAAAGATGCATGTGCATGCTTAACAAGTGGTTTGGCACAAATCCATGCGCGGGTGCTAAAAAGAGCAGTATGGTCGTGCTTAGCGCGTCGTTTGGCAGAAATCCACGTGCGCGCTCTGCCAAAAGCAGCATGTGTATACATAACTTGTGGTTTTGCAGAAAACAATGTCCGCGTCTACCAAAAGATGCATGTGCATGCTTAACAAGTGGTTTGGCACAAATCCATGCGCGGGTGCTAAAAAGAGCAGCATGGGCGTGCTTAGCACGTCGTTTGGTAGAAATCCACGTGCGCGCTCTGCCAGAAGCAGCATGTGCATGCATATCTTGTGGTTTTGCAGAAAACAACGTCGGCGTCTACCGAAAGATGCACGGGCAAGCTTAACAAGTGGTTTGGCACAAATCCATGCGCGGGTGCTAAAAAGAGCAGCATATGCGTGCTTAGCACCTCGTTTGGCAGAAATCCACTTGCGCGCTCTGCGAAAAGCACTATGTGCATGCATAACTTGTGGTTTGGCAGAAAACAACGTCCGCGTCTACCAAAAGATGCATGTGCATGCTTAAAAAGTGGTTTGGCACAAACCCATGCGCGTGTGCTAAAAAGAGCAGCATGGGCGTGCTTAGCACGTCGTTTGGCAGAAATCCACTTGCGCGCTCTGCCAAAAGCAGCATGTGCATGCATAACTTGTGGTTTGGAAGAAAACAAATTCCGCGTCTGCCAAAAGATGCATGTGCATGCTTAACAAGTGGTTTGGCACAAACCCATGCGCGTGTGCTAAAAAGAGCAGCATGGGCGTGCTTAGCACGTCGTTTGGCAGAAATCCACGTGCGCGCTCTGCCAAAAGCAGCATGTGCATGCATAACTTGTGGTTTTGCAGAAAACAATGTCCGCGTCTACCAAAAGACGCATGTGCATGCTTAACAAGTGGTTTGGCACAAATCCATGCCCGGGTGCTAAAAAGAGCAGCATGGGCGTGCTTAGCACTCGTTTGGCAGAAATCCACTTGCGCGCTCTGCCAAAAGCAGCATGTGCATGCATAACTTGTGGTTTGGAAGAAAACAAATTCCGCGTCTGCCAAAAGATGCATGTGCATGCTTGACAAGTGGTTTGGCATAAACCCATGCGCGTGTGCTAAAAAGAGCAGCATGGGCGTGCTTAGCACGTCGTTTGGTAGAAATCCACGTGCGCGCTCTGCGAAAAGCAGCATGTACATGCTTAATTTGTGGTTTTGCAGAAAACAACGTCCGGGTCTACCAAAAGATGCATGTGCATGCTTAACAAGTGATTTCGCACAAATGCATGCGCGGGTGCTAAAAAGAGCACCATGGGCGTGCTTAGCACGTCGTTTGGCAGAAATCCACGTGCCCGCTCTGCCAAAAGCAGCATGTGCATGCATAACTTGTGGTTTTGCAGAAACCAACGTCCGCGCCTACCAAAAGATGCATGTGCATGCTCAACAAGTGGTTTGGCACAAATTCATGCGCGGGTGCTAAAAAGAGCAGTATGGCGTGCTTATCACGTGGTTTGGCAGAAATCCGTGTGCGCGCTCTGCCAAAAGCAGCATGTGCATGCATACATTGTGGTTTGGCAGAAAACAACTTCCGCGTCTGCCAAAACATGCATATGCAAGCTTAAAAAGTGGTTTGGCACAAATCCATGCGCGGGTGCTAAAAAGAGCAGCATGGGCGTGCTTAGCACGTCGTTTGGCAGAAATCCACGTGCGCGCTCTGCCAAAAGCAGCATGTGCTAGCATAACTTGTGGTTTGGAAGAATACAACGTCCACGTCTGCCAAAAGATGCATATGCATGCTCAACAAGTGGTTTGGCACAAATTCATGCGCGGGTGCTAAAAAGAGCAGCATGGGCGTGCTTAGCACGTCGTTTGGCAGAAATCTACGTGCGCGCTCTGCCAAAAGCAGCATGTGCATGCATAACTTGTGGTTTTGCAGAAAACAACGTCCACGTCTACCAAAAATGCATGTGCATGCTTAACAAGTGGTTTGGCACAAAGCCATGCGCGTGTGCTAAAAAGAGCAGCATGGGCGTGCTTAGCACGTCGTTTGGTAGAAATCCACGTGCGCGCTCTGCGAAAAGCAGCATGTGCATGCTTAATTTGTGGTTTTGCAGAAAACAACGTCCGGGTCTACCAAAAGATGCATGTGCATGCTTAACAAGTGATTTGGCACAAATGCATGCGCGGGTGCTAAAAAGAGCACCATGGGCGTGCTTAGCACGTCGTTTGGCAGAAATCCACGTGCGCGCTCTGCCAAACGCAGCATGTGCATGCATAACTTGTGGTTTTGCAGAAACCAACGTCCGCGTCTACCAAAAGATGCATGTGCATGCTCAACAAGTGGTTTGGCACAAATCCATGCGCGGGTGCTAAAAAGAGCAGTATGGTCGTGCTTAGCACGTCGTTTGGCAGAAATCCACGTGCGCGCTCTGCCAAAAGCAGCATGTGTATACATAACTTGTGGTTTTGCAGAAAACAATGTCCGCGTCTACCAAAAGATGCATGTGCATGCTTAACAAGTGGTTTGGCACAAATCCATGCGCGGGTGCTAAAAAGAGCAGCATGGGCGTGCTTAGCACGTCGTTTGGTAGAAATCCACGTGCGCGCTCTGCCAGAAGCAGCATGTGCATGCATATCTTGTGGTTTTGCAGAAAACAACGTCGGCGTCTACCAAAAGATGCACGGGCAAGCTTAACAAGTGGTTTGGCACAAATCCATGCGCGGGTGCTAAAAAGAGCAGCATGGGCGTGCTTAGCACCTCGTTTGGCAGAAATCCACTTGCGCGCTCTGCGAAAAGCACTATGTGCATGCATAACTTGTGGTTTGGCAGAAAACAACGTCCGCGTCTACCAAAAGATGCATGTGCATGCTTAACAAGTGGTTTGGCACAAACCCATGCGCGTGTGCTAAAAAGAGCAGCATGGGCGTGCTTAGCACGTCGTTTGGCAGAAATCCACTTGCGCGCTCTGCCAAAAGCAGCATGTGCATGCATAACTTGTGGTTTGGAAGAAAACAAATTCCGCGTCTGCCAAAAGATGCATGTGCATGCTTAACAAGTGGTTTGGCACAAACCCATGCGCGTGTGCTAAAAAGAGCAGCATGGGCGTGCTTAGCACGTCGTTTGGTAGAACTCCACGTGCGCGCTCTGCCAGAAGCAGCATGTGCATGCATAACTTGTGGTTTTGCAGAAAACAACGTCGGCGTCTACCAAAAGATGCACGGGCAAGCTTAACAAGTGGTTTGGCACAAATCCATGCGCGGGTGCTAAAAAGAGCAGCATGGGCGTGTTTAGCACGTCGTTTGGCAGAAATCCACGTGCGCGCTCTGCCAAAAGCAGCATGTGCATGCATAACTTGTGGTTTGGAAGAAAACAACGTCCGCGTCTACCAAAAATGCATGTGCGTGCTCAACAAGTGGTTTGGCACAAATCTATGTGCGGGTGCTAAAAAGAGCAGCATGGGCGTGCTTAGCACCTCGTTTGGCAGAAATCCACTTGCGCGCTCTGCCAAAAGCACTATGTGCATGCATAACTTGTGTTTTGGCAGAAAACCACGTCCGCGTCTACCAAAAGATGCATGTGCATGCTTAACAAGTGGTTTGGCACAAACTCATGCGCGTGTGCTAAAAAGAGCAGCATGGGTGTGCTTAGCACGTCGTTTGGCAGAAATCCACGTGCGCGCTCTGCGAAAAGCAGCATGTGCATGCATAACTTGTGGTTTTGCAGAAAACAACGTCCGGGTCTACGAAAAGATGCATGTGCATGCTTAACAAGTGGTTTGGCACAAATCCATGCACGGGTGCTAAATAGAGCACCATGGGCGTGCTTCGCACGTCGTTTGGCAGAAATCCACGTGCGCGCTCTGCCAAAAGCAGCATGTGCATGCATAACTTGTGGTTTGGAAGAAAACAAAGTCCGCGTCTGCCAAAAGATGCATGTGCATGCTTAACAAGCGGTTTGGCACAAAGCCATGCGCGTGTGCTAAAAAGAGCAGCATGGGCGTGCTTAGCACGTCGTTTGGTAGAAATCCACGTGCGCGCTCTGCGAAAAGCAGAATGTGCATGCTTAATTTGTGGTTTTGCAGAAAACAACGTCAGGGTCTACCAAAAGATGCATGTGTATGCTTAACAAGTGATTTGGCACAAATGCATGCGCGGGTGCTAAAAAGAGCACCATGGGCGTGCTTAGCACGTCGTTTGGCAGAAATCCACGTGCGCGCTCTGCCAAAAGCAGCATGTGCTAGCATAACTTGTGGTTTGGAAGAAAACAACGTCCGCGTCTGCCAAAAGATGCATATGCATGCTCAACAACTGGTTTGGTACAAATTCATGCGCGGGTGCTAAAAAGAGCAGCATGGGCGTGCTTAGCACGTCGTTTGGCAGAAATCTACGTGCGCGCTCTGCCAAAAGCAGCATGTGCATGCATAACTTGTGGTTTTGCAGAAACCGACGTCCGCGCCTACCAAATGATGCATGTGCATGCTCAACAAGTGGTTTGGCACAAATTCATGCGCGGGTGCTAAAAAGAGCAGTATGGCGTGCTTATCACGTGGTTTGGCAGAAATCCGTGTGCGCGCTCTGCCAAAAGCAGCATGTGCATGCATACATTGTGCTTTGGCAGAAAACAACTTCCGCGTCTGCCAAAACATGCATATGCAAGCTTAAAAAGTGGTTTGGCACAAATCCATGCGCGGGTGCTAAAAAGAGCAGCATGGGCGTGCTTAGCACGTCGTTTGGCAGAAATCCACGTGGGTGCTCTGCCAAAAGCAGCATGTGCTAGCATAACTTGTGGTTTGGAAGAAAACGACGTCCGCGTCTGCCAAAAGATGCATATGCATGCTCAACAAGTGGTTTGGTACAAATTCATGCGCGGGTGCTAAAAAGAGCAGCATGGGCATGCTTAGCATGTCGTTTGGCAGAAATCTACGTGCGCGCTCTGCCAAAAGCAGCATGTGCATGCATAACTTGTGGTTTTGCAGAAAACAACGTCCGCGTCTACCAAAAATGCATGTGCATGCTTAACAAGTGGTTTGGCACAAAGCCATGCGCGTGTGCTAAAAAGAGCAGCATGGGCGTGCTTAGCACGTCGTTTGGTAGAAATCTACGTGCGCGCTCTGCCAAAAGCAGCATGTGCATGCATAACTTGTGGTTTTGCAGAAAACAACGTCCGCGTCTACCAAAAATGCATGTGCATGCTTAACAAGTGGTTTGGCACAAAGCCATGCGCGTGTGCTAAAAAGAGCAGCATGGGCGTGCTTAGCACGTCGTTTGGTAGAAATCCACGTGCGCGCTCTGCGAAAAGCAGCATGTGCATGCTTAATTTGTGGTTTTGCAGAAAACAACGTCCGGGTCTACCAAAAGATGCATGTGCATGCTTAACAAGTGATTTGGCACAAATGCATGCGCGGGTGCTAAAAAGAGCACCATGGGCGTGCTTAGCACGTCGTTTGGCAGAAATCCACGTGCGCGCTCTGCCAAAAGCAGCATGTGCATGCATAACTTGTGGTTTTGCCGAAACCAACGTCCGCGTCTACCAAAAGATGCATGTGCATGCTCAACAAGTGGTTTGGCACAAATCCATGCGCGGGTGCTAAAAAGAGCTGCATGGGCGTGCTTTGCACGGCGTTTGGCAGAAATCCACGTGCGCGCCATGCCAAAAGCAGCATGTGCATGCATAACTTGTGGTTTAGTAGAAAACAACGTCCGCGTCTACCAAAAGATACATCTGCATGCTTAACAAGTGGTTTGGCACAAACTCATGCGCGTGTGCTAAAAAGAGCAGCATGGGTGTGCTTAGCACGTCGTTTGGCAGAAATCCACGTGCGCGCTCTGCGAAAAGCAGCATGTGCATGCATAACTTGTGGTTTTGCAGAAAACAACGTCCGGGTCTACGAAAAGATGCATGTGCATGCTTACAAGTGGTTTGGCACAAATCCATGCACGGGTGCTAAAAAGAGCACCATGGGCGTGCTTCGCACGTCGTTTGGCAGAAATCCACGTGCGCGCTCTGCCAAAAGCAGCATGTGCATGCATAACTTGTGGTTTGGAAGAAAACAAAGTCCGCGTCTACCAAAAGATGCATGTGCATGCTCAACAAGTGGTTTGGCACAAATCCATGCGCGGGTGCTAAAAAGAGCAGTATGGTCGTGCTTAGCACGTCGTTTGGCAGAAATCCACGTGCGCGCTCTGCCAAAAGCAGCATGTGTATACATAACTTGTGGTTTTGCAGAAAACAATGTCCGCGTCTACCAAAAGATGCATGTGCATGCTTAACAAGTGGTTTGGCACAAATCCATGCGCGGGTGCTAAAAAGAGCACCATGGGCGTGCTTAGCACGTCGTTTGGCAGAAATCCACGTGCGCGCTCTGCGAAAAGCAGCATGTGCATGCATAACTTGTGGTTTTGCAGAAAACAACGTCCGGGTCTGAGAAAAGATGCATGTGCATGCTTAACAAGTGGTTTGGCACAAATCCATGCACGGGTGCTAAAAAGAGCACCATGGGCGTGCTTCGCACGTCGTTTGGCAGAAGTCCACGTGCGTGCTCTGCCAAAAGCAGCATGTGCATGCATAACTTGTGGTTTGGAAGAAAACAAAGTCCGCGTCTGCCAAAAGATGCATGTGCATGCTTAACAAGCGGTTTGGCACAAATCTATGTGCGGGTGCTAAAAAGAGCAGCATGGGCGTGCTTAGCACCTCGTTTGGCAGAAATCCACTTGCGCGCTCTGCCAAAAGCACTATGTGCATGCATAACTTGTGGTTTGGCAGAAAACCACGTCCGCGTCTACCAAACGATGCATGTGCATGCTTAACAAGTGGTTTGGCACAAACTCATGCGCGTGTGCTAAAAAGAGCAGCATGGGTGTGCTTAGCACGTCGTTTGGTAGAAATCCACGTGCGCGCTCTGCGAAAAGCAGCATGTGCATGCTTAATTTGTGGTTTTGCAGAAAACGACGTCCGCGTCTGCCAAAAGATGCATATGCATGCTCAACAAGTGGTTTGGTACAAATTCATGCGCGGGTGCTAAAAAGAGCAGCATGGGCGTGCTTAGCATGTCGTTTGGCAGAAATCTACGTGCGCGCTCTGGCAAAAGCAGCATGTGCATGCATAACTTGTGGTTTTGCAGAAAACAACGTCCGCGTCTACCAAAAATGCATGTGCATGCTTAACAAGTGGTTTGGCACAAAGCCATGCGCGTGTGCTAAAAAGAGCAGCATGGGCGTGCTTAGCACGTCGTTTGGTAGAAATCCACGTACGCGCTCTGCGAAAAGCAGCATGTGCATGCTTAATTTGTGGTTTTGCAGAAAACAACGTCCGGGGCTACCAAAAGATGCATGTGCATGCTTAACAAGTGATTTGGCACAAATGCATGCGCGGGTGCTAAAAAGAGCACCATGGGCGTGCTTAGCACGTCGTTTGGCAGAAATCCACGTGCGCGCTCTGCCAAAAGCAGCATGTGCATGCATAACTTGTGGTTTTGCAGAAACCAACGTCCGCGTCTACCAAAAGATGCATGTGCATGCTCAACAAGTGGTTTGGCACAAATCCATGCGCGGGTGCTAAAAAGAGCTGCATGGGCGTGCTTTGCACGGCGTTTGGCAGAAATCCACGTGCGCGCCATGCCAAAAGCAGCATGTGCATGCATAACTTGTGGTTTAGTAGAAAACAACGTCCGCGTCTACCAAAAGATACATCTGCATGCTCAACAAGTGGTTTGGCACAAACCCATGCGCGTGTGCTAAAAAGAGCAGCATGGGTGTGCTTAGCACGTCGTTTGGCAGAAATCCACGTGCGCGCTCTGCGAAAAGCAGCATGTGCATGCATAACTTGTGGTTTTGCAGAAAACAACGTCCGGGTCTGCGAAAAGATGCATGTGCTTGCTTAACAAGTGGTTTGGCACAAATCCATGCACGGGTGCTAAAAAGAGCACCATGGGCGTGCTTCGCACGTCGTTTGGCAGAAGTCCACGTGCGTGCTCTGCCAAAAGCAGCATGTGCATGCATAACTTGTGGTTTGGAAGAAAACAAAGTCCGCGTCTGCCAAAAGATGCATGTGCATGCTTAACAAGCGGTTTGGCACAAAGCCATGCGCGTGTGCTAAAAAGAGCAGCGTGGGCGTGCTTTGCACGTCGTTTGGTAGAAATCCACGTGCGCGCTCTGCGAAAAGCAGAATGTGCATGCTTAATTTGTGGTTTTGCAGAAAACAACGTCCGGGTCTACCAAAAGATGCATGTGCATGCTTAACAAGTGATTTGGCACAAATGCATGCGCGGGTGCTAAAAAGAGCACCATGGGCGTGCTTAGCACGTCGTTTGGCAGAAATCCACGTGCGCGCTCTGCCAAAAGCAGCATGTGCATGCATAACTTGTGGGTTGGAAGAAAACAACGTCCGCGTCTGCCAAAAGGTGCATATGCATGCTCAACAAGTAGTTTGGTACAAATCCATGCGCGGGTGCTAAAAAGAGCTGCATGGGCGTGCTTTGCACGGCGTTTGGCAGAAATCCACGTGCGCGCCATGCCAAAAGCAGCATGTGCATGCATAACTTGTGGTTTAGTAGAAAACAACGTCCGCGTCTACCAAAAGATACATCTGCATGCTTAACAAGTGGTTTGGCACAAATCCATGCGCGGGTGCTAAAAAGAGCAGCATGGGCGTGCTTAGCACGTCGTTTGGTAGAAATCCACGTGCGCGCTCTGCCAGAAGCAGCATGTGCATGCATAACTTGTGGTTTTGCAGAAAACAACGTCGGCGTCTACCAAAAGATGCACGGGCAAGCTTAACAAGTGGTTTGGCACAAATCCATGCGCGGGTGCTAAAAAGAGCAGCATGGGCGTGTTTAGCACGTCGTTTGGCAGAAATCCACGTGCGCGCTCTGCCAAAAGCAGCATGTGCATGCATAACTTGTGGTTTGGAAGGAAACAACGTCCGCGTCTACCAAAAATGCATGTGCGTGCTCAACAAGTGGTTTGGCACAAATCTATGTGCGGGTGCTAAAAAGAGCAGCATGGGCGTGCTTAGCACCTCGTTTGGCAGAAATCCACTTGCGCGCTCTGCCAAAAGCACTATGTGCATGCATAACTTGTGGTTTGGCAGAAAACCACGTCCGCGTCTACCAAAAGATGCATGTGCATGCTTAACAAGTGGTTTGGCACAAACTCATGCGCGTGTGCTAAAAAGAGCAGCATGGGTGTGCTTAGCACGTCGTTTGGTAGAAATCCACGTGCGCGCTCTGCGAAAAGCAGCATGTGCATGCTTAATTTGTGGTTTTGCAGAAAACGACGTCCGCGTCTGCCAAAAGATGCATATGCATGCTCAACAAGTGGTTTGGTACAAATTCATGCGCGGGTGCTAAAAAGAGCAGCATGGGCGTGCTTAGCATGTCGTTTGGCAGAAATCTACGTGCGCGCTCTGGCAAAAGCAGCATGTGCATGCATAACTTGTGGTTTTGCAGAAAACAACGTCCGCGTCTACCAAAAATGCATGTGCATGCTTAACAAGTGGTTTGGCACAAAGCCATGCGCGTGTGCTAAAAAGAGCAGCATGGGCGTGCTTAGCACGTCGTTTGGTAGAAATCCACGTGCGCGCTCTGCGAAAAGCAGCATGTGCATGCTTAATTTGTGGTTTTGCAGAAAACAACGTCCGGGGCTACCAAAAGATGCATGTGCATGCTTAACAAGTGATTTGGCACAAATGCATGCGCGGGTGCTAAAAAGAGCACCATGGGCGTGCTTAGCACGTCGTTTGGCAGAAATCCACGTGCGCGCTCTGCCAAAAGCAGCATGTGCATGCATAACTTGTGGTTTTGCAGAAACCAACGTCCGCGTCTACCAAAAGATGCATGTGCATGCTCAACAAGTGGTTTGGCACAAATCCATGCGCGGGTGCTAAAAAGAGCTGCATGGGCGTGCTTTGCACGGCGTTTGGCAGAAATCCACGTGCGCGCCATGCCAAAAGCAGCATGTGCATGCATAACTTGTGGTTTAGTAGAAAACAACGTCCGCGTCTACCAAAAGATACATCTGCATGCTTAACAAGTGGTTTGGCACCAACCCATGCGCGTGTGCTAAAAAGAGCAGCATGGGTGTGCTTAGCACGTCGTTTGGCAGAAATCCACGTGCGCGCTCTGCGAAAAGCAGCATGTGCATGCATAACTTGTGGTTTTGCAGAAAACAACGTCCGGGTCTGCGAAAAGATGCATGTGCATGCTTAACAAGTGGTTTGGCACAAATCCATGCACGGGTGCTAAAAAGAGCACCATGGGCGTGCTTCGCACGTCGTTTGGCAGAAGTCCACGTGCGTGCTCTGCCAAAAGCAGCATGTGCATGCATAACTTGTAATTTGGAAGAAAACAAAGTCCGCGTCTGCCAAAAGATGCATGTGCATGCTTAACAAGCGGTTTGGCACAAAGCCATGCGCGTGTGCTAAAAAGAGCAGCGTGGGCGTGCTTTGCACGTCGTTTGGTAGAAATCCACGTGCGCGCTCTGCGAAAAGCAGAATGTGCATGCTTAATTTGTGGTTTTGCAGAAAACAACGTCCGGGTCTACCAAAAGATGCATGTGCATGCTTAACAAGTGATTTGGCACAAATGCAAGCGCGGGTGCTAAAAAGAGCACCATGGGCGTGCTTAGCACGTCGTTTGGCAGAAATCCACGTGCGCGCTCTGCCAAAAGCAGCATGTGCATGCATAACTTGTGGGTTGGAAGAAAACAACGTCCGCGTCTGCCAAAAGGTGCATATGCATGCTCAACAAGTAGTTTGGTACAAATCTATGCGCGGGTGCTAAAAAGAGCTGCATGGGCGTGCTTTGCACGGCGTTTGGCAGAAATCCACGTGCGCGCCATGCCAAAAGCAGCATGTGCATGCATAACTTGTGGTTTAGTAGAAAACAACGTCCGCGTCTACCAAAAGATACATCTGCATGCTTAACAAGTGGTTTGGCACAAATCCATGCGCGGGTGCTAAAAAGAGCAGCATGGGCGTGCTTAGCACGTCGTTTGGTAGAAATCCACGTGCGCGCTCTGCGAAAAGCAGAATGTGCATGCTTAATTTGTGGTTTTGCAGAAAACAACGTCCGGGTCTACCAAAAGATGCATGTGCATGCTTAACAAGTGATTTGGCACAAATGCAAGCGCGGGTGCTAAAAAGAGCACCATGGGCGTGCTTAGCACGTCGTTTGGCAGAAATCCACGTGCGCGCTCTGCCAAAAGCAGCATGTGCATGCATAACTTGTGGGTTGGAAGAAAACAACGTCCGCGTCTGCCAAAAGGTGCATATGCATGCTCAACAAGTAGTTTGGTACAAATCTATGCGCGGGTGCTAAAAAGAGCTGCATGGGCGTGCTTTGCACGGCGTTTGGCAGAAATCCACGTGCGCGCCATGCCAAAAGCAGCATGTGCATGCATAACTTGTGGTTTAGTAGAAAACAACGTCCGCGTCTACCAAAAGATACATCTGCATGCTTAACAAGTGGTTTGGCACAAATCCATGCGCGGGTGCTAAAAAGAGCAGCATGGGCGTGCTTAGCACGTCGTTTGGTAGAAATCCACGTGCGCGCTCTGCCAGAAGCAGCATGTGCATGCATAACTTGTGGTTTTGCAGAAAACAACGTCGGCGTCTACCAAAAGATGCACGGGCAAGCTTAACAAGTGGTTTGGCACAAATCCATGCGCGGGTGCTAAAAAGACCAGCATGGGCGTGTTTAGCACGTCGTTTGGCAGAAATCCACGTGCGCGCTCTGCCAAAAGCAGCATGTGCATGCATAACTTGTGGTTTGGAAGAAAACAACGTCCGCGTCTACCAAAAATGCATGTGCGTGCTCAACAAGTGGTTTGGCACAAATCTATGTGCGGGTGCTAAAAAGAGCAGCATGGGCGTGCTTAGCACCTCGTTTGGCAGAAATCCACTTGCGCGCTCTGCCAAAAGCACTATGTGTATGCATAACTTGTGGTTTGGCAGAAAACCACGTCCGCGTCTACCAAAAGATGCATGTGCATGCTTAACAAGTGGTTTGGCACAAACTCATGCGCGTGTGCTAAAAAGAGCAGCATGGGTGTGCTTAGCACGTCGTTTGGTAGAAATCCACGTGCGCGCTCTGCGAAAAGCAGCATGTGCATGCTTAATTTGTGGTTTTGCAGAAAACGACGTCCGCGTCTGCCAAAAGATGCATATGCATGCTCAACAAGTGGTTTGGTACAAATTCATGCGCGGGTGCTAAAAAGAGCAGCATGGGCGTGCTTAGCATGTCGTTTGGCAGAAATCTGCGTGCGCGCTCTGCCAAAAGCAGCATGTGCATGCATAACTTGTGGTTTTGCAGAAAACGACGTCCGCGTCTACCAAAAATGCATGTGCATGCTTAACAAGTGGTTTGGCACAAAGCCATGCGCGTGTGCTAAAAAGAGCAGCATGGGCGTGCTTAGCACGTCGTTTGGTAGAAATCCACGTGCGCGCTCTGCGAAAAGCAGCATGTGCATGCTTAATTTGTGGTTTTGCAGAAAACAACGTCCGGGTCTACCAAAAGATGCATGTGCATGCTTAACAAGTGATTTGGCACAAATGCATGCGCGGGTGCTAAAAAGAGCACCATGGGCGTGCTTAGCACGTCGTTTGGCAGAAATCCACGTGCGCGCTCTGCCAAAAGCAGCATGTGCATGCATAACTTGTGGTTTTGCAGAAACCAACGTCCGCGTCTACCAAAAGATGCATGTGCATGCTCAACAAGTGGTTTGGCACAAATCCATGCGCGGGTGCTAAAAAGAGCTGCATGGGCGTGCTTTGCACGGCGTTTGGCAGACATCCAGGTGCGCGCCATGCCAAAAGCAGCATCTGCATGCATAACTAGTGGTTTAGTAGAAAACAACGTCCGCGTCTACCAAAAGATACATCTGCATGCTTAACAAGTGGTTTGGCACAAATCCATGCGCGGGTGCTAAAAAGAGCAGCATGGGCGTGCTTAGCACGTCGTTTGGTAGAAATCCACGTGCGCGCTCTGCCAGAAGCAGCATGTGCATGCATAACTTGTGGTTTTGCAGAAAACAACGTCGGCGTCTACCAAAAGATGCACGGGCAAGCTTAACAAGTGGTTTGGCACAAATCCATGCGCGGGTGCTAAAAAGAGCAGCATGGGCGTGTTTAGCACGTCGTTTGGCAGAAATCCACGTGCGCGCTCTGCCAAAAGCAGCATGTGCATGCATAACTTGTGGTTTGGAAGAAAACAACGTCCGCGTCTACCAAAAATGCATGTGCATGCTCAACAAGTGGTTTGGCACAAATCTATGTGCGGGTGCGAAAAAGAGCAGCATGGGCGTGCTTAGCACCTCGTTTGGCAGAAATCCAGTTGCGCGCTCTGCCAAAAGCACTATGTGCATGCATAACTTGTGGTTTGGCAGAAAACCACGTCCGCGTCTACCAAAAGATGCATGTGCATGCTTAACAAGTGGTTTGGCACAAACCCATGCGCGTGTGCTAAAAAGAGCAGCATGGGTGTGCTTAGCACGTCGTTTGGCAGAAATCCACGTGCGCGCTCTGCGAAAAGCAGCATGTGCATGCATAACTTGTGGTTTTGCAGAAAACAACGTCCGGGTCTGCGAAAAGATGCATGTGCATGCTTAACAAGTGGTTTGGCACAAATCCATGCACGGGTGCTAAAAAGAGCACCATGGGCGTGCTTCGCACGTCGTTTGGCAGAAGTCCACGTGCGTGCTCTGCCAAAAGCAGCATGTGCATGCATAACTTGTGGTTTGGAAGAAAACAAAGTCCGCGTCTGCCAAAAGATGCATGTGCATGTTTAACAAGCGGTTTGGCACAAAGCCATGCGCGTGTGCTAAAAAGAGCAGCATGGGCGTGCTTAGCACGTCGTTTGGTAGAAATCCACGTGCGCGCTCTGCGAAAAGCAGAATGTGCATGCTTAATTTGTGGTTTTGCAGAAAACAACGTCCGGGTCTACCAAAAGATGCATGTGCATGCTTAACAAGTGATTTGGCACAAATGCATGCGCGGGTGCTAAAAAGAGCACCATGGGCGTGCTTAGCACGTCGTTTGGCAGAAATCCACGTGCGCGCTCTGCCAAAAGCAGCATGTGCATGCATAACTTGTGGGTTGGAAGAAAACAACGTCCGCGTCTGCCAAAAGGTGCATATGCATGCTCAACAAGTAGTTTGGTACAAATCCATGCGCGGGTGCTAAAAAGAGCTGCATGGGCGTGCTTTGCACGGCGTTTGGCAGAAATCCACGTGCGTGCCATGCCAAAAGCAGCATGTGCATGCATAACTTGTGGTTTAGTAGAAAACAACGTCCGCGTCTACCAAAAGATACATCTGCATGCTTAACAAGTGGTTTGGCACAAATCCATGCGCGGGTGCTAAAAAGAGCAGCATGGGCGTGCTTAGCACGTCGTTTGGTAGAAATCCACGTGCGCGCTCTGCCAGAAGCAGCATGTGCATGCATAACTTGTGGTTTTGCAGAAAACAACGTCGGCGTCTACCAAAAGATGCACGGGCAAGCTTAACAAGTGGTTTGGCACAAATCCATGCGCGGGTGCTAAAAAGAGCAGCATGGGCGTGTTTAGCACGTCGTTTGGCAGAAATCCACGTGCGCGCTCTGCCAAAAGCAGCATGTGCATGCATAACTTGTGGTTTGGAAGAAAACAATGTCCGCGTCTACCAAAAATGCATGTGCGTGCTCAACAAGTGGTTTGGCACAAATCTATGTGCGGGTGCTAAAAAGAGCAGCATGGGCGTGCTTAGCACCTCGTTTGGCAGAAATCCACTTGCGCGCTCTGCCAAAAGCACTATGTGCATGCATAACTTGTGGTTTGGCAGAAAACCACGTCCGCGTCTACCAAAAGATGCATGTGCATGCTTAACAAGTGGTTTGGCACAAACTCATGCGCGTGTGCTAAAAAGAGCAGCATGGGTGTGCTTAGCACGTCGTTTGGCAGAAATCCACGTGCGCGCTCTGCGAAAAGCAGCATGTGCATGCATAACTTGTGGTTTTGCAGAAAACAACGTCCGGGTCTACGAAAAGATGCATGTGCATGCTTAACAAGTGGTTTGGCACAAATCCATGCACGGGTGCTAAAAAGAGCACCATGGGCGTGCTTCGCACGTCGTTTGGCAGAAATCCACGTGCGCGCTCTGGCAAAAGCAGCATGTGCATGCATAACTTGTGGTTTGGAAGAAAACAAAGTCCGCGTCTGCCAAAAGATGCATGTGCATGCTTAACAAGCGGTTTGGCACAAAGCCATGCGCGTGTGCTAAAAAGAGCAGCATGGGCGTGCTTAGCACGTCGTTTGGTAGAAATCCACGTGCGCGCTCTGCGAAAAGCAGAATGTGCATGCTTAATTTGTGGTTTTGCAGAAAACAACGTCCGGGTCTACCAAAAGATGCATGTGCATGCTTAACAAGTGATGTGGCACAAATGCATGCGCGGGTGCTAAAAAGAGCACCATGGGCGTGCTTAGCACGTCGTTTGGCAGAAATCCACGTGCGCGCTCTGCCAAAAGCAGCATGTGCTAGCATAACTTGTGGTTTGGAAGAAAACAACGTCCGCGTCTGCCAAAAGATGCATATGCATGCTCAACAAGTGGTTTGGTACAAATTCATGCGCGGGTGCTAAAAAGAGCAGCATGGGCGTGCTTAGCACGTCGTTTGGCAGAAATCTACGTGCGCGCTCTGCCAAAAGCAGCATGTGCATGCATAACTTGTGGTTTTGCAGAAACCAACGTCCGCGCCTACCAAAAGATGCATGTGCATGCTCAACAAGTGGTTTGGCACAAATTCATGCGCGGGTGCTAAAAAGAGCAGTATGGCGTGCTTATCACGTGGTTTGGCAGAAATCCGTGTGCGCGCTCTGCCAAAAGCAGCATGTGCATGCATACATTGTGGTTTGGCAGAAAACAACTTCCGCGTCTGCCAAAACATGCATATGCAAGCTTAAAAAGTGGTTTGGCACAAATCCATGCGCGGGTGCTAAAAAGAGCAGCATGGGCGTGCTTAGCACGTCGTTTGGCAGAAATCCACGTGGGTGCTCTGCCAAAAGCAGCATGTGCATGCATAACTTGTGCTTTGGCAGAAAACAACATCCGCTTCTGCAAAAAGATGCATATGCATGCTCAACAAGTGGTTTGGCAGGAATCCATGCGCGGGTGCTAAAAAGAGCAGCATGGGCGTGAAGCACGTCGTTTGGCAGAAATCCACGTGCGCGCTCTGCCAAAAGCAGCATGTGCTAGCATAACTTGTGGTTTGGAAGAAAACCACGTCCGCGTCTACCAAAAGATGCATGTGCATGCTTAACAAGTGGTTTGGCACAAACTCATGCGCGTGTGCTAAAAAGAGCAGCATGGGTCTGCTTAGCACGTCGTTTGGCAGAAATCCACGTGCGCGCTCTGCGAAAAGCAGCATGTGCATGCATAACTTGTGGTTTTGCAGAAAACAACGTCCGGGTCTACGAAAAGATGCATGTGCATGCTTAACAAGTGGTTTGGCACAAATCCATGCACGGGTGCTAAAAAGAGCACCATGGGCGTGCTTCGCACGTCGTTTGGCAGAAATCCACGTGCGCGCCCTGCCAAAAGCAGCATGTGCATGCATAACTTGTGGTTTGGAAGAAAACAAAGTCCGCGTCTGCCAAAAGATGCATGTGCATGCTTAACAAGCGGTTTGGCACAAAGCCATGCGCGTGTGCTAAAAAGAGCAGCATGGGCGTGCTTAGCACGTCGTTTGGTAGAAATCCACGTGCGCGCTCTGCGAAAAGCAGAATGTGCATGCTTAATTTGTGGTTTTGCAGAAAACAACGTCCGGGTCTACCAAAAGATGCATGTGCATGCTTAACAAGTGATGTGGCACAAATGCATGCGCGGGTGCTAAAAAGAGCACCATGGGCGTGCTTAGCACGTCGTTTGGCAGAAATCCACGTGCGCGCTCTGCCAAAAGCAGCATGTGCTAGCATAACTTGTGGTTTGGAAGAAAACAACGTCCGCGTCTGCCAAAAGATGCATATGCATGCTCAACAAGTGGTTTGGTACAAATTCATGCGCGGGTGCTCAAAAGAGCAGCATGGGCGTGCTTAGCACGTCGTTTGGCAGAAATCTACGTGCGCGCTCTGCCAAAAGCAGCATGTGCATGCATAACTTGTGGTTTTGCAGAAAACAACGTCGGCGTCTACCAAAAGATGCACGGGCAAGCTTAACAAGTGGTTTGGCACAAATCCATGCGCGGGTGCTAAAAAGAGCAGCATGGGCGTGTTTAGCACGTCGTTTGGCAGAAATCCACGTGCGCGCTCTGCCAAAAGCAGCATGTGCATGCATAACTTGTGGTTTGGAAGAAAACAACGTCCGCGTCTACCAAAAATGCATGTGCATGCTCAACAAGTGGTTTGGCACAAATCTATGTGCGGGTGCGAAAAAGAGCAGCATGGGCGTGCTTAGCACCTCGTTTGGCAGAAATCCAGTTGCGCGCTCTGCCAAAAGCACTATGTGCATGCATAACTTGTGGTTTGGCAGAAAACCACGTCCGCGTCTACCAAAAGATGCATGTGCATGCTTAACAAGTGGTTTGGCACAAACCCATGCGCGTGTGCTAAAAAGAGCAGCATGGGTGTGCTTAGCACGTCGTTTGGCAGAAATCCACGTGCGCGCTCTGCGAAAAGCAGCATGTGCATGCATAACTTGTGGTTTTGCAGAAAACAACGTCCGGGTCTGCGAAAAGATGCATGTGCATGCTTAACAAGTGGTTTGGCACAAATCCATGCACGGGTGCTAAAAAGAGCACCATGGGCGTGCTTCGCACGTCGTTTGGCAGAAGTCCACGTGCGTGCTCTGCCAAAAGCAGCATGTGCATGCATAACTTGTGGTTTGGAAGAAAACAAAGTCCGCGTCTGCCAAAAGATGCATGTGCATGTTTAACAAGCGGTTTGGCACAAAGCCATGCGCGTGTGCTAAAAAGAGCAGCATGGGCGTGCTTAGCACGTCGTTTGGTAGAAATCCACGTGCGCGCTCTGCGAAAAGCAGAATGTGCATGCTTAATTTGTGGTTTTGCAGAAAACAACGTCCGGGTCTACCAAAAGATGCATGTGCATGCTTAACAAGTGATTTGGCACAAATGCATGCGCGGGTGCTAAAAAGAGCACCATGGGCGTGCTTAGCACGTCGTTTGGCAGAAATCCACGTGCGCGCTCTGCCAAAAGCAGCATGTGCATGCATAACTTGTGGGTTGGAAGAAAACAACGTCCGCGTCTGCCAAAAGGTGCATATGCATGCTCAACAAGTAGTTTGGTACAAATCCATGCGCGGGTGCTAAAAAGAGCTGCATGGGCGTGCTTTGCACGGCGTTTGGCAGAAATCCACGTGCGCGCCATGCCAAAAGCAGCATGTGCATGCATAACTTGTGGTTTAGTAGAAAACAACGTCCGCGTCTACCAAAAGATACATCTGCATGCTTAACAAGTGGTTTGGCACAAATCCATGCGCGGGTGCTAAAAAGAGCAGCATGGGCGTGCTTAGCACGTCGTTTGGTAGAAATCCACGTGCGCGCTCTGCCAGAAGCAGCATGTGCATGCATAACTTGTGGTTTTGCAGAAAACAACGTCGGCGTCTACCAAAAGATGCACGGGCAAGCTTAACAAGTGGTTTGGCACAAATCCATGCGCGGGTGCTAAAAAGAGCAGCATGGGCGTGTTTAGCACGTCGTTTGGCAGAAATCCACGTGCGCGCTCTGCCAAAAGCAGCATGTGCATGCATAACTTGTGGTTTGGAAGAAAACAATGTCCGCGTCTACCAAAAATGCATGTGCGTGCTCAACAAGTGGTTTGGCACAAATCTATGTGCGGGTGCTAAAAAGAGCAGCATGGGCGTGCTTAGCACCTCGTTTGGCAGAAATCCACTTGCGCGCTCTGCCAAAAGCACTATGTGCATGCATAACTTGTGGTTTGGCAGAAAACCACGTCCGCGTCTACCAAAAGATGCATGTGCATGCTTAACAAGTGGTTTGGCACAAATTCATGCGCGTGTGCTAAAAAGAGCAGCATGGGTGTGCTTAGCACGTCGTTTGGCAGAAATCCACGTGCGCGCTCTGCGAAAAGCAGCATGTGCATGCATAACTTGTGGTTTTGCAGAAAACAACGTCCGGGTCTACGAAAAGATGCATGTGCATGCTTAACAAGTGGTTTGGCACAAATCCATGCACGGGTGCTAAAAAGAGCACCATGGGCGTGCTTCGCACGTCGTTTGGCAGAAATCCACGTGCGCGCTCTGGCAAAAGCAGCATGTGCATGCATAACTTGTGGTTTGGAAGAAAACAAAGTCCGCGTCTGCCAAAAGATGCATGTGCATGCTTAACAAGCGGTTTGGCACAAAGCCATGCGCGTGTGCTAAAAAGAGCAGCATGGGCGTGCTTAGCACGTCGTTTGGTAGAAATCCACGTGCGCGCTCTGCGAAAAGCAGAATGTGCATGCTTAATTTGTGGTTTTGCAGAAAACAACGTCCGGGTCTACCAAAAGATGCATGTGCATGCTTAACAAGTGATGTGGCACAAATGCATGCGCGGGTGCTAAAAAGAGCACCATGGGCGTGCTTAGCACGTCGTTTGGCAGAAATCTACGTGCGCGCTCTGCCAAAAGCAGCATGTGCTAGCATAACTTGTGGTTTGGAAGAAAACAACGTCCGCGTCTGCCAAAAGATGCATATGCATGCTCAACAAGTGGTTTGGTACAAATTCATGCGCGGGTGCTAAAAAGAGCAGCATGGGCGTGCTTAGCACGTCGTTTGGCAGAAATCTACGTGCGCGCTCTGCCAAAAGCAGCATGTGCATGCATAACTTGTGGTTTTGCAGAAACCAACGTCCGCGCCTACCAAAAGATGCATGTGCATGCTCAACAAGTGGTTTGGCACAAATTCATGCGCGGGTGCTAAAAAGAGCAGTATGGCGTGCTTATCACGTGGTTTGGCAGAAATCCGTGTGCGCGCTCTGCCAAAAGCAGCATGTGCATGCATACATTGTGGTTTGGCAGAAAACAACTTCCGCGTCTGCCAAAACATGCATATGCAAGCTTAAAAAGTGGTTTGGCACAAATCCATGCGCGGGTGCTAAAAAGAGCAGCATGGGCGTGCTTAGCACGTCGTTTGGCAGAAATCCACGTGGGTGCTCTGCCAAAAGCAGCATGTGCATGCATAACTTGTGCTTTGGCAGAAAACAACATCCGCTTCTGCAAAAAGATGCATATGCATGCTCAACAAGTGGTTTGGCACGAATCCATGCGCGGGTGCTAAAAAGAGCAGCATGGGCGTGAAGCACGTCGTTTGGCAGAAATCCACGTGCGCGCTCTGCCAAAAGCAGCATGTGCTAGCATAACTTTTGGTTTGGAAGAAAACCACGTCCGCGTCTACCAAAAGATGCATGTGCATGCTTAACAAGTGGTTTGGCACAAACTCATGCGCGTGTGCTAAAAAGAGCAGCATGGGTGTGCTTAGCACGTCGTTTGGCAGAAATCCACGTGCGCGCTCTGCGAAAAGCAGCATGTGCATGCATAACTTGTGGTTTTGCAGAAAACAACGTCCGGGTCTACGAAAAGATGCATGTGCATGCTTAACAAGTGGTTTGGCACAAATCCATGCACGGGTGCTAAAAAGAGCACCATGGGCGTGCTTCGCACGTCGTTTGGCAGAAATCCACGTGCGCGCCCTGCCAAAAGCAGCATGTGCATGCATAACTTGTGGTTTGGAAGAAAACAAAGTCCGCGTCTGCCAAAAGATGCATGTGCATGCTTAACAAGCGGTTTGGCACAAAGCCATGCGCGTGTGCTAAAAAGAGCAGCATGGGCGTGCTTAGCAAGTCGTTTGGTAGAAATCCACGTGCGCGCTCTGCGAAAAGCAGAATGTGCATACTTAATTTGTGGTTTTGCAGAAAACAACGTCCGGGTCTACCAAAAGATGCATGTGCATGCTTAACAAGTGATGTGGCACAAATGCATGCGCGGGTGCTAAAAAGAGCACCATGGGCGTGCTTAGCACGTCGTTTGGCAGAAATCCACGTGCGCGCTCTGCCAAAAGCAGCATGTGCTAGCATAACTTGTGGTTTGGAAGAAAACAACGTCCGCGTCTGCCAAAAGATGCATATGCATGCTCAACAAGTGGTTTGGTACAAATTCATGCGCGAGTGCTAAAAAGAGCAGCATGGGCGTGCTTAGCACGTCGTTTGGCAGAAATCTACGTGCGCGCTCTGCCAAAAGCAGCATGTGCATGCATAACTTGTGGTTTGGAAGAAAACAACGTCCGCGTCTACCAAAAATGCATGTGCATGCTCAACAAGTGGTTTGGCACAAATCTATGTGCGGGTGCGAAAAAGAGCAGCATGGGCGTGCTTAGCACCTCGTTTGGCAGAAATCCAGTTGCGCGCTCTGCCAAAAGCACTATGTGCATGCATAACTTGTGGTTTGGGCAGAAAACCACGTCCGCGTCTACCAAAAGATGCATGTGCATGCTTAACAAGTGGTTTGGCACAAACCCATGCGCGTGTGCTAAAAAGAGCAGCATGGGTGTGCTTAGCACGTCGTTTGGCAGAAATCCACGTGCGCGCTCTGCCAAAAGCAGCATGTGCTAGCATAACTTGTGGTTTGGAAGAAAACAACGTCCGCGTCTGCCAAAAGATGCATATGCATGCTCAACAAGTGGTTTGGTACAAATTCATGCGCGGGTGCTAAAAAGAGCAGCATGGGCGTGCTTAGCACGTCGTTTGGCAGAAATCTACGTGCGCGCTCTGCCAAAAGCAGCATGTGCATGCATAACTTGTGGTTTGGAAGAAAACAACGTCCGCGTCTACCAAAAATGCATGTGCGTGCTCAACAAGTGGTTTGGCACAAATCTATGTGCGGGTGCTAAAAAGAGCAGCATGGGCGTGCTTAGCACCTCGTTTGGCAGAAATCCACTTGCGCGCTCTGCCAAAAGCACTATGTGCATGCATAACTTGTGGTTTGGCAGAAAACCACGTCCGGGTCTGCGAAGAGATGCATGTGCATGCTTAACAAGTGGTTTGGCACAAATCCATGCACGGGTGCTAAAAAGAGCAGTATGGGCATGCTTAGCACGTCGTTTGGTAGAAATCCACGTGCGCGCTCTGCGAAAAGCAGCATGTGCATGCTTCATTTGTGGTTTTGCAGAAAACAACGTCCGGGTCTACCAAAAGATGCATGTGCATGCTTAACAAGTGGTTTGGCACAAACTCATGCGCGTGTGCTAAAAAGAGCAGCATGGGTGTGCTTAGCACGTCGTTTGGCAGAAATCCACGTGCGCGCTCTGCGAAAAGCAGCATGTGCATGCATAACTTGTGGTTTTGCAGAAAACAACGTCCGGGTCTACGAAAAGATGCATGTGCATGCTTAACAAGTGGTTTGGCACAAATCCACGTGCGCGCTCTGCCAAAAGCACTATGTGCATGCATAACTTGTGGTTTGGCAGAAAACCACGTCCGCGTCTACCAAAAGATGCATGTGCATGCTTAACAAGTGGTTTGGCACAAACCCATGCGCGTGTGCTAAAAAGAGCAGCATGGGTGTGCTTAGCACGTCGTTTGGCAGAAATCCACGTGCGCGCTCTGCGAAAAGCAGCATGTGCATGCATAACTTGTGGTTTTGCAGAAAACAACGTCCGGGTCTGCGAAAAGATGCATGTGCATGCTTAACAAGTGGTTTGGCACAAATCCATGCACGGGTGCTAAAAAGAGCACCATGGGCGTGCTTCGCACGTCGTTTGGCAGAAGTCCACGAGCGTGCTCTGCCAAAAGCAGCATGTGCATGCATAACTTGTGGTTTGGAAGAAATCAAAGTCCGCGTCTGCCAAAAGATGCATGTGCATGTTTAACAAGCGGTTTGGCACAAAGCCATGCGCGTGTGCTAAAAAGAGCAGCATGGGCGTGCTTAGCACGTCGTTTGGTAGAAATCCACGTGCGCGCTCTGCGAAAAGCAGAATGTGCATGCTTAATTTGTGGTTTTGCAGAAAACAACGTCCGGGTCTACCAAAAGATGCATGTGCATGCTTAACAAGTGATTTGGCACAAATGCATGCGCGGGTGCTAAAAAGAGCACCATGGGCGTGCTTAGCACGTCGTTTGGCAGAAATCCACGTGCGCGCTCTGCCAAAAGCAGCATGTGCATGCATAACTTGTGGGTTGGAAGAAAACAACGTCCGCGTCTGCCAAAAGGTGCATATGCATGCTCAACAAGTAGTTTGGTACAAATCCATGCGCGGGTGCTAAAAAGAGCTGCATGGGCGTGCTTTGCACGGCGTTTGGCAGAAATCCACGTGCGCGCCATGCCAAAAGCAGCATGTGCATGCATAACTTGTGGTTTAGTAGAAAACAACGTCCGCGTCTACCAAAAGATACATCTGCATGCTTAACAAGTGGTTTGGCACAAATCCATGCGCGGGTGCTAAAAAGAGCAGCATGGGCGTGCTTAGCACGTCGTTTGGTAGAAATCCACGTGCGCGCTCTGCCAGAAGCAGCATGTGCATGCATAACTTGTGGTTTGGAAGAAAACAACGTCCGCGTCTACCAAAAATGCATGTGCATGCTCAACAAGTGGTTTGGCACAAATCTATGTGCGGGTGCGAAAAAGAGCAGCATGGGCGTGCTTAGCACCTCGTTTGGCAGAAATCCAGTTGCGCGCTCTGCCAAAAGCACTATGTGCATGCATAACTTGTGGTTTGGCAGAAAACCACGTCCGCGTCTACCAAAAGATGCATGTGCATGCTTAACAAGTGGTTTGGCACAAACCCATGCGCGTGTGCTAAAAAGAGCAGCATGGGTGTGCTTAGCACGTCGTTTGGCAGAAATCCACGTGCGCGCTCTGCGAAAAGCAGCATGTGCATGCATAACTTGTGGTTTTGCAGAAAACAACGTCCGGGTCTGCGAAAAGATGCATGTGCATGCTTAACAAGTGGTTTGGCACAAATCCATGCACGGGGGCTAAAAAGAGCACCATGGGCGTGCTTCGCACGTCGTTTGGCAGAAGTCCACGTGCGTGCTCTGCCAAAAGCAGCATGTGCATGCATAACTTGTGGTTTGGAAGAAATCAAAGTCCGCGTCTGCCAAAAGATGCATGTGCATGTTTAACAAGCGGTTTGGCACAAAGCCATGCGCGTGTGCTAAAAAGAGCAGCATGGGCGTGCTTAGCACGTCGTTTGGTAGAAATCCACGTGCGCGCTCTGCGAAAAGCAGAATGTGCATGCTTAATTTGTGGTTTTGCAGAAAACAACGTCCGGGTCTACCAAAAGATGCATGTGCATGCTTAACAAGTGATTTGGCACAAATGCATGCGCGGGTGCTAAAAAGAGCACCATGGGCGTGCTTAGCACGTCGTTTGGCAGAAATCCACGTGCGCGCTCTGCCAAAAGCAGCATGTGCATGCATAACTTGTGGGTTGGAAGAAAACAACGTCCGCGTCTGCCAAAAGGTGCATATGCATGCTCAACAAGTAGTTTGGTACAAATCCATGCGCGGGTGCTAAAAAGAGCTGCATGGGCGTGCTTTGCACGGCGTTTGGCAGAAATCCACGTGCGCGCCATGCCAAAAGCAGCATGTGCATGCATAACTTGTGGTTTAGTAGAAAACAACGTCCGCGTCTACCAAAAGATACATCTGCATGCTTAACAAGTGGTTTGGCACAAATCCATGCGCGGGTGCTAAAAAGAGCAGCATGGGCGTGCTTAGCACGTCGTTTGGTAGAAATCCACGTGCGCGCTCTGCCAGAAGCAGCATGTGCATGCATAACTTGTGGTTTTGTAGAAAACAACGTCGGCGTCTACCAAAAGATGCACGGGCAAGCTTAACAAGTGGTTTGGCACAAATCCATGCGCGGGTGCTAAAAAGAGCAGCATGGGCGTGTTTAGCACGTCGTTTGGCAGAAATCCACGTGCGCGCTCTGCCAAAAGCAGCATGTGCATGCATAACTTGTGGTTTGGAAGAAAACAATGTCCGCGTCTACCAAAAATGCATGTGCGTGCTCAACAAGTGGTTTGGCACAAATCTATGTGCGGGTGCTAAAAAGAGCAGCATGGGCGTGCTTAGCACCTCGTTTGGCAGAAATCCACTTGCGCGCTCTGCCAAAAGCACTATGTGCATGCATAACTTGTGGTTTGGCAGAAAACCACGTCCGCGTCTACCAAAAGATGCATGTGCATGCTTAACAAGTGGTTTGGCACAAACTCATGCGCGTGTGCTAAAAAGAGCAGCATGGGTGTGCTTAGCACGTCGTTTGGCAGAAATCCACGTGCGCGCTCTGCGAAAAGCAGCATGTGCATGCATAACTTGTGGTTTTGCAGAAAACAACGTCCGGGTCTACGAAAAGATGCATGTGCATGCTTAACAAGTGGTTTGGCACAAATCCATGCACGGGTGCTAAAAAGAGCACCATGGGCGTGCTTCGCACGTCGTTTGACAGAAATCCACGTGCGCGCTCTGGCAAAAGCAGCATGTGCATGCATAACTTGTGGTTTGGAAGAAAACAAAGTCCGCGTCTGCCAAAAGATGCATGTGCATGCTTAACAAGCGGTTTGGCACAAAGCCATGCGCGTGTGCTAAAAAGAGCAGCATGGGCGTGCTTAGCACGTCGTTTGGTAGAAATCCACGTGCGCGCTCTGCGAAAAGCAGAATGTGCATGCTTAATTTGTGGTTTTGCAGAAAACAACGTCCGGGTCTACCAAAAGATGCATGTGCATGCTTAACAACTGATGTGGCACAAATGCATGCGCGGGTGCTAAAAAGAGCACCATGGGCGTGCTTAGCACGTCGTTTGGCAGAAATCCACGTGCGCGCTCTGCCAAAAGCAGCATGTGCTAGCATAACTTGTGGTTTGGAAGAAAACAACGTCCGCGTCTGCCAAAAGATGCATATGCATGCTCAACAAGTGGTTTGGTACAAATTCATGCGCGGGTGCTAAAAAGAGCAGCATGGGCGTGCTTAGCACGTCGTTTGGCAGAAATCTACGTGCGCGCTCTGCCAAAAGCAGCATGTGCATGCATAACTTGTGGTTTTGCAGAAACCAACGTCCGCGCCTACCAAAAGATGCATGTGCATGCTCAACAAGTGGTTTGGCACAAATTCATGCGCGGGTGCTAAAAAGAGCAGTATGGCGTGCTTATCACGTGGTTTGGCAGAAATCCGTGTGCGCGCTCTGCCAAAAGCAGCATGTGCATGCATACATTGTGGTTTGGCAGAAAACAACTTCCGCGTCTGCCAAAACATGCATATGCAAGCTTAAAAAGTGGTTTGGCACAAATCCATGCGCGGGTGCTAAAAAGAGCAGCATGGGCGTGCTTAGCACGTCGTTTGGCAGAAATCCACGTGGGTGCTCTGCCAAAAGCAGCATGTGCATGCATAACTTGTGCTTTGGCAGAAAACAACATCCGCTTCTGCAAAAAGATGCATATGCATGCTCAACAAGTGGTTTGGCACGAATCCATGCGCGGGTGCTAAAAAGAGCAGCATGGGCGTGAAGCACGTCGTTTGGCAGAAATCCACGTGCGCGCTCTGCCAAAAGCAGCATGTGCTAGCATAACTTGTGGTTTGGAAGAAAACCACGTCCGCGTCTACCAAAAGATGCATGTGCATGCTTAACAAGTGGTTTGGCACAAACTCATGCGCGTGTGCTAAAAAGAGCAGCATGGGTGTGCTTAGCACGTCGTTTGGCAGAAATCCACGTGCGCGCTCTGCGAAAAGCAGCATGTGCATGCATAACTTGTGGTTTTGCAGAAAACAACGTCCGGGTCTACGAAAAGATGCATGTGCATGCTTAACAAGTGGTTTGGCACAAATCCATGCACGGGTGCTAAAAAGAGCACCATGGGCGTGCTTCGCACGTCGTTTGGCAGAAATCCACGTGCGCGCCCTGCCAAAAGCAGCATGTGCATGCATAACTTGTGGTTTGGAAGAAAACAAAGTCCGCGTCTGCCAAAAGATGCATGTGCATGCTTAACAAGCGGTTTGGCACAAAGCCATGCGCGTGTGCTAAAAAGAGCAGCATGGGCGTGCTTAGCACGTCGTTTGGTAGAAATCCACGTGCGCGCTCTGCCAGAAGCAGCATGTGCATGCATAACTTGTGGTTTTGCAGAAAACAACGTCGGCGTCTACCAAAAGATGCACGGGCAAGCTTAACAAGTGGTTTGGCACAAATCCATGCGCGGGTGCTAAAAAGAGCAGCATGGGCGTGTTTAGCACGTCGTTTGGCAGAAATCCACGTGCGCGCTCTGCCAAAAGCAGCATGTGCATGCATAACTTGTGGTTTGGAAGAAAACAATGTCCGCGTCTACCAAAAATGCATGTGCGTGCTCAACAAGTGGTTTGGCACAAATCTATGTGCGGGTGCTAAAAAGAGCAGCATGGGCGTGCTTAGCACCTCGTTTGGCAGAAATCCACTTGCGCGCTCTGCCAAAAGCACTATGTGCATGCATAACTTGTGGTTTGGCAGAAAACCACGTCCGGGTCTGCGAAGAGATGCATGTGCATGCTTAACAAGTGGTTTGGTACAAATCCATGCACGGGTGCTAAAAAGAGCAGTATGGGCATGCTTAGCACGTCGTTTGGTAGAAATCCACGTGCGCGCTCTGCGAAAAGCAGCATGTGCATGCTTCATTTGTGCTTTTGCAGAAAACAACGTCCGGGTCTACCAAAAGATGCATGTGCATGCTTAACAAGTGGTTTGGCACAAACTCATGCGCGTGTGCTAAAAAGAGCAGCATGGGTGTGCTTAGCACGTCGTTTGGCAGAAATCCACGTGCGCGCTCTGCGAAAAGCAGCATGTGCATGCATAACTTGTGGTTTTGCAGAAAACAACGTCCGGGTCTACGAAAAGATGCATGTGCATGCTTAACAAGTGGTTTGGCACAAATCCACGTGCGCGCTCTGCCAAAAGCACTATGTGCATGCATAACTTGTGGTTTGGCAGAAAACCACGTCCGCGTCTACCAAAAGATGCATGTGCATGCTTAACAAGTGGTTTGGCACAAACCCATGCGCGTGTGCTAAAAAGAGCAGCATGGGTGTGCTTAGCACGTCGTTTGGCAGAAATCCACGTGCGCGCTCTGCGAAAAGCAGCATGTGCATGCATAACTTGTGGTTTTGCAGAAAACAACGTCCGGGTCTGCGAAAAGATGCATGTGCATGCTTAACAAGTGGTTTGGCACAAATCCATGCACGGGTGCTAAAAAGAGCACCATGGGCGTGCTTCGCACGTCGTTTGGCAGAAGTCCACGTGCGTGCTCTGCCAAAAGCAGCATGTGCATGCATAACTTGTGGTTTGGAAGAAATCAAAGTCCGCGTCTGCCAAAAGATGCATGTGCATGTTTAACAAGCGGTTTGGCACAAAGCCATGCGCGTGTGCTAAAAAGAGCAGCATGGGCGTGCTTAGCACGTCGTTTGGTAGAAATCCACGTGCGCGCTCTGCGAAAAGCAGAATGTGCATGCTTAATTTGTGGTTTTGCAGAAAACAACGTCCGGGTCTACCAAAAGATGCATGTGCATGCTTAACAAGTGATTTGGCACAAATGCATGCGCGGGTGCTAAAAAGAGCACCATGGGCGTGCTTAGCACGTCGTTTGGCAGAAATCCACGTGCGCGCTCTGCCAAAAGCAGCATGTGCATGCATAACTTGTGGGTTGGAAGAAAACAACGTCCGCGTCTGCCGAAAGGTGCATATGCATGCTCAACAAGTAGTTTGGTACAAATCCATGCGCGGGTGCTAAAAAGAGCTGCATGGGCGTGCTTTGCACGGCGTTTGGCAGAAATCCACGTGCGCGCCATGCCAAAAGCAGCATGTGCATGCATAACTTGTGGTTTAGTAGAAAACAACGTCCGCGTCTACCAAAAGATACATCTGCATGCTTAACAAGTGGTTTGGCACAAATCCATGCGCGGGTGCTAAAAAGAGCAGCATGGGCGTGCTTAGCACGTCGTTTGGTAGAAATCCACGTGCGCGCTCTGCCAGAAGCAGCATGTGCATGCATAACTTGTGGTTTGGAAGAAAACAACGTCCGCGTCTACCAAAAATGCATGTGCATGCTCAACAAGTGGTTTGGCACAAATCTATGTGCGGGTGCGAAAAAGAGCAGCATGGGCGTGCTTAGCACCTCGTTTGGCAGAAATCCAGTTGCGCGCTCTGCCAAAAGCACTATGTGCATGCATAACTTGTGGTTTTGCAGAAAACCACGTCCGCGTCTACCAAAAGATGCATGTGCATGCTTAACAAGTGGTTTGGCACAAACCCATGCGCGTGTGCTAAAAAGAGCAGCATGGGTGTGCTTAGCACGTCGTTTGGCAGAAATCCACGTGCGCGCTCTGCGAAAAGCAGCATGTGCATGCATAACTTGTGGTTTTGCAGAAAACAACGTCCGGGTCTGCGAAAAGATGCATGTGCATGCTTAACAAGTGGTTTGGCACAAATCCATGCACGGGTGCTAAAAAGAGCACCATGGGCGTGCTTCGCACGTCGTTTGGCAGAAGTCCACGTGCGTGCTCTGCCAAAAGCAGCATGTGCATGCATAACTTGTGGTTTGGAAGAAATCAAAGTCCGCGTCTGCCAAAAGATGCATGTGCATGTTTAACAAGCGGTTTGGCACAAAGCCATGCGCGTGTGCTAAAAAGAGCAGCATGGGCGTGCTTAGCACGTCGTTTGGTAGAAATCCACGTGCGCGCTCTGCGAAAAGCAGAATGTGCATGCTTAATTTGTGGTTTTGCAGAAAACAACGTCCGGGTCTACCAAAAGATGCATGTGCATGCTTAACAAGTGATTTGGCACAAATGCATACGCGGGTGCTAAAAAGAGCACCATGGGCGTGCTTAGCACGTCGTTTGGCAGAAATCCACGTGCGCGCTCTGCCAAAAGCAGCATGTGCATGCATAACTTGTGGGTTGGAAGAAAACAACGTCCGCGTCTGCCAAAAGGTGCATATGCATGCTCAACAAGTAGTTTGGTACAAATCCATGCGCGGGTGCTAAAAAGAGCTGCATGGGCGTGCTTTGCACGGCGTTTGGCAGAAATCCACGTGCGCGCCATGCCAAAAGCAGCATGTGCATGCATAACTTGTGGTTTAGTAGAAAACAACGTCCGCGTCTACCAAAAGATACATCTGCATGCTTAACAAGTGGTTTGGCACAAATCCATGCGCGGGTGCTAAAAAGAGCAGCATGGGCGTGCTTAGCACGTCGTTTGGTAGAAATCCACGTGCGCGCTCTGCCAGAAGCAGCATGTGCATGCATAACTTGTGGTTTTGCAGAAAACAACGTCGGCGTCTACCAAAAGATGCACGGGCAAGCTTAACAAGTGGTTTGGCACAAATCCATGCGCGGGTGCTAAAAAGAGCAGCATGGGCGTGTTTAGCACGTCGTTTGGCAGAAATCCACGTGCGCGCTCTGCCAAAAGCAGCATGTGCATGCATAACTTGTGGTTTGGAAGAAAACAATGTCCGCGTCTACCAAAAATGCATGTGCGTGCTCAACAAGTGGTTTGGCACAAATCTATGTGCGGGTGCTAAAAAGAGCAGCATGGGCGTGCTTAGCACCTCGTTTGGCAGAAATCCACTTGCGCGCTCTGCCAAAAGCACTATGTGCATGCATAACTTGTGGTTTGGCAGAAAACCACGTCCGCGTCTACCAAAAGATGCATGTGCATGCTTAACAAGTGGTTTGGCACAAACTCATGCGCGTGTGCTAAAAAGAGCAGCATGGGTGTGCTTAGCACGTCGTTTGGCAGAAATCCACGTGCGCGCTCTGCGAAAAGCAGCATGTGCATGCATAACTTGTGGTTTTGCAGAAAACAACGTCCGGGTCTACGAAAAGATGCATGTGCATGCTTAACAAGTGGTTTGGCACAAATCCATGCACGGGTGCTAAAAAGAGCACCATGGGCGTGCTTCGCACGTCGTTTGACAGAAATCCACGTGCGCGCTCTGGCAAAAGCAGCATGTGCATGCATAACTTGTGGTTTGGAAGAAAACAAAGTCCGCGTCTGCCAAAAGATGCATGTGCATGCTTAACAAGCGGTTTGGCACAAAGCCATGCGCGTGTGCTAAAAAGAGCAGCATGGGCGTGCTTAGCACGTCGTTTGGTAGAAATCCACGTGCGCGCTCTGCGAAAAGCAGAATGTGCATGCTTAATTTGTGGTTTTGCAGAAAACAACGTCCGGGTCTACCAAAAGATGCATGTGCATGCTTAACAACTGATGTGGCACAAATGCATGCGCGGGTGCTAAAAAGAGCACCATGGGCGTGCTTAGCACGTCGTTTGGCAGAAATCCACGTGCGCGCTCTGCCAAAAGCAGCATGTGCTAGCATAACTTGTGGTTTGGAAGAAAACAACGTCCGCGTCTGCCAAAAGATGCATATGCATGCTCAACAAGTGGTTTGGTACAAATTCATGCGCGGGTGCTAAAAAGAGCAGCATGGGCGTGCTTAGCACGTCGTTTGGCAGAAATCTACGTGCGCGCTCTGCCAAAAGCAACATGTGCATGCATAACTTGTGGTTTTGCAGAAACCAACGTCCGCGCCTACCAAAAGATGCATGTGCATGCTCAACAAGTGGTTTGGCACAAATTCATGCGCGGGTGCTAAAAAGAGCAGTATGGCGTGCTTATCACGTGGTTTGGCAGAAATCCGTGTGCGCGCTCTGCCAAAAGCAGCATGTGCATGCATACATTGTGGTTTGGCAGAAAACAACTTCCGCGTCTGCCAAAACATGCATATGCAAGCTTAAAAAGTGGTTTGGCACAAATCCATGCGCGGGTGCTAAAAAGAGCAGCATGGGCGTGCTTAGCACGTCGTTTGGCAGAAATCCACGTGGGTGCTCTGCCAAAAGCAGCATGTGCATGCATAACTTGTGCTTTGGCAGAAAACAACATCCGCTTCTGCAAAAAGATGCATATGCATGCTCAACAAGTGGTTTGGCACGAATCCATGCGCGGGTGCTAAAAAGAGCAGCATGGGCGTGAAGCACGTCGTTTGGCAGAAATCCACGTGCGCGCTCTGCCAAAAGCAGCATGTGCTAGCATAACTTGTGGTTTGGAAGAAAACCACGTCCGCGTCTACCAAAAGATGCATGTGCATGCTTAACAAGTGGTTTGGCACAAACTCATGCGCGTGTGCTAAAAAGAGCAGCATGGGTGTGCTTAGCACGTCGTTTGGCAGAAATCCACGTGCGCGCTCTGCGAAAAGCAGCATGTGCATGCATAACTTGTGGTTTTGCAGAAAACAACGTCCGGGTCTACGAAAAGATGCATGTGCATGCTTAACAAGTGGTTTGGCACAAATCCATGCACGGGTGCTAAAAAGAGCACCATGGGCGTGCTTCGCACGTCGTTTGGCAGAAATCCACGTGCGCGCCCTGCCAAAAGCAGCATGTGCATGCATAACTTGTGGTTTGGAAGAAAACAAAGTCCGCGTCTGCCAAAAGATGCATGTGCATGCTTAACAAGCGGTTTGGCACAAAGCCATGCGCGTGTGCTAAAAAGAGCAGCATGGGCGTGCTTAGCACGTCGTTTGGTAGAAATCCACGTGCGCGCTCTGCGAAAAGCAGAATGTGCATGCTTAATTTGTGGTTTTGCAGAAAACAACGTCCGGGTCTACCAAAAGATGCATGTGCATGCTTAACAAGTGATGTGGCACAAATGCATGCGCGGGTGCTAAAAAGAGCACCATGGGCGTGCTTAGCACGTCGTTTGGCAGAAATCCACGTGCGCGCTCTGCCAAAAGCAGCATGTGCTAGCATAACTTGTGGTTTGGAAGAAAACAACGTCCGCGTCTGCCAAAAGATGCATATGCATGCTCAACAAGTGGTTTGGTACAAATTCATGCGCGGGTGCTAAAAAGAGCAGCATGGGCGTGCTTAGCACGTCGTTTGGCAGAAATCTACGTGCGCGCTCTGCCAAAAGCAGCATGTGCATGCATAACTTGTGGTTTGGAAGAAAACAACGTCCGCGTCTACCAAAAATGCATGTGCATGCTCAACAAGTGGTTTGGCACAAATCTATGTGCGGGTGCGAAAAAGAGCAGCATGGGCGTGCTTAGCACCTCGTTTGGCAGAAATCCAGTTGCGCGCTCTGCCAAAAGCACTATGTGCATGCATAACTTGTGGTTTGGCAGAAAACCACGTCCGCGTCTACCAAAAGATGCATGTGCATGCTTAACAAGTGGTTTGGCACAAACCCATGCGCGTGTGCTAAAAAGAGCAGCATGGGTGTGCTTAGCACGTCGTTTGGCAGAAATCCACGTGCGCGCTCTGCGAAAAGCAGCATGTGCATGCATAACTTGTGGTTTTGCAGAAAACAACGTCCGGGTCTGCGAAAAGATGCATGTGCATGCTTAACAAGTGGTTTGGCACAAATCCATGCACGGGTGCTAAAAAGAGCACCATGGGCGTGCTTCGCACGTCGTTTGGCAGAAGTCCACGTGCGTGCTCTGCCAAAAGCAGCATGTGCATGCATAACTTGTGGTTTGGAAGAAAACAAAGTCCGCGTCTGCCAAAAGATGCATGTGCATGTTTAACAAGCGGTTTGGCACAAAGCCATGCGCGTGTGCTAAAAAGAGCAGCATGGGCGTGCTTAGCACGTCGTTTGGTAGAAATCCACGTGCGCGCTCTGCGAAAAGCAGAATGTGCATGCTTAATTTGTGGTTTTGCAGAAAACAACGTCCGGGTCTACCAAAAGATGCATGTGCATGCTTAACAAGTGATTTGGCACAAATGCATGCGCGGGTGCTAAAAAGAGCACCATGGGCGTGCTTAGCACGTCGTTTGGCAGAAATCCACGTGCGCGCTCTGCCAAAAGCAGCATGTGCATGCATAACTTGTGGGTTGGAAGAAAACAACGTCCGCGTCTGCCAAAAGGTGCATATGCATGCTCAACAAGTAGTTTGGTACAAATCCATGCGCGGGTGCTAAAAAGAGCTGCATGGGCGTGCTTTGCACGGCGTTTGGCAGAAATCCACGTGCGCGCCATGCCAAAAGCAGCATGTGCATGCATAACTTGTGGTTTA
Organism: Dermacentor variabilis; assembly: GCF_050947875.1. NCBI lineage: Eukaryota > Metazoa > Arthropoda > Arachnida > Ixodida > Ixodidae > Dermacentor > Dermacentor variabilis. The sequence continues at coordinate 913,702 of NW_027460357.1, forward strand.
GTAGAAAACAACGTCCGCGTCTACCAAAAGATACATCTGCATGCTTAACAAGTGGTTTGGCACAAATCCATGCGCGGGTGCTAAAAAGAGCAGCATGGGCATGCTTAGCACGTCGTTTGGTAGAAATCCACGTGCGCGCTCTGCCAGAAGCAGCATGTGCATGCATAACTTGTGGTTTTGCAGAAAACAACGTCGGCGTCTACCAAAAGATGTACGGGCAAGCTTAACAAGTGGTTTGGCACAAATCCATGCGCGGGTGCTAAAAAGAGCAGCATGGGCGTGTTTAGCACGTCGTTTGGCAGAAATCCACGTGCGCGCTCTGCCAAAAGCAGCATGTGCATGCATAACTTGTGGTTTGGAAGAAAACAACGTCCGCGTCTACCAAAAATGCATGTGCGTGCTCAACAAGTGGTTTGGCACAAATCTATGTGCGGGTGCTAAAAAGAGCAGCATGGGCGTGCTTAGCACCTCGTTTGGCAGAAATCCACTTGCGCGCTCTGCCAAAAGCACTATGTGCATGCATAACTTGTGGTTTGGCAGAAAACCACGTCCGCGTCTACCAAAAGATGCATGTGCATGCTTAACAAGTGGTTTGGCACAAACTCATGCGCGTGTGCTAAAAAGAGCAGCATGGGTGTGCTTAGCACGTCGTTTGGCAGAAATCCACGTGCGCGCTCTGCGAAAAGCAGCATGTGCATGCACAACTTGTGGTTTTGCAGAAAACAACGTCCGGGTCTACGAAAAGATGCATGTGCATGCTTAACAAGTGGTTTGGCACAAATCCATGCACGGGTGCTAAAAAGAGCACCATGGGCGTGCTTCGCACGTCGTTTGGCAGAAATCCACGTGCGCGCTCTGCCAAAAGCAGCATGTGCATGCATAACTTGTGGTTTGGAAGAAAACAAAGTCCGCGTCTGCCAAAAGATGCATGTGCATGCTTAACAAGCGGTTTGGCACAAAGCCATGCGCGTGTGCTAAAAAGAGCAGCATGGGCGTGCTTAGCACGTCGTTTGGTAGAAATCCACGTGCGCGCTCTGCGAAAAGCAGAATGTGCATGCTTAATTTGTGGTTTTGCAGAAAACAACGTCCGGGTCTACCAAAAGATGCATGTGCATGCTTAACAAGTGATGTGGCACAAATGCATGCGCGGGTGCTAAAAAGAGCACCATGGGCGTGCTTAGCACGTCGTTTGGCAGAAATCCACGTGCGCGCTCTGCCAAAAGCAGCATGTGCTAGCATAACTTGTGGTTTGGAAGAAAACAACGTCCGCGTCTGCCAAAAGATGCATATGCATGCTCAACAAGTGGTTTGGTACAAATCCATGCGCGGGTGCTAAAAAGAGCAGCATGGGCGTGCTTAGCACGTCGTTTGGCAGAAATCTACGTGCGCCCTCTGCCAAAAGCAGCATGTGCATGCATAACTTGTGGTTTTGCAGAAACCAACGTCCGCGCCTACCAAAAGATGCATGTGCATGCTCAACAAGTGGTTTGGCACAAATTCATGCGCGGGTGCTAAAAAGAGCAGTATGGCGTGTTTATCACGTGGTTTGGCAGAAATCCGTGTGCGCGCTCTGCCAAAAGCAGCATGTGCATGCATACATTGTGGTTTGGCAGAAAACAACTTCCGCGTCTGCCAAAACATGCCTATGCAAGCTTAAAAAGTGGTTTGGCACAAATCCATGCGCGGGTGCTAAAAAGAGCAGCATGGGCGTGAAGCACGTCGTTTGGCAGAAATCCACGTGCGCGCTCTGCCAAAAGCAGCATGTGCTAGCATAACTTGTGGTTTGGAAGAAAACCACGTCCGCGTCTACCAAAAGATGCATGTGCATGCTTAACAAGTGGTTTGGCACAAACTCATGCGCGTGTGCTAAAAAGAGCAGCATGGGTGTGCTTAGCACGTCGTTTGGCAGAAATCCACGTGCGCGCTCTGCGAAAAGCAGCATGTGCATGCATAACTTGTGGTTTTGCAGAAAACAATGTCCGGGTCTACGAAAAGATGCATGTGCATGCTTAACAAGTGGTTTGGCACAAATCCATGCACGGGTGCTAAAAAGAGCACCATGGGCGTGCTTCGCACGTCGTTTGGCAGAAATCCACGTGCGCGCTCTGCCAAAAGCAGCATGTGCATGCATAACTTCTGGTTTGGAAGAAAACAAAGTCCGCGTCTGCCAAAAGATGCATGTGCATGCTTAACAAGCGGTTTGGCACAAAGCCATGCGCGTGTGCTAAAAAGAGCAGCATGGGCGTGCTTAGCACGTCGTTTGGTAGAAATCCACGTGCGCGCTCTGCGAAAAGCAGAATGTGCATGCTTAATTTGTGGTTTTGCAGAAAACAACGTCCGGGTCTACCAAAAGATGCATGTGCATGCTTAACAAGTGATGTGGCACAAATGCATGCGCGGGTGCTAAAAAGAGCACCATGGGCGTGCTTAGCACGTCGTTTGGCAGAAATCCACGTGCGCGCTCTGCCAAAAGCAGCATGTGCTAGCATAACTTGTGGTTTGGAAGAAAACAACGTCCGCGTCTGCCAAAAGATGCATATGCATGCTCAACAAGTGGTTTGGTACAAATTCATGCGCGGGTGCTAAAAAGAGCAGCATGGCCGTGCTTAGCACGTCGTTTGGCAGAAATCTACGTGCGCGCTCTGCCAAAAGCAGCATGTGCATGCATAACTTGTGGTTTTGCAGAAACCAACGTCCGCGCCTACCAAAAGATGCATGTGCATGCTCAACAAGTGGTTTGGCACAAATTCATGCGCGGGGGCTAAAAAGAGCAGTATGGCGTGCTTATCACGTGGTTTGGCAGAAATCCACGTGCGCGCTCTGCCAAAAGCAGCATGTGCTAGCATAACTTGTGGTTTGGAAGAAAACGACGTCCGCGTCTGCCAAAAGATGCATATGCATACTCAACAAGTGGTTTGGTACAAATTCATGCGCGGGTGCTAAAAAGAGCAGCATGGGCGTGCTTAGCATGTCGTTTGGCAGAAATCTACGTGCGCGCTCTGCCAAAAGCAGCATGTGCATGCATAACTTGTGGTTTTGCAGAAAACAACGTCCGCGTCTACCAAAAATGCATGTGCATGCTTAACAAGTGGTTTGGCACAAAGCCATGCGCGTGTGCTAAAAAGAGCAGCATGGGCGTGCTTAGCACGTCGTTTGGTAGAAATCCACGTGCGCGCTCTGCGAAAAGCAGCATGTGCATGCTTAATTTGTGGTTTTGCAGAAAACAACGTCCGGGTCTACCAAAAGATGCATGTGCATGCTTAACAAGTGATTTGGCACAAATGCATGCGCGGGTGCTAAAAAGAGCACCATGGGCGTGCTTAGCACGTCGTTTGGCAGAAATCCACGTGCGCGCTCTGCCAAAAGCAGCATGTGCATGCATAACTTGTGGTTTTGCAGAAACCAACGTCCGCGTCTACCAAAAGATGCATGTGCATGCTCAACAAGTGGTTTGGCACAAATCCATGCGCGGGTGCTAAAAAGAGCAGTATGGTCGTGCTTAGCACGTCGTTTGGCAGAAATCCACGTGCGGGCTCTGCCAAAAGCAGCATGTGTATACATAACTTGTGGTTTTGCAGAAAACAATGTCCGCGTCTACCAAAAGATGCATGTGCATGCTTAACGAGTGATTTGGCACAAATCCATGCGCGGGTGCTAAAAAGAGCAGCATGGGCGTGCTTAGCACTTCGTTTGGTAGAAATCCACGTGCGCGCTCTGCCAGAAGCAGCATGTGCATGCATAACTTGTGGTTTTGCAGAAAACAACGTCGGCGTCTACCAAAAGATGCATGTGCATGCTTAACAAGTGGTTTGGCACAAATCCATGCGCGGGTGCTAAAAAGAGCAGCATGGGCGTGCTTTGCACGGCGTTTGGCAGAAATCCACGTGCGCGCTCTGCCAAAAGCAGCATGTGCATGCATAACTTGTGGTTTAGTAGAAAACAACGTCCGCGTCTACCAAAAGATACATCTGCATGCTTAACAAGTGGTTTGGCACAAATCCATGCGCGGGTGCTAAAAAGAGCAGCATGGGCGTGCTTAGCACGTCGTTTGGTAGAAATCCACGTGCGCGCCCTGCCAGAAGCAGCATGTGCATGCATATCTTGTGGTTTCGCAGAAAACAACGTCGGCGTCTACCAAAAGATGCACGGGCAAGCTTAACAAGTGGTTTTGCACAAATCCATGCGCGGGTGCTAAAAAGAGCAGCATGGGCGTGTTTAGCACGTCGTTTGGCAGAAATCCACGTGCGCGATCTGCCAAAAGCAGCATGTGCATGCATAACTTGTGGTTTTGCAGAAAACAACGTCCGCGTCTACCAAAAATGCATGTGCATGCTCAACAAGTGGTTTGGCACAAATCTATGCGCGGGTGCTAAAAAGAGCAGCATGGGCGTGCTTAGCACCTCGTTTGGCAGAAATTCACTTGCGCGCTCTGCGAAAAGCACTATGTGCATGCATAACTTGTGGTTTGGCAGAAAACAACGTCCGCGTCTACCAAAAGATGCATGTGCATGCTTAACAAGTGGTTTGGCACAAACCCATGCGCGTGTGCTAAAAAGAGCAGCATGGGTGTGCTTATCACGTCGTTTGGCAGAAATCCACGTGCGCGCTCTGCGAAAAGCAGCATGTGCATGCATAACTTGTGGTTTTGAAGAAAACAACGTCCGGGTCAACGAAAAGATGCATGTGCATGCTTAACAAGTGGTTTGGCACAAATCCATGCACGGGTGCTAAAAAGAGCACCATGGGCGTGCTTAGCACGTCGTTTGGCAGAAATCCACTTGCGCGCTCTGCCAAAAGCAGCATCTGCATGCATAACTTGTGGTTTGGAAGAAAACAAATTCCGCGTCTGCAAAAAGATGCATGTGCATGCTTAATAAGTGGTTTGGCACAAACCCATGCGCGTGCGCTAAAAAGAGCAGCATGGGCGTGCTTAGCACGTCGTTTGGCAGAAATCCACGTGCACGCTCTGCGAAAAGCAGCATGTGCATGCATAACTTGTGGTTTTGCAGAAAACAACGTCCGCGTCTACCAAAAGATACATGTGCATGCTTAACAAGTGGTTTGGCACAAATCCATGCGCGGGTGCTAAAAAGAGCCGCGTGGGTGTGCTTAGCACGTCGTTTCGCAGAAATCCACGCGCGTGGTCTGCCAAAAGCAGCGTGTGCATGCATAACTTGTGGTTTTGCAGAAAACAACGTCCGGGTCTACGATGAGATGCATGTGCATGCTTAACAAGTGGTTTGGCACAAATCCATGCACGGGTGCTAAAAAGAGCAGCATGGGCATGCTTAGCACGTCGTTTGGCAGAAATCCACTTGCGCGCTCTGCCAAAAGCAGCATGTGCATGCATAACTTGTGGTTTGCAAGAAAACAACGTCCGCGTCTGCCAAAAGGTGCATATGCATGCTCAACAAGTAGTTTGGTACAAATCCATGCGCGGGTGCTAAAAAGCGCAGCATGGGCGTGCTTTGCACGGCGTTTGGCAGAAATCCACGTGCGCGCTCTGCCAAAAGCAGCATGTGCATGCATAACTTGTCGTTTAGTAGAAAAGAACGTCCGCGTCTACCAAAAGATACATCTGCATGCTTAACAAGTTGTTCGGCACAAATCCATGCGCGGGTGCTAAAAAGAGCAGCATGGGCGTGCTTAGTACGTCGTTTGGTAGAAATCCACGTGCGCGCTCTGCCAGAAGCATCATGTGCATGCATAACTTGTGGTTTTGCAGAAAACAACGTCGGCGTCTACCAAAAGATGCACGGGCCAGCTTAACAAGTCGTTTGGCACAAATCCATGCGCGGGTGCTAAAAAGAGCAGCATGGGCGTGTTTAGCACGTCGTTTGGCAGAAATGCACGTGCGCGCTCTGCATAAAGCAGCATGTGCATGCATAACTTGTGGTTTTGCAGAAAACAACGTCCGCGTCTACCAAAAATGCATGTGCATGCTCAGCAAGTGGTTTGGCACAAATCTATGCGCGGGTGCTAAAAAGAGCAGCATGGGCGTGCTTAGCACCTCGTTTGGCAGAAATCCACTTGCGCGCTCTGCCAAAAGCACTATGTGCATGCATAACTTGTGGTTTGGCAGAAAACAACGTCCGGGTCTACGAAAAGATGCATGTGCATGCTTAACAAGTGGTTTGGCACAAATCCATGCACGGGTGCTAAAAAGAGCACCATGGGCGTGCTTCGCACGTCGTTTGACAGAAATCCACGTGCGCGCTCTGCCAAAAGCAGCATGTGCATGCATAACTTGTGGTTTGGAAGAAAGCAAAGTCCGCGTCTGCCAAAAGATGCATGTGCATGCTTAACAAGTGGTTTGGCACAAAGCCATGCGCGTGTGCTAAAAAGAGCAGCATGGGCGTGCTTAGCACGTCGTTTGGTAGAAATCCACGTGCGCGCTCTGCGAAAAGCAGAATGTGCATGCTTAATTTGTGGTTTTGCAGAAAACAATGTCCGGGTCTACCAAAAGATGCATGTGCATGCTAAACAAGTGATTTGGCACAAATGCATGCGCGGATGCTAAAAAGAGAACCATAGGCGTGCTTAGCACGTCGTTTGGCAGAAATCCGTGTGCGCGCTCTGCCAAAAGCAGCATGTGCATGCATACATTGTGGGTTGGCAGAAAACAACTTCCGCGTCTGCCAAAACATGCATATGCAAGCTTAAAAAGTGGTTTGGCACAAATCCATGCGCGGGTGCTAAAAAGAGCAGCATGGGCGTGCTTAGCACGTCATTTGGCAGAAATCCACGTGGGTGCTCTGCCAAAAGCAGCATGTGCATGCATAACTTGTGGTTTGGCAGAAAACAACATCCGCTTCAGCAAAAAGATGCATATGCATGCTCAACAAGTGGTTTGGCACGAATCCATGCGCGGGTGCTAAAAAGAGCAGCACGGGCGTGCTTAGCACGTCGTTTGGCAGAAATCCACGTGCGCGCTCTGCCAAAAGCAGCATGTGCATGCATAACTTGTGGTTTGGAAGAAAACAACGTCCGCGTCTGCCAAAAGATGCATATGCATGCTCAACAAGTGGTTTGTTAGTTAGTTAGTTAAATGGGGTTTAATGGCGCAAAAGCAGCTAAGGCTATGCTGCGCCAAACACGAGGTATTTTAAAATCCAGTTTGTGAAGGAAAAGGCTTTGTTAATAACCTATATTTTATGTAAAAATCCAGTGTCGTGTAGAAATTTACGGACGTCACATAATGGGACTAGCGGATCATCACCTAAAATCAGAGCAGGGTGTAAAGGTATGTGTAGTTGATATAATTTGTGCAAAAGTGTTCGTCTGTGTGTTTCAGTCTGCGTACATGTGAGTAATATGTGCATAACTCTTAGTGGCTGTTGACATTTCTCGCATGTTGGTGTGTCTTCTTTCGTAAGTAAGTAATTGTGTGTGAGGTGTGTGTGCCCAATGCGTAGCCGGCATAAAACTACTTCGATGAACCGCTCTTGATGATAACACGACTTCCACTCGCCAACTATGGGTTTGGTGAGATGTAGCTTGTTGTCAGCACAATGGTCCCATTCGCGTTGCCATTTTACCGTGAAGGCTTTTCTAATTGCACGGATGCTATCACTATATGGGAGTGTCGTGTTTGTAATATCTTTGTGCGCTGCCATCAATGCACATCTATCAGCTGCTTCGTTACCTGGTATCCCAACATGGCTCGGGACCCAGCAGAAACAAATTGACCTCCCGTATTCGTTCAGCACCAACATGTTTAAAATGTCTCCTATCAGGGGTTCACACTCAGATTTCAGATGGAGAGCCTTCAGTGTACTTAAAGAATCCGTGTATATGACTGTGTTTTTGTGCTTGCCAGTGATAATCTTTTTAACTGCAACCCATACAGCATAAACTTCAGCAGTGAAAACAGAAGCATGTATTGGTAGACGGACACTTGTTTCCCAATTTTCTGTTACGGCCCCTACACCCACGTGTTCTTTTGTTTTGGAGCCATCCGTGTAGAATTCCATGTGATTTTGATACTTGTCTTGAAGAGCACGGAATTCTTGCATGATGTGTTCGTGTGGAGTGTTTCTCTTCTTTAAATGTGTTAATGTCCAGTCACACAACTGCGTGAAATTGTACCATGGGGCCAACCGTTGTGGTTTCTTGGCGACCTGGAGGACTTCGTGGGGGATGTCATAATCCTGACAGTATTTCTCATACCGCAGGAGAAGTGGCCTAATCATGTTCGGTTTATTTGTGTAGTGTAAGCGTGAGTTGCACTGTGTGAGGATGTTATAGCATATGTGTTGCGGTGATGACTGAATTCTGAGTAGGTAAGAGAATGTTAATAAGGCTCTGCGCTGCTGTAATGAGGGTTCATTACACTCAACATATAAACTTTGAATGGGTGACGTTCTGTAGGCACCACTTGCCAGTCGCAATCCAAGGTTATGTACTGGATCAAGGAGTTGGACGTAGGACTGCCTGGCTGAGCCGTAAACCACGGAGCCGTAGTCTAAAAGGCTACGCACAAGAGACCGGTAAATACGTAAAAGACAGGTTCGGTCAGAACCCCAGTGCTTATGAGCCAGAACTTTTAGGATATTCAATGCTTTATTTGCCTTAATTTTTAGTGTTTTAATGTGGGCTAGGAAGTTTAGTTTTTTATCAAAGATTACCCCCAAGAATTTACATTCCTGTTTTACCGGCAGTGCGACATCATTCAATTTTAGAAGCGGGTCTAAGTACAATCCTCGTTTTTGCGAGAATAGCACTGTAACGGTTTTTTGAGTAGAGAAGTGGAAGCCATTTTTTTCAGCCCACTCCATTAGTTTATTAATTGTTATCTGAAGCTGCCTTTCACATGTATGTAAGTTTGAGGCGCGGCACGCTATTTGCAGATCATCCACATATATGGAGTGCATAACAGAGGGGGGGATTGCTTTGTTAACAGAGTTCATTTTTACTATAAAGAGTGTTGTACTTAGTACGCATCCTTGTGGCACTCCATTTTCCTGGATGAATATACGTGACAGCGCCGTTCCTAAACGCACCTGGAATGTTCGGTCCGACATGAAATCGGCTAGACATTTGAGCATTCTACCTCGGATTCCTAAATCTGCTAAGTCCCTTAAGATACCAAACCTCCATGTTGTGTCGTAGGCCTTTTCTAAATCAAAGAAAACAGTGAGACAGTATTGTTTGTGTAGAAAGGCCGCACGTATCTCGTCTTCTAGCCGGACTAGGTGATCTGTTGTGGAGCAACCTTTCTTGTATCCACACTGATGGTTATCTAGCATGTTCTCTGTTTCAAGGATGTAAGTCAGTCTTATGTTGATGATGGCTTCATAGGACTTTGCAAGACAACTTGTGAGTGCTATGGGTCTATAACTGGTTGCTGTTGTGGGAGGTTTTCCAGCTTTCAAGAACGGGATTATGATAGCTTTCTTCCATTCTTTCGGCATTTTTCCCGTTTCCCAGATTTTATTAAAGAAACGAAGCAAGGTTTCAACTGCATTAGGAGGTAGATGAGCGAGCATCGCGTAATGTACTCTGTCCGGACCAGGTGCTGTTTTTTTGTCAGTTGTTAGTACTCTATTGATTTCCGGTAGTGTTAGAGCGGCATTATACGGTCTTTCTGAACTTCCTGTGGTCGGAAGCTTTAGTTTTTCTGCTAATTGCTTATGTTTTAGAAATGCAGCTGAATAGTTTACCGAGCTTGATATAGTATGGAAGTGTTCTCCTAATATGTCTGCTTGTTCGTCTATATTTGTTTGCGTGCCTGGAGGTGTTAGTATGGGGATAGTGTAAGAAGCGTAGTCGCCTCTAAACTTACGAACCTGATCCCACATTCGTTTGGATGTTATTGAACTATTTATAGACGAGACATAATTTTTCCAGGACTGTCTTTCGGCTTGTCTGCGTGTGTACCTGGCTTTCGCTTTTGCTTTTTTGAAGGAGAGTAGATTGTCTTGTGTTGGGTATCGCCGGAAGATACCCCACGCTTTGTTTTGTAGTTTTTTTGTTTGTGTACATTCCTTCGTCCACCAGGGTTTCAGATTTTTTCTTAATAGGCCAGAGGATTGTGGGATTGTTTCTGCTGCAGCAGCAAGTATACAGGCGGTGATCTTATCATTCATTTCATCTATGGTTAGCTCATCTGATATGTTATGTAGACTGGCCTTTTCAGTAAAGAGAGGCCAGTCTGCTAGGTGGAGTTTCCAACGGGGTGGTCTTAATGGTATGGTAGGAGAAGGAGATTTTCTTTTAATAATAGCAGGCATATGGTCACTACCATAGGGGTTGTCAATAACACTCCATTGAAAATCGTCAAAGAGAGATGGAGAGCATAGTGCCAGATCTAAGCAACTCATAGCGCCTGTGCTTGGGGAGTAGTAAGTTGCCGCACCGGTGTTTAAAAGGCATATGTTATTTGTTAGGATAAAATCTTCAAGCGTTTGACCCCTGGTGTCAGTTGTTTGACTACCCCACAACGTGTTATGTGAATTAAAATCACCGGCTAATAAAAATGGTTCGGGTAGCTGGTTTAAAATTAACTCTAGGTCTCTTACGGTAAAATGTAAATGCGGCGGAATGTATACTGAACAAATGGTGATGGTTTTGTGAGCTAAAACGGTGACAGCAACGGCTTCTATGTGAGTGTTAATGGGAACTTCTCTGGCTGCTATACCACCTGGCAGGACAATGGCTACACCACCTGACAGCCGGTTCGCCTGAGTACGGTCGCGCCGTACAACAGTGAAACCTTTCAAAATGTTTTTGTGTTTTTCGCCTAGGTTTGTTTCCTGTAAACACAGGGCTACAGGAGAGAAGTTTATTAATATGTCTTTAATGTCACCTAAGTTGTGTAAAAGCCCTCTACAATTCCAGTGGATAATAAAAGCCATTTTAAAATGGAAAAATAAGAAATGGCATTACGGAAAAATTAAGAGGTGTGGTATAGGTGACATGTATTAAAAAGGCTAATACAAATGAGCGATAACCTTTAGGTTAACGCTTTCTTATTTTGAGTTGTTATTGGGATTTTGTCCCTCTTACCGCGCTCGAGAGAGCGCTTATCCTTCGGTGTCAATGACACCGGAGTTTTTGTGTCGACCTCCATCGCTCTCTCTGAGGCGCTGGAGGACCGAGAGTTAGGCGCCGAGACACGTGCCTCGGGCCTTGGGGTTCGTTTGATTTTAGGGCCCTGCGGGGCTGGTGTCTGCAGGGCTGTCGTAGAGGGTGGAGCAGTACTGACTGCTTCCACCACGGGGGCGGGAGGAGTCACTGCGGCACCACTGCGCGTGGGCTCGGAGGACTCCGGAGGCCTCTGTGACGCTGCCCCCGCCTGCGTCACTTCGGCATAACTTCTTCGGGGAAGGTACGACAGTCTTTTTCTGGCTTCGAAGAACGAGATTTTTTCTTTAACAGTTAGTGCAATGACTTCTTTTTCTTTTTTCCAGCAAGGGCAGGACCGCGAATAAGCTGGGTGATCTCCCTTGCAGTTAACACAATGTGGCGAAGAAGTGCAATTCTCTGATTGGTGATCGTTGGAGCTGCATTTAGCACAAGTTGTTTGTCCTCGGCATGCATGTGAAGCATGTCCGAACCTTTGGCACTTAAAACATCGTCTAGGGTTCGGGATATATGCTCTGACATTGACTTTAACATAACCTGCATCGAGTGAAGCAGGCATTTCGCTTGTTCCAAAAGTGAGTATAACATGTTTGGTGGGGATTTCTTGGTTGTTTCTGCGGATTACTATTCTTTGTACTTTTGTCACATTTTGTTCTTGGAAACCCTCAAGGAGTTCCTCATCGCTCAGTCCAATAAAGTCTTCTTCAGATATTACTCCCCTGCTTGTATTAAGTGTTCTGTGGGCTGAAACAGTCACTGTCGCTTCGCCAATACTGGTAAGTTCAGAGAGCTTATCTGCTTGATCTTTGTTATTCAGTTCTAGGAGGAGGTCCCCGCTAGACATTTTGGATGCTTTGTATGTTGGTCCGATTTTGTCTTTCAGACACTTCGCTACCAGGAAAGGAGAGAGTTTCCTTACCGGAATGTTGCTTTCACTATGCACTACATAGTACTTTGGAAATGTTGGGGCGTTGCTTTGAAAGGAAAATTGAAATGGTACTTCGGTGCGGCATCTCTTCAGACGCCGATCATAAACAACAGAGGCTTGCGCTGCCATAGGAAAATGTGTATGTTCGGCAACAGCGCCGACCGCCCACCACGGAGCCCAACGAGGGGACGCGGCACAGCTTGTGTACAAGCCTGCACGACGCCAGCCGTACGCCATCACTATAACCCAACATGGTGTACCCAAGGTAGGATATCCACACAAGGTTAACCCTTGCCGCCGTGGAGAAAGGAAGTAAATGGAAGAGAGAAGAAGACAGGAAAGATGTAAAGTGAGAGATAAAGACGAAGGTTTGAGAAGAGAGAGACAGGAAAAGGCGACTACCGATTTCCCCCGGGTGGGTCAGTCCGGGGGTGCCGTCTACGTGAAGCAGAGGCCAAAGAGGCGTGTTGCCTCCGCCGGGGGGCCTTAAAGGTCCGAACACCCGGCATCGGCTCAACCTCCAGGATCCCCCTTTCCCCGGACACGGCTAAGCCGCGCACGACTACACGCGGGAGGGTCCAACCCTCGTGTGCTCGGGTCCGTGGTGTCGCAACACACCAAACGCCTGTTGACGCAGACGCCCCTGCGGGGACAAGTGGTTTGGTACAAATCCATGCGCGGGTGCTAAAAAGAGCAGCATGGGCGTGCTTAGCACGTCGTTTGGCAGAAATCTACGTGCGCGCTCTGCCAAAAGCAGCATGTGCATGCATAACTTGTGGTTTTGCAGAAAACAACGTCCGCGTCTACCAAAAATGCATGTGCATGCTTAACAAGTGGTTTGGCACAAAGCCATGCGCGTGTGCTAAAAAGAGCAGCATGGGCGTGCTTAGCACGTCGTTTGGTAGAAATCCACGTGCGCGCTCTGCGAAAAGCAGCATGTGCATGCTTAATTTGTGGTTTTGCAGAAAACAACGTCCGGGTCTACCAAAAGATGCATGTGCATGCTTAAGAAGTGGTTTGGCACAAATGCATGCGCGGGTGCTAAAAAGAGCACCATGGGCGTGCTTAGCACGTCGTTTGGCAGAAATCCACGTGCGCGCTCTGCCAAAAGCAGCATGTGCATGCATAACTTGTGGTTTTGCAGAAACCAACGTCCGCGTCTACCAAAAGATGCATGTGCATGCTTAACAAGTGGTTTGGCACAAATCCATGCGCGGGTGCTAAAAAGAGCAGTTGGGCATGCTTAGCACGTCGTTTGGTAGAAATCCACGTGCGCGCTCTGCCAAAAGCAGCATGTGTATGCATAACTTGTGGTTTTGCAGAAAACGTACGCGTCTACCAAAAGATGCATATGCATGCTCAACAAGTAGTTTGGTACAAATCCATGCGCGGGAGCTAAAAAGAGCAGCATGGGCGTGCTTTGCACGGCGTTTGGCAGAAATCCACGTGGGCACTCTGCCAAAAGCAGCATGTGCATGCATAACTTGTGGTTTAGTAGAAAACAACGTCCGCGTCTACCAAAAGATACATCTGCATGCTTAACAAGTGGTTTGGCACAAATCCATGCGCGGGTGCTAAAAAGAGCAGCATGGGCGTGCTTAGCACGTCGTTTGGCAGAAATCCACGTGCGCGCTCTGCCAAAAGCAGCATGTGCATGCATAACTTGCGGTTTTACAGAAACCAACGTCCGCGCCTACCAAAAGATGCATGTGCATGCTCAACAAGTGGTTTGGCACAAATTCATGCGCGGGTGCTAAAAAGAGCAGTATGGCGCGCTTAGCACGTCGTTTGGCAGAAATCCGTGTGCGCGCTCTGCCAAAAGCAGCATGTGCATGCATACATTGTGGTTTGGCAGATAACAACTTCCGCATCTGCCAAAACATGCATATGCAAGCTTAAAAAGTGGTTTGGCACAAATCCATGCGCGGGTGCTAAAAAGAGCAGCAGGGGCGTGCTTAGCACGTCGTTTGGCAGAAATCCACGTCGGTGCTCTGCCAAAAGCAGCATGTGCATGCATAACTTGTGCTTTGGCAGAAAACAACATCCGCTTCTGCAAAAAGATGCATATGCATGCTCAACAAGTGGTTTGGCACGAATCCATGCGCGGGTGCTAAAAAGAGCAGCATGGGCGTGAAGCACGTCGTTTGGCAGAAATCCACGTGCGCGCTCTGCCAAAAGCAGCATGTGCTAGCATAACTTGTGTTTTGGAAGAAAACGACGTCCGCGTCTGCCAAAAGATGCATATGCATGCTCAACAAGTGGTTTGGTACAAATTCATGCGCGGGTGCTAAAAAGAGCAGCATGGGCGTGCTTAGCATGTCGTTTGGCAGAAATCTACGTGCGCGCTCTGCCAAAAGCAGCATGTGCATGCATAACTTGTGGTTTTGCAGAAAACAACGTCCGCGTCTACCAAAAATGCATGTGCATGCTTAACAAGTGGTTTGGCACAAAGCCATGCGCGTGTGCTAAAAAGAGCAGCATGGGCGTGCTTAGCACGTCGTTTGGTAGAAATCCACGTGCGCGCTCTGCGAAAAGCAGCATGTGCATGCTTAATTTGTGGTTTTGCAGAAAACAACGTCCGGGTCTACCAAAAGATGCATGTGCATGCTTAACAAGTGATTTGGCACAAATGCATGCGCGGGTGCTAAAAAGAGCACCATGGGCGTGCTTAGCACGTCGTTTGGCAGAAATCCACGTGCGCGCTCTGCCAAAAGCAGCATGTGCATGCATAACTTGTGGTTTTGCAGAAACCAACGTCCGCGTCTACCAAAAGATGCATGTGCATGCTCAACAAGTGGTTTGGCACAAATCCATGCGCGGGTGCTAAAAAGAGCAGTATGGTCGTGCTTAGCACGTCGTTTGGCAGAAATCCACGTGCGCGCTCTGCCAAAAGCAGCATGTGTATACATAACTTGTGGTTTTGCAGAAAACAATGTCCGCGTCTACCAAAAGATGCATGTGCATGCTTAACAAGTGGTTTGGCACAAATCCATGCGCGGGTGCTAAAAAGAGCAGCATGGGCGTGCTTAGCACTTCGTTTGGTAGAAATCCACGTGCGCGCTCTGCCAGAAGCAGCATGTGCATGCATAACTTGTGGTTTTGCAGAAAACAACGTTGGCGTCTACCAAAAGATGCATGTGCATGCTTAACAAGTGGTTTGGCACAAATCCATGCGCGGGTGCTAAAAAGAGCAGCATGGGCGTGCTTTGCACGGCGTTTGGCAGAAATCCACGTGCGCGCTCTGCCAAAAGCAGCATGTGCATGCATAACTTGTGGTTTAGTAGAAAACAACGTCCGCGTCTACCAAAAGATACATCTGCATGCTTAACAAGTGGTTTGGCACAAATCCATGCGCGGGTACTAAAAAGAGCAGTATGGGTGTGCTTAGCACGTCGTTTGGTAGAAATCCACGTGCGCGCTCTGCCAGAAGCAGCATGTGCATGCATATCTTGTGGTTTTGCAGAAAACAACGTCGGCGTCTACCAAAAGATGCACGGGCAAGCTTAACAAGTGGTTTTGCACAAATCCATGCGCGGGTGCTAAAAAGAGCAGCATGGGCGTCTTTAGCACGTCGTTTGGCAGAAATCCACGTGCGCGATCTGCCAAAAGCAGCTTGTGCATGCATAACTTGTGGTTTTCAAGAAAGCAATGTCCGGGTCTACCAAAAGATGCATGTGCATGCTTAACAAGTGGTTTGGCACAAACCCATGCGCGTGCGCTAAAAAGAGCAGCATGGGCGTGCTTAGCACGTCGTTTGGCAGAAATCCACGTGCACGCTCTGCGAAAAGCAGCATGTGCATGCATAACTTGTGGTTTTGCAGAAAACAACGTCCGCGTCTACCAAAAGATACATGCGCATGCTGAACAAGTGGTTTGGCACAAATCCATGCGCGGGTGCTAAAAATAGCCGCGTGGGTGTGCTTAGCACGTCGTTTCGCAGAAATCCACGCGCGTGGTCTGCCAAAAGCAGCGTGTGCATGCATAACTTGTGGTTTTGCAGAAAACAACGTCCGGGTCTACGATGAGATGCATGTGCATGCTTAACAAGTGGTTTGGCACAAATCCATGCACGGGTGCTAAAAAGAGCAGCATGGGCATGCTTAGCACGTCGTTTGGCAGAAATCCACTTGCGCGCTCTGCCAAAAGCAGCATGTGCATACATAACTTGTGGTTTGGAAGAAAACAACGTCCGCGTCTGCCAAAAGGTGCATATGCATGCTCAAAAAGTAGTTTGGTACAAATCCATGCGCGGGTGCTAAAAAGCGCAGCATGGGCGAGCTTTGCACGGCGTTTGGCAGAAATCCACGTGCACGCTCTGCGAAAAGCAGCATGTGCATGCATAACTTGTGGTTTTGCAGAAAACAACGTCCGCGTCTACCAAAAGATACATGCGCATGCTGAACAAGTGGTTTGGCACAAATCCATGCGGGGGTGCTAAAAAGAGCCGCGTGGGTGTGCTTAGCACGTCGTTTCGCAGAAATCAACCCGCGTGGTCTGCCAAAAGCAGCGTGTGCATGCATAACTTGTGGTTTTGCAGAAAACAACGTCCGGGTCTACGATGAGATGCATGTGCATGCTTAACAAGTGGTTTGGCACAAATCCATGCACGGGTGCTAAAAAGAGCAGCATGGGCATGCTTAGCACGTCGTTTGGCAGAAATCCACTTGCGCGCTCTGCCAAAAGCAGCATGTGCATACATAACTTGTGGTTTGGAAGAAAACAACGTCCGCGTCTGCCAAAAGGTGCATATGCATGCTCAAAAAGTAGTTTGGTACAAATCCATGCGCGGGTGCTAAAAAGCGCAGCATGGGCGAGCTTTGCACGGCGTTTGGCAGAAATCCACGTGCGCGCTCTGCCAAAAGCAGCATGTGCATGCATAACTTGTGGTTTAGTAGAAAAGAACGTCCGCGTCTACCAAAAGATACATCTGCATGCTTAACAAGTTGTTCGGCACAAATCCATGCGCGGGTGCTAAAAAGAGCAGCATGGGCGTGCTTAGCACGTCGTTTGGTAGAAATCCACGTGCGCGCTCTGCCAGAAGCATCATGTGCATGCATAACTTGTGGTTTGGAAGAAAACAACGTCCGCGTCTACCAAAAATGCATGTGCGTGCTCAACAAGTGGTTTGGCACAAATCTATGTGCGGGTGCTGAAAAGAGCAGCATGGGCGTGCTTAGCACCTCGTTTGGCAGAAATCCACTTGCGCGCTCTGCCAAAAGCACTATGTGCATGCATAACTTGTGGTTTGGCAGAAAACCACGTCCGCGTCTACCAAAAGATGCATGTGCATGCTTAACAAGTGGTTTGGCACAAACTCATGCGCGTGTGCTAAAAAGAGCAGCATGGGTGTGCTTAGCACGTCGTTTGGCAGAAATCCACGTGCGCGCTCTGCGAAAAGCAGCATGTGCATGCATAACTTGTGGTTTTGCAGAAAACAACGTCCGGGTCTACAAAAAGATGCATGTGCATGCTTAACAAGTGGTTTGGCACAAATGCATGCGCGGGTGCTAAAAAGAGCACCATGGGCGTGCTTAGCACGTCGTTTGGCAGAAATCCACGCGCGTGGTCTGCCAAAAGCAGCATGTGCTAGCATAACTTGTGGTTTGGAAGAAAACAACGTCCGCGTCTGCCAAAAGATGCATATGCATGCTCAACAAGTGGTTTGGTACAAATTCATGCGCGGGTGCTAAAAAGAGCAGCATGGGCGTGCTTAGCACGTCGTTTGGCAGAAATCTACGTGCGCGCTCTGCCAAAAGCAGCATGTGCATGCATAACTTGTGGTTTTGCAGAAACCAACGTCCGCGCCTACCAAAAGATGCATGTGCATGCTCAACAAGTGGTTTGGCACAAATTCATGCGCGGGTGCTAAAAAGAGCAGTATGGCGTGCTTATCACGTGGTTTGGCAGAAATCCGTGTGCGCGCTCTGCCAAAAGCAGCATGTGCATGCATACATTGTGGTTTGGCAGAAAACAACTTCCGCGTCTGCCAAAACATGCATATGCAAGCTTAAAAAGTGGTTTGGCACAAATCCATGCGCGGGTGCTAAAAAGAGCAGCATGGGCGTGCTTAGCACGTCGTTTGGCAGAAATCCACGTGGGTGCTCTGCCAAAAGCAGCATGTGCATGCATAACTTGTGCTTTGGCAGAAAACAACATCCGCTTCTGCAAAAAGATGCATATGCATGCTCAACAAGTGGTTTGGCACGAATCCATGCGCGGGTGCTAAAAAGAGCAGCATGGGCGTGAAGCACGTCGTTTGGCAGAAATCCACGTGCGCGCTCTGCCAAAAGCAGCATGTGCTAGCATAACTTGTGGTTTGGAAGAAAACGACGTCCGCGTCTGCCAAAAGATGCATATGCATGCTCAACAAGTGGTTTGGTACAAATTCATGCGCGGGTGCTAAAAAGAGCAGCATGGGCGTGCTTAGCATGTCGTTTGGCAGAAATCTACGTGCGCGCTCTGCCAAAAGCAGCATGTGCATGCATAACTTGTGGTTTTGCAGAAAACAACGTCCGCGTCTACCAAAAATGCATGTGCATGCTTAACAAGTGGTTTGGCACAAAGCCATGCGCGTGTGCTAAAAAGAGCAGCATGGGCGTGCTTAGCACGTCGTTTGGTAGAAATCCACGTGCGCGCTCTGCGAAAAGCAGCATGTGCATGCTTAATTTGTGGTTTTGCAGAAAACAACGTCCGGGTCTACCAAAAGATGCATGTGCATGCTTAACAAGTGATTTGGCACAAATGCATGCGCGGGTGCTAAAAAGAGCACCATGGGCGTGCTTAGCACGTCGTTTGGCAGAAATCCACGTGCGCGCTCTGCCAAAAGCAGCATGTGCATGCATAACTTGTGGTTTTGCAGAAACCAACGTCCGCGTCTACCAAAAGATGCATGTGCATGCTCAACAAGTGGTTTGGCACAAATCCATGCGCGGGTGCTAAAAAGAGCAGTATGGTCGTGCTTAGCACGTCGTTTGGCAGAAATCCACGTGTGCGCTCTGCCAAAAGCAGCATGTGTATACATAACTTGTGGTTTTGCAGAAAACAATGTCCGCGTCTACCAAAAGATGCATGTGCATGCTTAACGAGTGGTTTGGCACAAATCCATGCGCGGGTGCTAAAAAGAGCAGCATGGGCGTGCTTAGCACTTCGTTTGGTAGAAATCCACGTGCGCGCTCTGCCAGAAGCAGCATGTGCATGCATAACTTGTGGTTTTGCAGAAAACAACGTCGGCGTCTACCAAAAGATGCATGTGCATGCTTAACAAGTGGTTTGGCACAAATCCATGCGCGGGTGCTAAAAAGAGCAGCATGGGCGTGCTTTGCACGGCGTTTGGCAGAAATCCACGTGCGCGCTCTGCCAAAAGCAGCATGTGCATGCATAACTTGTGGTTTAGTAGAAAACAACGTCCGCGTCTACCAAAAGATACATCTGCATGCTTAACAAGTGGTTTGGCACAAATCCATGCGCGGGTGCTAAAAAGAGCAGTATGGGCGTGCTTAGCACGTCGTTTGGTAGAAATCCACGTGCGCGCCCTGCCAGAAGCAGCATGTGCATGCATATCTTGTGGTTTCGCAGAAAACAACGTCGGCGTCTACCAAAAGATGCACGGGCAAGCTTAACAAGTGGTTTGGCACAAATCCATGCGCGGGTGCTAAAAAGAGCAGCATGGGCGTGTTTAGCACGTCGTTTGGCAGAAATCCACGTGCGCGATCTGCCAAAAGCAGCATGTGCATGCATAACTTGTGGTTTTGCAGAAAACAACGTCCGCGTCTACCAAAAATGCATGTGCATGCTCAACAAGTGGTTTGGCACAAATCTATGCGCGGGTGCTAAAAAGAGCAGCATGGGCGTGCTTAGCACCTCGTTTGGCAGAAATCCACTTGCGCGCTCTGCGAAAAGCACTATGTGCATGCATAACTTGTGGTTTGGCAGAAAACAACGTCCGCGTCTACCAAAAGATGCATGTGCATGCTTAACAAGTGGTTTGGCACAAACCCATGCGCGTGTGCTAAAAAGAGCAGCATGGGTGTGCTTATCACGTCGTTTGGCAGAAATCCACGTGCGCGCTCTGCGAAAAGCAGCATGTGCATGCATAACTTGTGGTTTTGAAGAAAACAACGTCCGGGTCAACGAAAAGATGCATGTGCATGCTTAACAAGTGGTTTGGCACAAAGCCATGCGCGTGTGCTAAAAAGAGCAGCATGGGCGTGCTTAGCACGTCGTTTGGTAGAAATCCACGTGCGCGCTCTGCGAAAAGCAGAATGTGCATGCTTAATTTGTGGTTTTGCAGAAAACAATGTCCGGGTCTACCAAAAGATGCATGTGCATGCTAAACAAGTGATTTGGCACAAATGCATGCGCGGATGCTAAAAAGAGCACCATAGGCGTGCTTAGCACGTCGTTTGGCAGAAATCCGTGTGCGCGCTCTGCCAAAAGCAGCATGTGCATGCATACATTGTGGGTTGGCAGAAAACAACTTCCGCGTCTGCCAAAACATGCATATGCAAGCTTAAAAAGTGGTTTGGCACAAATCCATGCGCGGGTGCTAAAAAGAGCAGCATGGGCGTGCTTAGCACGTCATTTGGCAGAAATCCACGTGGGTGCTCTGCCAAAAGCAGCATGTGCATGCATAACTTGTGGTTTGGCAGAAAACAACATCCGCTTCTGCAAAAAGATGCATATGCATGCTCAACAAGTGGTTTGGCACGAATCCATGCGCGGGTGCTAAAAAGAGCAGCACGGGCGTGCTTAGCACGTCGTTTGGCAGAAATCCACGTGCGCGCTCTGCCAAAAGCAGCATGTGCATGCATAACTTGTGGTTTGGAAGAAAACAACGTCCGCGTCTGCCAAAAGATGCATATGCATGCTCAACAAGTGGTTTGGTACAAATCCATGCGCGGGTGCTAAAAAGAGCAGCATGGGCGTGCTTAGCACGTCGTTTGGCAGAAATCTACGTGCGCGCTCTGCCAAAAGCAGCATGTGCATGCATAACTTGTGGTTTTGCAGAAAACAACGTCCGCGTCTACCAAAAATGCATGTGCATGCTTAACAAGTGGTTTGGCACAAAGCCATGCGCGTGTGCTAAAAAGAGCAGCATGGGCGTGCTTACCACGTCGTTTGGTAGAAATCCACGTGCGCGCTCTGCGAAAAGCAGCATGTGCATGCTTAATTTGTGGTTTTGCAGAAAACAACGTCCGGGTCTACCAAAAGATGCATGTGCATGCTTAAGAAGTGGTTTGGCACAAATGCATGCGCGGGTGCTAAAAAGAGCACCATGGGCGTGCTTAGCACGTCGTTTGGCAGAAATCCACGTGCGCGCTCTGCCAAAAGCAGCATGTGCATGCATAACTTGTGGTTTTGCAGAAACCAACGTCCGCGTCTACCAAAAGATGCATGTGCATGCTCAACAAGTGGTTTGGCACAAATCCATGCGCGAGTGCTAAAAAGAGCAGTATGCGCATGCTTAGCACGTCGTTTGGCAGAAATCCACGTGCGCGCTCTGCCAAAAGCAGCATGTGTATTCATAACTTGTGGTTTTGCAGAAAACAATGTCCGCGTCTACCAAAAGATGCATGTGCATGCTTAACAAGAGGTTTGGCACAAATCCATGCGCGGGTGCTAAAAAGAGCAGTTGGGCATGCTTAGCACGTCGTTTGGTAGAAATCCACGTGCGCGCTCTGCCAAAAGCAGCATGTGTATGCATAACTTGTGGTTTTGCAGAAAACGTACGCGTCTACCAAAAGATGCATATGCATGCTCAACAAGTAGTTTGGTACAAATCCATGCACGGGAGCTAAAAAGAGCAGCATGGGCGTGCTTTGCACGGCGTTTGGCAGAAATCCACGTGGGCACTCTGCCAAAAGCAGCATGTGCATGCATAACTTGTGGTTTAGTAGAAAACAACGTCCGCGTCTACCAAAAGATACATCTGCATGCTTAACAAGTGGTTTCGCACAAATCCATGCGCGGGTGCTAAAAAGAGCAGCATGGGCGTGCTTAGCACGTCGTTTGGCAGAAATCCACGTGCGCGCTCTGCCAAAAGCAGCATGTGCATGCATAACTTGCGGTTTCACAGAAACCAACGTCCGCGCCTACCAAAAGATGCATGTGCATGCTCAACAAGTGGTTTGGCACAAATTCATGCGCGGGTGCTAAAAAGAGCAGTATGGCGCGCTTAGCACGTCGTTTGGCAGAACTCCGTGTGCGCGCTCTGCCAAAAGCAGCATGTGCATGCATACATTGTGGTTTGGCAGAAAACAACTTCCGCATCTGCCAAAACATGCATATGCAAGCTTAAAAAGTGGTTTGGCACAAATCCATGCGCGGGTGCTAAAAAGAGCAGCATGGGCGTGCTTAGCACGTCGTTTGGCAGAAATCCACGTCGGTGCTCTGCCAAAAGCAGCATGTGCATGCATATCTTGTGCTTTGGCAGAAAACAACATCCGCTTCTGCAAAAAGATGCATATGCATGCTCAACAAGTGGTTTGGCACGAATCCATGCGCGGGTGCTAAAAAGAGCAGCATGGGCGTGAAGCACGTCGTTTGGCAGAAATCCACGTGCGCGCTCTGCCAAAAGCAGCATGTGCTAGCATAACTTGTGTTTTGGAAGAAAACGACGTCCGCGTCTGCCAAAAGATGCATATGCATGCTCAACAAGTGGTTTGGTACAAATTCATGCGCGGGTGCTAAAAAGAGCAGCATGGGCGTGCTTAGCATGTCGTTTGGCAGAAATCTACGTGCGCGCTCTGCCAAAAGCAGCATGTGCATGCATAACTTGTGGTTTTGCAGAAAACAACGTCCGCGTCTACCAAAAATGCATGTGCATGCTTAACAAGTGGTTTGGCACAAAGCCATGCGCGTGTGCTAAAAAGAGCAGCATGGGCGTGCTTAGCACGTCGTTTGGTAGAAATCCACGTGCGCGCTCTGCGAAAAGCAGCATGTGCATGCTTAATTTGTGGTTTTGCAGAAAACAACGTCCGGGTCTACCAAAAGATGCATGTGCATGCTTAACAAGTGATTTGGCACAAATGCATGCGCGGGTGCTAAAAAGAGCACCATGGGCGTGCTTAGCACGTCGTTTAGCAGAAATCCACGTGCGCGCTCTGCCAAAAGCAGCATGTGCATGCATAACTTGTGGTTTTGCAGAAACCAACGTCCGCGTCTACCAAAAGATGCATGTGCATGCTCAACAAGTGGTTTGGCACAAATCCATGCGCGGGTGCTAAAAAGAGCAGTATGGTCGTGCTTAGCACGTCGTTTGGCAGAAATCCACGTGCGCGCTCTGCCAAAAGCAGCATGTGTATACATAACTTGTGGTTTTGCAGAAAACAATGTCCGCGTCTACCAAAAGATGCATGTGCATGCTTAACAAGTGGTTTGGCACAAATCCATGCGCGGGTGCTAAAAAGAGCAGCATGGGCGTGCTTAGCACTTCGTTTGGTAGAAATCCACGTGCGCGCTCTGCCAGAAGCAGCATGTGCATGCATAACTTGTGGTTTTGCAGAAAACAACGTCGGTGTCTACCAAAAGATGCATGTGCATGCTTAACAAGTGGTTTGGCACAAATCCATGCGCGGGTGCTAAAAAGAGCAGCATGGGCGTGCTTTGCACGGCGTTTGGCAGAAATCCACGTGCGCGCTCTGCCAAAAGCAGCATGTGCATGCATAACTTGTGGTTTAGTAGAAAACAACGTCCGCGTCTACCAAAAGATACATCTGCATGCTTAACAAGTGGTTTGGCACAAATCCATGCGCGGGTGCTAAAAAGAGCAGTATGGGCGTGCTTAGCACGTCGTTTGGTAGAAATCCACGTGCGCGCTCTGCCAGAAGCAGCATGTGCATGCATATCTTGTGGTTTTGCAGAAAACAACGTCGGCGTCTACCAAAAGATGCACGGGCAAGCTTAACAAGTGGTTTTGCACAAATCCATGCGCGGGTGCTAAAAAGAGCAGCATGGGCGTGTTTAGCACGTCGTTTGGCAGAAATCCACGTGCGCGATCTGCCAAAAGCAGCTTGTGCATGCATAACTTGTGGTTTTCAAGAAAGCAATGTCCGGGTCTACCAAAAGATGCATGTGCATGCTTAACAAGTGGTTTGGCACAAACCCATGCGCGTGCGCTAAAAAGAGCAGCATGGGCGTGCTTAGCACGTCGTTTGGCAGAAATCCACGTGCACGCTCTGCGAAAAGCAGCATGTGCATGCATAACTTGTGGTTTTGCAGAAAACAACGTCCGCGTCTACCAAAAGATACATGTGCATGCTGAACAAGTGGTTTGGCACAAATCCATGCGCGGGTGCTAAAAAGAGCCGCGTGGGTGTGCTTAGCACGTCGTTTCGCAGAAATCCACGCGCGTGGTCTGCCAAAAGCAGCGTGTGCATGCATAACTTGTGGTTTTGCAGAAAACAACGTCCGGGTCTACGATGAGATGCATGTGCATGCTTAACAAGTGGTTTGGCACAAATCCATGCACGGGTGCTAAAAAGAGCAGCATGGGCATGCTTAGCACGTCGTTTGGCAGAAATCCACTTGCGCGCTCTGCCAAAAGCAGCATGTGCATACATAACTTGTGGTTTGGAAGAAAACAACGTCCGCGTCTGCCAAAAGGTGCATATGCATGCTCAAAAAGTAGTTTGGTACAAATCCATGCGCGGGTGCTAAAAAGCGCAGCATGGGCGAGCTTTGCACGGCGTTTGGCAGAAATCCACGTGCGCGCTCTGCCAAAAGCAGCATGTGCATGCATAACTTGTGGTTTAGTAGAAAAGAACGTCCGCGTCTACCAAAAGATACATCTGCATGCTTAACAAGTTGTTCGGCACAAATCCATGCGCGAGTGCTAAAAAGAGCAGCATGGGCGTGCTTAGCACGTCGTTTGGTAGAAATCCACGTGCGCGCTCTGCCAGAAGCATCATGTGCATGCATAACTTGTGGTTTGGCAGAAAACCACGTCCGCGTCTACCAAAAGATGCATGTGCATGCTTAACAAGTGGTTTGGCACAAACTCATGCGCGTGTGCTAAAAAGAGCAGCATGGGTGTGCTTAGCACGTCGTTTGGCAGAAATCCACGTGCGCGCTCTGCGAAAAGCAGCATGTGCATGCATAACTTGTGGTTTTGCAGAAAACAACGTCCGGGTCTACAAAAAGATGCATGTGCATGCTTAACAAGTGGTTTGGCACAAATCCATGCACGGGTGCTAAAAAGAGCACCCTGGGCGTGCTTCGCACGTCGTTTGGCAGAAATCCACGTGCGCGCTCTGCCAAAAGCAGCATGTGCATGCATAACTTGTGGTTTGGAAGAAAACAAAGTCCGCGTCTGCCAAAAGATGCATGTGCATGCTTAACAAGCGGTTTGGCACAAAGCCATGCGCGTGTGCTAAAAAGAGCAGCATGGGCGTGCTTAGCACGTCGTTTGGTAGAAATCCACGTGCGCGCTCTGCGAAAAGCAGCATGTGCATGCATAACTTGTGGTTTTGCAGAAAACAACGTCGGCGTCTACCAAAAGATGCACGGGCAAGCTTAACAAGTGGTTTTGCACAAATCCATGCGCGGGTGCTAAAAAGAGCAGCATGGGCGTGTTTAGCACGTCGTTTGGCAGAAATCCACGTGCGCGATCTGCCAAAAGCAGCTTGTGCATGCATAACTTGTGGTTTTCAAGAAAGCAATGTCCGGGTCTACCAAAAGATGCATGTGCATGCTTAACAAGTGGTTTGGCACAAACCCATGCGCGTGCGCTAAAAAGAGCAGCATGGGCGTGCTTAGCACGTCGTTTGGCAGAAATCCACGTGCACGCTCTGCGAAAAGCAGCATGTGCATGCATAACTTGTGGTTTTGCAGAAAACAACGTCCGCGTCTACCAAAAGATACATGTGCATGCTGAACAAGTGGTTTGGCACAAATCCATGCGCGGGTGCTAAAAAGAGCCGCGTGGGTGTGCTTAGCACGTCGTTTCGCAGAAATCCACGCGCGTGGTCTGCCAAAAGCAGCATGTGCATGCATAACTTGTGGTTTTGCAGAAAACAACGTCCGCGTCTACCAAAAATGCATGTGCATGCTTAACAAGTGGTTTGGCACAAAGCCATGCGCGTGTGCTAAAAAGAGCAGCATGGGCGTGCTTAGCACGTCGTTTGGTAGAAATCCACGTGCGCGCTCTGCGAAAAGCAGCATGTGCATGCTTAATTTGTGGTTTTGCAGAAAACAACGTCCGGGTCTACCAAAAGATGCATGTGCATGCTTAAGAAGTGGTTTGGCACAAATGCATGCGCGGGTGCTAAAAAGAGCACCATGGGCGTGCTTAGCACGTCGTTTGGCAGAAATCCACGTGCGCGCTCTGCCAAAAGCAGCATGTGCATGCATAACTTGTGGTTTTGCAGAAACCAACGTCCGCGTCTACCAAAAGATGCATGTGCATGCTCAACAAGTGGTTTGGCACAAATCCATGCGCGAGTGCTAAAAAGAGCAGTATGCGCATGCTTAGCACGTCGTTTGGCAGAAATCCACGTGCGCGCTCTGCCAAAAGCAGCATGTGTATTCATAACTTGTGGTTTTGCAGAAAATAATGTCCGCGTCTACCAAAAGATGCATGTGCATGCTTAACAAGTGGTTTGGCACAAATCCATGCGCGGGTGCTAAAAAGAGCAGTTGGGCATGCTTAGCACGTCGTTTGGTAGAAATCCACGTGCGCGCTCTGCCAAAAGCAGCATGTGTATGCATAACTTGTGGTTTTGCAGAAAACGTACGCGTCTACCAAAAGATGCATATGCATGCTCAACAAGTAGTTTGGTACAAATCCATGCACGGGAGCTAAAAAGAGCAGCATGGGCGTGCTTTGCACGGCGTTTGGCAGAAATCCACGTGGGCACTCTGCCAAAAGCAGCATGTGCATGCATAACTTGTGGTTTAGTAGAAAACAACGTCCGCGTCTACCAAAAGATACATCTGCATGCTTAACAAGTGGTTTGGCACAAATCCATGCGCGGGTGCTAAAAAGAGCAGCATGGGCGTGCTTAGCACGTCGTTTGGCAGAAATCCACGTGCGCGCTCTGCCAAAAGCAGCATGTGCATGCATAACTTGCGGTTTTACAGAAACCAACGTCCGCGCCTACCAAAAGATGCATGTGCATGCTCAACAAGTGGTTTGGCACAAATTCATGCGCGGGTGCTAAAAAGAGCAGTATGGCGCGCTTAGCACGTCGTTTGGCAGAACTCCGTGTGCCGGCTCTGCCAAAAGCAGCATGTGCATGCATACATTGTGGTTTGGCAGAAAACAACTTCCGCATCTGCCAAAACATGCATATGCAAGCTTAAAAAGTGGTTTGGCACAAATCCATGCGCGGGTGCTAAAAAGAGTAGCATGGGCGTGCTTAGCACGTCGTTTGGCAGAAATCCACGTCGGTGCTCTGCCAAAAGCAGCATGTGCATGCATAACTTGTGCTTTGGCAGAAAACAACATCCGC
The DNA here is from genome assembly GCF_050947875.1 of Dermacentor variabilis. Classification (NCBI taxonomy): domain Eukaryota; kingdom Metazoa; phylum Arthropoda; class Arachnida; order Ixodida; family Ixodidae; genus Dermacentor; species Dermacentor variabilis. The sequence goes on from NW_027460357.1 coordinate 941,164, forward strand.
TTCTGCAAAAAGATGCATATGCATGCTCAACAAGTGGTTTGGCACGAATCCATGCGCGGGTGCTAAAAAGAGCAGCATGGGCGTGAAGCACGTCGTTTGGCAGAAATCCACGTGCGCGCTCTGCCAAAAGCAGCATGTGCTAGCATAACTTGTGTTTTGGAAGAAAACGACGTCCGCGTCTGCCAAAAGATGCATATGCATGCTCAACAAGTGGTTTGGTACAAATTCATGCGCGGGTGCTAAAAAGAGCAGCATGGGCGTGCTTAGCATGTCGTTTGGCAGAAATCTACGTGCGCGCTCTGCCAAAAGCAGCATGTGCATGCATAACTTGTGGTTTTGCAGAAAACAACGTCCGCGTCTACCAAAAATGCATGTGCATGCTTAACAAGTGGTTTGGCACAAAGCCATGCGCGTGTGCTAAAAAGAGCAGCATGGGCGTGCTTAGCACGTCGTTTGGTAGAAATCCACGTGCGCGCTCTGCGAAAAGCAGCATGTGCATGCTTAATTTGTGGTTTTGCAGAAAACAACGTCCGGGTCTACCAAAAGATGCATGTGCATGCTTAACAAGTGATTTGGCACAAATGCATGCGCGGGTGCTAAAAAGAGCACCATGGGCGTGCTTAGCACGTCGTTTGGCAGAAATCCACGTGCGCGCTCTGCCAAAAGCAGCATGTGCATGCATAACTTGTGGTTTTGCAGAAACCAACGTCCGCGTCTACCAAAAGATGCATGTGCATGCTCAACAAGTGGTTTGGCACAAATCCATGCGCGGGTGCTAAAAAGAGCAGTATGGTCGTGCTTAGCACGTCGTTTGGCAGAAATCCACGTGCGCGCTCTGCCAAAAGCAGCATGTGTATACATAACTTGTGGTTTTGCAGAAAACAATGTCCGCGTCTTCCAAAAGATGCATGTGCATGCTTAACAAGTGGTTTGGCACAAATCCATGCGCGGGTGCTAAAAAGAGCAGCATGGGCGTGCTTAGCACTTCGTTTGGTAGAAATCCACGTGCGCGCTCTGCCAGAAGCAGCATGTGCATGCATAACTTGTGGTTTTGCAGAAAACAACGTCGGCGTCTACCACAAGATGCATGTGCATGCTTAACAAGTGGTTTGGCACAAATCCATGCGCGGGTGCTAAAAAGAGCAGCATGGGCGTGCTTTGCACGGCGTTTGGCAGAAATCCACGTGCGCGCTCTGCCAAAAGCAGCATGTGCATGCATAACTTGTGGTTTAGTAGAAAACAACGTCCGCGTCTACCAAAAGATACATCTGCATGCTTAACAAGTGGTTTGGCACAAATCCATGCGCGGGTGCTAAAAAGAGCAGTATGGGCGTGCTTAGCACGTCGTTTGGTAGAAATCCACGTGCGCGCTCTGCGAAAAGCAGCATGTGCATGCATAACTTGTGGTTTTGCAGAAAACAACGTCCGCGTCTACCAAAAGATACATGTGCATGCTGAACAAGTGGTTTGGCACAAATCCATGCGCGGGTGCTAAAAAGAGCCGCGTGGGTGTGCTTAGCACGTCGTTTCGCAGAAATCCACGCGCGTGGTCTGCCAAAAGCAGCGTGTGCATGCATAACTTGTGGTTTTGCAGAAAACAACGTCCGGGTCTACGATGAGATGCATGTGCATGCTTAACAAGTGGTTTGGCACAAATCCATGCACGGGTGCTAAAAAGAGCAGCATGGGCATGCTTAGCACGTCGTTTGGCAGAAATCCACTTGCGCGCTCTGCCAAAAGCAGCATGTGCATACATAACTTGTGGTTTGGAAGAAAACAACGTCCGCGTCTGCCAAAAGGTGCATATGCATGCTCAAAAAGTAGTTTGGTACAAATCCATGCGCGGGTGCTAAAAAGCGCAGCATGGGCGAGCTTTGCACGGCGTTTGGCAGAAATCCACGTGCGCGCTCTGCCAAAAGCAGCATGTGCATGCATAACTTGTGGTTTAGTAGGAAAGAACGTCCGCGTCTACCAAAAGATACATCTGCATGCTTAACAAGTTGTTCGGCACAAATCCATGCGCGGGTGCTAAAAAGAGCAGCATGGGCGTGCTTAGCACGTCGTTTGGTAGAAATCCACGTGCGCGCTCTGCCAGAAGCATCATGTGCATGCATAACTTGTGGTTTGGCAGAAAACCACGTCCGCGTCTACCAAAAGATGCATGTGCATGCTTAACAAGTGGTTTGGCACAAACTCATGCGCGTGTGCTAAAAAGAGCAGCATGGGTGTGCTTAGCACGTCGTTTGGCAGAAATCCACGTGCGCGCTCTGCGAAAAGCAGCATGTGCATGCATAACTTGTGGTTTTGCAGAAAACAACGTCCGGGTCTACAAAAAGATGCATGTGCATGCTTAACAAGTGGTTTGGCACAAATCCATGCACGGGTGCTAAAAAGAGCACCCTGGGCGTGCTTCGCACGTCGTTTGGCAGAAATCCACGTGCGCGCTCTGCCAAAAGCAGCATGTGCATGCATAACTTGTGGTTTGGAAGAAAACAAAGTCCGCGTCTGCCAAAAGATGCATGTGCATGCTTAACAAGCGGTTTGGCACAAAGCCATGCGCGTGTGCTAAAAAGAGCAGCATGGGCGTGCTTAGCACGTCGTTTGGTAGAAATCCACGTGCGCGCTCTGCGAAAAGCAGAATGTGCATGCTTAATTTGTGGTTTTGCAGAAAACAACGTCCGGGTCTACCAAAAGATGCATGTGCATGCTTAACAAGTGATTTGGCACAAATGCATGCGCGGGTGCTAAAAAGAGCACCATGGGCGTGCTTAGCACGTCGTTTGGCAGAAATCCACGTGCGCGCTCTGCCAAAAGCAGCATGTGCTAGCATAACTTGTGGTTTGGAAGAAAACAACGTCCGCGTCTGCCAAAAGATGCATATGCATGCTCAACAAGTGGTTTGGTACAAATTCATGCGCGGGTGCTAAAAAAAGCAGCATGGGCGTGCTTAGCACGTCGTTTGGCAGAAATCTACGTGCGCGCTCTGCCAAAAGCAGCATGTGCATGCATAACTTGTGGTTTTGCAGAAACCAACGTCCGCGCCTACCAAAAGATGCATGTGCATGCTCAACAAGTGGTTTGGCACAAATTCATGCGCGGGTGCTAAAAAGAGCACCCTGGGCGTGCTTCGCACGTCGTTTGGCAGAAATCCACGTGCGCGCTCTGCCAAAAGCAGCATGTGCATGCATAACTTGTGGTTTGGAAGAAAACAAAGTCCGCGTCTGCCAAAAGATGCATGTGCATGCTTAACAAGCGGTTTGGCACAAAGCCATGCGCGTGTGCTAAAAAGAGCAGCATGGGCGTGCTTAGCACGTCGTTTGGTAGAAATCCACGTGCGCGCTCTGCGAAAAGCAGAATGTGCATGCTTAATTTGTGGTTTTGCAGAAAACAACGTCCGGGTCTACCAAAAGATGCATGTGCATGCTTAACAAGTGATTTGGCACAAATGCATGCGCGGGTGCTAAAAAGAGCACCATGGGCGTGCTTAGCACGTCGTTTGGCAGAAATCCACGTGCGCGCTCTGCCAAAAGCAGCATGTGCTAGCATAACTTGTGGTTTGGAAGAAAACAACGTCCGCGTCTGCCAAAAGATGCATATGCATGCTCAACAAGTGGTTTGGTACAAATTCATGCGCGGGTGCTAAAAAGAGCAGCATGGGCGTGCTTAGCACGTCGTTTGGCAGAAATCTACGTGCGCGCTCTGCCAAAAGCAGCATGTGCATGCATAACTTGTGGTTTTGCAGAAACCAACGTCCGCGCCTACCAAAAGATGCATGTGCATGCTCAACAAGTGGTTTGGCACAAATTCATGCGCGGGTGCTAAAAAGAGCAGTATGGCGTGCTTATCACGTGGTTTGGCAGAAATCCGTGTGCGCGCTCTGCCAAAAGCAGCATGTGCATGTATACATTGTGGTTTGGCAGAAAACAACTTCCGCGTCTGCCAAAACATGCATATGCAAGCTTAAAAAGTGGTTTGGCACAAATCCATGCGCGGGTGCTAAAAAGAGCAGCATGGGCGTGCTTAGCACGTCGTTTGGCAGAAATCCACGTGGGTGCTCTGCCAAAAGCAGCATGTGCATGCATAACTTGTGCTTTGGCAGAAAACAACATCCGCTTCTGCAAAAAGATGCATATGCATGCTCAACAAGTGGTTTGGCACGAATCCATGCGCGGGTGCTAAAAAGAGCAGCATGGGCGTGAAGCACGTCGTTTGGCAGAAATCCACGTGCGCGCTCTGCCAAAAGCAGCATGTGCTAGCATAACTTGTGGTTTGGAAGAAAACGACGTCCGCGTCTGCCAAAAGATGCATATGCATTCTCAACAAGTGGTTTGGTACAAATTCATGCGCGGGTGCTAAAAAGAGCAGCATGGGCGTGCTTAGCATGTCGTTTGGCAGAAATCTACGTGCGCGCTCTGCCAAAAGCAGCATGTGCATGCATAACTTGTGGTTTTGCAGAAAACAACGTCCGCGTCTACCAAAAATGCATGTGCATGCTTAACAAGTGGTGTGGCACAAAGCCATGCGCGTGTGCTAAAAAGAGCAGCATGGGCGTGCTTAGCACGTCGTTTGGTAGAAATCCACGTGCGCGCTCTGCGAAAAGCAGCATGTGCATGCTTAATTTGTGGTTTTGCAGAAAACAACGTCCGGGTCTACCAAAAGATGCATGTGCATGCTTAACAAGTGATTTGGCACAAATGCATGCGCAGGTGCTAAAAAGAACACCATGGGCGTGCTTAGCACGTCGTTTGGCAGAAATCCACGTGCGCGCTCTGCCAAAAGCAGCATGTGCATGCATAACTTGTGGTTTTGCAGAAACCAACGTCCGCGTCTACCAAAAGATGCATGTGCATGCTCAACAAGTGGTTTGGCACAAATCCATGCGCGGGTGCTAAAAAGAGCAGTATGGTCGTGCTTAGCACGTCGTTTGGCAGAAATCCACGTGCGCGCTCTGCCAAAAGCAGCATGTGTATACATAACTTGTGGTTTTGCAGAAAACAATGTCCGCGTCTACCAAAAGATGCATGTGCATGCTTAACGAGTGGTTTGGCACAAATCCATGCGCGGGTGCTAAAAAGAGCAGCATGGGCGTGCTTAGCACTTCGTTTGGTAGAAATCCACGTGCGCGCTCTGCCAGAAGCAGCATGTGCATGCATAACTTGTGGTTTTGCAGAAAACAACGTCGGCGTCTACCAAAAGATGCATGTGCATGCTTAACAAGTGGTTTGGCACAAATCCATGCGCGGGTGCTAAAAAGAGCAGCATGGGCGTGCTTTGCACGGCGTTTGGCAGAAATCCACGTGCGCGCTCTGCCAAAAGCAGCATGTGCATGCATAACTTGTGGTTTAGTAGAAAACAACGTCCGCGTCTACCAAAAGATACATCTGCATGCTTAACAAGTGGTTTGGCACAAATCCATGCGCGGGTGCTAAAAAGAGCAGTATGGGCGTGCTTAGCACGTCGTTTGGTAGAAATCCACGTGCGCGCCCTGCCAGAAGCAGCATGTGCATGCATATCTTGTGGTTTTGCAGAAAACAACGTCGGCGTCTACCAAAAGATGCACGGGCAAGCTTAACAAGTGGTTTGGCACAAATCCATGCGCGGGTGCTAAAAAGAGCAGCATGGGCGTGTTTAGCACGTCGTTTGGCAGAAATCCACGTGCGCGATCTGCCAAAAGCAGCATGTGCATGCATAACTTGTGGTTTTGCAGAAAACAACGTCCGCGTCTACCAAAAATGCATGTGCATGCTCAACAAGTGGTTTGGCACAAATCTATGCGCGGGTGCTAAAAAGAGCAGCATGGGCGTGCTTAGCACCTCGTTTGGCAGAAATCCACTTGCGCGCTCTGCGAAAAGCACTATGTGCATGCATAACTTGTGGTTTGGCAGAAAACAACGTCCGCGTCTACCAAAAGATGCATGTGCATGCTTAACAAGTGGTTTGGCACAAACCCATGCGCGTGTGCTAAAAAGAGCAGCATGGGTGTGCTTATCACGTCGTTTGGCAGAAATCCACGTGCGCGCTCTGCGAAAAGCAGCATGTGCATGCATAACTTGTGGTTTTGCAGAAAACAACGTCCGGGTCTACGATGAGATGCATGTGCATGCTTAACAAGTGGTTTGGCACAAATCCATGCACGGGTGCTAAAAAGAGCAGCATGGGCATGCTTAGCACGTCGTTTGGCAGAAATCCACTTGCGCGCTCTGCCAAAAGCAGCATGTGCATGCATAACTTGTGGTTTGGAAGAAAACAAATTCCGCGTCTGCCAAAAGATGCATGTGCATGCTTAACAAGTGGTTTGACACAAACCCATGCGCGTGTGCTAAAAAGAGCAGCATGGGCGTGCTTAACACGTCGTTTGGCAGAAATCCACTTGCGCGCTCTGCCAAAAGTAGCATGTGCATACATAACTTGTGCTTTGGAAGAAAACAACGTCCGCGTCTGCCAAAAGGTGCATATGCATGCTCAACAAGTAGTTTGGTACAAATCCATGCGCGGGTGCTAAAAAGCGCAGCATGGGCGTGCTTTGCACGGCGTTTGGCAGAAATCCACGTGCGCGCTCTGCCAAAAGCAGCATGTGCATGCATAACTTGTGGTTTAGTAGAAAAGAACGTCCGCGTCTACCAAAAGATACATCTGCATGCTTAACAAGTTGTTCGGCACAAATCCATGCGCGGGTGCTAAAAAGAGCAGCATGGGCGTGCTTAGCACGTCGTTTGGTAGAAATCCACGTGCGCGCTCTGCCAGAAGCATCATGTGCATGCATAACTTGTGGTTTTGCAGAAAACAACGTCGGCGTCTACCAAAAGATGCACGGGCAAGCTTAACAAGTCGTTTGGCACAAATCCATGCGCGGGTGCTAAAAAGAGCAGCATGGGCGTGTTTAGCACGTCGTTTGGCAGAAATGCACGTGCGCGCTCTGCCAAAAGCAGCATGTGCATGCATAACTTGTGGTTTTGCAGAAAACAACGTCCGCGTCTACCAAAAATGCATGTGCATGCTCAGCAAGTGGTTTGGCACAAATCTATGCGCGGGTGCTAAAAAGAGCAGCATGGGCGTGCTTAGCACCTCGTTTGGCAGAAATCCACTTGCGCGCTCTGCCAAAAGCACTATGTGCATGCATAACTTGTGGTTTGGCAGAAAACAACGTCCGGGTCTACGAAAAGATGCATGTGCATGCTTAACAAGTGGTTTGGCACAAATCCATGCACGGGTGCTAAAAAGAGCACCATGGGCGTGCTTCGCACGTCGTTTGACAGAAATCCACGTGCGCGCTCTGCCAAAAGCAGCATGTGCATGCATAACTTGTGGTTTGGAAGAAAGCAAAGTCCGCGTCTGCCAAAAGATGCATGTGCATGCTTAACAAGTGGTTTGGCACAAAGCCATGCGCGTGTGCTAAAAAGAGCAGCATGGGCGTGCTTAGCACGTCGTTTGGTAGAAATCCACGTGCGCGCTCTGCGAAAAGCAGAATGTGCATGCTTAATTTGTGGTTTTGCAGAAAACAATGTCCGGGTCTACCAAAAGATGCATGTGCATGCTAAACAAGTGATTTGGCACAAATGCATGCGCGGATGCTAAAAAGAGCACCATAGGCGTGCTTAGCACGTCGTTTGGCAGAAATCCGTGTGCGCGCTCTGCCAAAAGCAGCATGTGCATGCATACATTGTGGGTTGGCAGAAAACAACTTCCGCGTCTGCCAAAACATGCATATGCAAGCTTAAAAAGTGGTTTGGCACAAATCCATGCGCGGGTGCTAAAAAGAGCAGCATGGGCGTGCTTAGCACGTCATTTGGCAGAAATCCACGTGGGTGCTCTGCCAAAAGCAGCATGTGCATGCATAACTTGTGGTTTGGCAGAAAACAACATCCGCTTCTGCAAAAAGATGCATATGCATGCTCAACAAGTGGTTTGGCACGAATCCATGCGCGGGTGCTAAAAAGAGCAGCACAGGCGTGCTTAGCACGTCGTTTGGCAGAAATCCACGTGCGCGCTCTGCCAAAAGCAGCATGTGCATGCATAACTTGTGCTTTGGAAGAAAACAACGTCCGCGTCTGCCAAAAGATGCATATGCATGCTCAACAAGTGGTTTGGTACAAATCCATGCGCGGGTGCTAAAAAGAGCAGCATGGGCGTGCTTAGCACGTCGTTTGGCAGAAATTACGTGCGCGCTCTGCCAAAAGCAGCATGTGCATGCATAACTTGTGGTTTTGCAGAAAACAACGTCCGCGTCTACCAAAAATGCATGTGCATGCTTAACAAGTGGTTTGGCACAAAGCCATGCGCGTGTGCTAAAAAGAGCAGCATGGGCGTGCTTAGCACGTCGTTTGGTAGAAATCCACGTGCGCGCTCTGCGAAAAGCAGCATGTGCATGCTTAATTTGTCGTTTTGCAGAAAACAACGTCCGGGTCTACCAAAAGATGCATGTGCATGCTTAACAAGTGGTTTGGCACAAATGCATGCGCGGGTGCTAAAAAGAGCACCATCGCCGTGCTTAGCACGTCGTTTGGCAGAAATCCACGTGCGCGCTCTGCCAAAAGCAGCATGTGCATGCATAACTTGTGGTTTTGCAGAAACCAACGTCCGCGTCTACCAAAAGATGCATGTGCATGCTCAACAAGTGGTTTGGCACAAATCCATGCGCGAGTGCTAAAAAGAGCAGTATGCGCATGCTTAGCACGTCGTTTGGCAGAAATCCACGTGCGCGCTCTGCCAAAAGCAGCATGTGTATACATAACTTGTGGTTTTGCAGAAAACAATGTCCCCGTCTACCAAAAGATGCATGTGCATGCTTAACAAGTGGTTTGGCACAAATCCATGCGCGGGTGCTAAAAAGAGCAGTTGGGCATGCTTAGCACGTCGTTTGGTAGAAATCCACGTGCGCGCTCTGCCAAAAGCAGCATGTGTATGCATAACTTGTGGTTTTGCAGAAAACGTACGCGTCTACCAAAAGATGCATATGCATGCTCAACAAGTGGTTTGGCACAAATCCATGCGCGGGTGCTAAAAAGAGCAGCATGGGCGTGCTTTGCACGGCGTTTGGCAGAAATCCACGTGCGCGCTCTGCTAAAAGCAGCATGTGCATGCATAACTTGTGGTTTAGTAGAAAACAACGTCCGCGTCTACCAAAAGATACATCTGCATGCTTAACAAGTGGTTTGGCACAAATCCATGCGCGGGTGCTAAAAAGCGCAGCATGGGCGTGCTTTGCACGGCGTTTGGCAGAAATCCACGTGCGCGCTCTGCCAAAAGCAGCATGTGCATGCATAACTTGTGGTTTAGTAGAAAAGAACGTCCGCGTCTACCAAAAGATACATCTGCATGCTTAACAAGTTGTTCGGCACAAATCCATGCGCGGGTGCTAAAAAGAGCAGCATGGGCGTGCTTAGCACGTCGTTTGGTAGAAATCCACGTGCGCGCTCTGCCAGAAGCATCATGTGCATGCATAACTTGTGGTTTTGCAGAAAACAACGTCAGCGTCTACCAAAAGATGCACGGGCAAGCTTAACAAGTCGTTTGGCACAAATCCATGCGCGGGTGCTAAAAAGAGCAGCATGGGCGTGTTTAGCACGTCGTTTGGCAGAAATGCACGTGCGCGCTCTGCCAAAAGCAGCATGTGCATGCATAACTTGTGGTTTTGCAGAAAACAACGTCCGCGTCTACCAAAAATGCATGTGCATGCTCAGCAAGGGGTTTGGCACAAATCCATGCACGGGTGCTAAAAAGAGCACCATGGGCGTGCTTCGCACGTCGTTTGACAGAAATCCACGTGCGCGCTCTGCCAAAAGCAGCATGTGCATGCATAACTTGTGGTTTGGAAGAAAGCAAAGTCCGCGTCTGCCAAAAGATGCATGTGCATGCTAGACAAGTGGTTTGGCACAAAGCCATGCGCGTGTGCTAAAAAGAGCAGCATGGGCGTGCTTAGCACGTCGTTTGGTAGAAATCCACGTGCGCGCTCTGCGAAAAGCAGAATGTGCATGCTTAATTTGTGGTTTTGCAGAAAACAATGTCCGGGTCTACCAAAAGATGCATGTGCATGCTAAACAAGTGATTTGGCACAAATGCAGGCGCGGATGCTAAAAAGAGCACCATAGGCGTGCTTAGCACGTCGTTTGGCAGAAATCCGTGTGCGCGCTCTGCCAAAAGCAGCATGTGCATGCATACATTGTGGGTTGGCAGAAAACAACTTCCGCGTCTGCCAAAACATGCATATGCAAGCTTAAAAAGTGGTTTGGCACAAATCCATGCGCGGGTGCTAAAAAGAGCAGCATGGGCGTGCTTAGCACGTCGTTTGGCAGAAGTCCACGTGGGTGCTCTGCCAAAAGCAGCATGTGCATGCATAACTTGTGGTTTGGCAGAAAACAACATCCGCTTCTGCAAAAAGATGCATATGCATGCTCAACAAGTGGTTTGGTACAAATCCATGCGCGGGTGCTAAAAAGAGCAGCATGGGCGTGCTTAGCACGTCGTTTGGCAGAAATCTACGTGCGCGCTCTGCCAAACGCAGCATGTGCATGCATAACTTGTGGTTTTGCAGAAAACAACGTCCGCGTCTACCAAAAATGCATGTGCATGCTTAACAAGTGGTTTGGCACAAAGCCATGCGCGTGTGCTAAAAAGAGCAGCATGGGCGTGCTTAGCACGTCGTTTGGTAGAAATCCACGTGCGCGCTCTGCGAAAAGCAGCATGTGCATGCTTAATTTGTGGTTTTGCAGAAAACAACGTCCGGGTCTACCAAAAGATGCATGTGCATGCTTAACAAGTGGTTTGGCACAAATGCATGCGCGCGTGCTAAAAAGAGCACCATGGGCGTGCTTAGCACGTCGTTTGGCAGAAATCCACGTGCGCGCTCTGCCAAAAGCAGCATGTGCATGCATAACTTGTGGTTTTGCAGAAACCAACGTCCGCGTCTACCAAAAGATGCATGTGCATGCTCAACAAGTGGTTTGGCACAAATCCATGCGCGAGTGCTAAAAAGAGCAGTATGCGCATGCTTAGCGCGTCGTTTGGCAGAAATCCACGTGCGCGCTCTGCCAAAAGCAGCATGTGTATACATAACTTGTGGTTTTGCAGAAAACAATGTCCGCGTCTACCAAAAGATGCATGTGCATGCTTAACAAGTGGTTTGGCACAAATCCATGCGCGGGTGCTAAAAAGAGCAGTTGGGCATGCTTAGCAATTCGTTTGGTAGAAATCCACGTGCGCGCTCTGCCAAAAGCAGCATGTGTATGCATAACTTGTGGTTTTGCAGAAAACGTACGCGTCTACCAAAAGATGCATATGCATGCTCAACAAGTAGTTTGGTACAAATCCATGCGCGGGAGCTAAAAAGAGCAGCATGGGCGTGCTTTGCACGGCGTTTGGCAGAAATCCACGTGGGCGCTCTGCCAAAAGCAGCATGTGCATGCATAACTTGTGGTTTAGTAGAAAACAACGTCCGCGTCTACCAAAAGATACATCTGCATGCACAACAAGTGGTTTGGCACAAATCCATGCGCGGGTGCTAAAAAGAGCAGCATGGCCGTGCTTAGCACGTCGTTTGGCAGAAATCCACGTGCGCGCTCTGCCAAAAGCAGCATGTGCATGCATAACTTGTGGTTTGGCAGAAAAACACATCCGCTTCTGCAAAAAGATGCATATGCATGCTCAACAAGTGGTTTGGCACGAATCCATGCGCGGGTGCTAAAAAGAGCAGCACGGGCGTGCTTAGCACGTCGTTTGGCAGAAATCCACGTGCGCGCTCTGCCAAAAGCAGCATGTGCATGCATAACTTGTGGTTTGGAAGAAAACAACGTCCGCGTCTGCCAAAAGATGCATATGCATGCTCAACAAGTGGTTTGGTACAAATCCATGCGCGGGTGCTAAAAAGAGCAGCATGGGCGTGCTTAGCACGTCGTTTGGCAGAAATCTACGTGCGCGCTCTGCCAAAAGCAGCATGTGCATGCATAACTTGTGGTTTTGCAGAAACCAACGTCCGCGTCTACCAAAAGATGCATGTGCATGCTCAACAAGTGGTTTGGCACAAATCCATGCGTGAGTGCTAAAAAGAGCAGTATGCGCATGCTTAGCACGTCGTTTGGCAGAAATCCACGTGCGCGCTCTGCCAAAAGCAGCATGTGTATACATAACTTGTGGTTTTGCAGAAAACAATGTCCGCGTCTACCAAAAGATGCATGTGCATGCTTAACAAGTGGTTTGGCACAAATCCATGCGCAGGTGCTAAAAAGAGCAGTTGGGCATGCTTAGCACGTCGTTTGGTAGAAATCCACGTGCGCGCTCTGCCAAAAGCAGCATGTGTATGCATAACTTGTGGTTTGGCAGAAAACTTCCGCGTCTGCCAAAACATGCATATGCAAGCTTAAAAAGTGGTTTGGCACAAATCCATGCGCGGGTGCTAAAAAGAGCAGCATGGGCGTGCTTAGCACGTCGTTTGGCAGAAATCCACGTGGGTGCTCTGCCAAAAGCAGCATGTGCATGCATAACTTGTGGTTTGGCAGAAAACAACATCCGCTTCTGCAAAAAGATGCATATGCATGCTCAACAAGTGGTTCGGCACGAATCCATGCGCGGGTGCTAAAAAGAGCAGCATGGGCGTGCTTAGCACGTCGTTTGGCAGAAATCCACGTGCGCGCTCTGCCAAAAGCAGCATGTGCATGCATAACTTGTGGTTTTGCAGAAACCAACGTCCGCGTCTACCAAAAGATGCATGTGCATGCTCAACAAGTGGTTTGGCACAAATCCATGCGCGGGTGCTAAAAAGAGCAGTATGGTCGTGCTTAGCACGTCGTTTGGCAGAAATCCACGTGCGCGCTCTGCCAGAAGCAGCATGTGCATGCATAACTTGTGGTTTTGAAGAAAACAACGTCGGCGTCTACCAAAAGATGCATGTGCATGCTTAACAAGTGGCATGGCACAAATGCATGCGCGGGTGCTAAAAAGAGCACCAAGGGCGTGCTTAGCACGTCGTTTGGCAGAAATCCACGTGCGCGCTCTGCCAAAAGCAGCATGTGCATGCATAACTTGTGGTTTTGCAGAAACCAACGTCCGCGTCTACCAAATGATGCATGTGCATGCTCAACAAGTGGTTTGGCAAAAAACTATGCGCGGGTGCTAAAAAGAGCAGCATGGGCGTGCTTAGCACCTCGTTTCGCAGAAATCCACTTGCGCGCTCTGCCAAAAGCACTATGTGCATGCATAGCTTGTGGTTTGGCAGAAAACAACGTCCGCGTCTACCAAAAGATGCATGTGCACGCTTAACAAGTGGTTTGGCCCAAACCCATGCGCGTGTGCTAAAAAGAGCAGCATGGGTGTGCTTAGCACGTCGTTTGGCAAAAATCCACGTGCGCGCTCTGCGAAAAGCAGCATGTGCATGCATAACTTGTGGTTTTGCAGAAAACAACGTCCGGGTCTACGAAAAGATGCATGTGCATGCTTAACAAGTGGTTTGGCACAAATCCATGCACGGGTGCTAAAAAGAGCACCATGGGCGTGCTTAGCACGTCGTTTGGCAGAAATCCACGTGCGCGCTCTGCCAAAAGCAGCATGTGCATGCATAACTTGTGGTTTGGAAGAAAACAAAGTCTGCGTCTGCCAAAAGATGCATGTGCATGCTTAACAAGTGGTTTGGCACAAAGCCATGCGCGTGTGCTAAAAAGAGCAGCATGGGCGTGCTTAGCACGTCGTTTGGTAGAAATCCACGTGCGCGCTCTGCGAAAAGCAGAATGTGCATGCTTAATTTGTGGTTTTGCAGAAAACAACGTCCGGGTCTACCAAAAGATGCATGTGCATGCTTAACAAGTGATTTGGCACAAATGCATGCGCGGGTGCTAAAAAGAGCACCATGGGCGTGCTTAGCACGTCGTTTGGCAGAAATCCACGTGCGCGCTCTGCCAAAAGCAGCATGTTCATGCATAACTTGTGGTTTGGAAGAAAACAACGTCCGCGTCTGCCAAAAGATGCATATGCATGCTCAACAAGTGGTTTAGTACAAATCCATCCGCGGGTGCTAAAAAGAGCAGCATGGGCGTGCTTAGCACGTCGTTTGGCAGAAATCTACGTGCGCGCTCTGCCAAAAGCAGCATGTGCATGCATAACTTGTGGTTTTGCAGAAAACAACGTCCGCGTCTACCAAAAATGCATGTGCATGCTTAACAAGTGGTTTGGCACAAATCCATGCGCGGGTGCTAAAAAGAGCAGCATGGGCGTGCTTAGCACGTCGTTTGGTAGAAATCCACGTGCGCGCTCTGCGAAAAGCAGCATGTGCATGCTTAATTTGTGGTTTTGCAGAAAACAACGTCCGGGTCTACCAAAAGATGCATGCGCATGCTTAACAAGTGGTTTGGCACAAATGCATGCGCGGGTGCTAAAAAGAGCACCATGGGCGTGCTTAACACGTCGTTTGGCAGAAATCCACGTGCGCGCTCTGCCAAAAGCAGCATGTCCATGCATAACTTCTGGTTTTGCAGAAACCAACGTCCGCGTCTACCAAAAGATGCATGTGCATGCTCAACAAGTGGTTTGGCACAAATCCATGCGCGGGTGCTAAAAAGAGCAGCGTGGGCGTGCTTAGCACGTCGTTTGGTAGAAATCCACGTGCGCGCTCTGCCAAAAGCAGCATGTGTATACATAACTTGTGGTTTTGCAGAAAACAATGTCCGCGTCTACCAAAAGATGCATGTGCATCCTTAACAAGTGGTTTGGCACAAATCCATGCGCGGTTGCTAAAAAGAGCAGCGTGGGCGTGCTTAGCACGTCGCGTGGCAGAAATCCACGTGCGCGCTCTGCCAAAAGCAGCATGTGCATGCATAACTTGTGGTTTGGAAGAAAACGTCCGCGTCTACCAAAAGATGCATGTGCATGCTCAACAAGTGGTTTGGCACAAATCCATGCGCGGGTGCTAAAAAGAGCAGCATGGGCGTGCTTAGCACGTCGTTTGGCAGAAATACACTTGCACGCTCTGCCAAAAGAACCATGTGCATGCATAACTTGTGGTTTAGCAGAAAACAACGTCCGCGTCTACCAAAAGATGCATATGCAAGCTTAAAAAGTGGTTTGGCACAAATCCATGCGCGGGTGCTAAAAAGAGCAGCATGGGCGTGCTTAGCACGTCGTTTGGCAGAAATCCACGTGGGTGCTCTGCCAAAAGCAGCATGTGCATGCATAACTTGTGGTTTGGCAGAAAACAACATCCGCTTCTGCAAAAAGATGCATATGCATGCTCAACAAGTGGTTCGGCACGAATCCATGCGCGGGTGCTATAAAGAGCAGCATGGGCGTGCTTAGCACGTCGTTTGGCAGAAATCCACGTGCGCGCTCTGCCAGAAGCAGCATGTGCATGCATAACTTGTGGTTTTGCAGAAACCAACGTCCGCGTCTACCAAAAGATGCATGTGCATGCTCAACAAGTGGTTTGGCACAAATCCATGCGCGGGTGCTAAAAAGAGCAGTATGGTCGTGCTTAGCACGTCGTTTGGCAGAAATCCACGTGCGCGCTCTGCCAAAAGCAGCATGTGTATACATAACTTGTGGTTTTGCAGAAAACAATGTCCGCGTCTACCAAAAGATGCATGTGCATGCTTAACAAGTGGTTTGGCACAAATCCATGCGCGGGTGCTAAAAAGAGCAGCATGGGCGTGCTTAGCACTTCGTTTGGTAGAAATCCACGTGCGCGCTCTGCCAGAAGCAGCATGTGCATGCATAACTTGTGGTTTTGAAGAAAACAACGTCGGCGTCTACCAAAAGATGCATGTGCATGCTTAACAAGTGGCATGGCACAAATGCATGCGCGGGTGCTAAAAAGAGCACCAAGGGCGTGCTTAGCACGTCGTTTGGCAGAAATCCACGTGCGCGCTCTGCCAAAAGCAGCATGTGCATGCATAACTTGTGGTTTTGCAGAAACCAACGTCCGCGTCTACCAAAAGATGCATGTGCATGCTCAACAAGTGGTTTGGCAAAAACTATGCGCGGGTGCTAAAAAGAGCAGCATGGGCGTGCTTAGCACCTCGTTTGGCAGAAATCCACTTGCGCGCTCTGCCAAAAACACTATGTGCATGCATAGCTTGTGGATTGGCAGAAAACAACGTCCGCGTCTACCAAAAGATGCATGTGCACGCTTAACAAGTGGTTTGGCACAAACCCATGCGCGTGTGCTAAAAAGAGCAGCATGGGTGTGCTTAGCACGTCGTTTGGCAGAAATCCACGTGCGCGCTCTGCGAAAAGCAGCATGTGCATGCATAACTTGTGGTTTTGCAGAAAACAACGTCCGGGTCTACGAAAAGATGCATGTGCATGCTTAACAAGTGGTTTGGCACAAATCCATGCACGGGTGCTAAAAAGAGCACCATGGGCGTGCTTAGCACGTCGTTTGGCAGAAATCCACGTGCGCGCTCTGCCAAAAGCAGCATGTGCATGCATAACTTGTGGTTTGGACGAAAACAAAGTCTGCGTCTGCCAAAAGATGCATGTGCATGCTTAACAAGTGGTTTGGCACAAAGCCATGCGCGTGTGCTAAAAAGAGCAGCATGGGCGTGCTTAGCACGTCGTTTGGTAGAAATCCACGTGCGCGCTCTGCGAAAAGCAGAATGTTCATGCTTAATTTGTGGTTTTGCAGAAAACAACGTCCGGGTCTACCAAAAGATGCATGTGCATGCTTAACAAGTGATTTGGCACAAAAGCATGCGCGGGTGCTAAAAAGAGCACCATGGGCGTGCTTAGCACGTCGTTTGGCAGAAATCCACGTGCGCGCTCTGCCAAAAGCCGCATGTTCATGCATAACTTGTGGTTTGGAAGAAAACAACGTCCGCGTCTGCCAAAAGATGCATATGCATGCTCAACAAGTGGTTTAGTACAAATCCATGCGCGGGTGCTAAAAAGAGCAGCATGGGCGTGCTTAGCACGTCGTTTGGCAGAAATCTACGTGCGCGCTCTGCCAAAAGCAGCATGTGCATGCATAACTTGTGGTTTTGCAGAAAACAACGTCCGCGTCTACCAAAAATGCATGTGCATCCTTAACAAGTGGTTTGGCACAAATCCATGCGCGGGTGCTAAAAAGAGCAGCATGGGCGTGCTTAGCACGTCGTTTGGTAGAAATCCACGTGCGCGCTCTGCGAAAAGCAGCATGTGCATGCTTAATTTGTGGTTTTGCAGAAAACAACGTCCGGGTCTACCAAAAGATGCATGTGCATGCTTAACAAGTGGTTTGGCACAAATGCATGCGCGGGTGCTAAAAAGAGCACCATGGGCGTGCTTAGCACGTCGTTTGGCAGAAATCCACGTGCGCGCTCTGCCAAAAGCAGCATGTCCATGCATAACTTGTGGTTTTGCAGAAACCAACGTCCGCGTCTACCAAAAGATGCATGTGCATGCTCAACAAGTGGTTTGGCACAAATCCATGCGCGGGTGCTAAAAAGAGCAGCGTGGGCGTGCTTAGCACGTCGTTTGGTAGAAATCCACGTGCGCGCTCTGCCAAAAGCAGCATGTGTATACATAACTTGTGGTTTTGCAGAAAACAATGTCCGCGTCTACCAAAAGATGCATGTGCATCCTTAACAAGTGGTTTGGCACAAATCCATGCGCGGGTGCTAAAAAGAGCAGCGTGGGCGTGCTTAGCACGTCGCTTGGCAGAAATCCACGTGCGCGCTCTGCCAAAAGCAGCATGTGCATGCATAACTTGTGGTTTTGCAGAAAACAACGTCCACGTCTGCAAAAAGATGCATATGCATGCTCAACAAGTGGTTTGGTACAAATCCATGCGCGGGTGCTAAAAAGAGCACCATGGGCGTGCTTAGCACGTCGTTTGGCAGACATCTATGTGCGCGCTCTGCGAAAAGCAGCATCTGCATGCATAACTTGAGGTTTTGAAGAAAACAACGTCCGGGTCTACGAAAAGATGCATGTGCATGCTTGACAAGTGGTTTGGCACAAATCCATGCACGGGTGCTAAAAAGAGCACCATGGGCGTGCTTAGCACGTCGTTTGGCAGAAATCCACTTGCGCGCTCTGCCAAAAGCAGCATGTGCATGCATAACTTGTGGTTTGGAAGAAAACAAATTCCGCGTCTGCCAAAAGATGCATGTGCATGCTTAACAAGTGGTTTGGCACAAACCCATGCGCGTGTGCTAAAAAGAGCAGCATGGGCGTGCTTAGCACGTCGTTTGGCAGAAATCCACGTGCGCGCTCTGCCAAAAGCAGCATGTGCATGCATAACTTGTGGTTTTGTAGAAAACAACGTCCGCGTCTACCAAAAGATACATCTGCATGCTTAACAAGTGGTTTGGCACAAATCCATGCGCGGGTGCTAAAAAGGGCAGCATGGGCGTGCTTAGCACGTCGTTTGGTAGAAATCCACGTGCGCGCTCTGCCAGAAGCAGCATGTGCATGCATAACTTGTGGTTTTGCAGAAAACAACGTCGCCGTCTACCAAAAGATGCACGGGCAAGCTCAACAAGTGGTTTGGCACAAATCCATGCGCGGGTGCTAAAAAGAGCAGCATGGGCGTGTTTAGCACGTCGTTTGGCAGAAAACCACGTGCGCGCTCTGCCAAAAGCAGCATGTGCATGCATAACTTGTGGTTTGGAAGAAAACAAATTCCGCGTCTGCCAAAAGATGCATGTGCATGCTTAACAAGTGGTTTGACATAAATGCATGCGCGGGTGCTAAAAAGAGCACCATGGGCGTGCTTAGCACGTCGTTTGGCAGAAATCCACGTGCGCGATCTGCCAAAAGCAGCATGTGCATGCATAACTTGTGGTTTTGCAGAAACCAACGTCTGCGTCTACCAAAAGATGCATGTGCATGCTCAACAAGTGGTTTGGCACAAATCCATGCGCGGGTGCTAAAAAGAGCAGTATGGGCGTGCTTAGCACGTCGTTTGGCAGAAATCCACGTGCGCGCTCTGCCAAAAGCACCATGTGCATGCATACCTTGTGGTTTTGAGGAAAACAACGTAGGCGTCTACCAAAAGATGCATGCGCATGCTTTTTTTTATTCAGATACCCTAAAGGCCCTTATGGGCATTACATAGGGGGGGGGGGTTAACAACAGGATATGTCAAACACAATTAGGGGGAGAAGGCAATATAGAACACCGTGGTAAAGATCACCGAATACAACAAGAAAATATAAAAAGAAAAAAAGGAAAGAGAATTGCATACATGATGAAAACAATAACAACAACAACACTCCGTACAAAGCATGTAGATACACTTACAATGCGTCAAAGGCATAAAATTCTACTTTTACCCAACATGCGTAAAACTGCGCTTCAAATTACTAACAAATGAGTCATGATCACGTATAGAAGCAATTTTTTTTGGCAGCTTATTCCAGTGATGAATAGCTAGAAAGAGCGGTGATTGTCGCAGGAGATTCGTACGTGCAAACATGGGACGCACTTTGAAGGGATGGTCGAGGCGGGGAAAAATTTTTTGTGGGGGTTTGATATGGGATGCTGTAAAGGATGTCGGGGTATGATACAATCTGTGGAAGTGGGAAAGCAGTGCTAACAGTCGTCGTGTTTCTAGAGACGGTAATTGGAGGGACTCTTTGATAGCCGTGATGCTGGATGTTCTAGAGTATGTTTTAGTGATGAAGCGTGCTGCTTTATTTTGTAAAGATTCCAGCTTGTTTATTAGGTAAGTCTGATTTGGATTCCATATTATGGAAGCGTATTCAATCTTTGAGCGAACTAGAGCTGTGTAAGCTAATAATTTAGTTGACTCATTTGCTAAATACAAATTTCGCCTAATGAATCCAAGTGTTTTATTTGCTTTCGAAATTATTTCATCAATGTGATCATTCCATGTAAGGTTAGAAGTTAAATGGACTCCCAAATATTTTAATGTAGACACATTCTCTATGCATATGCTGTTCATAAAATATGAACTTAAGTGAACGTTACTGGCTCTGCTAAATGTCATTGTTTTAGTTTTAGAAACATTAATTTCCATTTGCCATTGCTCGCACCAAAGTGAAATTTTGTTTAGGTCGGCCTGTAAAATATTAGTGTCTTCAGAGGTGATAATTTGTCTGTAAAGAACGCAGTCATCTGCAAACAATCGAACTGTTGAGGTCAGGTTGTTACTGATGTCATTAATGTCAATTAAGAATAAGATTGGGCCAAGTACGGATCCCTGAGGAACGCCAGATTTAACTTGTGCTAAAGCGGAAAAGTGATCATTTACGGAAACAAATTGGTAGCGATTGGTTAAAAAACTTGAGATCCAATTTATAATTTTACCATTTATGTTAAGCCGGCTAAGTTTCATCATTAAGCGAGAATGGGGAACTTTATCGAATGCTTTCTTGAAGTCAATAAATATGGCATCGATTTTTATGGAATCGTGAACAGCTTGATGAAGATCAGTTATAAGTTCAAAAAGCTGTGTTTCACAAGAGCGTCCTTTTTGAAATCCATGTTGATTGTTAGAAAAGAAGTTATGTTCAGATAAATATTTCATAACTGCGGAAGATATGATATGCTCAAGTAATTTACATGGAATACTAGTCAAGGATATAGGTCTATAGTTTGAGGGCATTGATCGGTCACCTGATTTATAAATGGGAGTGATACGACCGACCTTCCAGTCATCTGGTACAATTCCTGTATCTATTGATTGCTGGAAAAGGGTGGCTAATACGGGAGATATTATAGGTTTAGTCATTTTAAGCATCTTTGTGCAGATGCCGTCTGGACCTGGCGCTGAGTTATTCGAAAGTCGATCGACGGCCGATTCTATTCCCTCTGGTGTAATTATGAGATCATTCATAGATGAGTTAATTGAAGGAAACGTAAGGTCAGGTGGAATTGGATTTTCGTTTGTGAATACAGAGCTGAAAAACGAGTTTAATTCAGTCGCAGCTTCAGATGGTGAGAGTAGCTCACCGTTATTAATGATTGGTATAGTGGATTGAGAAGAGTGTTTAGGGTTAATTACTTTCCAAAACTTTTTCGGATTGTTCATTATCATGCTGACGATGTCACCGTTAAAAAACTTGTCTTTAGATGCTTCAATTTCAGCTTTACATTTATTTGATTGTTCTCGGTATCGCTGCCAATCACCATCCGAGTGGGACAACTTAGCTTTAGAGTAAAGGCGTTCCTTTTTATTTATTGCTCTCTTTACTTGGGACGTGAACCATGTGCTCTGCGTTGATGACGTTATTCTAATTTTGGGAACGTGCTTTTGTTTCAGTTCAATAAGCTTTCTTCGGATAGGGAGCCAGTTATCATTTGTATTGCGATAAACCATGGTTTCCAAGAACCACACAGAAAAATATGACAGGTCTGTAAGAATCGCGTCGATGTTTGCACGGGAGTAATCGTAAATAGATTTCGTTGCCTTTTCTGGTTTACTACTTTGTAATGGGTATTCACAGTGTACTACGTTGTGGTCGCTAATACATTCAAGAACGTGAACAAGCATATTTTCCGGTTCGGTTGTGAGAACTAGATCTAGAATAGCGTTTCCACGTGTTGGTTTGCAAACTATTTGATGCAGATCAAATGAACAAAGAACATCGAGAAATTCCTTGCATTCGCTCTTCCTTGCGCAACCTAGGCGGGTACACGTCTGCCAATTTATTGTGGCGTAGTTGAAATCGCCAGCAAGGATTATAGGTGAAGTTGGATACTTGTCTTGGATTAAAGTTAGGGAATGATTAAGACTCTCGATGAATTCAGAAGTAGCATCAGGTGGACGGTAACAGACCCCGACTGCGCAAGTCACAGAGGGACAGACCTGAAGTGAAATCCACAAAATTTCAATATTTGACTGTGTGTCAACAACGCGAGCACATAGATTAGATTTCACGGCAGCTACAACACCGACTCCCCGTCATGCTCCCCTCACCGCCTCCCCTCTGCCATGCTTAACAAGTGGTTTGGCACAAATCCATGCTCGGGTGCTAAAAAGAGCAGTTGGGCGTGCTTAGCACGTCGTTTGGCAGAAATCCACGTGCGCGCTCTGCCAAAAGCAGCATGTGTATGCATAACTTGTGGTTTTGCAGAAAACAATGTCCGCGTCTAACAAAAGATGCATATGCATGCTTAACAAGTGATTTGGCACAAATCCATGCGCGGGTGCTAAAAAGAGCAGTTGGGCGTGCTTAGCACGTCGTTTGGCAGAAATCCACGTGCGCGCTCCGCGAAAAGCAGCATGTGCATGCATAACTTGTGGTTTTGCAGAAAACAACGTCCGCGTCTACCAAAAGATGCATGTGCATGCTTAACAAGTGGTTTGGCACAAATCCATGCGCGGGTGCTAAAAAGAGCAGCGTGGGTGTGCTTAGCACGTCGTTTCGCAGAAATCCACGCGCGTGGTCTGCCAAAAGCAGCGTGTGCATGCATAACTTGTGGTTTTGCAGAAAACAACGTCCGGGTCTACGAAGAGATGCATGTGCATGCTTAACAAGTGGTTTGGCACAAATCCATGCATGGGTGCTAAAAAGAGCACCATGGGCGTGCTTAGCACGTCGTTTGGCAGAAATCCACTTGCGCGCTCTGCCAAAAGCAGCATGTGCATGCATAACTTGTGGTTTGGAAGAAAACATATTCCGCGTCTGCCAAAAGATGCATGTGCATGCTTGACAAGTGGTTTGGCACAAACCCATGCGCGTGTGCTAAAAAGAGCAGCATGGGCGTGCTTAGCCCGTCGTTTGGCAGAAATCCACGTGCGCGCTCCGCGAAAAGCAGCATGTGCATACATAACTTCTGGTTTTGCAGAAAACAACGTCCGCGTCTACCAAAAGATGCATGTGCATGCTTAACAAGTGGTTTGGCACAAATCCATGCGCGGGTGCTAAAAAGAGCAGCATGGGCGTGCTTAGCACGTCGTTTGGCAGAAATCCACGTGCGCGCTCTGCCAAAAGCAGCATGTGCATGCATAACTTGTGGTTTTGCAGAAAACAATGTCCGCGTCTACCAAAAGATGCATGTGCATGCTTAACAAGTGGTTTGGCACAAATCCATGCGCGGGTGCTAAAAAGAGCAGCATGGGCGTGCTCAGCACGTCGTTTGGTAGAAATCCACGTGCGCGCTCTGCCAGAAGCAGCATGTGCATGCATAACTTGTGGTTTTGCAGAAAACAACGTCGGCGTCTACCAAAAGATGCACGGGCAAGCTCAACAAGTGGTTTGGCACAAATCCATGCGCGGGTGCTAAAAAGAGCAGCATGGGCGTGTTTAGCACGTCGTTTGGCAGAAAACCACGTGCGCGCTCTGCCAAAAGCAGCATGTGCATGCATAACTTGTGGTTTGGAAGAAAACAAATTCCGCGTCTGCCAAAAGATGCATGTGCATGCTTAACAAGTGGTTTGGCACAAACCCATGCGCGTGTGCTAAAAAGAGCAGCATGGGCGTGCTTAGCACGTCGTTTGGCAGAAATCCACGTGCGCGCTCCGCGAAAAGCAGCATGTGCATGCATAACTTGTGGTTTTGCAGAAAACAACGTCCGCGTCTACCAAAAGATGCATGTGCATGCTTAACAAGTGGTTTGGCACAAATCCATGCGCGGGTGCTAAAAAGAGCAGCGTGGGTGTGCTTAGCACGTCGTTTCGCAGAAATCCACGCGCGTGGTCTGCCAAAAGCAGCGTGTGCATGCATAGCTTGTGGTTTTGCAGAAAACAACGTCCGGGTCTGCGAAGAGACGCATGTGCATGCTTAACAAGTGGTTTGGCACAAATCCATGCACGGGTGCTAAAAAGAGCAGTATGGGCGTGCTTAGCACGTCGTTTGGTAGAAATCCACGTGCGCGCTCTGCGAAAAGCAGCATGTGCATGCTTCATTTGTGGTTTTGCAGAAAACAACGTCCGGGTCTACCAAAAGCTGCATGTGCATGCTTAACAAGTTGTTTGGCACAAATGCATGCGCGGGTGCTAAAAAGAGCAGCATGGGCGTGCTTAGCACGTCGTTTGGCAGAAATCCACGTGCGCGCTCTGCCAAAAGCAGCATGTGCATGCATAACTTGTGGTTTTGCAGAAAACAATGTCCGCGTCTACCAAAAGATGCATGTGCATGCTTAACAAGTGGTTTGGCGCAAATCCATGCCCGGGTGCTAAAAAGAGCAGCGTGGGCGTGCTTAGCACGTCGCTTGGCAGAAATCCACGTGCGCGCTCTGCCAAAAGCAGCATGTGCATGCATAACTTGTGGGTTGGAAGAAAACAACGTCCGCGTCTGCCAAAAGGTGCATATGCATGCTCAACAAGTAGTTTGGTACAAATCCATGCGCGGGTGCTAAAAAGAGCAGCATGGGCGTGCTTAGCACGTCGTTTGGCAGAAATCCACGTGCGCGCTCTGCCAAAAGCAGCATGTGCATGCATAACTTGTGGTTTTGCAGAAAACAATGTCCGCGTCTACCAAAAGATGCATGTGCATGCTTAACAAGTGGTTTGGCACAAATCCATGCCCGGGTGCTAAAAAGAGCAGCGTGGGCGTGCTTAGCACGTCGCTTGGCAGAAATCCACGTGCGCGCTCTGCCAAAAGCAGCATGTGCATGCATAACTTGTGGGTTGGAAGAAAACAACGTCCGCGTCTGCCAAAAGGTGCATATGCATGCTCAACAAGTAGTTTGGTACAAATCCATGCGCGGGTGCTAAAAAGAGCAGCATGGGCGTGCTTAGCACGTCGTTTGGCAGAAATCCACGTGCGCGCTCTGCCAAAAGCAGCATGTGCATGCATAACTTGTGGTTTTGTAGAAAACAACGTCCGCGTCTACCAAAAGATACATCTGCATGCTTAACAAGTGGTTTGGCACAAATCCATGCGCGGGTGCTAAAAAGAGCAGCATGGGCGTGCTTAGCACGTCGTTTGGTAGAAATCCACGTGCGCGCTCTGCCAGAAGCAGCATGTGCATGCATAACTTGTGGTTTTGCAGAAAACAACGTCGGCGTCTACCAAAAGATGCACGGGCAAGCTCAACAAGTGGTTTGGCACAAATCCATGCGCGGGTGCTAAAAAGAGCAGCATGGGCGTGTTTAGCACGTCGTTTGGCAGAAAACCACGTGCGCGCTCTGCCAAAAGCAGCATGTGCATGCATAACTTGTGGTTTGGAAGAAAACAAATTCCGCGTCTGCCAAAAGATGCATGTGCATGCTTAACAAGTGGTTTGGCACAAACCCATGCGCGTGTGCTAAAAAGAGCAGCATGGGCGTGCTTAGCACGTCGTTTGGCAGAAATCCACGTGCGCGCTCCGCGAAAAGCAGCATGTGCATGCATAACTTGTGGTTTTGCAGAAACCAACGTCTGCGTCTACCAAAAGATGCATGTGCATGCTCAACAAGTGGTTTGGCACAAATCCATGCGCGGGTGCTAAAAAGAGCAGTATGGGCGTGCTTAGCACGTCGTTTGGCAGAAATCCACGTGCGCGCTCTGCCAAAAGCACCATGTGCATGCATACCTTGTGGTTTTGAGGAAAACAACGTAGGCGTCTACCAAAAGATGCATGTGCATGCTTAACAAGTGGTTTGGCACAAATCCATGCGCGGGTGCTAAAAAGAGCAGCGTGGGTGTGCTTAGCACGTCGTTTCGCAGAAATCCACGCGCGTGGTCTGCCAAAAGCAGCGTGTGCATGCATAGCTTGTGGTTTTGCAGAAAACAACGTCCGGGTCTGCGAAGAGATGCATGTGCATGCTTAACAAGTGGTTTGGCACAAATCCATGCACGGGTGCTAAAAAGAGCAGTATGGGCGTGCTTAGCACGTCGTTTCGTAGAAATCCACGTGCGCGCTCTGCGAAAAGCAGCATGTGCATGCTTCATTTGTGGTTTTGCAGAAAACAACGTCCGGGTC
Organism: Dermacentor variabilis; assembly: GCF_050947875.1. Lineage (NCBI taxonomy): Eukaryota > Metazoa > Arthropoda > Arachnida > Ixodida > Ixodidae > Dermacentor > Dermacentor variabilis. The sequence goes on from NW_027460357.1 coordinate 966,937, forward strand.
TACCAAAAGATGCATGTGCATGTTCAACAAGTGGTTTGACACAAATGCATGCGCGGGTGCTAAAAAGAGCACCATGGGCGTGCTTAGCACGTCGTTTGGCAGAAATCCACGTGCGCGATCTGCCAAAAGCAGCATGTGCATGCATAACTTGTGGTTTTGCAGAAACCAACGTCTGCGTCTACCAAAAGATGCATGTGCATGCTCAACAAGTGGTTTGGCACAAATCCATGCGCGGGTGCTAAAAAGAGCAGTATGGCGTGCTTAGCACGTCGTTTGGCAGAAATCCACGTGCGCGCTCTGCCAAAAGCACCATGTGCATGCATACCTTGTGGTTTTGAGGAAAACAACGTAGGCGTCTACCAAAAGATGCATGCGCATGCTTTTTTTTATTCAGATACCCTAAAGGCCCTTATGGGCATTACATAGGGGGGGGGTTAACAACAGGATATGTCAAACACAATTAGGGGGGGAAGGCAATATAGAACACCGTGGTAAAGATCACCGAATACAACAAGAAAATATAAAAAGAAAAAAAGGAAAGAGAATTGCATACATGATGAAAACAATAACAACAACAACACTCCGTACAAAGCATGTAGATACACTTACAATGCGTCAAAGGCATAAAATTCTACTTTTACCCAACATGCGTAAAACTGCTCTTCAAATTACTAACAAATGAGTCATGATCACGTATAGAAGCAATTTCTTTTGGCAGCTTATTCCAGTGATGAATAGCTAGAAAGAGCGGTGATTGTCGCAGGAGATTCGTACGTGCAAACATGGGACGCACTTTGAAGGGATGGTCGAGGCGGGGAAAAATTTTTTGTGGGGGTTTGATACGGGATGCTGTAAAGGATGACGGGGTATGATACAATCTGTGGAAGTGGGAAAGCAGTGCTAACAGTCGTCGTGTTTCTAGAGACGGTAATTGGAGGGACTCTTTGATAGCCGTGATGCTGGATGTTCTAGAGTATGTTTTAGTGATGAAGCGTGCTGCTTTATTTTGTAAAGATTCCAGCTTGTTTATTAGGTAAGTCTGATTTGGATTCCATATTATGGAAGCGTATTCAATCTTTGAGCGAACTAGAGCTGTGTAAGCTAATAATTTAGTTGACTCATTTGCTAAATACAAATTTCGCCTAATGAATCCAAGTGTTTTATTTGCTTTCGAAATTATTTCATCAATGTGATCATTCCATGTAAGGTTAGAAGTTAAATGGACTCCCAAATATTTTAATGTAGACACATTCTCTATGCATATGCTGTTCATAAAATATGAACTTAAGTGAACGTTACTGGCTCTGCTAAATGTCATTGTTTTAGTTTTAGAAACATTAATTTCCATTTGCCATTGCTCGCACCAAAGTGAAATTTTGTTTAGGTCGGCCTGTAAAATATTAGTGTCTTCAGAGGTGATAATTTGTCTGTAAAGAACGCAGTCATCTGCAAACAATCGAACTGTTGAGGTCAGGTTGTTACTGATGTCATTAATGTCAATTAAGAATAAGATTGGGCCAAGTACGGATCCCTGAGGAACGCCAGATTTAACTTGTGCTAAAGCGGAAAAGTGATCATTTACGGAAACAAATTGGTAGCGATTGGTTAAAAAACTTGAGATCCAATTTATAATTTTACCATTTATGTTAAGCCGGCTAAGTTTCATCATTAAGCGAGAATGGGGAACTTTATCGAATGCTTTCTTGAAGTCAATAAATATGGCATCGATTTTTATGGAATCGTGAACAGCTTGATGAAGATCAGTTATAAGTTCAAAAAGCTGTGTTTCACAAGAGCGTCCTTTTTGAAATCCATGTTGATTGTTAGAAAAGAAGTTATGTTCAGATAAATATTTCATAACTGCGGAAGATATGATATGCTCAAGTAATTTACATGGAATACTAGTCAAGGATATAGGTCTATAGTTTGAGGGCATTGATCGGTCACCTGATTTATAAATGGGAGTGATACGACCGACCTTCCAGTCATCTGGTACAATTCCTGTATCTATTGATTGCTGGAAAAGGGTGGCTAATACGGGAGATATTATAGGTTTAGTCATTTTAAGCATCTTTGTGCAGATGCCGTCTGGACCTGGCGCTGAGTTATTCGAAAGTCGATCGACGGCCGATTCTATTCCCTCTGGTGTAATTATGAGATCATTCATAGATGAGTTAATTGAAGGAAACGTAAGGTCAGGTGGAATTGGATTTTCGTTTGTGAATACAGAGCTGAAAAACGAGTTTAATTCAGTCGCAGCTTCAGATGGTGAGAGTAGCTCACCGTTATTAATGATTGGTATAGTGGATTGAGAAGAGTGTTTAGGGTTAATTACTTTCCAAAACTTTTTCGGATTGTTCATTATCATGCTGACGATGTCACCGTTAAAAAACTTGTCTTTAGATGCTTCAATTTCAGCTTTACATTTATTTGATTGTTCTCGGTATCGCTGCCAATCACCATCCGAGTGGGACAACTTAGCTTTAGAGTAAAGGCGTTCCTTTTTATTTATTGCTCTCTTTACTTGGGACGTGAACCATGTGCTCTGCGTTGATGACGTTATTCTAATTTTGGGAACGTGCTTTTGTTTCAGTTCAATAAGCTTTCTTCGGATAGGGAGCCAGTTATCATTTGTATTGCGATAAACCATGGTTTCCAAGAACCACACAGAAAAATATGACAGGTCTGTAAGAATCGCGTCGATGTTTGCACGGGAGTAATCGTAAATAGATTTCGTTGCCTTTTCTGGTTTACTACTTTGTAATGGGTATTCACAGTGTACTACGTTGTGGTCGCTAATACATTCAAGAACGTGAACAAGCATATTTTCCGGTTCGGTTGTGAGAACTAGATCTAGAATAGCGTTTCCACGTGTTGGTTTGCAAACTATTTGATGCAGATCAAATGAACAAAGAACATCGAGAAATTCCTTGCATTCGCTCTTCCTTGCGCAACCTAGGCGGGTACACGTCTGCCAATTTATTGTGGCGTAGTTGAAATCGCCAGCAAGGATTATAGGTGAAGTTGGATACTTGTCTTGGATTAAAGTTAGGGAATGATTAAGACTCTCGATGAATTCAGAAGTAGCATCAGGTGGACGGTAACAGACCCCGACTGCGCAAGTCACAGAGGGACAGACCTGAAGTGAAATCCACAAAATTTCAATATTTGACTGTGTGTCAACAACGCGAGCACATAGATTAGATTTCACGGCAGCTACAACACCGACTCCCCGTCATGCTCCCCTCACCGCCTCCCCTCTGCCATGCTTAACAAGTGGTTTGGCACAAATCCATGCTCGGGTGCTAAAAAGAGCAGTTGGGCGTGCTTAGCACGTCGTTTGGCAGAAATCCACGTGCGCGCTCTGCCAAAAGCAGCATGTGTATGCATAACTTGTGGTTTTGCAGAAAACAATGTCCGCGTCTAACAAAAGATGCATATGCATGCTTAACAAGTGATTTGGCACAAATCCATGCGCGGGTGCTAAAAAGAGCAGTTGGGCGTGCTTAGCACGTCGTTTGGCAGAAATCCACGTGCGCGCTCCGCGAAAAGCAGCATGTGCATGCATAACTTGTGGTTTTGCAGAAAACAACGTCCGCGTCTACCAAAAGATGCATGTGCATGCTTAACAAGTGGTTTGGCACAAATCCATGCGCGGGTGCTAAAAAGAGCAGCGTGGGTGTGCTTAGCACGTCGTTTCGCAGAAATCCACGCGCGTGGTCTGCCAAAAGCAGCGTGTGCATGCATAACTTGTGGTTTTGCAGAAAACAACGTCCGGGTCTACGAAGAGATGCATGTGCATGCTTAACAAGTGGTTTGGCACAAATCCATGCATGGGTGCTAAAAAGAGCACCATGGGCGTGCTTAGCACGTCGTTTGGCAGAAATCCACTTGCGCGCTCTGCCAAAAGCAGCATGTGCATGCATAACTTGTGGTTTGGAAGAAAACATATTCCGCGTCTGCCAAAAGATGCATGTGCATGCTTGACAAGTGGTTTGGCACAAACCCATGCGCGTGTGCTAAAAAGAGCAGCATGGGCGTGCTTAGCCCGTCGTTTGGCAGAAATCCACGTGCGCGCTCCGCGAAAAGCAGCATGTGCATACATAACTTCTGGTTTTGCAGAAAACAACGTCCGCGTCTACCAAAAGATGCATGTGCATGCTTAACAAGTGGTTTGGCACAAATCCATGCGCGGGTGCTAAAAAGAGCAGCATGGGCGTGCTTAGCACGTCGTTTGGCAGAAATCCACGTGCGCGCTCTGCCAAAAGCAGCATGTGCATGCATAACTTGTGGTTTTGCAGAAAACAATGTCCGCGTCTACCAAAAGATGCATGTGCATGCTTAACAAGTGGTTTGGCACAAATCCATGCGCGGGTGCTAAAAAGAGCAGCATGGGCGTGCTCAGCACGTCGTTTGGTAGAAATCCACGTGCGCGCTCTGCCAGAAGCAGCATGTGCATGCATAACTTGTGGTTTTGCAGAAAACAACGTCGGCGTCTACCAAAAGATGCACGGGCAAGCTCAACAAGTGGTTTGGCACAAATCCATGCGCGGGTGCTAAAAAGAGCAGCATGGGCGTGTTTAGCACGTCGTTTGGCAGAAAACCACGTGCGCGCTCTGCCAAAAGCAGCATGTGCATGCATAACTTGTGGTTTGGAAGAAAACAAATTCCGCGTCTGCCAAAAGATGCATGTGCATGCTTAACAAGTGGTTTGGCACAAACCCATGCGCGTGTGCTAAAAAGAGCAGCATGGGCGTGCTTAGCACGTCGTTTGGCAGAAATCCACGTGCGCGCTCCGCGAAAAGCAGCATGTGCATGCATAACTTGTGGTTTTGCAGAAAACAACGTCCGCGTCTACCAAAAGATGCATGTGCATGCTTAACAAGTGGTTTGGCACAAATCCATGCGCGGGTGCTAAAAAGAGCAGCGTGGGTGTGCTTAGCACGTCGTTTCGCAGAAATCCACGCGCGTGGTCTGCCAAAAGCAGCGTGTGCATGCATAGCTTGTGGTTTTGCAGAAAACAACGTCCGGGTCTGCGAAGAGACGCATGTGCATGCTTAACAAGTGGTTTGGCACAAATCCATGCACGGGTGCTAAAAAGAGCAGTATGGGCGTGCTTAGCACGTCGTTTGGTAGAAATCCACGTGCGCGCTCTGCGAAAAGCAGCATGTGCATGCTTCATTTGTGGTTTTGCAGAAAACAACGTCCGGGTCTACCAAAAGCTGCATGTGCATGCTTAACAAGTTGTTTGGCACAAATGCATGCGCGGGTGCTAAAAAGAGCAGCATGGGCGTGCTTAGCACGTCGTTTGGCAGAAATCCACGTGCGCGCTCTGCCAAAAGCAGCATGTGCATGCATAACTTGTGGTTTTGCAGAAAACAATGTCCGCGTCTACCAAAAGATGCATGTGCATGCTTAACAAGTGGTTTGGCGCAAATCCATGCCCGGGTGCTAAAAAGAGCAGCGTGGGCGTGCTTAGCACGTCGCTTGGCAGAAATCCACGTGCGCGCTCTGCCAAAAGCAGCATGTGCATGCATAACTTGTGGGTTGGAAGAAAACAACGTCCGCGTCTGCCAAAAGGTGCATATGCATGCTCAACAAGTAGTTTGGTACAAATCCATGCGCGGGTGCTAAAAAGAGCAGCATGGGCGTGCTTAGCACGTCGTTTGGCAGAAATCCACGTGCGCGCTCTGCCAAAAGCAGCATGTGCATGCATAACTTGTGGTTTTGCAGAAAACAATGTCCGCGTCTACCAAAAGATGCATGTGCATGCTTAACAAGTGGTTTGGCACAAATCCATGCCCGGGTGCTAAAAAGAGCAGCGTGGGCGTGCTTAGCACGTCGCTTGGCAGAAATCCACGTGCGCGCTCTGCCAAAAGCAGCATGTGCATGCATAACTTGTGGGTTGGAAGAAAACAACGTCCGCGTCTGCCAAAAGGTGCATATGCATGCTCAACAAGTAGTTTGGTACAAATCCATGCGCGGGTGCTAAAAAGAGCAGCATGGGCGTGCTTAGCACGTCGTTTGGCAGAAATCCACGTGCGCGCTCTGCCAAAAGCAGCATGTGCATGCATAACTTGTGGTTTTGTAGAAAACAACGTCCGCGTCTACCAAAAGATACATCTGCATGCTTAACAAGTGGTTTGGCACAAATCCATGCGCGGGTGCTAAAAAGAGCAGCATGGGCGTGCTTAGCACGTCGTTTGGTAGAAATCCACGTGCGCGCTCTGCCAGAAGCAGCATGTGCATGCATAACTTGTGGTTTTGCAGAAAACAACGTCGGCGTCTACCAAAAGATGCACGGGCAAGCTCAACAAGTGGTTTGGCACAAATCCATGCGCGGGTGCTAAAAAGAGCAGCATGGGCGTGTTTAGCACGTCGTTTGGCAGAAAACCACGTGCGCGCTCTGCCAAAAGCAGCATGTGCATGCATAACTTGTGGTTTGGAAGAAAACAAATTCCGCGTCTGCCAAAAGATGCATGTGCATGCTTAACAAGTGGTTTGGCACAAACCCATGCGCGTGTGCTAAAAAGAGCAGCATGGGCGTGCTTAGCACGTCGTTTGGCAGAAATCCACGTGCGCGCTCCGCGAAAAGCAGCATGTGCATGCATAACTTGTGGTTTTGCAGAAACCAACGTCTGCGTCTACCAAAAGATGCATGTGCATGCTCAACAAGTGGTTTGGCACAAATCCATGCGCGGGTGCTAAAAAGAGCAGTATGGGCGTGCTTAGCACGTCGTTTGGCAGAAATCCACGTGCGCGCTCTGCCAAAAGCACCATGTGCATGCATACCTTGTGGTTTTGAGGAAAACAACGTAGGCGTCTACCAAAAGATGCATGTGCATGCTTAACAAGTGGTTTGGCACAAATCCATGCGCGGGTGCTAAAAAGAGCAGCGTGGGTGTGCTTAGCACGTCGTTTCGCAGAAATCCACGCGCGTGGTCTGCCAAAAGCAGCGTGTGCATGCATAGCTTGTGGTTTTGCAGAAAACAACGTCCGGGTCTGCGAAGAGATGCATGTGCATGCTTAACAAGTGGTTTGGCACAAATCCATGCACGGGTGCTAAAAAGAGCAGTATGGGCGTGCTTAGCACGTCGTTTCGTAGAAATCCACGTGCGCGCTCTGCGAAAAGCAGCATGTGCATGCTTCATTTGTGGTTTTGCAGAAAACAACGTCCGGGTCTACCAAAAGATGCATGTGCATGTTCAACAAGTGGTTTGACACAAATGCATGCGCGGGTGCTAAAAAGAGCACCATGGGCGTGCTTAGCACGTCGTTTGGCAGAAATCCACGTGCGCGATCTGCCAAAAGCAGCATGTGCATGCATAACTTGTGGTTTTGCAGAAACCAACGTCTGCGTCTACCAAAAGATGCATGTGCATGCTCAACAAGTGGTTTGGCACAAATCCATGCGCGGGTGCTAAAAAGAGCAGTATGGCGTGCTTAGCACGTCGTTTGGCAGAAATCCACGTGCGCGCTCTGCCAAAAGCACCATGTGCATGCATACCTTGTGGTTTTGAGGAAAACAACGTAGGCGTCTACCAAAAGATGCATGCGCATGCTTTTTTTTATTCAGATACCCTAAAGGCCCTTATGGGCATTACATAGGGGGGGGGTTAACAACAGGATATGTCAAACACAATTAGGGGGGGAAGGCAATATAGAACACCGTGGTAAAGATCACCGAATACAACAAGAAAATATAAAAAGAAAAAAAGGAAAGAGAATTGCATACATGATGAAAACAATAACAACAACAACACTCCGTACAAAGCATGTAGATACACTTACAATGCGTCAAAGGCATAAAATTCTACTTTTACCCAACATGCGTAAAACTGCTCTTCAAATTACTAACAAATGAGTCATGATCACGTATAGAAGCAATTTCTTTTGGCAGCTTATTCCAGTGATGAATAGCTAGAAAGAGCGGTGATTGTCGCAGGAGATTCGTACGTGCAAACATGGGACGCACTTTGAAGGGATGGTCGAGGCGGGGAAAAATTTTTTGTGGGGGTTTGATACGGGATGCTGTAAAGGATGACGGGGTATGATACAATCTGTGGAAGTGGGAAAGCAGTGCTAACAGTCGTCGTGTTTCTAGAGACGGTAATTGGAGGGACTCTTTGATAGCCGTGATGCTGGATGTTCTAGAGTATGTTTTAGTGATGAAGCGTGCTGCTTTATTTTGTAAAGATTCCAGCTTGTTTATTAGGTAAGTCTGATTTGGATTCCATATTATGGAAGCGTATTCAATCTTTGAGCGAACTAGAGCTGTGTAAGCTAATAATTTAGTTGACTCATTTGCTAAATACAAATTTCGCCTAATGAATCCAAGTGTTTTATTTGCTTTCGAAATTATTTCATCAATGTGATCATTCCATGTAAGGTTAGAAGTTAAATGGACTCCCAAATATTTTAATGTAGACACATTCTCTATGCATATGCTGTTCACAAAATATGAACTTAAGTGAACGTTACTGGCTCTGCTAAATGTCATTGTTTTAGTTTTAGAAACATTAATTTCCATTTGCCATTGCTCGCACCAAAGTGAAATTTTATTTAGGTCGGCCTGTAAAATATTAGTGTCTTCAGAGGTGATAATTTGTCTGTAAAGAACGCAGTCATCTGCAAACAATCGAACTGTTGAGGTCAGGTTGTTACTGATGTCATTAATGTCAATTAAGAATAAGATTGGGCCAAGTACGGATCCCTGAGGAACGCCAGATTTAACTTGCGCTAAACCGGAAAAGTGATCATTTACGGAAACAAATTGGTAGCGATTGGTTAAAAAACTTGAGATCCAATTTATAATTTTACCATGTATGTTAAGCCGGCTAAGTTTCATCATTAAGCGAGAATGGGGAACTTTATCGAATGCTTTCTTGAAGTCAATAAATATGGCATCGATTTTTATGGAATCGTGAACAGCTTGATGAAGATCAGTTATAAGTTCAAAAAGCTGTGTTTCACAAGAGCGTCCTTTTTGAAATCCATGTTGATTGTTAGAAAAGAAGTTATGTTCAGATAAATATTTCATAACTGCGGAAGATATGATATGCTCAAGTAATTTACATGGAATACTAGTCAAGGATATAGGTCTATAGTTTGAGGGCATTGATCGGTCACCTGATTTATAAATGGGAGTGATACGACCGACCTTCCAGTCATCTGGTACAATTCCTGTATCTATTGATTGCTGGAAAAGGGTGGCTAATACGGGAGATATTATAGGTTTAGTCATTTTAAGCATCTTTGTGCAGATGCCGTCTGGACCTGGCGCTGAGTTATTCGAAAGTCGATCGATGGCCGATTCTATTCCCTCTGGTGTAATTATGAGATCATTCATAGATGAGTTAATTGAAGGAAACGTAAGGTCAGGTGGAATTGGATTTTCGTTTGTGAATACAGAGCTGAAAAACGAGTTTAATTCAGTCGCAGCTTCAGATGGTGAGAGTAGCTCACCGTTATTAATGATTGGTATAGTGGATTGAGAAGAGTGTTTAGGGTTAATTACTTTCCAAAACTTTTTCGGATTGTTCATTATCATGCTGACGATGTCACCGTTAAAAAACTTGTCTTTAGATGCTTCAATTTCAGCTTTACATTTATTTGATTGTACTCGGTATCGCTGCCAATCACAATCCGAGTGGGACAACTTAGCTTTAGAGTAAAGGCGTTTCTTTTTATTTATTGCTCTCTTTACTTGGGACGTGAACCATGTGCTCTGCGTTGATGACGTTATTCTAATTTTGGGAACGTGCTTTTGTTTCAGTTCAATAAGCTTTCTTCGGACAGGGAGCCAGTTATCATTTGTATTGCGATAAACCATGGTTTCCAAGAACCACACAGAAAAATATGACAGGTCTGTAAGAATCGCGTCGATGTTTGCACGGGAGTAATCGTAAATAGATTTCGTTGCCTTTTCTGGTTTACTACTTTGTAATTGGTATTCACAGTGTACTACGTTGTGGTCGCTAATACATTCAAGAACGTGAACAAGCATATTTTCCGGTTCGGTTGTGAGAACTAGATCTAGAATAGCGTTTCCACGTGTTGGTTTGCAAACTATTTGATGCAGATCAAATGAACAAAGAACATCGAGAAATTCCTTGCATTCGCTCTTCCTTGCGCAACCTAGGGGCGTACACGTCTGCCAATTTATTGTGGCGTAGTTGAAATCGCCAGCAAGGATTATAGGTGAAGTTGGATACTTGTCTTGGATTAAAGTTAGGGAATGATTAAGACTCTCGATGAATTCAGAAGTAGCATCAGGTGGACGGTAACAGACCCCGACTGCGCAAGTCACAGAGGGACAGACCTGAAGTGAAATCCACAAAATTTCAATATTTGACTGTGTGTCAACAACGCGAGCACATACATTAGATTTGACGGCAGCTACAACACCGCCTCCCCGTCATGCTCCCCTCACCGCCTCCCCTCTGCCATGCTTAACAAGTGGTTTGGCACAAATCCATGCGCGGGTGCTAAAAAGAGCAGTTGGGCGTGCTTAGCACGTCGTTTGGCAGAAATCCACGTCCGCGCTCTGCCAAAAGCAGCATGTGTATGCATAACTTGTGGTTTTGCAGAAAACAATGTCCGCGTCTACCAAAAGATGCATGTGCATGCTTAACAAGTTGTTTGGCACAAATGCATGCGCGGGTGCTAAAAAGAGCAGCATGGGCGTGCTTAGCACGTCGTTTGGCAGAAATCCACGTGCGCGCTCTGCCAAAAGCAGCATGTGCATGCATAACTTGTGGTTTTGCAGAAAACAATGTCCGCGTCTACCAAAAGATGCATGTGCATGCTTAACAAGTGGTTTGGCACAAATCCATGCCCGGGTGCTAAAAAGAGCAGCGTGGGCGTGCTTAGCACGTCGCTTGGCAGAAATCCACGTGCGCGCTCTGCCAAAAGCAGCATGTGCATGCATAACTTGTGGGTTGGAAGAAAACAACGTCCGCGTCTGCCAAAAGGTGCATATGCATGCTCAACAAGTAGTTTGGTACAAATCCATGCGCGGGTGCTAAAAAGAGCAGCATGGGCGTGCTTAGCACGTCGTTTGGCAGAAATCCACGTGCGCGCTCTGCCAAAAGCAGCATGTGCATGCATAACTTGTGGTTTTGTAGAAAACAACGTCCGCGTCTACCAAAAGATACATCTGCATGCTTAACAAGTGGTTTGGCACAAATCCATGCGCGGGTGCTAAAAAGAGCAGCATGGGCGTGCTTAGCACGTCGTTTGGTAGAAATCCACGTGCGCGCTCTGCCAGAAGCAGCAGGTGCATGCATAACTTGTGGTTTTGCAGAAAACAACGTCGGCGTCTACCAAAAGATGCACGGGCAAGCTCAACAAGTGGTTTGGCACAAATCCATGCGCGGGTGCTAAAAAGAGCAGCATGGGCGTGTTTAGCACGTCGTTTGGCAGAAAACCACGTGCGCGCTCTGCCAAAAGCAGCATGTGCATGCATAACTTGTGGTTTGGAAGAAAACAAATTCCGCGTCTGCCAAAAGATGCATGTGCATGCTTAACAAGTGGTTTGGCACAAACCCATGCGCGTGTGCTAAAAAGAGCAGCATGGGCGTGCTTAGCACGTCGTTTGGCAGAAATCCACGTGCGCGCTCCGCGAAAAGCAGCATGTGCATGCATAACTTGTGGTTTTGCAGAAACCAACGTCTGCGTCTACCAAAAGATGCATGTGCATGCTCAACAAGTGGTTTGGCACAAATCCATGCGCGGGTGCTAAAAAGAGCAGTATGGGCGTGCTTAGCACGTCGTTTGGCAGAAATCCACGTGCGCGCTCTGCCAAAAGCACCATGTGCATGCATACCTTGTGGTTTTGAGGAAAACAACGTAGGCGTCTACCAAAAGATGCATGTGCATGCTTAACAAGTGGTTTGGCACAAATCCATGCGCGGGTGCTAAAAAGAGCAGCGTGGGTGTGCTTAGCACGTCGTTTCGCAGAAATCCACGCGCGTGGTCTGCCAAAAGCAGCGTGTGCATGCATAGCTTGTGGTTTTGCAGAAAACAACGTCCGGGTCTGCGAAGAGATGCATGTGCATGCTTAACAAGTGGTTTGGCACAAATCCATGCACGGGTGCTTAAAAGAGCAGTATGGGCGTGCTTAGCACGTCGTTTGGTAGAAATCCACGTGCGCGCTCTGCGAAAAGCAGCATGTGCATGCTTCATTTGTGGTTTTGCAGAAAACAACGTCCGGGTCTACCAAAAGATGCATGTGCATGCTTAACAAGTGGTTTGACACAAATGCATGCGCGGGTGCTAAAAAGAGCACCATGGGCGTGCTTAGCACGTCGTTTGGCAGAAATCCACGTGCGCGATCTGCCAAAAGCAGCATGTGCATGCATAACTTGTGGTTTTGCAGAAACCAACGTCTGCGTCTACCAAAAGATGCATGTGCATGCTCAACAAGTGGTTTGGCACAAATCCATGCGCGGGTGCTAAAAAGAGCAGTATGGCGTGCTTAGCACGTCGTTTGGCAGAAATCCACGTGCGCGCTCTGCCAAAAGCACCATGTGCATGCATACCTTGTGGTTTTGAGGAAAACAACGTAGGCGTCTACCAAAAGATGCATGCGCATGCTTTTTTTTATTCAGATACCCTAAAGGCCCTTATGGGCATTACATAGGGGGGGGGTTAACAACAGGATATGTCAAACACAATTAGGGGGGGAAGGCAATATAGAACACCGTGGTAAAGATCACCGAATACAACAAGAAAATATAAAAAGAAAAAAAGGAAAGAGAATTGCATACATGATGAAAACAATAACAACAACAACACTCCGTACAAAGCATGTAGATACACTTACAATGCGTCAAAGGCATAAAATTCTACTTTTACCCAACATGCGTAAAACTGCGCTTCAAATTACTAACAAATGAGTCATGATCACGTATAGAAGCAATTTCTTTTGGCAGCTTATTCCAGTGATGAATAGCTAGAAAGAGCGGTGATTGTCGCAGGAGATTCGTACGTGCAAACATGGGACGCACTTTGAAGGGATGGTCGAGGCGGGGAAAAATTTTTTGTGGGGGTTTGATACGGGATGCTGTAAAGGATGACGGGGTATGATACAATCTGTGGAAGTGGGAAAGCAGTGCTAACAGTCGTCGTGTTTCTAGAGACGGTAATTGGAGGGACTCTTTGATAGCCGTGATGCTGGATGTTCTAGAGTATGTTTTAGTGATGAAGCGTGCTGCTTTATTTTGTAAAGATTCCAGCTTGTTTATTAGGTAAGTCTGATTTGGATTCCATATTATGGAAGCGTATTCAATCTTTGAGCGAACTAGAGCTGTGTAAGCTAATAATTTAGTTGACTCATTTGCTAAATACAAATTTCGCCTAATGAATCCAAGTGTTTTATTTGCTTTCGAAATTATTTCATCAATGTGATCATTCCATGTAAGGTTAGAAGTTAAATGGACTCCCAAATATTTTAATGTAGACACATTCTCTATGCATATGCTGTTCATAAAATATGAACTTAAGTGAACGTTACTGGCTCTGCTAAATGTCATTGTTTTAGTTTTAGAAACATTAATTTCCATTTGCCATTGCTCGCACCAAAGTGAAATTTTATTTAGGTCGGCCTGTAAAATATTAGTGTCTTCAGAGGTGATAATTTGTCTGTAAAGAACGCAGTCATCTGCAAACAATCGAACTGTTGAGGTCAGGTTGTTACTGATGTCATTAATGTCAATTAAGAATAAGATTGGGCCAAGTACGGATCCCTGAGGAACGCCAGATTTAACTTGCGCTGAACCGGAAAAGTGATCATTTACGGAAACAAATTGGTAGCGATTGGTTAAAAAACTTGAGATCCAATTTATAATTTTACCATGTATGTTAAGCCGGCTAAGTTTCATCATTAAGCGAGAATGGGGAACTTTATCGAATGCTTTCTTGAAGTCAATAAATATGGCATCGATTTTTATGGAATCGTGAACAGCTTGATGAAGATCAGTTATAAGTTCAAAAAGCTGTGTTTCACAAGAGCGTCCTTTTTGAAATCCATGTTGATTGTTAGAAAAGAAGTTATGTTCAGATAAATATTTCATAACTGCGGAAGATATGATATGCTCAAGTAATTTACATGGAATACTAGTCAAGGATATAGGTCTATAGTTTGAGGGCATTGATCGGTCACCTGATTTATAAATGGGAGTGATACGACCGACCTTCCAGTCATCTGGTACAATTCCTGTATCTATTGATTGCTGGAAAAGGGTGGCTAATACGGGAGATATTATAGGTTTAGTCATTTTAAGCATCTTTGTGCAGATGCCGTCTGGACCTGGCGCTGAGTTATTCGAAAGTCGATCGATGGCCGATTCTATTCCCTCTGGTGTAATTATGAGATCATTCATAGATGAGTTAATTGAAGGAAACGTAAGGTCAGGTGGAATTGGATTTTCGTTTGTGAATACAGAGCTGAAAAACGAGTTTAATTCAGTCGCAGCTTCAGATGGTGAGAGTAGCTCACCGTTATTAATGATTGGTATAGTGGATTGAGAAGAGTGTTTAGGGTTAATTACTTTCCAAAACTTTTTCGGATTGTTCATTATCATGCTGACGATGTCACCGTTAAAAAACTTGTCTTTAGATGCTTCAATTTCAGCTTTACATTTATTTGATTGTACTCGGTATCGCTGCCAATCACAATCCGAGTGGGACAACTTAGCTTTAGAGTAAAGGCGTTTCTTTTTATTTATTGCTCTCTTTACTTGGGACGTGAACCATGTGCTCTGCGTTGATGACGTTATTCTAATTTTGGGAACGTGCTTTTGTTTCAGTTCAATAAGCTTTCTTCGGATAGGGAGCCAGTTATCATTTGTATTGCGATAAACCATGGTTTCCAAGAACCACACAGAAAAATATGACAGGTCTGTAAGAATCGCGTCGATGTTTGCACGGGAGTAATCGTAAATAGATTTCGTTGCCTTTTCTGGTTTACTACTTTGTAATTGGTATTCACAGTGTACTACGTTGTGGTCGCTAATACATTCAAGAACGTGAACAAGCATATTTTCCGGTTCGGTTGTGAGAACTAGATCTAGAATAGCGTTTCCACGTGTTGGTTTGCAAACTATTTGATGCAGATCAAATGAACAAAGAACATCGAGAAATTCCTTGCATTCGCTCTTCCTTGCGCAACCTAGGGGCGTACACGTCTGCCAATTTATTGTGGCGTAGTTGAAATCGCCAGCAAGGATTATAGGTGAAGTTGGATACTTGTCTTGGATTAAAGTTAGGGAATGATTAAGACTCTCGATGAATTCAGAAGTAGCATCAGGTGGACGGTAACAGACCCCGACTGCGCAAGTCACAGAGGGACAGACCTGAAGTGAAATCCACAAAATTTCAATATTTGACTGTGTGTCAACAACGCGAGCACATACATTAGATTTGACGGCAGCTACAACACCGCCTCCCCGTCATGCTCCCCTCACCGCCTCCCCTCTGCCATGCTTAACAAGTGGTTTGGCACAAATCCATGCGCGGGTGCTAAAAAGAGCAGTTGGGCGTGCTTAGCACGTCGTTTGGCAGAAATCCACGTCCGCGCTCTGCCAAAAGCAGCATGTGTATGCATAACTTGTGGTTTTGCAGAAAACAATGTCCGCGTCTACCAAAAGATGCATGTGCATGCTTAACAAGTGGTTTGGCACAAATCCATGCGCGGGTGCTAAAAAGAGCAGCGTGGGCGTGCTTAGCACGTCGCTTGGCAGACATCCACGTGCGCGCTCTGCCAAAAGCAGCATGTGCATGCATAACTTGTGGTTTGGAAGAAAACGTCCGCGTCTAGCAAAAGATGTATGTGCATGCTCAACAAGTGGTTTGGCACAAATCCATGCGCGGGTGCTAAAAAGAGCAGCATGGGCGTGTTTAGCACGTCGTTTGGCAGAAATCCACGTGCGCGCTCTGCCAAAAGCAGCATGTGCATTCATAACTTGTGGTTTTGCAGAAAACAACGTCCGCGTCTACCAAAAATGCATGTGCATGCTCAACAAGTGGTTTGGCACAAATCTATGCGCGGGTGCTAAAAAGAGCAGCATGTGCGTGCTTAGCACGTCGTTTGGCAGAAATACACTTGCACGCTCTGCCAAAAGCAGCATGTGCATGCATAACTTGTGGTTTTGCAGAAAACAACGTCCGCGTCTACCAAAAATGCATGTGCATGCTCAGCAAGTGGTTTGGCACAAATCTATGCGCGGGTGCTAAAAAGAGCAGCATGGGCGTGCTTAGCACTCGTTTGGCAGAAATCCACTTGCGCGCTCTGCCAAAAGCAGCATGTGCATGCATAACTTGTGGTTTGGAAGAAAACAAATTCCGCGTCTGCCAAAAGATGCATGTGCATGCTTGACAAGTGGTTTGGCACAAACCCATGCGCGTGTGCTAAAAAGAGCAGCATGGGCGTGCTTAGCACGTCGTTTGGCAGAAATCCAAGTGCGCGCTCCGCGAAAAGCAGCATGTGCATGCATAACTTGTGGTTTTGCAAAAAACAACGTCCGCGTCTACCAAAAGATGCATGTGCATGCTTAACAAGTGGTTTGGCACAAATCCATGCGCGGGTGCTAAAAAGAGCAGCGTGGGTGTGCTTAGCACGTCGTTTCGCAGAAATGCACGCGCGTTGTCTGCCAAAAGCACCGTGTGCATGCATAACTTGTGGTTTTGCAGAAAACAACGTCCGGGTCTACGAAGAGATGCATGTGCATGCTTAACAAGTGGTTTGGCACAAATCCATGCATGGGTGCTAAAAAGAGCACCATGGGCGTGCTTAGCACGTCGTTTGGCAGAAATCCACGTGCGCGCTCTGCCAAAAGCAGCATGTGCATGCATAACTTGTGGTTTTGCAGAAAACAATGTCCGCGTCTACCAAAAGATGCATGTGCATGCTTAACAAGTGGTTTGGCACAAATCCATGCCCGGGTGCTAAAAAGAGCAGCGTGGGCGTGCTTAGCACGTCGCTTGGCAGAAATCCACGTGCGCGCTCTGCCAAAAGCAGCATGTGCATGCATAACTTGTGGTTTAGTAGAAAACAACGTCCGCGTCTACCAAAAGATACATCTGCATGCTTAACAAGTGGTTTGGCACAAATCCATGCGCGGGTGCTAAAAAGAGCAGCATGGGCGTGCTTAGCACGTCGTTTGGTAGAAATCCACGTGCGCGCTCTGCCAGAAGCAGCATGTGCATGCATAACTTGTGGTTTTGCAGAAAACAACGTCGGCGTCTACCAAAAGATGCACGGGCAAGCTTAACAAGTGGTTTGGCACAAATCCATGCGCGGGTGCTAAAAAGAGCAGCATGGGCGTGTTTAGCACGTCGTTTGGCAGAAATCCACGTGCGCGCTCTGCCAAAAGCAGCATGTGCATGCATAACTTGTGGTTTTGCAGAAAACAACGTCCGGGTCTACGAAAAGATGCATGTGCATGCTTAACAAGTGGTTTGGCACAAATCCATGCACGGGTGCTAAAAAGAGCACCATGGGCGTGCTTCGCACGTCGTTTGGCAGAAATCCACGTGCGCGCTCTGCCAAAAGCAGCATGTGCATGCATAACTTGTGGTTTTGCAGAACACAACGTCCGGGTCTACGAAAAGATGCATGTGCATGCTTAACAAGTGATTTGGCACAAATGCATGCGCGGGTGCTAAAAAGAGCACCATGGGCGTGCTTAGCACGTCGTTGGGCAGAAATCCACGTGCGCGCTCTGCCAAAAGCAGCATGTGCATGCATAACTTGTGGTTTTGCAGAAACCAACGTCCGCGCCTACCAAAAGATGCATGTGCATGCTCAACAAGTGGTTTGGCACAAATTCATGCGAGGGAGCTAAAAAGAGCAGTATGGCGTGCTTATCACGTGGTTTGGCAGAAATCCGTGTCCGCGCTCTGCCAAAAGCAGCATGTGCATGCATGCATTGTGGTTTGGCAGAAAACAACTTCAGCGTCTGCCAAAACATGCATATGCAAGCTTAAAAAGTGGTTCGGCACAAACTCATGCGCGGGTGCTAAAAAGAGCAGCATGGGCGTGCTTAGCACGTCGTTTGGCAGAAATCCACGTGGGTGCTCTGCCAAAAGCAGCATGTGCATGCATAACTTGTGGTTTGGCAGAAAACAACATCCGCTTCTGCAAAAAGATGCATATGCATGCTCAACAAGTTGTTTGGCACGAATCCATGCGCGGGTGCTAAAAAGAGCGGCATGGGCGTGCTTAGCACGTCGTTTGGCAGAAATCCACGTGCGCGCTCTGCCAAAAGCAGCATGTGCTAGCATAACTTGTGGTTTGGAAGAAAACAACGTCCGCGTCTGCCAAAAGATGCATATGCATGCTCAACAAGTGGTTTGGTACAAATTCATGCGCGGGTGCTAAAAAGAGCAGCATGGGCGTGCTTAGCACGTCGTTTGGCAGAAATCTACGTGCGCGCTCTGCCAAAAGCAGCATGTGCATGCATAACTTGTGGTTTTGCAGAAACCAACGTCCGCGCCTACCAAAAGATGCATGTGCATGCTCAACAAGTGGTTTGGCACAAATTCATGCGCGGGTGCTAAAAAGAGCAGTATGGCGTGCTTATCACGTGGTTTGGCAGAAATCCGTGTGCGCGCTCTGCCAAAAGCAGCATGTGCATGCATACATTGTGGTTTGGCAGAAAACAACTTCCGCGTCTGCCAAAACATGCATATGCAAGCTTAAAAAGTGGTTTGGCACAAATCCATGCGCGGGTGCTAAAAAGAGCAGCATGGGCGTGCTTAGCACCTCGTTTGGCAGAAATCCACGTGGGTGCTCTGCCAAAAGCAGCATGTGCATGCATAACTTGTGCTTTGGCAGAAAACAACATCCGCTTCTGCAAAAAGATGCATATGCATGCTCAACAAGTGGTTTGGCACGAATCCATGCGCGGGTGCTAAAAAGAGCAGCATGGGCGTGATTACCACGTCGTTTGGAAGAAATCCACGTGCGCGCTCTGCCAAAAGCAGCATGTGCTAGCATAACTTGTGGTTTGGAAGAAAACAACGTCCGCGTCTGCCAAAAGATGCATATGCATGCTCAACAAGTGGTTTGGCACAAATCCATGCGCGGGTGCTAAAAAGAGCAGCATGGGCGTGCTTTGCACGGCGTTTGGCAGAAATCCACGTGCGTGCTCTGCCAAAAGCAGCATGTGCATGCATAACTTCTGGTTTAGTAGAAAACAACGTCCGCGTCTACCAAAAGATACATCTGCATGCTTAACAAGTGGTTTGGCACAAATCCATGCGCGGGTGCTAAAAAGAGCAGCATGGGCGTGCTTAGCACGTCGTTTGGTAGAAATCCACGTGCGCGCTCTGTCAGAAGCAGCATGTGCATGCATATCTTGTGGTTTTGCAGAAAACAACGTCGGCGTCTACCAAAAGATGCACGGGCAAGCTTAACAAGTGGTTTGGCACAAATCCAAGCGCGGGTGCTAAAAAGAGCAGCATGGGCGTGTTTAGCACGTCATTTGGCAGAAATCCAAGTGCGCGCTCTGCCAAAAGCAGCATGTGCATGCATAACTTGTGGTTTTGCAGAAAACAACGTCCGCGTCTACCAAAAATGCATGTGCATGCTCAACAAGTGGTTTGGCACAAATCTATGCGCGGGTACTAAAAAGAGCAGCATGGGCGTGCTTAGCACCTCGTTTGGCAGAAATCCACTTGCGCGCTCTGGGAAAAGCACTATGTGCATGCATAACTTGTGGTTTGGCAGAAAACAACGTCCGAGTCTACCAAAAGATGCATGTGCATGCTTAACAAGTGGTTTGGCACAAACCCATGCCCGTGTGCTAAAAAGAGCAGCATGGGTGTGCTTAGCACGTCGTTTGGCAGAAATCCACGTGCGCGCTCTGCGAAAAGCAGCATGTGCATGCATAACTTGTGGTTTTGCAGAAAACAACCTCCGGGTCAACGAAAAGATGCATGTGCATGCTTAACAAGTGGTTTGGCACAAATCCATGCACGGGTGCTAAAAAGAGCACCATGGGCGTGCTTAGCACGTCGTTTGGCAGAAATCCACTTGCGCGCTCTGCCAAAAGCAGCATGTGCATGCATAACTTGTGGTTTGGAAGAAAACAAATTCCGCGTCTGCCAAAAGATGCATGTGCATGCTTAACAAGTGGTTTGGCACAAACCCATGCGCGTGTGCTAAAAAGAGCAGCATGATCGTGCTTAGCACGTCGTTTGGCAGAAATTCACGTGCGCGCTCTGCCAAAAGCAGCATGTGCATGCATAACTTGTGGTTTTGCAGAAAACAATGTCCGCGTCTACCAAAAGACGCATGTGCATGCTTAACAAGTGGTTTGGCACAAATCCATGCCCGGGTGCTAAAAAGAGCAGCGTGGGCGTGCTTAGCACGTCGCTTGGCAGAAATCCACGTGCGCGCTCTGCCAAAAGCAGCATGTGCATACATAACTTGTGGTTTGGAAGAAAACAACGTCCGCGTCTGCCAAAAGGTGCATATGCATGCTCAACAAGTAGTTTGGTACAAGTCCATGCGCGGGTGCTAAAAAGAGCAGCATGGGCGTGCTTTGCACGGCGTTTGGCAGAAATCCACGTGCGCGCTCTGCCAAAAGCAGCATGTGCATGCATAACTTGTGGTTTAGTAGAAAACAACGTCCGCGTCTACCAAAAGATACATCTGCATGCTTAACAAGTTGTTTGGCACAAATCCATGCGCGGGTGCTAAAAAGAGCAGCATGGGCGTGCTTAGCACGTCGTTTGGTAGAAATCCACGTGCGCGCTCTGCCAGAAGCATCATGTGCATGCATAACTTGTGGTTTTGCAGAAAACAACGTCGGCGTCTACCAAAAGATGCACGGGCAAACTTAACAAGTCGTTTGGCACAAATCCATGCGCGGGTGCTAAAAAGAGCAGCATGGGCGTGTTTAGCACGTCGTTTGGCAGAAATCCACGTGCGCGCTCTGCCAAAAGCAGCATGTGCATGCATAACTTGTGGTTTTGCAGAAAACAACGTCCGCGTCTACCAAAAATGCATGTGCATGCTCAGCTAGTGGTTTGGCACAAATCTATGCGCGGGTGCTAAAAAGAGCAGCATGGGCGTGCTTAGCACCTCGTTTGGCAGAAATCCACTTGCGCGCTCTGCCAAAAGCACTATGTGCATGCATCACTTGTGGTTTGGCAGAAAACAACGTCCGGGTCTACGAAAAGATGCATGTGCATGCTTAACAAGTGGTTTGGTACAAATCCATGCACGGGTGCTAAAAAGAGCACCATGGGCGTGCTTCGCACGTCGTTTGACAGAAATCCACGTGCGCGCTCTGCCAAAAGCAGCATGTGCATGCATAACTTGTGGTTTGGAAGAAAGCAAAGTCCGCGTCTGCCAAAAGATGCATGTGCATGCTTAACAAGTGGTTTGGCTCAAAGCCATGCGCGTGTGCTAAAAAGAGCAGCATGGGCGTGCATAGCACGTCGTTTGGTAGAAATCCACGTGCGCGCTCTGCGAAAAGCAGAATGTGCATGCTTAATTTGTGGTTTTGCAGAAAACAATGTCCGCGTCTACCAAAAGATGCATGTGCATGCTTAACAAGTGGTTTGGCACAAATCCATGCCCGGGTGCTAAAAAGAGCAGCGTGGGCGTGCTTAGCACGTCGCTTGGCAGAAATCCACGTGCGCGCTCTGCCAAAAGCAGCATGTGCATGCATAACTTGTGGTTTAGTAGAAAACAACGTCCGCGTCTACCAAAAGATACATCTGCATGCTTAACAAGTGGTTTGGCACAAATCCATGCGCGGGTGCTAAAAAGAGCAGCATGGGCGTGCTTAGCACGTCGTTTGGTAGAAATCCACGTGCGCGCTCTGCCAGAAGCAGCATGTGCATGCATAACTTGTGGTTTTGCAGAAAACAACGTCGGCGTCTACCAAAAGATGCACGGGCAAGCTTAACAAGTGGTTTGGCACAAATCCATGCGCGGGTGCTAAAAAGAGCAGCATTGGCGTGTTTAGCACGTCGTTTGGCAGAAATCCACGTGCGCGCTCTGCCAAAAGCAGCATGTGCATGCATAACTTGTGGTTTGGAAGAAAACAACGTCCGCGTCTACCAAAAATGCATGTGCATGCTCAACAAGTGGTTTGGCACAAATCTATGTGCGGGTGCTAAAAAGAGCAGCATGGGCGTGCTTAGCACCTCGTTTGGCAGAAATCCACTTGCGCGCTCTGCCAAAAGCACTATGTGCATGCATAACTTGTGGTTTGGCAGAAAACCACGTCCGCGTCTACGAAAAGATGCATGTGCATGCTTAACAAGTGGTTTGGCACAAACCCATGCGCGTGTGCTAAAAAGAGCAGCATGGGTTAGCTTAGCACGTCGTTTGGCAGAAATCCACGTGCGCGCTCTGCGAAAAGCAGCATGTGCATGCATAACTTGTGGTTTTGCAGAAAACAACGTCCGGGTCTACGAAAAGATGCATGTGCATGCTTAACAAGTGGTTTGGCACAAATCCATGCACGGGTGCTAAAAAGAGCACCATGGGCGTGCTTCGCACGTCGTTTGGCAGAAATCCACGTGCGCGCTCTGCCAAAAGCAGCATGTGCATGCATAACTTGTGGTTTTGCAGAACACAACGTCCGGGTCTACGAAAAGATGCATGTGCATGCTTAACAAGTGATTTGGCACAAATGCATGCGCGGGTGCTAAAAAGAGCACCATGGGCGTGCTTAGCACGTCGTTTGGCAGAAATCCACGTGCGCGCTCTGCCAAAAGCAGCATGTGCATGCATAACTCGTGGTTTTGCAGAAACCAACGTCCGCGCCTACCAAAAGATGCATGTGCATGCTCAACAAGTGGTTTGGCACAAATTCATGCGCGGGAGCTAAAAAGAGCAGTATGGCGTGCTTATCACGTGGTTTGGCAGAAATCCGTGTCCGCGCTCTGCCAAAAGCAGCATGTGCATGCATGCATTGTGGTTTGGCAGAAAACAACTTCAGCGTCTGCCAAAACATGCATATGCAAGCTTAAAAAGTGGTTCGGCACAAACTCATGCGCGGGTGCTAAAAAGAGCAGCATGGGCGTGCTTAGCACGTCGTTTGGCAGAAATCCACGTGGGTGCTCTGCCAAAAGCAGCATGTGCATGCATAACTTGTGGTTTGGCAGAAAACAACATCCGCTTCTGCAAAAAGATGCATATGCATGCTCAACAAGTTGTTTGGCACGAATCCATGCGCGGGTGCTAAAAAGAGCGGCATGGGCGTGCTTAGCACGTCGTTTGGCAGAAATCCACGTGCGCGCTCTGCCAAAAGCAGCATGTGCTAGCATAACTTGTGGTTTGGAAGAAAGCAAAGTCCGCGTCTGCCAAAAGATGCATATGCATGCTCAACAAGTGGTTTGGTACAAATTCATGCGCGGGTGCTAAAAAGAGCAGCATGGGCGTGCTTAGCACGTCGTTTGGCAGAAATCTACGTGCGCGCTCTGCCAAAAGCAGCATGTGCATGCATAACTTGTGGTTTTGCAGAAACCAACGTCCGCGCCTACCAAAAGATGCATGTGCATGCTCAACAAGTGGTTTGGCACAAATTCATGCGCGGGTGCTAAAAAGAGCAGTATGGCGTGCTTATCACGTGGTTTGGCAGAAATCCGTGTGCGCGCTCTGCCAAAAGCAGCATGTGCATGCATACATTGTGGTTTGGCAGAAAACAACTTCCGCGTCTGCCAAAACATGCATATGCAAGCTTAAAAAGTGGTTTGGCACAAATCCATGCGCGGGTGCTAAAAAGAGCAGCATGGGCGTGCTTAGCACCTCGTTTGGCAGAAATCCACGTGGGTGCTCTGCCAAAAGCAGCATGTGCATGCATAACTTGTGCTTTGGCAGAAAACAACATCCGCTTCTGCAAAAAGATGCATATGCATGCTCAACAAGTGGTATGGCACGAATCCATGCGCGGGTGCTAAAAAGAGCAGCATGGGCGTGATTACCACGTCGTTTGGCAGAAATCCACGTGCGCGCTCTGCCAAAAGCAGCATGTGCTAGCATAACTTGTGGTTTGGAAGAAAACAACGTCCGCGTCTGCCAAAAGATGCATATGCATGCTCAACAAGTGGTTTGGCACAAATCCATGCGCGGGTGCTAAAAAGAGCAGCATGGGCGTGCTTTGCACGGCGTTTGGCAGAAATCCACGTGCGTGCTCTGCCAAAAGCAGCATGTGCATGCATAACTTCTGGTTTAGTAGAAAACAACGTCCGCGTCTACCAAAAGATACATCTGCATGCTTAACAAGTCGTTTGGCACAAATCCATGCGCGGGTGCTAAAAAGAGCAGCATGGGCGTGCTTAGCACGTCGTTTGGTAGAAATCCACGTGCGCGCTCTGCCAGAAGCAGCATGTGCATGCATATCTTGTGGTTTTGCAGAAAACAACGTCGGCGTCTACCAAAAGATGCACGGGCAAGCTTAACAAGTGGTTTGGCACAAATCCATGCGGGGGTGCTAAAAAGAGCAGCATGGGCGTGTTTAGCACGTCATTTGGCAGAAATCCAAGTGCGCGCTCTGCCAAAAGCAGCATGTGCATGCATAACTTGTGGTTTTGCAGAAAACAACGTCCGCGTCTACCAAAAATGCATGTGCATGCTCAACAAGTGGTTTGGCACAAATCTATGCGCGGGTACTAAAAAGAGCAGCATGGGCGTGCTTAGCACCTCGTTTGGCAGAAATCCACTTGCGCGCTCTGCGAAAAGCACTATGTGCATGCATAACTTGTGGTTTGGCAGAAAACAACGTCCGCGTCTACCAAAAGATGCATGTGCATGCTTAACAAGTGGTTTGGCACAAACCCATGCCCGTGTGCTAAAAAGAGCAGCATGGGTGTGCTTAGCACGTCGTTTGGCAGAAATCCACGTGCGCGCTCTGCGAAAAGCAGCATGTGCATGCATAACTTGTGGTTTTGCAGAAAACAACCTCCGGGTCAACGAAAAGATGCATGTGCATGCTTAACAAGTGGTTTGGCACAAATCCATGCACGGGTGCTAAAAAGAGCACCATGGGCGTGCTTAGCACGTCGTTTGGCAGAAATCCACTTGCGCGCTCTGCCAAAAGCAGCATGTGCATGCATAACTTGTGGTTTGCAAGAAAACAAATTCCGCGTCTGCCAAAAGATCCATGTGCATGCTTAATAAGTGGTTTGGCACAAACCCATGCGCGTGCGCTAAAAATAGCAGCATGGGCGTGCTTAGCACGTCGTTTGGCAGAAACCCACGTGCGCGCTCTGCGAAAAGCAGCATGTGCATGCATAACTTGTGGTTTTGCAGAAAACAACCTCCGGGTCAACGAAAAGATGCATGTGCATGCTTAACAAGTGGTTTGGCACAAATCCATGCACGGGTGCTAAAAAGAGCAGCATGGGCGTGCTTAGCACGTCGTTTGGCAGAAATCCACTTGCGCGCTCTGCCAAAAGCAGCATGTGCATGCATAACTTGTGGTTTGGAAGAAAACAAATTCCGCGTCTGCCAAAAGATGCATGTGCATGCTTAACAAGTGGTTTGGCACAAACCCATGCGCGTGTGCTAAAAAGAGCAGCATGATCGTGCTTAGCACGTCGTTTGGCAGAAATCCACGTGCGCGCTCTGCCAAAAGCAGCATGTGCATGCATAACTTGTGGTTTTGCAGAAAACAATGTCCGCGTCTACCAAAAGACGCATGTGCATGCTTAACAAGTGGTTTGGCACAAATCCATGCCCGGGTGCTAAAAAGAGCAGCGTGGGCGTGCTTAGCACGTCGCTTGGCAGAAATCCACGTGCGCGCTCTGCCAAAAGCAGCATGTGCATACATAACTTGTGGTTTGGAAGAAAACAACGTCCGCGTCTGCCAAAAGGTGCATATGCATGCTCAACAAGTAGTTTGGTACAAGTCCATGCGCGGGTGCTAAAAAGAGCAGCATGGTCGTGCTTTGCACGGCGTTTGGCAGAAATCCACGTGCGCGCTCTGCCAACAGCAGCATGTGCATGCATAACTTGTGGTTTAGTAGAAAACAACGTCCGCGTCTACCAAAAGATACATCTGCATGCTTAACAAGTTGTTTGGCACAAATCCATGCGCGGGTGCTAAAAAGAGCAGCATGGGCGTGCTTAGCACGTCGTTTGGTAGAAATCCACGTGCGCGCTCTGCCAGAAGCATCATGTGCATGCATAACTTGTGGTTTTGCAGAAAACAACGTCGGCGTCTACCAAAAGATGCACGGGCAAACTTAACAAGTCGTTTGGCACAAATCCATGCGCGGGTGCTAAAAAGAGCAGCATGGGCGTGTTTAGCACGTCGTTTGGCAGAAATCCACGTGCGCGCTCTGCCAAAAGCAGCATGTGCATGCATAACTTGTGGTTTTGCAGAAAACAACGTCCGCGTCTACCAAAAATGCATGTGCATGCTCAGCAAGTGGTTTGGCACAAATCTATGCGCGGGTGCTAAAAAGAGCAGCATGGGCGTGCTTAGCACCTCGTTTGGCAGAAATCCACTTGCGCGCTCTGCCAAAAGCACTATGTGCATGCATAACTTGTGGTTTGGCAGAAAACAACGTCCGGGTCTACGAAAAGATGCATGTGCATGCTTAACAAGTGGTTTGGTACAAATCCATGCACGGGTGCTAAAAAGAGCACCATGGGCGTGCTTCGCACGTCGTTTGACAGAAATCCACGTGCGCGCTCTGCCAAAAGCAGCATGTGCATGCATAACTTGTGGTTTGGAAGAAAGCAAAGTCCGCGTCTGCCAAAAGATGCATGTGCATGCTTAACAAGTGGTTTGGCTCAAAGCCATGCGCGTGTGCTAAAAAGAGCAGCATGGGCGTGCATAGCACGTCGTTTGGTAGAAATCCACGTGCGCGCTCTGCGAAAAGCAGAATGTGCATGCTTAATTTGTGGTTTTGCAGAAAACAATGTCCGGGTCTACCAAAAGATGCATGTGCATGCTTAACAAGTGATTTGGCACAAATGCATGCGCGGATGCTAAAAAGAGCACCATAGGTGTGCTTAGCACGTCGTTTGGCAGAAATCCGTGTGCGCGCTCTGCCAAAAGCAGCATGTGCATGCATACATTGTGGGTTGGCAGAAAACAACTTCCGCGTCTGCCAAAACATGCATATGCAAGCTTAAAAAGTGGTTTGGCACAAATCCATGCGCGGGTGCTAAAAAGAGCAGCATGGGCGTGCTTAGCACGTCGTTTGGCAGAAATCCACGTGGGTGCTCTGCCAAAAGCAGCATGTGCATGCATAACTTGTGGTTTGGCAGAAAACAACATCCGCTTCTGCAAAAAGATGCATATGCATGCTCAACAAATGGTTTGGCACGAATCCATGCGCTGGTGCTAAAAAGAGCAGCACGGGCGTGCTTAGCACGTCGTTTGGCAGAAATCCACGTGCGCGCTCTGCCAAAAGCAGCATGTGCATGCATAACTTGTGGTTTGGAAGAAAACAACGTCCGCGTCTGCCAAAAGATGCATATGCATGCTCAACAAGTGGTTTGGTACAAATCCATGCGCGGGTGCTAAAAAGAGCAGCATGGGTGTGCTTAGCACGTCGTTTGGCAGAAATCTACGTGCGCGCTCTGCCAAAAGCAGCATGTGCATGCATAACTTGTGGTTTTGCAGAAACCAACGTCCGCGTCTGCCAAAAATGCATGTGCATGCTTAACAAGTGGTTTGGCACAAAGCCATGCGCGTGTGCTAAAAAGAGCAGCATGGGCGTGCTTAGCACGTCGTTTGGTAGACATCCACGCGCGCGCTCTGCGAAAAGCAGCATGTGCATGCTTAATTTGTGGTTTTGCAGAACACAACGTCCGGGTCTACCAAAAGATGCATGTGCATGCTTAACAAGTGGTTTGGCACAAATGCATGCGCGGGTGCTAGAAAGAGCACCATGGGCGTGCTTAGCACGTCGTTTGGCAGAAATCCACGTGCGCGCTCTGCCAAAAGCAGCATGTGCATGCATAACTTGTGGTTTTGCAGAAACCAACGTCCGCGTCTACCAAAAGATGCATGTGCATGCTCAACAAGTGGTTTGGCACAAATCCATGCGCGAGTGCTAAAAAGAGCAGTATGCGCATGCTTAGCACGTCGTTTGGCAGAAATCCACTTGCGCGCTCTGCCAAAAGCAGCATGTGCATGCATAACTTGTGGTTTGGAAGAAAACAAATTCCGCGTCTGCCAAAAGATGCATGTGCATGCTTAACAAGTGGTTTGGCACAAACCCATGCGCGTGTGCTAAAAAGAGCAGCATGATCGTGCTTAGCACGTCGTTTGGCAGAAATCCACGTGCGCGCTCTGCCAAAAGCAGCATGTGCATGCATAACTTGTGGTTTTGCAGAAAACAATGTCCGCGTCTACCAAAAGACGCATGTGCATGCTTAACAAGTGGTTTGGCACAAATCCATGCCCGGGTGCTAAAAAGAGCAGCATGGGCGTGCTTAGCACCTCGTTTGGCAGAAATCCACTTGCGCGCTCTGCCAAAAGCACTATGTGCATGCATAACTTGTGGTTTGGCAGAAAACAACGTCCGCTTCTGCAAAAAGATGCATATGCATGCTCAACAAGTTGTTTGGCACGAATCCATGCGCGGGTGCTAAAAAGAGCGGCATGGGCGTGCTTAGCACGTCGTTTGGCAGAAATCCACGTGCGCGCTCTGCCAAAAGCAGCATGTGCTAGCATAACTTGTGGTTTGGAAGAAAACAACGTCCGCGTCTGCCAAAAGATGCATATGCATGCTCAACAAGTGGTTTGGTACAAATTCATGCGCGGGTGCTAAAGAGAGCAGCATGGGCGTGCTTAGCACGTCGTTTGGCAGAAATCTACGTGCGCGCTCTGCCAAAAGCAGCATGTGCATGCATAACTTGTGGTTTTGCAGAAACCAACGTCCGCGCCTACCAAAAGATGCATGTGCATGCTCAACAAGTGGTTTGGCACAAATTCATGCGCGGGTGCTAAAAAGAGCAGTATGGCGTGCTTATCACGTGGTTTGGCAGAAATCCGTGTGCGCGCTCTGCCAAAAGCAGCATGTGCATGCATACATTGTGGTTTGGCAGAAAACAACTTCCGCGTCTGCCAAAACATGCATATGCAAGCTTAAAAAGTGGTTTGGCACAAATCCATGCGCGGGTGCTAAAAAGAGCAGCATGGGCGTGCTTAGCACCTCGTTTGGCAGAAATCCACGTGGGTGCTCTGCCAAAAGCAGCATGTGCATGCATAACTTGTGCTTTGGCAGAAAACAACATCCGCTTCTGCAAAAAGATGCATATGCATGCTCAACAAGTGGTTTGGCACGAATCCATGCGCGGGTGCTAAAAAGAGCAGCATGGGCGTGATTACCACGTCGTTTGGCAGAAATCCACGTGCGCGCTCTGCCAAAAGCAGCATGTGCTAGCATAACTTGTGGTTTGGAAGAAAACAACGTCCGCGTCTGCCAAAAGATGCATATGCATGCTCAACAAGTGGTTTGGCACAAATCCATGCGCGGGTGCTAAAAAGAGCAGCATGGGCGTGCTTTGCACGGCGTTTGGCAGAAATCCACGTGCGTGCTCTGCCAAAAGCAGCATGTGCATGCATAACTTCTGGTTTAGTAGAAAACAACGTCCGCGTCTACCAAAAGATACATCTGCATGCTTAACAAGTGGTTTGGCACAAATCCATGCGCGGGTGCTAAAAAGAGCAGCATGGGCGTGCTTAGCACGTCGTTTGGTAGAAATCCACGTGCGCGCTCTGCCAGAAGCAGCATGTGCATGCATATCTTGTGGTTTTGCAGAAAACAACGTCGGCGTCTACCAAAAGATGCACGGGCAAGCTTAACAAGTGGTTTGGCACAAATCCATGCGCGGGTGCTAAAAAGAGCAGCATGGGCGTGTTTAGCACGTCATTTGGCAGAAATCCAAGTGCGCGCTCTGCCAAAAGCAGCATGTGCATGCATAACTTGTGGTTTTGCAGAAAACAACGTCCGCGTCTACCAAAAATGCATGTGCATGCTCAACAAGTGGTTTGGCACAAATCTATGCGCGGGTACTAAAAAGAGCAGCATGGGCGTGCTTAGCACCTCGTTTGGCAGAAATCCACTTGCGCGCTCTGCGAAAAGCACTATGTGCATGCATAACTTGTGGTTTGGCAGAAAACAACGTCCGCGTCTACCAAAAGATGCATGTGCATGCTTAACAAGTGGTTTGGCACAAACCCATGCCCGTGTGCTAAAAAGAGCAGCATGGGTGTGCTTAGCACGTCGTTTGGCAGAAATCCACGTGCGCGCTCTGCGAAAAGCAGCATGTGCATGCATAACTTGTGGTTTTGCAGAAAACAACCTCCGGGTCAACGAAAAGATGCATGTGCATGCTTAACAAGTGGTTTGGCACAAATCCATGCACGGGTGCTAAAAAGAGCACCATGGGCGTGCTTAGCACGTCGTTTGGCAGAAATCCACTTGCGCGCTCTGCCAAAAGCAGCATGTGCATGCATAACTTGTGGTTTGCAAGAAAACAAATTCCGCGTCTGCCAAAAGATCCATGTGCATGCTTAATAAGTGGTTTGGCACAAACCCATGCGCGTGCGCTAAAAATAGCAGCATGGGCGTGCTTAGCACGTCGTTTGGCAGAAACCCACGTGCGCGCTCTGCGAAAAGCAGCATGTGCATGCATAACTTGTGGTTTTGCAGAAAACAACCTCCGGGTCAACGAAAAGATGCATGTGCATGCTTAACAAGTGGTTTGGCACAAATCCATGCACGGGTGCTAAAAAGAGCAGCATGGGCGTGCTTAGCACGTCGTTTGGCAGAAATCCACTTGCGCGCTCTGCCAAAAGCAGCATGTGCATGCATAACTTGTGGTTTGGAAGAAAACAAATTCCGCGTCTGCCAAAAGATGCATGTGCATGCTTAACAAGTGGTTTGGCACAAACCCATGCGCGTGTGCTAAAAAGAGCAGCATGATCGTGCTTAGCACGTCGTTTGGCAGAAATCCACGTGCGCGCTCTGCCAAAAGCAGCATGTGCATGCATAACTTGTGGTTTTGCAGAAAACAATGTCCGCGTCTACCAAAAGACGCATGTGCATGCTTAACAAGTGGTTTGGCACAAATCCATGCCCGGGTGCTAAAAAGAGCAGCGTGGGCGTGCTTAGCACGTCGCTTGGCAGACATCCACGTGCGCGCTCTGCCAAAAGCAGCATGTGCATACATAACTTGTGGTTTGGAAGAAAACAACGTCCGCGTCTGCCAAAAGGTGCATATGCATGCTCAACAAGTAGTTTGGTACAAGTCCATGCGCGGGTGCTAAAAAGAGCAGCATGGTCGTGCTTTGCACGGCGTTTGGCAGAAATCCACGTGCGCGCTCTGCCAAAAGCAGCATGTGCATGCATAACTTGTGGTTTAGTAGAAAACAACGTCCGCGTCTACCAAAAGATACATCTGCATGCTTAACAAGTTGTTTGGCACAAATCCATGCGCGGGTGCTAAAAAGAGCAGCATGGGCGTGCTTAGCACGTCGTTTGGTAGAAATCCACGTGCGCGCTCTGCCAGAAGCATCATGTGCATGCATAACTTGTGGTTTTGCAGAAAACAACGTCGGCGTCTACCAAAAGATGCACGGGCAAACTTAACAAGTCGTTTGGCACAAATCCATGCGCGGGTGCTAAAAAGAGCAGCATGGGCGTGTTTAGCACGTCGTTTGGCAGAAATCCACGTGCGCGCTCTGCCAAAAGCAGCATGTGCATGCATAACTTGTGGTTTTGCAGAAAACAACGTCCGCGTCTACCAAAAATGCATGTGCATGCTCAGCAAGTGGTTTGGCACAAATCTATGCGCGGGTGCTAAAAAGAGCAGCATGGGCGTGCTTAGCACCTCGTTTGGCAGAAATCCACTTGCGCGCTCTGCCAAAAGCACTATGTGCATGCATAACTTGTGGTTTGGCAGAAAACAACGTCCGGGTCTACG
This sequence comes from Dermacentor variabilis, assembly GCF_050947875.1. Lineage (NCBI taxonomy): Eukaryota > Metazoa > Arthropoda > Arachnida > Ixodida > Ixodidae > Dermacentor > Dermacentor variabilis. Next base: position 998,852 of record NW_027460357.1, read on the forward strand.
AAAAGATGCATGTGCATGCTTAACAAGTGGTTTGGTACAAATCCATGCACGGGTGCTAAAAAGAGCACCATGGGCGTGCTTCGCACGTCGTTTGACAGAAATCCACGTGCGCGCTCTGCCAAAAGCAGCATGTGCATGCATAACTTGTGGTTTGGAAGAAAGCAAAGTCCGCGTCTGCCAAAAGATGCATGTGCATGCTTAACAAGTGGTTTGGCTCAAAGCCATGCGCGTGTGCTAAAAAGAGCAGCATGGGCGTGCATAGCACGTCGTTTGGTAGAAATCCACGTGCGCGCTCTGCGAAAAGCAGAATGTGCATGCTTAATTTGTGGTTTTGCAGAAAACAATGTCCGGGTCTACCAAAAGATGCATGTGCATGCTTAACAAGTGATTTGGCACAAATGCATGCGCGGATGCTAAAAAGAGCACCATAGGTGTGCTTAGCACGTCGTTTGGCAGAAATCCGTGTGCGCGCTCTGCCAAAAGCAGCATGTGCATGCATACATTGTGGGTTGGCAGAAAACAACTTCCGCGTCTGCCAAAACATGCATATGCAAGCTTAAAAAGTGGTTTGGCACAAATCCATGCGCGGGTGCTAAAAAGAGCAGCATGGGCGTGCTTAGCACGTCGTTTGGCAGAAATCCACGTGGGTGCTCTGCCAAAAGCAGCATGTGCATGCATAACTTGTGGTTTGGCAGAAAACAACATCCGCTTCTGCAAAAAGATGCATATGCATGCTCAACAAATGGTTTGGCACGAATCCATGCGCTGGTGCTAAAAAGAGCAGCACGGGCGTGCTTAGCACGTCGTTTGGCAGAAATCCACGTGCGCGCTCTGCCAAAAGCAGCATGTGCATGCATAACTTGTGGTTTGGAAGAAAACAACGTCCGCGTCTGCCAAAAGATGCATATGCATGCTCAACAAGTGGTTTGGTACAAATCCATGCGCGGGTGCTAAAAAGAGCAGCATGGGTGTGCTTAGCACGTCGTTTGGCAGAAATCTACGTGCGCGCTCTGCCAAAAGCAGCATGTGCATGCATAACTTGTGGTTTTGCAGAAACCAACGTCCGCGTCTGCCAAAAATGCATGTGCATGCTTAACAAGTGGTTTGGCACAAAGCCATGCGCGTGTGCTAAAAAGAGCAGCATGGGCGTGCTTAGCACGTCGTTTGGTAGACATCCACGCGCGCGCTCTGCGAAAAGCAGCATGTGCATGCTTAATTTGTGGTTTTGCAGAACACAACGTCCGGGTCTACCAAAAGATGCATGTGCATGCTTAACAAGTGGTTTGGCACAAATGCATGCGCGGGTGCTAGAAAGAGCACCATGGGCGTGCTTAGCACGTCGTTTGGCAGAAATCCACGTGCGCGCTCTGCCAAAAGCAGCATGTGCATGCATAACTTGTGGTTTTGCAGAAACCAACGTCCGCGTCTACCAAAAGATGCATGTGCATGCTCAACAAGTGGTTTGGCACAAATCCATGCGCGAGTGCTAAAAAGAGCAGTATGCGCATGCTTAGCACGTCGTTTGGCAGAAATCCACTTGCGCGCTCTGCCAAAAGCAGCATGTGCATGCATAACTTGTGGTTTGGAAGAAAACAAATTCCGCGTCTGCCAAAAGATGCATGTGCATGCTTAACAAGTGGTTTGGCACAAACCCATGCGCGTGTGCTAAAAAGAGCAGCATGATCGTGCTTAGCACGTCGTTTGGCAGAAATCCACGTGCGCGCTCTGCCAAAAGCAGCATGTGCATGCATAACTTGTGGTTTTGCAGAAAACAATGTCCGCGTCTACCAAAAGACGCATGTGCATGCTTAACAAGTGGTTTGGCACAAATCCATGCCCGGGTGCTAAAAAGAGCAGCATGGGCGTGCTTAGCACCTCGTTTGGCAGAAATCCACTTGCGCGCTCTGCCAAAAGCACTATGTGCATGCATAACTTGTGGTTTGGCAGAAAACAACGTCCGCTTCTGCAAAAAGATGCATATGCATGCTCAACAAGTTGTTTGGCACGAATCCATGCGCGGGTGCTAAAAAGAGCGGCATGGGCGTGCTTAGCACGTCGTTTGGCAGAAATCCACGTGCGCGCTCTGCCAAAAGCAGCATGTGCTAGCATAACTTGTGGTTTGGAAGAAAACAACGTCCGCGTCTGCCAAAAGATGCATATGCATGCTCAACAAGTGGTTTGGTACAAATTCATGCGCGGGTGCTAAAGAGAGCAGCATGGGCGTGCTTAGCACGTCGTTTGGCAGAAATCTACGTGCGCGCTCTGCCAAAAGCAGCATGTGCATGCATAACTTGTGGTTTTGCAGAAACCAACGTCCGCGCCTACCAAAAGATGCATGTGCATGCTCAACAAGTGGTTTGGCACAAATTCATGCGCGGGTGCTAAAAAGAGCAGTATGGCGTGCTTATCACGTGGTTTGGCAGAAATCCGTGTGCGCGCTCTGCCAAAAGCAGCATGTGCATGCATACATTGTGGTTTGGCAGAAAACAACTTCCGCGTCTGCCAAAACATGCATATGCAAGCTTAAAAAGTGGTTTGGCACAAATCCATGCGCGGGTGCTAAAAAGAGCAGCATGGGCGTGCTTAGCACCTCGTTTGGCAGAAATCCACGTGGGTGCTCTGCCAAAAGCAGCATGTGCATGCATAACTTGTGCTTTGGCAGAAAACAACATCCGCTTCTGCAAAAAGATGCATATGCATGCTCAACAAGTGGTTTGGCACGAATCCATGCGCGGGTGCTAAAAAGAGCAGCATGGGCGTGATTACCACGTCGTTTGGCAGAAATCCACGTGCGCGCTCTGCCAAAAGCAGCATGTGCTAGCATAACTTGTGGTTTGGAAGAAAACAACGTCCGCGTCTGCCAAAAGATGCATATGCATGCTCAACAAGTGGTTTGGCACAAATCCATGCGCGGGTGCTAAAAAGAGCAGCATGGGCGTGCTTTGCACGGCGTTTGGCAGAAATCCACGTGCGTGCTCTGCCAAAAGCAGCATGTGCATGCATAACTTCTGGTTTAGTAGAAAACAACGTCCGCGTCTACCAAAAGATACATCTGCATGCTTAACAAGTGGTTTGGCACAAATCCATGCGCGGGTGCTAAAAAGAGCAGCATGGGCGTGCTTAGCACGTCGTTTGGTAGAAATCCACGTGCGCGCTCTGCCAGAAGCAGCATGTGCATGCATATCTTGTGGTTTTGCAGAAAACAACGTCGGCGTCTACCAAAAGATGCACGGGCAAGCTTAACAAGTGGTTTGGCACAAATCCATGCGCGGGTGCTAAAAAGAGCAGCATGGGCGTGTTTAGCACGTCATTTGGCAGAAATCCAAGTGCGCGCTCTGCCAAAAGCAGCATGTGCATGCATAACTTGTGGTTTTGCAGAAAACAACGTCCGCGTCTACCAAAAATGCATGTGCATGCTCAACAAGTGGTTTGGCACAAATCTATGCGCGGGTACTAAAAAGAGCAGCATGGGCGTGCTTAGCACCTCGTTTGGCAGAAATCCACTTGCGCGCTCTGCGAAAAGCACTATGTGCATGCATAACTTGTGGTTTGGCAGAAAACAACGTCCGCGTCTACCAAAAGATGCATGTGCATGCTTAACAAGTGGTTTGGCACAAACCCATGCCCGTGTGCTAAAAAGAGCAGCATGGGTGTGCTTAGCACGTCGTTTGGCAGAAATCCACGTGCGCGCTCTGCGAAAAGCAGCATGTGCATGCATAACTTGTGGTTTTGCAGAAAACAACCTCCGGGTCAACGAAAAGATGCATGTGCATGCTTAACAAGTGGTTTGGCACAAATCCATGCACGGGTGCTAAAAAGAGCACCATGGGCGTGCTTAGCACGTCGTTTGGCAGAAATCCACTTGCGCGCTCTGCCAAAAGCAGCATGTGCATGCATAACTTGTGGTTTGCAAGAAAACAAATTCCGCGTCTGCCAAAAGATCCATGTGCATGCTTAATAAGTGGTTTGGCACAAACCCATGCGCGTGCGCTAAAAATAGCAGCATGGGCGTGCTTAGCACGTCGTTTGGCAGAAACCCACGTGCGCGCTCTGCGAAAAGCAGCATGTGCATGCATAACTTGTGGTTTTGCAGAAAACAACCTCCGGGTCAACGAAAAGATGCATGTGCATGCTTAACAAGTGGTTTGGCACAAATCCATGCACGGGTGCTAAAAAGAGCAGCATGGGCGTGCTTAGCACGTCGTTTGGCAGAAATCCACTTGCGCGCTCTGCCAAAAGCAGCATGTGCATGCATAACTTGTGGTTTGGAAGAAAACAAATTCCGCGTCTGCCAAAAGATGCATGTGCATGCTTAACAAGTGGTTTGGCACAAACCCATGCGCGTGTGCTAAAAAGAGCAGCATGATCGTGCTTAGCACGTCGTTTGGCAGAAATCCACGTGCGCGCTCTGCCAAAAGCAGCATGTGCATGCATAACTTGTGGTTTTGCAGAAAACAATGTCCGCGTCTACCAAAAGACGCATGTGCATGCTTAACAAGTGGTTTGGCACAAATCCATGCCCGGGTGCTAAAAAGAGCAGCGTGGGCGTGCTTAGCACGTCGCTTGGCAGAAATCCACGTGCGCGCTCTGCCAAAAGCAGCATGTGCATACATAACTTGTGGTTTGGAAGAAAACAACGTCCGCGTCTGCCAAAAGGTGCATATGCATGCTCAACAAGTAGTTTGGTACAAGTCCATGCGCGGGTGCTAAAAAGAGCAGCATGGTCGTGCTTTGCACGGCGTTTGGCAGAAATCCACGTGCGCGCTCTGCCAAAAGCAGCATGTGCATGCATAACTTGTGGTTTAGTAGAAAACAATGTCCGCGTCTACCAAAAGATACATCTGCATGCTTAACAAGTTGTTTGGCACAAATCCATGCGCGGGTGCTAAAAAGAGCAGCATGGGCGTGCTTAGCACGTCGTTTGGTAGAAATCCACGTGCGCGCTCTGCCAGAAGCATCATGTGCATGCATAACTTGTGGTTTTGCAGAAAACAACGTCGGCGTCTACCAAAAGATGCACGGGCAAACTTAACAAGTCGTTTGGCACAAATCCATGCGCGGGTGCTAAAAAGAGCAGCATGGGCGTGTTTAGCACGTCGTTTGGCAGAAATCCACGTGCGCGCTCTGCCAAAAGCAGCATGTGCATGCATAACTTGTGGTTTTGCAGAAAACAACGTCCGCGTCTACCAAAAATGCATGTGCATGCTCAGCAAGTGGTTTGGCACAAATCTATGCGCGGGTGCTAAAAAGAGCAGCATGGGCGTGCTTAGCACCTCGTTTGGCAGAAATCCACTTGCGCGCTCTGCCAAAAGCACTATGTGCATGCATAACTTGTGGTTTGGCAGAAAACAACGTCCGGGTCTACGAAAAGATGCATGTGCATGCTTAACAAGTGGTTTGGTACAAATCCATGCACGGGTGCTAAAAAGAGCACCATGGGCGTGCTTCGCACGTCGTTTGACAGAAATCCACGTGCGCGCTCTGCCAAAAGCAGCATGTGCATGCATAACTTGTGGTTTGGAAGAAAGCAAAGTCCGCGTCTGCCAAAAGATGCATGTGCATGCTTAACAAGTGGTTTGGCTCAAAGCCATGCGCGTGTGCTAAAAAGAGCAGCATGGGCGTGCATAGCACGTCGTTTGGTAGAAATCCACGTGCGCGCTCTGCGAAAAGCAGAATGTGCATGCTTAATTTGTGGTTTTGCAGAAAACAATGTCCGGGTCTACCAAAAGATGCATGTGCATGCTTAACAAGTGATTTGGCACAAATGCATGCGCGGATGCTAAAAAGAGCACCATAGGTGTGCTTAGCACGTCGTTTGGCAGAAATCCGTGTGCGCGCTCTGCCAAAAGCAGCATGTGCATGCATACATTGTGGGTTGGCAGAAAACAACTTCCGCGTCTGCCAAAACATGCATATGCAAGCTTAAAAAGTGGTTTGGCACAAATCCATGCGCGGGTGCTAAAAAGAGCAGCATGGGCGTGCTTAGCACGTCGTTTGGCAGAAATCCACGTGGGTGCTCTGCCAAAAGCAGCATGTGCATGCATAACTTGTGGTTTGGCAGAAAACAACATCCGCTTCTGCAAAAAGATGCATATGCATGCTCAACAAATGGTTTGGCACGAATCCATGCGCTGGTGCTAAAAAGAGCAGCACGGGCGTGCTTAGCACGTCGTTTGGCAGAAATCCACGTGCGCGCTCTGCCAAAAGCAGCATGTGCATGCATAACTTGTGGTTTGGAAGAAAACAACGTCCGCGTCTGCCAAAAGATGCATATGCATGCTCAACAAGTGGTTTGGTACAAATCCATGCGCGGGTGCTAAAAAGAGCAGCATGGGTGTGCTTAGCACGTCGTTTGGCAGAAATCTACGTGCGCGCTCTGCCAAAAGCAGCATGTGCATGCATAACTTGTGGTTTTGCAGAAACCAACGTCCGCGTCTGCCAAAAATGCATGTGCATGCTTAACAAGTGGTTTGGCACAAAGCCATGCGCGTGTGCTAAAAAGAGCAGCATGGGCGTGCTTAGCACGTCGTTTGGTAGACATCCACGCGCGCGCTCTGCGAAAAGCAGCATGTGCATGCTTAATTTGTGGTTTTGCAGAACACAACGTCCGGGTCTACCAAAAGATGCATGTGCATGCTTAACAAGTGGTTTGGCACAAATGCATGCGCGGGTGCTAGAAAGAGCACCATGGGCGTGCTTAGCACGTCGTTTGGCAGAAATCCACGTGCGCGCTCTGCCAAAAGCAGCATGTGCATGCATAACTTGTGGTTTTGCAGAAACCAACGTCCGCGTCTACCAAAAGATGCATGTGCATGCTCAACAAGTGGTTTGGCACAAATCCATGCGCGAGTGCTAAAAAGAGCAGTATGCGCATGCTTAGCACGTCGTTTGGCAGAAATCCACTTGCGCGCTCTGCCAAAAGCAGCATGTGCATGCATAACTTGTGGTTTGGAAGAAAACAAATTCCGCGTCTGCCAAAAGATGCATGTGCATGCTTAACAAGTGGTTTGGCACAAACCCATGCGCGTGTGCTAAAAAGAGCAGCATGATCGTGCTTAGCACGTCGTTTGGCAGAAATCCACGTGCGCGCTCTGCCAAAAGCAGCATGTGCATGCATAACTTGTGGTTTTGCAGAAAACAATGTCCGCGTCTACCAAAAGACGCATGTGCATGCTTAACAAGTGGTTTGGCACAAATCCATGCCCGGGTGCTAAAAAGAGCAGCATGGGCGTGCTTAGCACCTCGTTTGGCAGAAATCCACTTGCGCGCTCTGCCAAAAGCACTATGTGCATGCATAACTTGTGGTTTGGCAGAAAACAACGTCCGCTTCTGCAAAAAGATGCATATGCATGCTCAACAAGTTGTTTGGCACGAATCCATGCGCGGGTGCTAAAAAGAGCGGCATGGGCGTGCTTAGCACGTCGTTTGGCAGAAATCCACGTGCGCGCTCTGCCAAAAGCAGCATGTGCTAGCATAACTTGTGGTTTGGAAGAAAACAACGTCCGCGTCTGCCAAAAGATGCATATGCATGCTCAACAAGTGGTTTGGTACAAATTCATGCGCGGGTGCTAAAGAGAGCAGCATGGGCGTGCTTAGCACGTCGTTTGGCAGAAATCTACGTGCGCGCTCTGCCAAAAGCAGCATGTGCATGCATAACTTGTGGTTTTGCAGAAACCAACGTCCGCGCCTACCAAAAGATGCATGTGCATGCTCAACAAGTGGTTTGGCACAAATTCATGCGCGGGTGCTAAAAAGAGCAGTATGGCGTGCTTATCACGTGGTTTGGCAGAAATCCGTGTGCGCGCTCTGCCAAAAGCAGCATGTGCATGCATACATTGTGGTTTGGCAGAAAACAACTTCCGCGTCTGCCAAAACATGCATATGCAAGCTTAAAAAGTGGTTTGGCACAAATCCATGCGCGGGTGCTAAAAAGAGCAGCATGGGCGTGCTTAGCACCTCGTTTGGCAGAAATCCACGTGGGTGCTCTGCCAAAAGCAGCATGTGCATGCATAACTTGTGCTTTGGCAGAAAACAACATCCGCTTCTGCAAAAAGATGCATATGCATGCTCAACAAGTGGTTTGGCACGAATCCATGCGCGGGTGCTAAAAAGAGCAGCATGGGCGTGATTACCACGTCGTTTGGCAGAAATCCACGTGCGCGCTCTGCCAAAAGCAGCATGTGCTAGCATAACTTGTGGTTTGGAAGAAAACAACGTCCGCGTCTGCCAAAAGATGCATATGCATGCTCAACAAGTGGTTTGGCACAAATCCATGCGCGGGTGCTAAAAAGAGCAGCATGGGCGTGCTTTGCACGGCGTTTGGCAGAAATCCACGTGCGTGCTCTGCCAAAAGCAGCATGTGCATGCATAACTTCTGGTTTAGTAGAAAACAACGTCCGCGTCTACCAAAAGATACATCTGCATGCTTAACAAGTGGTTTGGCACAAATCCATGCGCGGGTGCTAAAAAGAGCAGCATGGGCGTGCTTAGCACGTCGTTTGGTAGAAATCCATGTGCGCGCTCTGCCAGAAGCAGCATGTGCATGCATATCTTGTGGTTTTGCAGAAAACAACGTCGGCGTCTACCAAAAGATGCACGGGCAAGCTTAACAAGTGGTTTGGCACAAATCCATGCGCGGGTGCTAAAAAGAGCAGCATGGGCGTGTTTAGCACGTCATTTGGCAGAAATCCAAGTGCGCGCTCTGCCAAAAGCAGCATGTGCATGCATAACTTGTGGTTTTGCAGAAAACAACGTCCGCGTCTACCAAAAATGCATGTGCATGCTCAACAAGTGGTTTGGCACAAATCTATGCGCGGGTACTAAAAAGAGCAGCATGGGCGTGCTTAGCACCTCGTTTGGCAGAAATCCACTTGCGCGCTCTGCGAAAAGCACTATGTGCATGCATAACTTGTGGTTTGGCAGAAAACAACGTCCGCGTCTACCAAAAGATGCATGTGCATGCTTAACAAGTGGTTTGGCACAAACCCATGCCCGTGTGCTAAAAAGAGCAGCATGGGTGTGCTTAGCACGTCGTTTGGCAGAAATCCACGTGCGCGCTCTGCGAAAAGCAGCATGTGCATGCATAACTTGTGGTTTTGCAGAAAACAACCTCCGGGTCAACGAAAAGATGCATGTGCATGCTTAACAAGTGGTTTGGCACAAATCCATGCACGGGTGCTAAAAAGAGCACCATGGGCGTGCTTAGCACGTCGTTTGGCAGAAATCCACTTGCGCGCTCTGCCAAAAGCAGCATGTGCATGCATAACTTGTGGTTTGCAAGAAAACAAATTCCGCGTCTGCCAAAAGATCCATGTGCATGCTTAATAAGTGGTTTGGCACAAACCCATGCGCGTGCGCTAAAAATAGCAGCATGGGCGTGCTTAGCACGTCGTTTGGCAGAAACCCACGTGCGCGCTCTGCGAAAAGCAGCATGTGCATGCATAACTTGTGGTTTTGCAGAAAACAACCTCCGGGTCAACGAAAAGATGCATGTGCATGCTTAACAAGTGGTTTGGCACAAATCCATGCACGGGTGCTAAAAAGAGCAGCATGGGCGTGCTTAGCACGTCGTTTGGCAGAAATCCACTTGCGCGCTCTGCCAAAAGCAGCATGTGCATGCATAACTTGTGGTTTGGAAGAAAACAAATTCCGCGTCTGCCAAAAGATGCATGTGCATGCTTAACAAGTGGTTTGGCACAAACCCATGCGCGTGTGCTAAAAAGAGCAGCATGATCGTGCTTAGCACGTCGTTTGGCAGAAATCCACGTGCGCGCTCTGCCAAAAGCAGCATGTGCATGCATAACTTGTGGTTTTGCAGAAAACAATGTCCGCGTCTACCAAAAGACGCATGTGCATGCTTAACAAGTGGTTTGGCACAAATCCATGCCCGGGTGCTAAAAAGAGCAGCGTGGGCGTGCTTAGCACGTCGCTTGGCAGAAATCCACGTGCGCGCTCTGCCAAAAGCAGCATGTGCATACATAACTTGTGGTTTGGAAGAAAACAACGTCCGCGTCTGCCAAAAGGTGCATATGCATGCTCAACAAGTAGTTTGGTACAAGTCCATGCGCGGGTGCTAAAAAGAGCAGCATGGTCGTGCTTTGCACGGCGTTTGGCAGAAATCCACGTGCGCGCTCTGCCAAAAGCAGCATGTGCATGCATAACTTGTGGTTTAGTAGAAAACAATGTCCGCGTCTACCAAAAGATACATCTGCATGCTTAACAAGTTGTTTGGCACAAATCCATGCGCGGGTGCTAAAAAGAGCAGCATGGGCGTGCTTAGCACGTCGTTTGGTAGAAATCCACGTGCGCGCTCTGCCAGAAGCATCATGTGCATGCATAACTTGTGGTTTTGCAGAAAACAACGTCGGCGTCTACCAAAAGATGCACGGGCAAACTTAACAAGTCGTTTGGCACAAATCCATGCGCGGGTGCTAAAAAGAGCAGCATGGGCGTGTTTAGCACGTCGTTTGGCAGAAATCCACGTGCGCGCTCTGCCAAAAGCAGCATGTGCATGCATAACTTGTGGTTTTGCAGAAAACAACGTCCGCGTCTACCAAAAATGCATGTGCATGCTCAGCAAGTGGTTTGGCACAAATCTATGCGCGGGTGCTAAAAAGAGCAGCATGGGCGTGCTTAGCACCTCGTTTGGCAGAAATCCACTTGCGCGCTCTGCCAAAAGCACTATGTGCATGCATAACTTGTGGTTTGGCAGAAAACAACGTCCGGGTCTACGAAAAGATGCATGTGCATGCTTAACAAGTGGTTTGGTACAAATCCATGCACGGGTGCTAAAAAGAGCACCATGGGCGTGCTTCGCACGTCGTTTGACAGAAATCCACGTGCGCGCTCTGCCAAAAGCAGCATGTGCATGCATAACTTGTGGTTTGGAAGAAAGCAAAGTCCGCGTCTGCCAAAAGATGCATGTGCATGCTTAACAAGTGGTTTGGCTCAAAGCCATGCGCGTGTGCTAAAAAGAGCAGCATGGGCGTGCATAGCACGTCGTTTGGTAGAAATCCACGTGCGCGCTCTGCGAAAAGCAGAATGTGCATGCTTAATTTGTGGTTTTGCAGAAAACAATGTCCGGGTCTACCAAAAGATGCATGTGCATGCTTAACAAGTGATTTGGCACAAATGCATGCGCGGATGCTAAAAAGAGCACCATAGGTGTGCTTAGCACGTCGTTTGGCAGAAATCCGTGTGCGCGCTCTGCCAAAAGCAGCATGTGCATGCATACATTGTGGGTTGGCAGAAAACAACTTCCGCGTCTGCCAAAACATGCATATGCAAGCTTAAAAAGTGGTTTGGCACAAATCCATGCGCGGGTGCTAAAAAGAGCAGCATGGGCGTGCTTAGCACGTCGTTTGGCAGAAATCCACGTGGGTGCTCTGCCAAAAGCAGCATGTGCATGCATAACTTGTGGTTTGGCAGAAAACAACATCCGCTTCTGCAAAAAGATGCATATGCATGCTCAACAAATGGTTTGGCACGAATCCATGCGCTGGTGCTAAAAAGAGCAGCACGGGCGTGCTTAGCACGTCGTTTGGCAGAAATCCACGTGCGCGCTCTGCCAAAAGCAGCATGTGCATGCATAACTTGTGGTTTGGAAGAAAACAACGTCCGCGTCTGCCAAAAGATGCATATGCATGCTCAACAAGTGGTTTGGTACAAATCCATGCGCGGGTGCTAAAAAGAGCAGCATGGGTGTGCTTAGCACGTCGTTTGGCAGAAATCTACGTGCGCGCTCTGCCAAAAGCAGCATGTGCATGCATAACTTGTGGTTTTGCAGAAACCAACGTCCGCGTCTGCCAAAAATGCATGTGCATGCTTAACAAGTGGTTTGGCACAAAGCCATGCGCGTGTGCTAAAAAGAGCAGCATGGGCGTGCTTAGCACGTCGTTTGGTAGACATCCACGCGCGCGCTCTGCGAAAAGCAGCATGTGCATGCTTAATTTGTGGTTTTGCAGAACACAACGTCCGGGTCTACCAAAAGATGCATGTGCATGCTTAACAAGTGGTTTGGCACAAATGCATGCGCGGGTGCTAGAAAGAGCACCATGGGCGTGCTTAGCACGTCGTTTGGCAGAAATCCACGTGCGCGCTCTGCCAAAAGCAGCATGTGCATGCATAACTTGTGGTTTTGCAGAAACCAACGTCCGCGTCTACCAAAAGATGCATGTGCATGCTCAACAAGTGGTTTGGCACAAATCCATGCGCGAGTGCTAAAAAGAGCAGTATGCGCATGCTTAGCACGTCGTTTGGCAGAAATCCACTTGCGCGCTCTGCCAAAAGCAGCATGTGCATGCATAACTTGTGGTTTGGAAGAAAACAAATTCCGCGTCTGCCAAAAGATGCATGTGCATGCTTAACAAGTGGTTTGGCACAAACCCATGCGCGTGTGCTAAAAAGAGCAGCATGATCGTGCTTAGCACGTCGTTTGGCAGAAATCCACGTGCGCGCTCTGCCAAAAGCAGCATGTGCATGCATAACTTGTGGTTTTGCAGAAAACAATGTCCGCGTCTACCAAAAGACGCATGTGCATGCTTAACAAGTGGTTTGGCACAAATCCATGCCCGGGTGCTAAAAAGAGCAGCATGGGCGTGCTTAGCACCTCGTTTGGCAGAAATCCACTTGCGCGCTCTGCCAAAAGCACAATGTGCATGCATAACTTGTGGTTTGGCAGAAAACAACGTCCGCGTCTACGAAAAGATGCATGTGCATGCTTAACAAGTGGTTTGGTACAAATCCATGCACGGGTGCTAAAAAGAGCACCATGGGCGTGCTTCGCACGTCGTTTGACAGAAATCCACGTGCGCGCTCTGCCAAAAGCAGCATGTGCATGCATAACTTGTGGTTTGGAAGAAAGCAAAGTCCGCGTCTGCCAAAAGATGCATGTGCATGCTTAACAAGTGGTTTGGCTCAAAGCCATGCGCGTGTGCTAAAAAGAGCAGCATGGGCGTGCATAGCACGTCGTTTGGTAGAAATCCACGTGCGCGCTCTGCGAAAAGCAGAATGTGCATGCTTAATTTGTGGTTTTGCAGAAAACAATGTCCGGGTCTACCAAAAGATGCATGTGCATGCTTAACAAGTGATTTGGCACAAATGCATGCGCGGATGCTAAAAAGAGCACCATAGGCGTGCTTAGCACGTCGTTTGGCAGAAATCCGTGTGCGCGCTCTGCCAAAAGCAGCATGTGCATGCATACATTGTGGGTTGGCAGAAAACAACTTCCGCGTCTGCCAAAACATGCATATGCAAGCTTAAAAAGTGGTTTGGCACAAATCCATGCGCGGGTGCTAAAAAGAGCAGCATGGGCGTGCTTAGCACGTCGTTTGGCAGAAATCTACGTGCGCGCTCTGCCAAAAGCAGCATGTGCATGCATAACTTGTGGTTTTGCAGAAAACAACGTCCGCGTCTACCAAAAATGCATGTGCATGCTTAACAAGTGGTTTGGCACAAAGCCATGCGCGTGTGCTAAAAAGAGCAGCATGGGCGTGCTTAGCACGTCGTTTGGTAGACATCCACGCGCGCGCTCTGCGAAAAGCAGCATGTGCATGCTTAATTTGTGGTTTTGCAGAAAACAACGTCCGGGTCTACCAAAAGATGCATGTGCATGCTTAACAAGTGGTTTGGCACAAATGCATGCGCGGGTGCTAAAAAGAGCACCATGGGCGTGCTTAGCACGTCGTTTGGCAGAAATCCACGTGCGCGCTCTGCCAAAAGCAACATGTGCATGCATAACTTGTGGTTTTGCAGAAACCAACGTCCGCGTCTACCAAAAGATGCATGTGCATGCTCAACAAGTGGTTTGGCACAAATCCATGCGCGAGTGCTAAAAAGAGCAGTATGCGCATGCTTAGCACGTCGTGTGGCAGAAATCCACGTGCGCGCTCTGCCAAAAGCAGCATGTGTATACATAACTTGTGGTTTTGCAGAAAACAATGTCCGCGTCTACCAAAAGATGCATGTGCATGCTTAACAAGTGGTCTGGCACAAATCCATGCGCGGGTGCTAAAAAGAGCAGTTGGGCGTGCTTAGCACGTCGTTTGGTAGAAATCCACGTGCGTGCTCTGCCAAAAGCAGCATGTGTATGCATAACTTGTGGTTTTGCAGAAAACGTACGCGTCTACCAAAAGATGCATATGCATGTTCAACAAGTAGTTTGGTACAAATCCATGCGCGGGAGCTAAAAAGAGCAGCATGGGCGTGCTTTGCACGGCGTTTGGCAGAAATCCACGTGGGCGCTCTGCCAAAAGCAGCATGTGCATGCATAACTTGTGGTTTAGTAGAAAACAACGTCCGCGTCTACCAAAAGATACATCTGCATGCTTAACAAGTGGTTTGGCACAAATCCATGCGCGGGTGCTAAAAAGAGCAGCATGCGCATGCTTAGCACGTCGTTTGGCAGAAATCCACGTGCGCGCTCTGCCAAAAGCAGCATGTGCATGCATAACTTGTGGTTTTACAGAAACCAACGTCCGCGCCTACCAAAAGATGCATGTGCATGCTCAACAAGTGGTTTGGCACAAATTCATGCGCGGGTGCTAAAAAGAGCAGTATGGCGCGCTTAGCACGTCGTTTGGCAGAAATCCGTGTGCGCGCTCTGCCAAAAGCAGCATGTGCATGCATACATTGTGGGTTGGCAGAAAACTTCCGCGTCTGCCAAAACATGCATATGCAAGCTTAAAAAGTGGTTGGGCACAAATCCAGGCGTGGGTGCTAAAGAGAGCAGCATGGGCGTGCTTAGCACGTCGTTTGGCAGAAATCCACGTGGGTGCTCTGCCAAAAGCAGCATGTGCATGCATAACTTGTGGTTTGGCAGAAAACAACATCCGCTTCTGCAAAAAGATGCATATGCATGCTCAACAAGTGGTTTGGCACGAATCCATGCGCGGCTGCTAAAAAGAGCAGCATAGGCGTGCTTAGCACGTCGTTTGGTAGAAATCCACGTGCGCGCTCTGCGAAAAGCAGCATGTGCATGCTTAATTTGTGGTTTTGCAGAAAACAACGTCCGGGTCTACCAAAAGATGCATGTGCATGCTTAACAAGTGGTTTGGCACAAATGCATGCGCGGGTGCTAAAAAGAGCACCATGGGCGTGCTTAGCACGTCGTTTGGCAGAAATCCACGTGCGCGCTCTGCCAAAAGCAGCATGTGCATGCATAACTTGTGGTTTTGCAGAAACCAACGTCCGCGTCTACCAAAAGATGCATGTGCATGCTCAACAAGTGGTTTGGCACAAATCCATGCGCGGGTGCTAAAAAGAGCAGTATGGTCGTGCTTAGCACGTCGTTTGGCAGAAATCCACGTGCGCGCTCTGCCAAAAGCAGCATGTGTATACATAACTTGTGGTTTTGCAGAAAACAATGTCCGCGTCTACCAAAAGATGCATGTGCATGCTTAACAAGTGGTTTGGCACAAATCCATGCGCGGGTGCTAAAAAGAGCAGCATGGGCGTGCTTAGCACTTCGTTTGGTAGAAATCCACGTGCGCGCTCTGCCAGAAGCAGGATGTGCATGCATAACTTGTGGTTTTGCAGAAAACAACGTCGGCGTCTACCAAAAGATGCATGTGCATGCTTAACAAGTGGTTTGGCACAAATGCATGCGCGGGTGCTAAAAAGAGCACCAAGGGCGTGCTTAGCACGTCGTTTGGCAGAAATCCACGTGCGTGCTCTGCCAAAAGCAGCATGTGTATGCATAACTTGTGGTTTTGCAGAAAACGTACGCGTCTACCAAAAGATGCATATGCATGTTCAACAAGTAGTTTGGTACAAATCCATGCGCGGGAGCTAAAAAGAGCAGCATGGGCGTGCTTTGCACGGCGTTTGGCAGAAATCCACGTGGGCGCTCTGCCAAAAGCAGCATGTGCATGCATAACTTGTGGTTTAGTAGAAAACAACGTCCGCGTCTACCAAAAGATACATCTGCATGCTTAACAAGTGGTCTGGCACAAATCCATGCGCGGGTGCTAAAAAGAGCAGCATGGGCGTGCTTTGCACGTCGTTTGGCAGAAATCCACATGCGCGCTCTGCCAAAAGCAGCATGTGCATGCATAACTTGTGGTTTTACAGAAACCAACGTCCGCGCCTACCAAAAGATGCATGTGCATGCTCAACAAGTGGTTTGGCACAAATTCATGCGCGGGTGCTAAAAAGAGCAGTATGGCGCGCTAAGCACGTCGTTTGGCAGAAATCCGTGTGCGCGCTCTGCCAAAAGCAGCATGTGCATGCATACATTGTGGTTTGGCAGAAAACTTCCGCGTCTGCCAAAACATGCATATGCAAGCTTAAAAAGTGGTTTGGCACAAATCCATGCGCGGGTGCTAAAAAGAGCAGCATGGGCGTGCTTAGCACGTCGTTTGGCAGAAATCCACGTGGGTGCTCTGCCAAAAGCAGCATGTGCATGCATAACTTGTGGTTTGGCAGAAAACAACATCCGCTTCTGCAAAAAGATGCATATGCATGCTCAACAAGTGGTTTGGCACGAATCCATGCGCGGGTGCTAAAAAGAGCAGCATGGGCGTGCTTAGCGCGTCGTTTGGTAGAAATCCACGTGCGCGCTCTGCGAAAAGCAGCATGTGCATGCTTAATTTGTGGTTTTGCAGAAAACAACGTCCGGGTCTACCAAAAGATGCATGTGCATGCTTAACAAGTGGTTTGGCACAAATGCATGCGCGGGTACTAAAAAGAGCACCATGGGCGTGCTTAGCACGTCGTTTGGCAGAAATCCACGTGCGCGCTCTGCCAAAAGCAGCATGTGCATGCATAACTTGTGGTTTTGCAGAAACCAACGTCCGCGTCTACCAAAAGCTGCATGTGCATGCTCAACAAGTGGTTTGGCACAAATCCATGCGCGGGTGCTAAAAAGAGCAGTATGGTCGTGCTTAGCACGTCGTTTGGCAGAAATCCACGTGCGCGCTCTGCCAAAAGCAGCATGTGTATACATAACTTGTGGTTTTGCAGAAAACAATGTCCGCGTCTACCAAAAGATGCATGTGATATGCTTAACAAGTGGTTTGGCACAAATCCATGCGCGGGTGCTAAAAAGAGCAGCATGGGCGTGCTTAGCACTTCGTTTGGTAGAAATCCACGTGCGCGCTCTGCCAGAAGCAGCATGTGCATGCATAACTTGTGGTTTTGCAGAAAACAACGTCGGCGTCTACCAAAAGATGCATGTGCATGCTTAACAAGTGGTTTGGCACAAATGCATGCGCGGGTGCTAAAAAGAGCACCAAGGGCGTGCTTAGCACGTCGTTTGGCAGAAATCCACGTGCGCGCTCTGCCAAAAGCAGCATGTGCATGCATAACTTGTGGTTTTGCAGAAACCAACGTCCGCGTCTACCAAAAGATGCATGTGCATGCTCAACAAGTGGTTTGGCAAAAAACTATGCGCGGGTGCTGGAAAGAGCAGCATGGGCGTGCTTAGCACCTCGTTTGGCAGAAATCCACTTGCGCGCTCTGCCAAAAGCACTATGTGCATGCATAGCTTGTGGTTTGGCAGAAAACAACGTCCGCGTCTACCAAAAGATGCATGTGCATGCTTAACAAGTGGTTTGGCACAAACCCATGCGCGTGTGCTAAAAAGAGCAGCATGGGTGTGCTTAGCACGTCGTTTGGCAGAAATCCACGTGCGCGCTCTGCGAAAAGCAGCATGTGCATGCATAACTTGTGGTTTTGCAGAAAACAACGTCCGGGTCTACGAAAGATGCATGTGCATGCTTAACAAGTGGTTTGGCACAAATCCATGCGCGGGTGCTAAAAAGAGCAGCGTGGGTGTGCTTAGCACGTCGTTTCGCAGAAATCCACGCGCGTGGTCTGCCAAAAGCAGCGTGCGCATGCATAGCTTGTGTTTTTGCAGAAAACAACGTCCGGGTCTGCGAAGAGATGCATGTGCATGCTTAACAAGTGGTTTGGCACAAATCCATGCACGGGTGCTAAAAAGAGCAGTATGGGCGTGCTTAGCACTCGTTTGGCAGAAATCCACTTGCGCGCTCTGCCAAAAGCAGCATGTGCATGCATAACTTGTGGTTTGGAAGAAAACAAATTCCGCGTCTGCCAAAAGATGCATGTGCATGCTTGACAAGTGGTTTGGCACAAACCCATGCGCGTGTGCTAAAAAGAGCAGCATGGGCGTGCTTAGCACGTCGTTTGGCAGAAATCCACGTGCGCGCTCCGCGAAAAGCAGCATGTGCATGCATAACTTGTGGTTTTGCAGAAAACAACGTCCGGGTCTACGAAAAGATGCATGTGCATGCTTAACAAGTGGTTTGGCACAAATCCATGCATGGGTGCTAAAAAGAGCACCATGGGCGTGCTTAGCACGTCGTTTGGCAGAAATCAACGTGCGCGCTCTGCCAAAAGCAGCATGTGCATGCATAACTTGTGGTTTTGCAGAAAACAATGTCCGCGTCTACCAAAAGATGCATGTGCATGGTTAACAAGTGGTTTGGCACAAATCCATGCCCGGGTGCTAAAAAGAGCAGCGTGGGCGTGCTTAGCACGTCGCTTGGCAGAAATCCACGTGCGCGCTCTGCCAAAAGCAGCATGTGCATGCATAACTTGTGGGTTGGAAGAAAACAACGTCCGCGTCTGCCAAAAGGTGCATATGCATGCTCAACAAGTAGTTTGGTACAAATCCATGCGCGGGTGCTAAAAAGAGCTGCATGGGCGTGCTTTGCACGGCGTTTGGCAGAAATCCACGTGCGCGCCATGCCAAAAGCAGCATGTGCATGCATAACTTGTGGTTTAGTAGAAAACAACGTCCGCGTCTACCAAAAGATACATCTGCATGCTTAACAAGTGGTTTGGCACAAATCCATGCGCGGGTGCTAAAAAGAGCAGCATGGGCGTGCTTAGCACGTCGTTTGGTAGAAATCCACGTGCGCGCTCTGCCAGAAGCAGCATGTGCATGCATAACTTGTGGTTTTGCAGAAAACAACGTCGGCGTCTACCAAAAGATGCACGGGCAAGCTTAACAAGTGGTTTGGCACAAATCCATGCGCGGGTGCTAAAAAGAGCAGCATGGGCGTGTTTAGCACGTCGTTTGGCAGAAATCCACGTGCGCGCTCTGCCAAAAGCAGCATGTGCATGCATAACTTGTGGTTTGGAAGAAAACAACGTCCGCGTCTACCAAAAATGCATGTGCATGCTCAACAAGGGGTTTGGCACAAATCTATGTGCGGGTGCTAAAAAGAGCAGCATGGGCGTGCTTAGCACCTCGTTTGGCAGAAATCCACTTGCGCGCTCTGCCAAAAGCACTATGTGCATGCATAACTTGTGGTTTGGCAGCAAACCACGTCCGCGTCTACCAAAGATGCATGTGCATGCTTAACAAGTGGTTTGGCACAAACCCATGCGCGTGTGCTAAAAAGAGCAGCATGGGTGTGCTTAGCACGTCGTTTGGCAGAAATCCACGTGCGCGCTCTGCGAAAAGCAGCATGTGCATGCATAACATGTGGTTTTGCAGAAAACAACGTCCGTGTCTACGAAAAGATGCATGTGCATGCTTAACAAGTGGTTTGGCACAAATCCATGCACGGGTGCTAAAAAGAGCACCATGGGCGTGCTTCGCACGTCGTTTGGCAGAAATCCACGTGCGCGCTCTGCCAAAAGCAGCATGTGCATGCATAACTTGTGGTTTTGCAGAAAACAACGTCCGGGTCTACGAAAAGATGCATGTGCATGCTTAACAAGTGATTTGGCACAAATGCATGCGCGGGTGCTAAAAAGAGCACCATGGGCGTGCTTAGCACGTCGTTTGGCAGAAATCCACGTGCGCGCTCTGCCAAAAGCAGCATGTGCATGCATAACTTGTGGTTTTGCAGAAACCAACGTCCGCGCCTACCAAAAGATGCATGTGCATGCTCAACAAGTGGTTTGGCACAAATTCATGCGCGGGTGCTAAAAAGAGTAGTATGGCGTGCTTATCACGTGGTTTGGCAGAAATCCGTGTGCGCGCTCTGCCAAAAGCAGCATGTGCATGCATACATTGTGGTTTGGCAGAAAACAACTTCCGCGTCTGCCAAAACATGCATATGCAAGCTTAAAAAGTGGTTTGGCACAAACCCATGCGCGGGTGCTAAAAAGAGCAGCATGGGCGTGCTTAGCACGTCGTTTGGCAGAAATCCACGTGGGTGCTCTGCCAAAAGCAGCATGTGCATGCATAACTTGTGGTTTGGCAGAAAACAACATCCGCTTCTGCAAAAAGATGCATATGCATGCTCAACAAGTTGTTTGGCACGAATCCATGCGCGGGTGCTAAAAAGAGCGGCATGGGCGTGCTTAGCACGTCGTTTGGCAGAAATCCACGTGCGCGCTCTGCCAAAAGCAGCATGTGCTAGCATAACTTGTGGTTTGGAAGAAAACAACGTCCGCGTCTGCCAAAAGATGCATATGCATGCTCAACAAGTGGTTTGGTACAAATTCATGCGCGGGTGCTAAAAAGAGCAGTATGGTGTGCTTATCACGTGGTTTGGCAGAAATCCGTGTGCTCGCTCTGCCAAAAGCAGCATGTGTATGCATACATTGTGGTTTGGCAGAAAACAACTTCCGCGTCTGCCAAAACATGCATATGCAAGCTTAAAAAGTGGTTTGGCACAAATCCATGCGCGGGTGCTAAAAAGAGCAGCATGGGCGTGCTTAGCACGTCGTTTGGCAGAAATCCACGTGGGTGCTCTGCCAAAAGCAGCATGTGCATGCATAACTTGTGCTTTGGCAGAAAACAACATCCGCTTCTGCAAAAAGATGCATATGCATGCTCAACAAGTGGTTTGGCACGAATCCATGCGCGGGTGCTAAAAAGAGCAGCATGGGCGTGCTTAGCACGTCGTTTGGCAGAAATCCACGTGCGCGCTCTGCCAAAAGCAGCATGTGCTAGCATAACTTGTGGTTTGGAAGAAAACAACGTCCGCGTCTGCCAAAAGATGCATATGCATGCTCAACAAGTGGTTTGGTACAAATTCATGCGCGGGTGCTAAAAAGAGCAGCATGGGCGTGCTTAGCACGTCGTTTGGCAGGAATCTACGTGCGCGCTCTGCCAAAAGCAGCATGTGCATGCATAACTTGTGGTTTTGCAGAAAACAACGTCCGCGTCTACCAAAAATGCATGTGCATGCTTAACAAGTGGTTTGGCACAAAGCCATGCGCGGGTGCTAAAAAGAGCAGCATGGGCGTGCTTAGCACTTCGTTTGGTAGAAATCCACGTGCGCGCTCTGCCAGAAGCAGCATGTGCATGCATAACTTGTGGTTTTGCAGAAAACAACGTCGGCGTCTACCAAAAGATGCATGTGCATGCTTAACAAGTGGTTTGGCACAAATGCATGCGCGGGTGCTAAAAAGAGCACCAAGGGCGTGCTTAGCACGTCGTTTGGCAGAAATCCACGTGCGCGCTCTGCCAAAAGCAGCATGTGCATGCATAACTTGTGGTTTTGCAGAAACCAACGTCCGCGTCTACCAAAAGATGCATGTGCATGCTCAACAAGTGGTTTGGCAAGAAACTATGCGCGGGTGCTAAAAAGAGCAGCATGGGCGTGCTTAGCACCTCGTTTGGCAGAAATCCACTTGCGCGCTCTGCCAAAAGCACTATGTGCATGCATAGCTTGTGGCTTGGCAGAAAACAACGTCCGCGTCTACCAAAAGATGCATGTGCATGCTTAACAAGTGGTTTGGCACAAACCCATGCGCGTGTGCTAAAAAGAGCAGCATGGGTGTGCTTAGCACGTCGTTTGGCAGAAATCCACGTGCGCGCTCTGCGAAAAGCAGCATGTGCATGCATAACTTGTGGTTTTGCAGAAAACAACGTCCGGGTCTACGAAAAGATGCATGTGCATGCTTAACAAGTGGTTTGGCACAAATCCATGCGCGGGTGCTAAAAAGAGCAGCGTGGGTGTGCTTAGCACGTCGTTTCGCAGAAATCCACGCGCGTGGTCTGCCAACAGCAGCGTGTGCATGCATAGCTTGTGGTTTTGCAGAAAACAACGTCCGGGTCTGCGAAGAGATGCATGTGCATGCTTAACAAGTGGTTTGGCACAAATCCATGCACGGGTGCTAAATAGAGCCGTATGGGCGTGCTTAGCACGTCGTTTGGCAGAAATCCACGTGCGCGCTCTGCCAAAAGCAGCATGTGTATACATAACTTGTGGTTTTGCAGAAAACAATGTCCGCGTCTACCAAAAGATGCATGTGATATGCTTAACAAGTGGTTTGGCACAAATCCATGCGCGGGTGCTAAAAAGAGCAGCATGGGCGTGCTTAGCACTTCGTTTGGTAGAAATCCACGTGCGCGCTCTGCCAGAAGCAGCATGTGCATGCATAACTTGTGGTTTTGCAGAAAACAACGTCGGCGTCTACCAAAAGATGCATGTGCATGCTTAACAAGTGGTTTGGCACAAATGCATGCGCGGGTGCTAAAAAGAGCACCAAGGGCGTGCTTAGCACGTCGTTTGGCAGAAATCCACGTGCGCGCTCTGCCAAAAGCAGCATGTGCATGCATAACTTGTGGTTTTGCAGAAACCAACGTCCGCGTCTACCAAAAGATGCATGTGCATGCTCAACAAGTGGTTTGGCAAGAAACTATGCGCGGGTGCTAAAAAGAGCAGCATGGGCGTGCTTAGCACCTCGTTTGGCAGAAATCCACTTGCGCGCTCTGCCAAAAGCACTATGTGCATGCATAGCTTGTGGCTTGGCAGAAAACAACGTCCGCGTCTACCAAAAGATGCATGTGCATGCTTAACAAGTGGTTTGGCACAAACCCATGCGCGTGTGCTAAAAAGAGCAGCATGGGTGTGCTTAGCACGTCGTTTGGCAGAAATCCACGTGCGCGCTCTGCGAAAAGCAGCATGTGCATGCATAACTTGTGGTTTTGCAGAAAACAACGTCCGGGTCTACGAAAAGATGCATGTGCATGCTTAACAAGTGGTTTGGCACAAATCCATGCGCGGGTGCTAAAAAGAGCAGCGTGGGTGTGCTTAGCACGTCGTTTCGCAGAAATCCACGCGCGTGGTCTGCCAACAGCAGCGTGTGCATGCATAGCTTGTGGTTTTGCAGAAAACAACGTCCGGGTCTGCGAAGAGATGCATGTGCATGCTTAACAAGTGGTTTGGCACAAATCCATGCACGGGTGCTAAATAGAGCCGTATGGGCGTGCTTAGCACGTCGTTTGGCAGAAATCCACGTGCGCGCTCTGCCAAAAGCAGCATGTGTATACATAACTTGTGGTTTTGCAGAAAACAATGTCCGCGTCTACCAAAAGATGCATGTGATATGCTTAACAAGTGGTTTGGCACAAATCCATGCGCGGGTGCTAAAAAGAGCAGCATGGGCGTGCTTAGCACTTCGTTTGGTAGAAATCCACGTGCGCGCTCTGCCAGAAGCAGCATGTGCATGCATAACTTGTGGTTTTGCAGAAAACAACGTCGGCGTCTACCAAAAGATGCATGTGCATGCTTAACAAGTGGTTTGGCACAAATGCATGCGCGGGTGCTAAAAAGAGCACCAAGGGCGTGCTTAGCACGTCGTTTGGCAGAAATCCACGTGCGCGCTCTGCCAAAAGCAGCATGTGCATGCATAACTTGTGGTTTTGCAGAAACCAACGTCCGCGTCTACCAAAAGATGCATGTGCATGCTCAACAAGTGGTTTGGCAAAAAACTATGCGCGGGTGCTGGAAAGAGCAGCATGGGCGTGCTTAGCACCTCGTTTGGCAGAAATCCACTTGCGCGCTCTGCCAAAAGCACTATGTGCATGCATAGCTTGTGGTTTGGCAGAAAACAACGTCCGCGTCTACCAAAAGATGCATGTGCATGCTTAACAAGTGGTTTGGCACAAACCCATGCGCGTGTGCTAAAAAGAGCAGCATGGGTGTGCTTAGCACGTCGTTTGGCAGAAATCCACGTGCGCGCTCTGCGAAAAGCAGCATGTGCATGCATAACTTGTGGTTTTGCAGAAAACAACGTCCGGGTCTACGAAAAGATGCATGTGCATGCTTAACAAGTGGTTTGGCACAAATCCATGCGCGGGTGCTAAAAAGAGCAGCGTGGGTGTGCTTAGCACGTCGTTTCGCAGAAATCCACGCGCGTGGTCTGCCAAAAGCAGCGTGCGCATGCATAGCTTGTGTTTTTGCAGAAAACAACGTCCGGGTCTGCGAAGAGATGCATGTGCATGCTTAACAAGTGGTTTGGCACAAATCCATGCACGGGTGCTAAAAAGAGCAGTATGGGCGTGCTTAGCACTCGTTTGGCAGAAATCCACTTGCGCGCTCTGCCAAAAGCAGCATGTGCATGCATAACTTGTGGTTTGGAAGAAAACAAATTCCGCGTCTGCCAAAAGATGCATGTGCATGCTTGACAAGTGGTTTGGCACAAACCCATGCGCGTGTGCTAAAAAGAGCAGCATGGGCGTGCTTAGCACGTCGTTTGGCAGAAATCCACGTGCGCGCTCCGCGAAAAGCAGCATGTGCATGCATAACTTGTGGTTTTGCAGAAAACAACGTCCGGGTCTACGAAAAGATGCATGTGCATGCTTAACAAGTGGTTTGGCACAAATCCATGCATGGGTGCTAAAAAGAGCACCATGGGCGTGCTTAGCACGTCGTTTGGCAGAAATCAACGTGCGCGCTCTGCCAAAAGCAGCATGTGCATGCATAACTTGTGGTTTTGCAGAAAACAATGTCCGCGTCTACCAAAAGATGCATGTGCATGGTTAACAAGTGGTTTGGCACAAATCCATGCCCGGGTGCTAAAAAGAGCAGCGTGGGCGTGCTTAGCACGTCGCTTGGCAGAAATCCACGTGCGCGCTCTGCCAAAAGCAGCATGTGCATGCATAACTTGTGGGTTGGAAGAAAACAACGTCCGCGTCTGCCAAAAGGTGCATATGCATGCTCAACAAGTAGTTTGGTACAAATCCATGCGCGGGTGCTAAAAAGAGCTGCATGGGCGTGCTTTGCACGGCGTTTGGCAGAAATCCACGTGCGCGCCATGCCAAAAGCAGCATGTGCATGCATAACTTGTGGTTTAGTAGAAAACAACGTCCGCGTCTACCAAAAGATACATCTGCATGCTTAACAAGTGGTTTGGCACAAATCCATGCGCGGGTGCTAAAAAGAGCAGCATGGGCGTGCTTAGCACGTCGTTTGGTAGAAATCCACGTGCGCGCTCTGCCAGAAGCAGCATGTGCATGCATAACTTGTGGTTTTGCAGAAAACAACGTCGGCGTCTACCAAAAGATGCACGGGCAAGCTTAACAAGTGGTTTGGCACAAATCCATGCGCGGGTGCTAAAAAGAGCAGCATGGGCGTGTTTAGCACGTCGTTTGGCAGAAATCCACGTGCGCGCTCTGCCAAAAGCAGCATGTGCATGCATAACTTGTGGTTTGGAAGAAAACAACGTCCGCGTCTACCAAAAATGCATGTGCATGCTCAACAAGGGGTTTGGCACAAATCTATGTGCGGGTGCTAAAAAGAGCAGCATGGGCGTGCTTAGCACCTCGTTTGGCAGAAATCCACTTGCGCGCTCTGCCAAAAGCACTATGTGCATGCATAACTTGTGGTTTGGCAGCAAACCACGTCCGCGTCTACCAAAGATGCATGTGCATGCTTAACAAGTGGTTTGGCACAAACCCATGCGCGTGTGCTAAAAAGAGCAGCATGGGTGTGCTTAGCACGTCGTTTGGCAGAAATCCACGTGCGCGCTCTGCGAAAAGCAGCATGTGCATGCATAACATGTGGTTTTGCAGAAAACAACGTCCGTGTCTACGAAAAGATGCATGTGCATGCTTAACAAGTGGTTTGGCACAAATCCATGCACGGGTGCTAAAAAGAGCACCATGGGCGTGCTTCGCACGTCGTTTGGCAGAAATCCACGTGCGCGCTCTGCCAAAAGCAGCATGTGCATGCATAACTTGTGGTTTTGCAGAAAACAACGTCCGGGTCTACGAAAAGATGCATGTGCATGCTTAACAAGTGATTTGGCACAAATGCATGCGCGGGTGCTAAAAAGAGCACCATGGGCGTGCTTAGCACGTCGTTTGGCAGAAATCCACGTGCGCGCTCTGCCAAAAGCAGCATGTGCATGCATAACTTGTGGTTTTGCAGAAACCAACGTCCGCGCCTACCAAAAGATGCATGTGCATGCTCAACAAGTGGTTTGGCACAAATTCATGCGCGGGTGCTAAAAAGAGTAGTATGGCGTGCTTATCACGTGGTTTGGCAGAAATCCGTGTGCGCGCTCTGCCAAAAGCAGCATGTGCATGCATACATTGTGGTTTGGCAGAAAACAACTTCCGCGTCTGCCAAAACATGCATATGCAAGCTTAAAAAGTGGTTTGGCACAAACCCATGCGCGGGTGCTAAAAAGAGCAGCATGGGCGTGCTTAGCACGTCGTTTGGCAGAAATCCACGTGGGTGCTCTGCCAAAAGCAGCATGTGCATGCATAACTTGTGGTTTGGCAGAAAACAACATCCGCTTCTGCAAAAAGATGCATATGCATGCTCAACAAGTTGTTTGGCACGAATCCATGCGCGGGTGCTAAAAAGAGCGGCATGGGCGTGCTTAGCACGTCGTTTGGCAGAAATCCACGTGCGCGCTCTGCCAAAAGCAGCATGTGCTAGCATAACTTGTGGTTTGGAAGAAAACAACGTCCGCGTCTGCCAAAAGATGCATATGCATGCTCAACAAGTGGTTTGGTACAAATTCATGCGCGGGTGCTAAAAAGAGCAGTATGGTGTGCTTATCACGTGGTTTGGCAGAAATCCGTGTGCTCGCTCTGCCAAAAGCAGCATGTGTATGCATACATTGTGGTTTGGCAGAAAACAACTTCCGCGTCTGCCAAAACATGCATATGCAAGCTTAAAAAGTGGTTTGGCACAAATCCATGCGCGGGTGCTAAAAAGAGCAGCATGGGCGTGCTTAGCACGTCGTTTGGCAGAAATCCACGTGGGTGCTCTGCCAAAAGCAGCATGTGCATGCATAACTTGTGCTTTGGCAGAAAACAACATCCGCTTCTGCAAAAAGATGCATATGCATGCTCAACAAGTGGTTTGGCACGAATCCATGCGCGGGTGCTAAAAAGAGCAGCATGGGCGTGCTTAGCACGTCGTTTGGCAGAAATCCACGTGCGCGCTCTGCCAAAAGCAGCATGTGCTAGCATAACTTGTGGTTTGGAAGAAAACAACGTCCGCGTCTGCCAAAAGATGCATATGCATGCTCAACAAGTGGTTTGGTACAAATTCATGCGCGGGTGCTAAAAAGAGCAGCATGGGCGTGCTTAGCACGTCGTTTGGCAGGAATCTACGTGCGCGCTCTGCCAAAAGCAGCATGTGCATGCATAACTTGTGGTTTTGCAGAAAACAACGTCCGCGTCTACCAAAAATGCATGTGCATGCTTAACAAGTGGTTTGGCACAAAGCCATGCGCGGGTGCTAAAAAGAGCAGCATGGGCGTGCTTAGCACTTCGTTTGGTAGAAATCCACGTGCGCGCTCTGCCAGAAGCAGCATGTGCATGCATAACTTGTGGTTTTGCAGAAAACAACGTCGGCGTCTACCAAAAGATGCATGTGCATGCTTAACAAGTGGTTTGGCACAAATGCATGCGCGGGTGCTAAAAAGAGCACCAAGGGCGTGCTTAGCACGTCGTTTGGCAGAAATCCACGTGCGCGCTCTGCCAAAAGCAGCATGTGCATGCATAACTTGTGGTTTTGCAGAAACCAACGTCCGCGTCTACCAAAAGATGCATGTGCATGCTCAACAAGTGGTTTGGCAAGAAACTATGCGCGGGTGCTAAAAAGAGCAGCATGGGCGTGCTTAGCACCTCGTTTGGCAGAAATCCACTTGCGCGCTCTGCCAAAAGCACTATGTGCATGCATAGCTTGTGGCTTGGCAGAAAACAACGTCCGCGTCTACCAAAAGATGCATGTGCATGCTTAACAAGTGGTTTGGCACAAACCCATGCGCGTGTGCTAAAAAGAGCAGCATGGGTGTGCTTAGCACGTCGTTTGGCAGAAATCCACGTGCGCGCTCTGCGAAAAGCAGCATGTGCATGCATAACTTGTGGTTTTGCAGAAAACAACGTCCGGGTCTACGAAAAGATGCATGTGCATGCTTAACAAGTGGTTTGGCACAAATCCATGCGCGGGTGCTAAAAAGAGCAGCGTGGGTGTGCTTAGCACGTCGTTTCGCAGAAATCCACGCGCGTGGTCTGCCAACAGCAGCGTGTGCATGCATAGCTTGTGGTTTTGCAGAAAACAACGTCCGGGTCTGCGAAGAGATGCATGTGCATGCTTAACAAGTGGTTTGGCACAAATCCATGCACGGGTGCTAAATAGAGCCGTATGGGCGTGCTTAGCACTCGTTTGGCAGAAATACACTTGCGCGCTCTGCCAAAAGCAGCATGTGCATGCATAACTTGTGGTTTGGAAGAAAACAAATTCCGCGTCTGCCAAAAGATGCATGTGCATGCTTGACAAGTGGTTTGGCACAAACCCATGCGCGTGTGCTAAAAAGAGCAGCATGGGCGTGCTTAGCACGTCGCTTGGCAGAAATCCACGTGCGCGCTCCGCGAAAAGCAGCATGTGCATGCATAACTTGTGGTTTTGCAGAAAACAACGTCCGGGTCTACGAAGAGATGCATGTGCATGCTTAACAAGTGGTTTGGCACAAATCCATGCATGGGTGCTAAAAAGAGCACCATGGGCGTGCTTAGCACGTCGTTTGGCAGAAATCGACGTGCGCGCTCTGCCAAAAGCAGCATGTGCATGCATAACTTGTGGTTTTGCAGAAAACAATGTCCGCGTCTACCAAAAGATGCATGTGCATGCTTAACAAGTGGTTTGGCACAAATCCATGCCCGGGTGCTAAAAAGAGCAGCGTGGGCGTGCTTAGCACGTCGCTTGGCAGAAATCCACGTGCGCGCTCTGCCAAAAGCAGCATGTGCATGCATAACTTGTGGGTTGGAAGAAAACAACGTCCACGTCTGCCAAAAGGTGCATATGCATGCTCAACAAGTAGTTTGGTACAAATCCATGCGCGGGTGCAAAAAGAGCTGCATGGGCGTGCTTTGCACGGCGTTTGGCAGAAATCCACGTGCGCGCCATGCCAAAAGCAGCATGTGCATGCATAACTTGTGGTTTAGTAGAAAACAACGTCCGCGTCTACCAAAAGATACATCTGCATGCTTAACAAGTGGTTTGGCACAAATCCATGCGCGGGTGCTAAAAAGAGCAGCATGGGCGTGCTTAGCACGTCGTTTGGTAGAAATCCACGTGCGCGCTCTGCCAGAAGCAGCATGTGCATGCATAACTTCTCGTTTTGCAGAAAACAACGTCGGCGTCTACCAAAAGATGCACGGGCAAGCTTAACAAGTGGTTTGGCACAAATCCATGCGCGGGTGCTAAAAAGAGCAGCATGGGCGTGTTTTTATTTATTTTATTTATTGATACTGTTGACCCTCGCTTGAGGGTCGTTACAGGGAGGGAATACAATGTACAACAATGTACAATTTTGTACAACATACAAAATTCATATATCATAATCATCAAGTTAGCACGTCGTTTGGCAGAAATCCACGTGCGCGCTCTGCCAAAAGCAGCATGTGCATGCATAACTTGTGGTTTGGAAGAAAACAACGTCTGCGTCTACCAAAAATGCATGTGCATGCTTAACAAGTGGTTTGGCACAAACCCATGCGCGTGTGCTAAAAAGAGCAGCATGGGTGTGCTTAGCACGTCGTTTGGCAGAAATCCACGTGCGCGCTCTGCGAAAAGCAGCATGTGCATGCATAACTTGTGGTTTTGCAGAAAACAACGTCCGGGTCTACGAAAAGATGCATGTGCATGCTTAACAAGTGGTTTGGCACAAATCCATGCACGGGTGCTAAAAAGAGCACCATGGGCGTGCTTCGCACGTCGTTTGGCAGAAATCCACGTGCGCGCTCTGCCAAAAGCAGCATGTGCATGCATAACTTGTGGTTTTGCAGAAAACAACGTCCGGGTCTACGAAAAGATCCATGTGCATGCTTAACAAGTGGTTTGGCACAAATGCATGCGCGGGTGCTAAAAAGAGCACCATGGGCGTGCTTTGCACGTCGTTTGGCAGAAATCCACGTGCGCGCTCTGCCAAAAGCAGCATGTGCATGCATAACTTGTGGTTTTGCAGAAACCAACGTCCGCGCCTACCAAAAGATGCATGTGCATGCTCAACAAGTGGTTTGGCACAAATTCATGCGCGGGTGCTAAAAAGAGCAGTATGGCGTGCTTATCACGTGGTTTGGCAGAAATCCGTGTGCGCGCTCTGCCAAAAGCAGCATGTGCATGCATACATTGTGGTTTGGCAGAAAACAACTTCCGCGTCTGCCAAAACATGCATATGCAAGCTTAAAAAGTGGTTTGGCACAAACCCATGCGCGGGTGTTAAAAAGAGCAGCATGGGCGTGCTTAGCACGTCGTTTGGCAGAAATCCACGTGGGTGCTCTGCCAAAAGCAGCATGTGCATGCATAACTTGTGGTTTGGCAGAAAACAACATCCGCTTCTGCAAAAAGATGCATATGCATGCTCAACAAGTTGTTTGGCACGAATCCATGCGCGGGTGCTAATAAGAGCGGCATGGGCGTGCTTAGCACGTCGTTTGGCAGAAATCCACGTGCGCGCTCTGCCAAAAGCAGCATGTGCTAGCATAACTTGTGGTTTGGAAGAAAACAACGTCCGCGTCTGCCAAAAGATGCATATGCATGCTCAACAAGTGGTTTGGTACAAATTCATGCGCGGGTGCTAAAAAGAGCAGCATGGGCGTGCTTAGCACGTCGTTTGGCAGAAATCTACGTGCGCGCTCTGCCAAAAGCAGCATGTGCATGCATAACTTGTGGTTTTGCAGAAACCAACGTCCGCGCCTACCAAAAGATGCATGTGCATGCTCAACAAGTGGTTTGGCACAAATTCATGCGCGGGTGCTAAAAAGAGCAGTATGGCGTGCTTATCACGTGGTTTGGCAGAAATCCGTGTGCGCGCTCTGCCAAAAGCAGCATGTGCATGCATACATTGTGGTTTGGCAGAAAACAACTTCCGCGTCTGCCAAAACATGCATATGCAAGCTGAAAAAGTGGTTTGGCACAAATCCATGCGCGGGTGCTAAAAAGAGCAGCATGGGCGTGCTTAGCACGTCGTTTGGCAGAAATTCACGTGGGTGCTCTGCCAAAAGCAGCATGTGCATGCATAACTTGTGCTTTGGCAGAAAACAACATCCGCTTCTGCAAAAAGATGCATATGCATGCTCAACAAGTGGTTTGGCACGAATCCATGCACGGGTGCTAAAAAGAGCAGCATGGGCGTGTTTAGCACGTCGTTTGGCAGAAATCCACGTGCGCGCTCTGCCAAAAGCAGCATGTGCATGCATAACTTGTGGTTTTGCAGAAAACAACGTCCGCGTCTACCAAAAATGCATGTGCATGCTCAGCAAGTGGTTTGGCACAAATCTATGCGCGGGTGCTTAAAAGAGCAGCATGGGCGTGCTTAGCACCTCGTTTGGCAGAAATCCACTTGCGCGCTCTGCCAAAAGCACTATGTGCATGCATAACTTGTGGTTTGGCAGAAAACAACGTCCGGGTCTACGAAAAGATGCATGTGCATGCTTAACAAGTGGTTTGGCACAAATCCATGCACGGGTGCTAAAAAGAGCACCATGGGCGTGCTTCGCACGTCGTTTGACAGAAATCCACGTGCGCGCTCTGCCAAAAGCAGCATGTGCATGCATAACTTGTGGTTTGGAAGAAAGCAAAGTCCGCGTCTGCCAAAAGATGCATGTGCATGCTTAACAAGTGGTTTGGCACAAAGCCATGCGCGTGTGCTAAAAAGAGCAGCATGGGCGTGCTTAGCACGTCGTTTGGTAGAAATCCACGTGCGCGCTCTGCGAAAAGCAGAATGTGCATGCTTAATTTGTGGTTTTGCAGAAAACAATGTCCGGGTCTACCAAAAGATGCATGTGCATGCTTAACAAGTGATTTGGCACAAATGCATGCGCGGATGCTAAAAAGAGCACCATAGGCGTGCTTAGCACGTCGTTTGGCAGAAATCCGTGTGCGCGCTCTGCCAAAAGCAGCATGTGCATGCATACATTGTGGGTTGGCAGAAAACAACTTCCGCGTCTGCCAAAACATGCATATGCAAGCTTAAAAAGTGGTTTGGCACAAATCCATGCGCGGGTGCTAAAAAGAGCAGCACCGGCGTGTTTAGCACGTCGTTTGGCAGAAATCCACGTGCGCGCTCTGCCAAAAGCAGCATGTGCATGCATAACTTGTGGTTTGGAAGAAAACAACGTCCGCGTCTCCCAAAAGATGCATATACATGCTCAACAAGTGGTTTGGTACAAATCCATGCGCGGGTGCTAAAAAGAGCAGCATGGGTGTGCTTAGCACGTCGTTTGGCAGAAATCTACGTGCGCCCTCTGCCAAAAGCAGCATGTGCATACATAACTTGTGGTTTTGCAGAAAACAATGTCCGCGTCTACCAAAAGACGCATGTGCATGCTTAACAAGTGGTTTGGCACAAATCCATGCCCGGGTGCTAAAAAGAGCAGCGTGGGCGTGCTTAGCACGTCGCTTGGCAGAAATCCACGTGCGCCCTCTGCCTAAAGCAGCATGTGCATACATAACTTGTGGTTTGGAAGAAAACAACGTCCGCGTCTGCCAAAAGGTGCATATGCATGCTCAACAAGTAGTTTGGTACAAATCCATGCGCGGGTGCTAAAAAGAGCAGCATGGGCGTGCTTTGCACGGCGTTTGGCAGAAATCCACGTGCGCGCTCTGCCAAAACCAGCATGTGCATGCATAACTTGTGGTTTAGTAGAAAACAACGTCCGCGTCTACCAAAAGATACATCTGCATGCTTAACAAGTTGTTTGGCACAAATCCATGCGTGGGTGCTAAAAAGAGCAGCATGGGCGTGCTTAGCACGTCGTTTGGTAGAAATCCACGTGCGCGCTCTGCCAGAAGCATCATGTGCATGCATAACTTGTGGTTTTGCAGAAAACAACGTCGGCGTCTACCAAAAGATGCACGGGCAAACTTAACAAGTCGTTTGGCACAAATCCATGCGCGGGTGCTAAAAAGAGCAGCATTGGCGTGTTTAGCACGTCGTTTG
Source organism: Dermacentor variabilis (assembly GCF_050947875.1). Taxonomy (NCBI): domain Eukaryota; kingdom Metazoa; phylum Arthropoda; class Arachnida; order Ixodida; family Ixodidae; genus Dermacentor; species Dermacentor variabilis. The sequence continues at coordinate 1,031,966 of NW_027460357.1, forward strand.
GCAGAAATCCACGTGCGCGCTCTGCCAAAAGCAGCATGTGCATGCATAACTTGTGGTTTTGCAGAAAACAACGTCCGCGTCTACCAAAAATGCATGTGCATGCTCAGCAAGTGGTTTGGCACAAATCTATGCGCGGGTGCTAAAAAGAGCAGCATGGGCGTGCTTAGCACCTCGTTTGGCAGAAATCCACTTGCGCGCTCTGCCAAAAGCACTATGTGCATGCATAACTTGTGGTTTGGCAGAAAACAACGTCCGGGTCTACGAAAAGATGCATGTGCATGCTTAACAAGTGGTTTGGCACAAATCCATGCACGGGTGCTAAAAAGAGCACCATGGGCTTGCTTCGCACGTCGTTTGACAGAAATCCACGTGCGCGCTCTGCCAAAAGCAGCATGTGCATGCATAACTTGTGGTTTGGAAGAAAGCAAAGTCCGCGTCTGCCAAAAGATGCATGTGCATGCTTAACAAGTGGTTTGGCACAAAGCCATGCGCGTGTGCTAAAAAGAGCAGCATGGGTGTGCTTAGCACGTCGTTTGGTAGAAATCCACGTGCGCGCTCTGCGAAAAGCAGAATGTGCATTCTTAATTTGTGGTTTTGCAGAAAACAATGTCCGGGTCTACCAAAAGATGCATGTCCATGCTTAACAAGTGATTTGGCACAAATGCATGCGCGGATGCTAAAAAGAGCACCATAGGCGTGCTTAGCACGTCGTTTGGCAGAAATCCGTGTGCGCGCTCTGCCAAAAGCAGCATGTGCATGCATACATTGTGGGTTGGCAGAAAACAACTTCCGCGTCTGCCAAAACATGCATATGCAAGCTTAAAAAGTGGTTTGGCACAAATCCATGCGCGGGTGCTAAAAAGAGCAGCATGGGCGTGCTTAGCACGTCGTTTGGCAGAAATCCACGTGGGTGCTCTGCCAAAAGCAGCATGTGCATGCATAACTTGTGGTTTGGCAGAAAACAAAATCCGCTTCTGCAAAAAGATGCATATGCATGCTCAACAAGTGGTTTGGCACGAATCCATGCGCGGGTGCTAAAAAGAGCAGCACGGGCGTGCTTAGCACGTCGTTTGGCAGAAATCCACGTGCGCGCTCTGCCAAAAGCAGCATGTGCATGCATAACTTGTCGTTTGGAAGAAAACAACGTCCGCGTCTGCCAAAAGATGCATATGCATGCTCAACAAGTGGTTTGGTACAAATCCATGCGCGGGTGCTAAAAAGAGCAGCATGGGTGTGCTTAGCACGTCGTTTGGCAGAAATCCACGTGCGCGCTCTGCCAAAAGCAGCATGTGCATGCATAACTTGTGGTTTTGCAGAAACCAACGTCCGCGTCTACCAAAAGATGCATGTGCATGCTCAACAAGTGGTTTGGCACAAATCCATGCGCGAGTGCTAAAAAGAGCAGTATGCGCATGCTTAGCACGTCGTTTGGCAGAAATCCACGTGCGCGCTCTGCCAAAAGCAGCATGTGTATACATAACTTGTGGTTTTGCAGAAAACAATGTCCGCGTCTACCAAAAGATGCATGTGCATGCTTAACAAGTGGTTTGGCACAAATCCATGCGCGGGTGCTAAAAAGAGCAGTTGGGCGTGCTTAGCACGTCGTTTGGTAGAAATCCACGTGCGCGCTCTGCCAAAAGCAGCATGTGCATGCATAACTTGTGGTTTTGCAGAAACCAACGTCCGCGTCTACCAAAAGATGCATGTGCATGCTCAACAAGTGGTTTGGCACAAATCCATGCGCGGGTGCTAAAAAGAGCAGTATGGTCGTGCTTAGCACGTCGTTTGGCAGAAATCCACGTGCGCGCTCTGCCAAAAGCTGCATGTGTATACATAACTTGTGGTTTTGCAGAAAACAATGTCCGCGTCTACCAAAAGATGCATGTGCATGCTTAACAAGTGGTTTGGCACAAATCCATGCGCGGGTGCTAAAAAGAGCAGCATGGGCGTGCTTAGCACTTCGTTTGGTAGAAATCCACGTGCGCGCTCTGCCAAAAGCACTATGTGCATGCATAGCTTGTGGTTTGGCAGAAAACAACGTCCGCGTCTACGAAAAGATACATCTGCATGCTTAACAAATGGTTTGGCACAAATCCATGCGCGGGTGCTAAAAAGAGCAGCATGGGCGTGCTTTGCACGTCGTTTGGCAGAAATCCACGTGCGCGCTCTGCCAAAAGCAGCATGTGCATGCATAACTTGTGGTTTTACAGAAACCAACGTCCGCGCCTACCAAAAGATGCATGTGCATGCTCAACAAGTGGTTTGGCACAAATTCATGCGCGGGTGCTAAAAAGAACAGTATGGCGCGCTTAGCACGTCGTTTGGCAGAAATCCGTGTGCGCGCTCTGCCAAAAGCAGCATGTGCATGCATACATTGTGGTTTGGCAGAAAACTTCCGCGTCTGCCAAAACATGCATATGCAAGCTTAAAAAGTGGTTTGGCACAAATCCATGCGCGGGTGCTAAAAAGAGCAGCATGGGCGTGCTTAGCACGTCGTTTGGCAGAAATCCACGTGGGTGCTCTGCCAAAAGCAGCATGTGCATGCATAACTTGTGGTTTGGCAGAAAACAACATCCGCTTCTGCAAAAAGATACATATGCATGCTCAACAAGTGGTTTGGCACGAATCCATGCGCGGGTGCTAAAAAGAGCAGCATGGGCGTGCTTAGCACGTCGTTTGGTAGAAATCCACGTGCGCGCTCTGCGAAAAGCAGCATGTGCATGCATAACTTGTGGTTTGGCAGAAAACAACGTCCGCGTCTACCAAAAGATGCATGTGCATGCTTAAAAAGTGGTTTGGCACAAACCCATGCGCGTGTGCTAAAAAGAGCAGCATGGGTGTGCTTAGCACGTCGTTTGGCAGAAATCCACGTGCGCCCTCTGCCTAAAGCAGCATGTGCATACATAACTTGTGGTTTGGAAGAAAACAACGTCCGCGTCTGCCAAAAGGTGCATATGCATGCTCAACAAGTAGTTTGGTACAAATCCATGCGCGGGTGCTAAAAAGAGCAGCATGGGCGTGCTTTGCACGGCGTTTGGCAGAAATCCACGTGCGCGCTCTGCCAAAAGCAGCATGTGCATGCATAACTTGTGGTTTAGTAGAAAACAACGTCCGCGTCTACCAAAAGATACATCTGCATGCTTAACAAGTTGTTTGGCACAAATCCATGCGCGGGTGCTAAAAAGAGCAGCATGGGCGTGCTTAGCACGTCGTTTGGTAGAAATCCACGTGCGCGCTCTGCCAGAAGCATCATGTGCATGCATAACTTGTGGTTTTGCAGAAAACAACGTCGGCGTCTACCAAAAGATGCACGGGCAAACTTAACAAGTCGTTTGGCACAAATCCATGCGCGGGTGCTAAAAAGAGCAGCATTGGCGTGTTTAGCACGTCGTTTGGCAGAAATCCACGTGCGCGCTCTGCCAAAAGCAGCATGTGCATGCATAACTTGTGGTTTTGCAGAAAACAACGTCCGCGTCTACCAAAAATGAATGTGCATGCTCAGCAAGTGGTTTGGCACAAATCTATGCGCGGGTGCTAAAAAGAGCAGCATGGGCGTGCTTAGCACCTCGTTTGGCAGAAATCCACTTGCGCGCTCTGCCAAAAGCACTATGTGCATGCATAACTTGTGGTTTGGCAGAAAACAACGTCCGGGTCTACGAAAAGATGCATGTGCATGCTTAACAAGTGGTTTGGCACAAATCCATGCACGGGTGCTAAAAAGAGCACCATGGGCTTGCTTCGCACGTCGTTTGACAGAAATCCACGTGCGCGCTCTGCCAAAAGCAGCATGTGCATGCATAACTTGTGGTTTGGAAGAAAGCAAAGTCCGCGTCTGCCAAAAGATGCATGTGCATGCTTAACAAGTGGTTTGGCACAAAGCCATGCGCGTGTGCTAAAAAGAGCAGCATGGGTGTGCTTAGCACGTCGTTTGGTAGAAATCCACGTGCGCGCTCTGCGAAAAGCAGAATGTGCATTCTTAATTTGTGGTTTTGCAGAAAACAATGTCCGGGTCTACCAAAAGATGCATGTCCATGCTTAACAAGTGATTTGGCACAAATGCATGCGCGGATGCTAAAAAGAGCACCATAGGCGTGCTTAGCACGTCGTTTGGCAGAAATCCGTGTGCGCGCTCTGCCAAAAGCAGCATGTGCATGCATACATTGTGGGTTGGCAGAAAACAACTTCCGCGTCTGCCAAAACATGCATATGCAAGCTTAAAAAGTGGTTTGGCACAAATCCATGCGCGGGTGCTAAAAAGAGCAGCATGGGCGTGCTTAGCACGTCGTTTGGCAGAAATCCACGTGGGTGCTCTGCCAAAAGCAGCATGTGCATGCATAACTTGTGGTTTGGCAGAAAACAAAATCCGCTTCTGCAAAAAGATGCATATGCATGCTCAACAAGTGGTTTGGCACGAATCCATGCGCGGGTGCTAAAAAGAGCAGCACGGGCGTGCTTAGCACGTCGTTTGGCAGAAATCCACGTGCGCGCTCTGCCAAAAGCAGCATGTGCATGCATAACTTGTCGTTTGGAAGAAAACAACGTCCGCGTCTGCCAAAAGATGCATATGCATGCTCAACAAGTGGTTTGGTACAAATCCATGCGCGGGTGCTAAAAAGAGCAGCATGGGTGTGCTTAGCACGTCGTTTGGCAGAAATCCACGTGCGCGCTCTGCCAAAAGCAGCATGTGCATGCATAACTTGTGGTTTTGCAGAAACCAACGTCCGCGTCTACCAAAAGATGCATGTGCATGCTCAACAAGTGGTTTGGCACAAATCCATGCGCGAGTGCTAAAAAGAGCAGTATGCGCATGCTTAGCACGTCGTTTGGCAGAAATCCACGTGCGCGCTCTGCCAAAAGCAGCATGTGTATACATAACTTGTGGTTTTGCAGAAAACAATGTCCGCGTCTACCAAAAGATGCATGTGCATGCTTAACAAGTGGTTTGGCACAAATCCATGCGCGGGTGCTAAAAAGAGCAGTTGGGCGTGCTTAGCACGTCGTTTGGTAGAAATCCACGTGCGCGCTCTGCCAAAAGCAGCATGTGCATGCATAACTTGTGGTTTTGCAGAAACCAACGTCCGCGTCTACCAAAAGATGCATGTGCATGCTCAACAAGTGGTTTGGCACAAATCCATGCGCGGGTGCTAAAAAGAGCAGTATGGTCGTGCTTAGCACGTCGTTTGGCAGAAATCCACGTGCGCGCTCTGCCAAAAGCTGCATGTGTATACATAACTTGTGGTTTTGCAGAAAACAATGTCCGCGTCTACCAAAAGATGCATGTGCATGCTTAACAAGTGGTTTGGCACAAATCCATGCGCGGGTGCTAAAAAGAGCAGCATGGGCGTGCTTAGCACTTCGTTTGGTAGAAATCCACGTGCGCGCTCTGCCAAAAGCACTATGTGCATGCATAGCTTGTGGTTTGGCAGAAAACAACGTCCGCGTCTACGAAAAGATACATCTGCATGCTTAACAAATGGTTTGGCACAAATCCATGCGCGGGTGCTAAAAAGAGCAGCATGGGCGTGCTTTGCACGTCGTTTGGCAGAAATCCACGTGCGCGCTCTGCCAAAAGCAGCATGTGCATGCATAACTTGTGGTTTTACAGAAACCAACGTCCGCGCCTACCAAAAGATGCATGTGCATGCTCAACAAGTGGTTTGGCACAAATTCATGCGCGGGTGCTAAAAAGAACAGTATGGCGCGCTTAGCACGTCGTTTGGCAGAAATCCGTGTGCGCGCTCTGCCAAAAGCAGCATGTGCATGCATACATTGTGGTTTGGCAGAAAACTTCCGCGTCTGCCAAAACATGCATATGCAAGCTTAAAAAGTGGTTTGGCACAAATCCATGCGCGGGTGCTAAAAAGAGCAGCATGGGCGTGCTTAGCACGTCGTTTGGCAGAAATCCACGTGGGTGCTCTGCCAAAAGCAGCATGTGCATGCATAACTTGTGGTTTGGCAGAAAACAACATCCGCTTCTGCAAAAAGATACATATGCATGCTCAACAAGTGGTTTGGCACGAATCCATGCGCGGGTGCTAAAAAGAGCAGCATGGGCGTGCTTAGCACGTCGTTTGGTAGAAATCCACGTGCGCGCTCTGCGAAAAGCAGCATGTGCATGCATAACTTGTGGTTTGGCAGAAAACAACGTCCGCGTCTACCAAAAGATGCATGTGCATGCTTAAAAAGTGGTTTGGCACAAACCCATGCGCGTGTGCTAAAAAGAGCAGCATGGGTGTGCTTAGCACGTCGTTTGGCAGAAATCCACGTGCGCCCTCTGCCTAAAGCAGCATGTGCATACATAACTTGTGGTTTGGAAGAAAACAACGTCCGCGTCTGCCAAAAGGTGCATATGCATGCTCAACAAGTAGTTTGGTACAAATCCATGCGCGGGTGCTAAAAAGAGCAGCATGGGCGTGCTTTGCACGGCGTTTGGCAGAAATCCACGTGCGCGCTCTGCCAAAAGCAGCATGTGCATGCATAACTTGTGGTTTAGTAGAAAACAACGTCCGCGTCTACCAAAAGATACATCTGCATGCTTAACAAGTTGTTTGGCACAAATCCATGCGCGGGTGCTAAAAAGAGCAGCATGGGCGTGCTTAGCACGTCGTTTGGTAGAAATCCACGTGCGCGCTCTGCCAGAAGCATCATGTGCATGCATAACTTGTGGTTTTGCAGAAAACAACGTCGGCGTCTACCAAAAGATGCACGGGCAAACTTAACAAGTCGTTTGGCACAAATCCATGCGCGGGTGCTAAAAAGAGCAGCATTGGCGTGTTTAGCACGTCGTTTGGCAGAAATCCACGTGCGCGCTCTGCCAAAAGCAGCATGTGCATGCATAACTTGTGGTTTTGCAGAAAACAACGTCCGCGTCTACCAAAAATGCATGTGCATGCTCAGCAAGTGGTTTGGCACAAATCTATGCGCGGGTGCTAAAAAGAGCAGCATGGGCGTGCTTAGCACCTCGTTTGGCAGAAATCCACTTGCGCGCTCTGCCAAAAGCACTATGTGCATGCATAACTTGTGGTTTGGCAGAAAACAACGTCCGGGTCTACGAAAAGATGCATGTGCATGCTTAACAAGTGGTTTGGCACAAATCCATGCACGGGTGCTAAAAAGAGCACCATGGGCTTGCTTCGCACGTCGTTTGACAGAAATCCACGTGCGCGCTCTGCCAAAAGCAGCATGTGCATGCATAACTTGTGGTTTGGAAGAAAGCAAAGTCCGCGTCTGCCAAAAGATGCATGTGCATGCTTAACAAGTGGTTTGGCACAAAGCCATGCGCGTGTGCTAAAAAGAGCAGCATGGGTGTGCTTAGCACGTCGTTTGGTAGAAATCCACGTGCGCGCTCTGCGAAAAGCAGAATGTGCATTCTTAATTTGTGGTTTTGCAGAAAACAATGTCCGGGTCTACCAAAAGATGCATGTCCATGCTTAACAAGTGATTTGGCACAAATGCATGCGCGGATGCTAAAAAGAGCACCATAGGCGTGCTTAGCACGTCGTTTGGCAGAAATCCGTGTGCGCGCTCTGCCAAAAGCAGCATGTGCATGCATACATTGTGGGTTGGCAGAAAACAACTTCCGCGTCTGCCAAAACATGCATATGCAAGCTTAAAAAGTGGTTTGGCACAAATCCATGCGCGGGTGCTAAAAAGAGCAGCATGGGCGTGCTTAGCACGTCGTTTGGCAGAAATCCACGTGGGTGCTCTGCCAAAAGCAGCATGTGCATGCATAACTTGTGGTTTGGCAGAAAACAAAATCCGCTTCTGCAAAAAGATGCATATGCATGCTCAACAAGTGGTTTGGCACGAATCCATGCGCGGGTGCTAAAAAGAGCAGCACGGGCGTGCTTAGCACGTCGTTTGGCAGAAATCCACGTGCGCGCTCTGCCAAAAGCAGCATGTGCATGCATAACTTGTCGTTTGGAAGAAAACAACGTCCGCGTCTGCCAAAAGATGCATATGCATGCTCAACAAGTGGTTTGGTACAAATCCATGCGCGGGTGCTAAAAAGAGCAGCATGGGTGTGCTTAGCACGTCGTTTGGCAGAAATCCACGTGCGCGCTCTGCCAAAAGCAGCATGTGCATGCATAACTTGTGGTTTTGCAGAAACCAACGTCCGCGTCTACCAAAAGATGCATGTGCATGCTCAACAAGTGGTTTGGCACAAATCCATGCGCGAGTGCTAAAAAGAGCAGTATGCGCATGCTTAGCACGTCGTTTGGCAGAAATCCACGTGCGCGCTCTGCCAAAAGCAGCATGTGTATACATAACTTGTGGTTTTGCAGAAAACAATGTCCGCGTCTACCAAAAGATGCATGTGCATGCTTAACAAGTGGTTTGGCACAAATCCATGCGCGGGTGCTAAAAAGAGCAGTTGGGCGTGCTTAGCACGTCGTTTGGTAGAAATCCACGTGCGCGCTCTGCCAAAAGCAGCATGTGCATGCATAACTTGTGGTTTTGCAGAAACCAACGTCCGCGTCTACCAAAAGATGCATGTGCATGCTCAACAAGTGGTTTGGCACAAATCCATGCGCGGGTGCTAAAAAGAGCAGTATGGTCGTGCTTAGCACGTCGTTTGGCAGAAATCCACGTGCGCGCTCTGCCAAAAGCTGCATGTGTATACATAACTTGTGGTTTTGCAGAAAACAATGTCCGCGTCTACCAAAAGATGCATGTGCATGCTTAACAAGTGGTTTGGCACAAATCCATGCGCGGGTGCTAAAAAGAGCAGCATGGGCGTGCTTAGCACTTCGTTTGGTAGAAATCCACGTGCGCGCTCTGCCAAGAGCACTATGTGCATGCATAGCTTGTGGTTTGGCAGAAAACAACGTCCGCGTCTACGAAAAGATACATCTGCATGCTTAACAAATGGTTTGGCACAAATCCATGCGCGGGTGCTAAAAAGAGCAGCATGGGCGTGCTTTGCACGTCGTTTGGCAGAAATCCACGTGCGCGCTCTGCCAAAAGCAGCATGTGCATGCATAACTTGTGGTTTTACAGAAACCAACGTCCGCGCCTACCAAAAGATGCATGTGCATGCTCAACAAGTGGTTTGGCACAAATTCATGCGCGGGTGCTAAAAAGAACAGTATGGCGCGCTTAGCACGTCGTTTGGCAGAAATCCGTGTGCGCGCTCTGCCAAAAGCAGCATGTGCATGCATACATTGTGGTTTGGCAGAAAACTTCCGCGTCTGCCAAAACATGCATATGCAAGCTTAAAAAGTGGTTTGGCACAAATCCATGCGCGGGTGCTAAAAAGAGCAGCATGGGCGTGCTTAGCACGTCGTTTGGCAGAAATCCACGTGGGTGCTCTGCCAAAAGCAGCATGTGCATGCATAACTTGTGGTTTGGCAGAAAACAACATCCGCTTCTGCAAAAAGATACATATGCATGCTCAACAAGTGGTTTGGCACGAATCCATGCGCGGGTGCTAAAAAGAGCAGCATGGGCGTGCTTAGCACGTCGTTTGGTAGAAATCCACGTGCGCGCTCTGCGAAAAGCAGCATGTGCATGCATAACTTGTGGTTTGGCAGAAAACAACGTCCGCGTCTACCAAAAGATGCATGTGCATGCTTAAAAAGTGGTTTGGCACAAACCCATGCGCGTGTGCTAAAAAGAGCAGCATGGGTGTGCTTAGCACGTCGTTTGGCAGAAATCCACGTGCGCGCTCTGCGAAAAGCAGCATGTGCATGCATAACTTGTGGTTTTGCAGAAAACAACGTCCGCGTCTACCAAAAGATGCATGTGCATGCTCAACAAGTGGTTTGGCACAAATCCATGCGCGGGTGCTAAAAAGAGCAGTATGGTCGTGCTTAGCACGTCGTTTGGCAGAAATCCACGTGCGCGCTCTGCCAAAAGCAGCATGTGTATACATAACTTGTGGTTTTGCAGAAAACAATGTCCGCGTCTACCAAAAGATGCATGTGCATGCTTAACAAGTGGTTTGGCACAAATCCATGCGCGGGTGCTAAAAAGAGCAGCATGGGCGTGCTTAGCACTACGTTTGGTAGAAATCCACGTGCGCGCTCTGCCAGAAGCAGCATGTGCATGCATAACTTGTGGTTTGGCAGAAAACAACGTCCGCGTCTACCAAAAGATGCATGTGCATGCTTAACAAGTGGTTTGGCACAAACCCATGCGCGTGTGCTAAAAAGAGCAGCATGGGTGTGCTTAGCACGTCGTTTGGCAGAAATCCACGTGCGCGCTCTGCGAAAAGCAGCATGTGCATGCATAACTTGTGGTTTTGCAGAAAACAACGTCCCGGTCTACGAAAAGATGCATGTGCATGCTTAACAAGTGGTTTGGCACAAATCCATGCACGGGTGCTAAAAAGAGCACCATGGGCGTGCTTAGCACGTCGTTTGGCAGAAATCCACGTGCGCGCTCTGCCAAAAGCAGCATGTGCATGCATAACTTGTGGTTTGGAAGAAAACAAAGTCAGCGTCTGCCAAAAGATGCATGTGCATGCTTAACAAGTGGTTTGGCACAAAGCCATGCGCGTGTGCTAAAAAGAGCAGCATGGGCGTGCTTAGCACGTCGTTTGGTAGAAATCCACGTGCGCGCTCTGCGAAAAGCAGAATGTGCATGCTTAATTTGTGGTTTTGCAGAAAACAACGTCCGGGTCTACCAAAAGATGCATGTGCATGCTTAACAAGTGATTTGGCACAAATGCATGCGCGGGTACTAAAAAGAGCACCATGGGCGTGCTTAGCACGTCGTTTGGCAGAAATCCACGTGCGCGCTCTGCCAAAAGCAGCATGTTCATGCATAACTTGTGGTTTGGAAGAAAACAACGTCCGCGTCTGCCAAAAGATGCATATGCATGCTCAACAAGTGGTTTAGTACAAATCCATGCGCGGGTGCTAAAAAGAGCAGCATGGGCGTGCTTAGCACGTCGTTTGGCAGAAATCTACGTGCGCGCTCTGCCAAAAGCAGCATGTGCATGCATAACTTGTGGTTTTGCAGAAAACAACGTCCGCGTCTACCAAAAATGCATGTGCATGCTTAACAAGTGGTTTGGCACAAATCCATGCGCGGAAGCTAAAAAGAGCAGCATGGGCGTGCTTAGCACGTCCTTTGGCAGAAATCCACGTGCGCGCTCTGCCAAAAGCAGCATTTTCATGCATAACTTGTGGTTTTGCAGAAACCAACGTCCGCGTCTACCAAAAGATGCATGTGCCTGCTCAACAAGTGGTTTGGCACAAATCCATGCGCGGGTGCTAAAAAGAGCAGCGTGGGCGTGCTTAGCACGTCGTTTGGTAGAAATCCACGTGCGCGCTCTGCCAAAAGCAGCATGTGTATACATAACTTGTGGTTTTGCAGAAAACAATGTCCGCGTCTACCAAAAGATGCATGTGCATCCTTAACAAGTGGTTTGGCACAAATCCATGCGCGGGTGCTAAAAAGAGCAGCGTGGGCATGCTTAGCACGTCGCTTGGCAGAAATCCACGTGCGCGCTCTGCCAAAAGCAGCATGTGCATGCATAACTTGTAGTTTGGCAGAAAACAACGTCCGCGTCTACCAAAAGATGTATGTGCATGCTTAACAAGTGGTTTGGCACAAACCCATGCGCGTGTGCTAAAAAGAGCAGCATGGGCGCGCTTAGCACGTCGTTTGGCCGAAATCCACGTGCGCGCTCTGCGAAAAGCAGCATGTGCATGCATAACTTGTGGTTTTGCAGAAAACAACGCCCGCGTCTGCCAAAAGATGCATATGCATGCTCAACAAGTGGTTTGGTACAAATCCATGCGCGGGTGCTAAAAAGAGCAGCGTGGGCGTGCTTAGCACGTCGTTTGGAAGAAATCCACGTGCGCGCTCTGCCAAAAGCAGCATGTGTATACATAACTTGTGGTTTTGCAGAAAACAATGTCCGCGTCTACCAAAAGATGCATGTGCATCCTTAACAAGTGGTTTGGCACAAATCCATGCGCGGGTGCTAAAAAGAGCAGCGTGGGCGTGCTTAGCACGTCGCTTGGCAGAAATCCACGTGCGCGCTCTGCCAAAAGCAGCATGTGCATGCATAACTTGTGGTTTGGAAGAAAACGTCCGCGTCTACCAAAAGATGCATGTGCATGCTCAACAAGTGGTTTGGCACAAATCCATGCGCGGGTGCTAAAAAGAGCAGCATGGGCGTGCTTAGCACGTCCTTTGGCAGAAATCCACGTGCGCGCTCTGCCAAAAGCAGCATTTTCATGCATAACTTGTGGTTTTGCAGAAACCAACGTCCGCGTCTACCAAAAGATGCATGTGCCTGCTCAACAAGTGGTTTGGCACAAATCCATGCGCGGGTGCTAAAAAGAGCAGCGTGGGCGTGCTTAGCACGTCGTTTGGTAGAAATCCACGTGCGCGCTCTGCGAAAAGCAGAATGTACATGCTTAATTTGTGGTTTTGCAGAAAACAACGTCCGGGTCTACCAAAAGATGCATGTGCATGCTTAACAAGTGGTTTGGCACAAATGCATGCGCGGGTGCTAAAAAGAGCACCATGGGCGTGCTTAGCACGTCGTTTGGCAGAAATCCACGTGCGCGCTCTGCCAAAAGCAGCATGTGCATGCTTAATTTGTGGTTTTGCAGAAAACAACGTCCGGGTCTACCAAAAGATGCATGTGCATGCTTAACAAGTGATTTGGCACAAATGCATGCGCGGGTACTAAAAAGAGCACCATGGGCGTGCTTAGCACGTCGTTTGGCAGAAATCCACGTGCGCGCTCTGCCAAAAGCAGCATGTTCATGCATAACTTGTGGTTTGGAAGAAAACAACGTCCGCGTCTGCCAAAAGATGCATATGCATGCTCAACAAGTGGTTTAGTACAAATCCATGCGCGGGTGCTAAAAAGAGCAGCATGGGCGTGCTTAGCACGTCGTTTGGCAGAAATCTACGTGCGCGCTCTGCCAAAAGCAGCATGTGCATGCATAACTTGTGGTTTTGCAGAAAACAACGTCCGCGTCTACCAAAAATGCATGTGCATGCTTAACAAGTGGTTTGGCACAAATCCATGCGCGGAAGCTAAAAAGAGCAGCATGGGCGTGCTTAGCACGTCCTTTGGCAGAAATCCACGTGCGCGCTCTGCCAAAAGCAGCATTTTCATGCATAACTTGTGGTTTTGCAGAAACCAACGTCCGCGTCTACCAAAAGATGCATGTGCCTGCTCAACAAGTGGTTTGGCACAAATCCATGCGCGGGTGCTAAAAAGAGCAGCGTGGGCGTGCTTAGCACGTCGTTTGGTAGAAATCCACGTGCGCGCTCTGCCAAAAGCAGCATGTGTATACATAACTTGTGGTTTTGCAGAAAACAATGTCCGCGTCTACCAAAAGATGCATGTGCATCCTTAACAAGTGGTTTGGCACAAATCCATGCGCGGGTGCTAAAAAGAGCAGCGTGGGCATGCTTAGCACGTCGCTTGGCAGAAATCCACGTGCGCGCTCTGCCAAAAGCAGCATGTGCATGCATAACTTGTAGTTTGGCAGAAAACAACGTCCGCGTCTACCAAAAGATGTATGTGCATGCTTAACAAGTGGTTTGGCACAAACCCATGCGCGTGTGCTAAAAAGAGCAGCATGGGCGCGCTTAGCACGTCGTTTGGCCGAAATCCACGTGCGCGCTCTGCGAAAAGCAGAATGTACATGCTTAATTTGTGGTTTTGCAGAAAACAACGTCCGGGTCTACCAAAAGATGCATGTGCATGCTTAACAAGTGGTTTGGCACAAATGCATGCGCGGGTGCTAAAAAGAGCACCATGGGCGTGCTTAGCACGTCGTTTGGCAGAAATCCACGTGCGCGCTCTGCCAAAAGCAGCATGTGCATGCATAACTTGTGGTTTTGCAGAAACCAATGTCCGCGTCTACCAAAAGATGCATGTGCATGCTTAACAAGTGGTTTGGCACAAATCCATGCGCGGGTGCTGAAAAGAGCAGCGTGGGCGTGCTTAGCACGTCGCTTGGCAGAAATCCACGTGCGCGCTCTGCCAAAAGCAGCATGTGCATGCATAACTTGTGGTTTGGAAGAAAAAGTCCGCGTCTACCAAAAGATGCATGTGCATGCTCAACAAGTGGTTTGGCACAAATCCATGCGCGGGTGCTAAAAAGAGCAGCATGGGCGTGTTTAGCACGTCGTTTGGCAGAAATCCACGTGCGCGCTCTGCCAAAAGCAGCATGTGCATGCATAACTTGTGGTTTTGCAGAAAACAACGTCCGCGTCTACCAAAAATGCATGTGCATGCTCAACAAGTGGTTTGGCACAAATCTATGCGCGGGTGCTAAAAAGAGCAGCATGTGCGTGCTTAGCACGTCGTTTGGCAGGAATACACTTGCACGCTCTGCCAAAAGCACCATGTGCATGCATAACTTGTGGTTTGGCAGAAAACAACGTCCGCGTCTACCAAAAGATGTATGTGCATGCTTAACAAGTGGTTTGGCACAAACCCATGCGCGTGTGGTAAAAAGAGCAGCATGGGCGCGCTTAGCACGTCGTTTGGCCGAAATCCACGTGCGCGCTCTGCGAGAAGCAGCATGTGCATGCATAACTTGTGGTTTTGCAGAAAACAACGTCCGCGTCTGCCATGAGATGCTTATGCATGCTCAACAAGTGGTTTGGTACAAATCCATGCGCGGGTGCTAAAAAGAGCAGCATGGGCGTGCTTAGCACGTCGTTTGGCAGAAATCTACGTGCGCGCTGTGCCAAAAGCAGCATGTGAATGGATAACTTGTGGTTTTGCAGAAAACAACGTCCGCGTCTACCAAAATTGCATGTGCATGCTTAACAAGTGGTTTGGCACAAAGCCATGCGCGTGTGCTAAAAAGAGCAGCATGGGCGTGCTTAGCACGTCGTTTGGTAGAAATCCACGTGCGCGCTCTGCGAAAAGCAGCATGTGCATGCTTAATTTGTGGTTTTGCAGAAAACAACGTCCGGGTCTACCAAAAGATGCATGTGCATGCTTAACAAGTGGTTTGGCACAAATGCATGCGCGGGTGCTAAAAAGAGCACCATGGGCGTGCTTAGCACGTCGTTTGGCAGAAATCCACGTGCGCGCTCTGCCAAAAGCAGCATGTGCATGCATAACTTGTGGTTTTGCAGAAACCAACGTCCGCGTCTACCAAAAGATGCATGTGCATGCTCAACAAGTGGTTTGGCACAAATCCATGCGCGGGTGCTAAAAAGAGCAGTTGGGCGTGCTTAGCACGTCGTTTGGTAGAAAGCCACATGCGCGCTCTGCCAAAAGCAGCATGTGTATACATAACTTGTGGTTTTGCAGAAAACAACGTCCGCATCTACCAAAAGCTGCATGTAAATGCTTAACAAGTGGTTTGGCACAAATCCATGCGCGGGTGCTAAAAAGAGCAGCATGGGCGTGCTTAGCACGTCATTTGGTAGAAATCCACGTGCGCGCTCTGCCACAAGCTGCATGTGCATGCATAACTTGTGGTTTTGCAGAAAACAACGTCGGCGTCTACCAAAAGATGCACGGGCAAGCTTAACAAGTGGTTTGGCACAAATCCATGCGCGGGTGCTAAAAAGAGCAGCATGGGCGTGTTGAGCACGTCGTTTGGCAGAAATGCACGTGCGCGCTCTGCCAAAAGCAGCATGTGCATGCATAACTTGTGGTTTTGCAGAAACCAACGTCCGCGCCTACCAAAAGATGCATGTGCATGCTCAACAAGTGGTTTGGCACAAATTCATGCGCGGGTGCTAAAAAGAGCAGTATGGCGTGCTTAGCACGTCGTTTGGCAGAAATCCGTGTGCGCGCTCTGCCAAAAGCAGCATGTGCATGCAGACATTGTGGTTTGGCAGAAAACAACTTCCGCGTCTGCCAAAACATGCATATGCAAGCTTAAAAAGTGGTTTGGCACAAAACCATGCGCGGGTGCTAAAAAGAGCAGCATGGGCGTGCTTAGCACGTCGTTTGGCAGAAATCCACGTGGGTGCTCTACCAAAAGCAGCATGTGCATGCGTAACTTGTGGTTTGGCAGAAAACATCCGCTTCTACAAAAAGATGCATATGCATGCTCAACAAGTGGTTTGGCACGAATCCATGCGCGGGTGCTAAAAAGAGCAGCCAAGGCGTGCTTAGCACGTCGTTTGGCAGAAATCCACGTGCGCGCTCTGCCAAAAGCAGCATGTGCATGCATAACTTGTGGTTTGGAAGAAAACAACGTCCGCGTCTGCCAAAAGATGCATATGCATGCTCAACAAGTGGTTTGGTACAAATCCATGCGCGGGTGCTAAAAAGAGCAGCATGGGCGTGCTTAGCACGTCGTTTGGTAGAAATCCACGTGAACGCTCTGCCAAAAGCAGCATGTGCATGCATAACTTGTGGTTTTGCAGAAAACAACGTCCACGTCTACCAAAAGATGCATGGGCATGCTTAACAAGTGGCTTGGCACAAATCCATGCGCGGGTGCTAAAAAAACAGCATGGGCCTGCTTCGACGTTTGACGGAAATCCACGTGCGCGCTCTGCCAAAAGCAGCATGTGCATGCACAACTTGTGGCTTGGCAGAAAACAATGTCCGCGTCTACCAAAAGATGCATGTGCATGCTCAACAAGTGGTTTGGCACAAATCCAGCGGGTACTAAAAAAGCAGCATGCGCGTGCTTAGCACGTCTTTGGCAGAAATCCACGTGCGCGCTCTGCGAAAAGCAGCATGTGCATGCATAAGTTGTGGTTTCGCAGAAAACAACGTCCGCGTATACCAAAAGATGCACGTGCATGCTTAACAACTGGTTTGGCAGAAATCCATGGGCGGGTGTTTAAAAGAGCAGCACGGGCGTGTTTAGCACGTCGTTTGGCAGAAATCCACGCGCGTGGTCTGCCAAAGGCGGCGTGTGCATGCATAACTTGTGGTTTTGCAGAAAACAACGTCCGCGTCGACCAAAAGATGCATGGGCATGCTTAACAAGTGGTTTGGCACAAATCCATGCGCGGGTGCTGAAAAGAGCAGCATGGGCGTGCTTAGCACGTCGGATGGCAGAAATCCACGTGCGCGCTCTGCCAAAAGCAGCATGTGCACGCATAACTTGTGGTTTTTCAGAAAACAATGTCCGCGTCTACCAAAAGATGCATGTGCATGCTTAACAAGTGGTTTGGCACAAATCTATGCCCGGGTGCTAAAAAGAGCAGCGTGGGCGTGCTTATCACGTCGTTTGGCAGACATCCACGTGCGCGCTCTGCCAAAAGCAGCATGTGCATGCATAACTTGTGGTTTTGCAGAAACCAACGTCCGCGCCTACCAAAAGATGCATGTGCATGCTCAACAAGTGGTTTGGCACAAATTCATGCGCGGGTGCTAAAAAGAGCAGTATGGCGTGCTTAGCACGTCGTTTGGCAGAAATCCGTGTGCGCGCTCTGCCAAAAGCTGCAAGTGCATGCTTAGCTTGTGGTTTGGCAGAAAACAACGTGCGCATCTACCGAAAGATGCATGTGCATGCTTAACAAGTGGTTTTACACAAATCCATGCGCGTGTGCTGAAAAGAGCAGCATGGGCGTGCTTAGCACGTAGTTTGGTAGAAATCCACGTGCGCGCTCTGCCAAAAGCTGCATGTGCATGCTTAGCTTGTGGTTTGGCAGAAAACAACGTGCGCGTCTACCGAAAGATGCATGTGCATGCTTGACAAGTGGTTTGGCACAAATTCATGCGCGTGTGCTGAAAACAGCAGCATGGGCGCCCTTAGCACGTATATTGGTAGAAATCCACGTGCACGCTCTGCTAAAATCAGCATGTGCATGCTTAACTTGTGGTTTGCCAGAAAACAACGTGCGCGTGCTAGCGAAAGCTGCATATTCATGCTTAACAAGTGGTTTGGCGCAAATCCATGCGCGTGTGCTGAAAAGAGCAGCATTGGCGTGCTTAGCACATGGTTTGGCAGAAATCCACGGGCGCGCTCTGCCAAAAGCTTCATGTGCATGCTTAACTTGTGGTTTGGCAGAAAACAACGTGCGCGTCTACCGTAAGATGCATATGCATGCTTAACAAGTGGTTTGGCACAAATCCATGCGCGTGTGCTGAAAAGAGCAGCATGGGCGTGCTGAGCACGTGGTTTGGTGAAAATTCACGTGCGTGCTCTGCCAAAAGCAGCATTTGCATGCTTAACATGTACTTTGCCAGAAAACAACGTGCGCGTCTACCCAAAGATGCATGCGCATGCTCAACAAGTGGTTTGGCACAAATCCATGCGCGTGTGCTGAAAACAGCAGCATGGGTGTCTTTACCACGTGGTTTGGTAGAAATCCACGTGCGCGCTCTGCCAAAAGCTGAGTGAGCATGCTTAGCTTGTGGTTTGGCAGAAAACAACGTGCGCGTGCTAGCATAAGCTGCATTTTCATGCTTAACAAGTGGTTTGGCACAAATCCACGCCCGTGTGCTGAAAAGAGCCGCAAGGGCGTGCTTAGCACTTGGTTTGGTAGAAATCCAGATGTGCGCTCTTCCAAAAGCAGCATGTGCGTGCATAGCTTGTGGTTTGGCAGAAAACAACGTGCGCGTCTACCAAAAGATGCATGTGCATGCTTAACAAGTGGCTTACCACAAATCAATGCCCGTGTGCTGAAAAGAGCAGCATGGGCGTGCTTCGCACGTCGTTAGGCAGAATTCCACGTGCGCGCTCTCCCAAAAGCAGCATGTGCATGCATAACTTGTGGTTTCGCAGACAGCAACACGCGCATCTACCAAAAGATGCATGTGCATGCTTAACAAGTTGTTTGGCGCGAAACCATGCGCGTGCGCTGAAAAACGCATCAAGGGCGTGCTCAGCACGTGCTTTGGCAGAAATCCTCGTGCGCGCTCGGCCAAAAGGAGCATGTGCATGCTTAAGTTGTGGTTTGGCAGAAAACTACGTGCGTGTCTACCGAAAAATGCATGTGCATGCTGAAAAAGTGGTTTGGCACAAATCCATGCACGTCTGCTAAAAAGAGCAGCACGGGCGTGCTTAGCATGTGGTTTGGCTGAAATCTACGTGCGCGCTCTGACAAACGCCGGATGTGCATGCTTAACCTGTGGTTTGGCAGAAAACATCGTGCGCATCTACGGAAAGATGCATGTGCATGCTTAACAAGTGGTTTGGCACAAATCCATGCGCGTGTGCTGAAAAGAGCAGCATGGGCGTCCTTAGCACGTCGGATGGCAGAAATCCACGTGCGCGCTCTGCCAAAAGCAGCATGTGCACGCATAACTTGTGGTTTTTCAGAAAACAATGTCCGCGTCTACCAAAAGATGCATGTGCATGCTTAACAAGTGGTTTGGCACAAATCTATGCCCGGGTGCTAAAAAGAGCAGCGTGGGCGTGCTTATCACGTCGTTTGGCAGACATCCACGTGCGCGCTCTGCCAAAAGCAGCATGTGCATGCAAAACTTGTGGTTTTGCAGAAACCAACGTCCGCGCCTACCAAAAGATGCATGTGCATGCTCAACAAGTGGTTTGGCACAAATTCATGCGCGGGTGCTAAAAAGAGCAGTATGGCGTGCTTAGCACGTCGTTTGGCAGAAATCCGTGTGCGCGCTCTGCCAAAAGCTGCAAGTGCATGCTTAGCTTGTGGTTTGGCAGAAAACAACGTGCGCATCTACCGAAAGATGCATGTGCATGCTTAACAAGTGGTTTTACACAAATCCATGCGCGTGTGCTGAAAAGAGCAGCATGGGCGTGCTTAGCACGTAGTTTGGTAGAAATCCACGTGCGCGCTCTGCCAAAAGCTGCATGTGCATGCTTAGCTTGTGGTTTGGCAGAAAACAACGTGCGCGTCTACCGAAAGATGCATGTGCATGCTTGACAAGTGGTTTGGCACAAATTCATGCGCGTGTGCTGAAAACAGCAGCATGGGCGCCCTTAGCACGTATATTGGTAGAAATCCACGTGCACGCTCTGCTAAAATCAGCATGTGCATGCTTAACTTGTGGTTTGCCAGAAAACAACGTGCGCGTGCTAGCGAAAGCTGCATATTCATGCTTAACAAGTGGTTTGGCGCAAATCCATGCGCGTGTGCTGAAAAGAGCAGCATTGGCGTGCTTAGCACATGGTTTGGCAGAAATCCACGGGCGCGCTCTGCCAAAAGCTTCATGTGCATGCTTAACTTGTGGTTTGGCAGAAAACAACGTGCGCGTCTACCGTAAGATGCATATGCATGCTTAACAAGTGGTTTGGCACAAATCCATGCGCGTGTGCTGAAAAGAGCAGCATGGGCGTGCTGAGCACGTGGTTTGGTGAAAATTCACGTGCGTGCTCTGCCAAAAGCAGCATTTGCATGCTTAACATGTACTTTGCCAGAAAACAACGTGCGCGTCTACCCAAAGATGCATGCGCATGCTCAACAAGTGGTTTGGCACAAATCCATGCGCGTGTGCTGAAAACAGCAGCATGGGTGTCTTTACCACGTGGTTTGGTAGAAATCCACGTGCGCGCTCTGCCAAAAGCTGCGTGAGCATGCTTAGCTTGTGGTTTGGCAGAAAACAACGTGCGCGTGCTAGCATAAGCTGCATTTTCATGCTTAACAAGTGGTTTGGCACAAATCCACGCCCGTGTGCTGAAAAGAGCCGCAAGGGCGTGCTTAGCACTTGGTTTGGTAGAAATCCAGATGTGCGCTCTTCCAAAAGCAGCATGTGCGTGCATAGCTTGTGGTTTGGCAGAAAACAACGTGCGCGTCTACCAAAAGATGCATGTGCATGCTTAACAAGTGGCTTACCACAAATCAATGCCCGTGTGCTGAAAAGAGCAGCATGGGCGTGCTTCGCACGTCGTTAGGCAGAATTCCACGTGCGCGCTCTCCCAAAAGCAGCATGTGCATGCATAACTTGTGGTTTCGCAGACAGCAACACGCGCATCTACCAAAAGATGCATGTGCATGCTTAACAAGTTGTTTGGCGCGAAACCATGCGCGTGCGCTGAAAAACGCATCAAGGGCGTGCTCAGCACGTGCTTTGGCAGAAATCCTCGTGCGCGCTCGGCCAAAAGGAGCATGTGCATGCTTAAGTTGTGGTTTGGCAGAAAACTACGTGCGTGTCTACCGAAAAATGCATGTGCATGCTGAACAAGTGGTTTGGCACAAATCCATGCACGTGTGCTAAAAAGAGCAGCACGGGCGTGCTTAGCATGTGGTTTGGCTGAAATCTACGTGCGCGCTCTGACAAACGCCGGATGTGCAAGCTTAACCTGTGGTTTGGCAGAAAACATCGTGCGCATCTACGGAAAGATGCATGTGCATGCTTAACAAGTGGTTTGGCACAAATCCATGCGCGTGTGCTGAAAAGAGCAGCATGGGCGTCCTTAGCACGTGGTTTGGTAGAAATCCATGTGCGCGCTCTGCCAAAAGGAGCATGTGCATTCTTAACTTGTGGTTTGGCAGAAAACAACGTGCACGTCTACCAAAAGATGCATGTGCATGCTTACCAAGTGGTTTATCACAAATCGATGCGCGTGTGCTGAAAAGAGCAGCATGGGCGTGCTTGGCACGTCGTTTGGCAGAAATCCACGTGCGCGCTCTGCCAAAAGCTGCATGTGCATGCTTAGCTTGAGGTTTGGCAGAAAACAACGTGCGCGTCTACCGAAAGATGCATGTGTATGCTTAACAAGTGGTTTGGCACAAATTCATGCGCGTGTGCTGAAAACAGCAGCATGGGCGCCCTTAGCACGTCGTTTGGTAGAAATCCTCGTGCGCGCTTTCCCAAAAGCTGCAAGTGCATGCTTAGCTTGTGGTTTGGCAGAAAACACCGTGCGCATCTACCCAAAGATGCATGTGCATGCTTAACAAGTGGTTTTACACAAATCCATGCGCGTGTGCTGAAAAGAGCAGCATGGGCGTGCTTAGCACGTAGTTTAGTAGAAATCCACGTGCGTGCTCTGCCAAAAGCAGCATGTGCATGCTTAACTTGTGGTTTGGCAGAAAACAACGCGCGCGTCTACCAAAGGATGCACGTGCATGCTTAATAAGTGGTTTACCACAAATCGATGCGCGTGTGCTGAAAAGAGCAGCATGGTTGTGCTTGGCACGTTGTTTGGCAGAAATCCACTAGCGCGCTCTGCCGAAAGCTGCATGTCCATGCTTCGCTTCTGGTTTGGCAGAAAACAACGTGCGCGTCTACCGAAAGATGCATGTGCATGCTTAACAAGTGGTTTGGCACAAATTCATGCGCGTGTGCTGAAAACAGCAGTATGGGCGCCCTTAGCACGTATTTTGGTAGAAATCCACGTGCACGCTCTGCTAAAAGCAGCACGTGCATGCTTAACTTGTGGTTTGCCAGAAAACAACGTGCGCGTGCTAGCGAAAGCTGCATGTTCATGCTTAACAAGTGGTTTGGCGCAAATCCATGCGCGTGTGCTGAAAAGAGCAGCATGTTCGTGCTTAGCACATGGTTTGGCAGAAATCCACGTGCGCGCTCTGCCAAAAGCAGCATCTGCATGCTTAATATGAGCTTTGCCAGAAAACAACGTGCGCGTCTACCCAAAGATGCATGCGCATGCTCAACAAGCGTTTGGCACAAATCCATGCGCGTGTGCTGAAAACAGCAGCATGGGCGTCTTTACCACGTGGTTTGGTAGAAATCCACGTGCACACTCTACTAAAAGCAGCATGTGCGTGCTTAACTTGTGGTTTGCCAGAAAAACGCGTACGCGTGCTAGCAAAAGCTGCATGTTCATGCTTAACAAGTGGTTTGGCACAAATCCATGCCCGTGGGCTTAAAAGAGCAGCATGAGCGTGCTTAGCACGTGGTTTGGCAGAAATCCACGTGTGCGCTCTGCCAAAAGCAGCGTGTGCATGGTTAACTTGTGGTTTGGCAGAAAACAACGTGCGCGTCTACCGTAAGATGCTTATGCATGCCTAACAAGTGGTTTGGCACAAATCAATGCGCGTGTGCTGAAAAGAGCAGCATGGGCGTGCTGAGCACGTGGTTTCGTGAAAATTCACGTGCGTGCTCTGCCAAAAGCAGCATTTGCATGCTTAACATGTACTTTGCCAGAAAACAACGTGCGCGTGCTAGCAAAAGCGGCATGATCATGCCTAACAAGTGGTTTGGCACAAATCCATGCGCGTGTGCTGAAAAGAGCAGCATGGGCGTGCTTGGCACGTCGTTTGGCAGAAATCCACGTGCGCGCTCTGCCTAAAGCTGCATGTGCATGCTTAGCTTGAGGTTTGGCAGAAAACAACGTGCGCGTCTACCGAAAGATGCATGTGCATGCTTAACAAGTGGTTTGGCACAAATTCATGTGCGTGTGCTGAAAACAGCAGCATGGGCGCCCTTAGCACGCCGTTTGGTAGAAATCCTCGTGCGCGCTTTGCCAAAAGCTGCAAGTGCATGCTTAGCATGTGGTTTGGCAGAAAACAACGTGCGCATCTACCGAAAGATGCATGTGCATGCTTAACAAGTGGTTTTACACAAATCCATGCGCGTGTGCTGAAAAGAGCAGCATGGGCGTGGTTAGCACGTAGTTTGGTAGAAATCCACGTGCGCGCTCTGCCAAAAGCTGCATGTGCATGCTTAGCTTGTGGTTTGGCAGAAAACAACGTGCGTGTCTACCGAAAGATGCATGTGCATGCTTCACAAGTGGTTTGGCACAAATTCATGCGCGTGTGCTGAAAACAGCAGCATGGGCGCCCTTAGCATGTATATTGGTAGAAATCCACGTGCACGCTCTGCTAAAATCAGCATGTGCATGCTTAACTTGTGGTTTGCCAGAAAACAACGTGCGCGTGCTAGCGAAAGCTGCATGTTCATGCTTAACAAGTGGTTTGGCGCAAATCCATGCGCGTGTGCTGAAAAGAGCAGCATGGGCGTGCTTAGCACATGGTTTGGCAGAAATCCACGTGCGCGCTCTGCCAAAAGCTTCATGTGCATGCTTAACTTGTGGTTTGGCAGAAAACAACGTGCGCGTCTACCGTAAGATGCATATGCATGCTTAACAAGTGGTTTGGCACAAATCCATGCGCGTGTGCTGAAAAGAGCAGCATGGGCGCGCTTGGCACGTCGTTTGGTAGAAATCCACGTGCGCGCTCTGCCAAAAGCTGCATGTGCATGGTTAGCTTGTGGTTTGACAGAAAACAACGTGCGCGTCTACCGAAAGATGCATGTGCATGCTTAACAAGTGGTTTGGCACAAATTCATGCGCGTGTGCTGAAAACAGCAGCATGTGCGCCCTTAGCACGTATATTGGTAGAAATCCACGTGCACGCTCTGCTAAAAGCAGCATGTGCATGCTTAACTTGTGGTTTGCCAGAAAACAACGTGCGCGTGCTAGCGAAAGCTGCATGTTCATGCTTAACAAGTGGTTTGGCGCAAATCCATGCGCGTGTGCTGAAAAGAGCAGCATAGGCGTGCTTAGCACATGGTTTGGCAGAAATCCACGTGCGCGCTCTGCCAAAAGCTTCATGTGCATGCTTAACTTGTGGTTTGGCAGAAAACAAAGTGCGCGTCTACCGTAAGATGCATATGCATGCTTAACAAGTGGTTTGGCACAAATCCATGCGCGTGTGCTGAAAAGAGCAGCATGGGCGTGCTGAGCACGTGGTTTGGTGGAAATTCACGTGCGTGCTCTGCCAAAAACAGCATGTGCATGCTTAACATGTGCTTTGCCAGAAAACAACGTGCGTGTCTACCCAAAGATGCATGCGCATGCTCAACAAGTGGTTTGGCACAAATCCATGCGCGTGTGCTGAAAACAGCAGCATGGGTGTCTTTACCACGTGGTTTGGTAGAAATCCACGTGCACGCTCTACTAAAAGCAGCATGTGCGTGCTTAACTTGTGGTTTGCCAGAAAAACACGTACGCGTGCTAGCAAACGCTGCATGTTCATGCTTAACAAGTGGTTTGGCAGAAATCCATGCGCGTGGGCTGAAAAGA
The DNA here is from genome assembly GCF_050947875.1 of Dermacentor variabilis. NCBI lineage: Eukaryota > Metazoa > Arthropoda > Arachnida > Ixodida > Ixodidae > Dermacentor > Dermacentor variabilis. The sequence continues at coordinate 1,056,781 of NW_027460357.1, forward strand.
GCAGCATGAGCGTGCTTAGCACGTGGTTTGGCAGAAATCCACGTGCGCGCTCTGCCAAAAGCAGCGTGTGCATGGCTAACTTGTGGTTTGGCAGAAGACAACGTGCGCGTCTACCGTAAGATGCATATGCATGCTTAACAAGTGGTTTGGCACAAATCCATGCGCGTGTGCTGAAAAGAGCAGCATGGGCGTGCTGAGCACGTGGTTTGGTAGAAATTCACGTGCGTGCTCTGCCAAAAGCAGCATGTGCATGCTTAACCTGTGGTTTGCCAGAAAACAACGTGCGTGTGCTAGCAAAAGCTGCATGTTCATGCCTAACAAGTGGATTGGCACAAATCCATGCCCGTGTGCTTAAAAGAGCAGCATGGGCATGCTTAGCACGTGGCTTGGCAGAAACCCACGTGCGCGCTCTGCGAAAAGCTGCGTGCGCATGCTTAGCTTGTGGTTTGGAAGAAAACAACGTGCGCGTGCTAGCAAAAGCTGCAATTTCATGCTTAACAAGTGGTTTGGCACAAATCCACGCCCGTGTGCTGAAAAGAGCCGCATGGGCGTACTTAGCACTTGGTTTGGTAGAAATCCAGATGTGCGCTCTTCCAAAAGCAGCATGTGCGTGCATAGCTTGTGGTTTGGCAGAAAACAACGTGCGCGTCTACCAAAAGATGCATGTGCATGCTTAACAAGTGGCTTACCACAAATCAATGCCCGTGTGCTGAAAAGAGCAGCATGGGCGTGCTTCGCACGTCGTTAGGCAGAATTCCACGTGCGCGCTCTCCCAAAAGCAGCATGTGCATGCATAACTTGTGGTTTCACAGAGAGCAACGCGCGCGTCTACCAAAAGATGCATGTGCATGCTTAAAAGTTGTTTGGCGCGAAACCATGCGCGTGCGCTGAAAAAAGCATCAAGGGCGTGCTCAGCACGTGCTTTGGCAGAAATCCTCGTGCGCGCTCGGCCAAAAGGAGCATGTGCATGCTTAAGTTGTGGTTTGGCAGAAAACTACGTGCGTGTCTACCGAAAAATGCATGTGCATGCTGAACAAGTGGTTTGGCACAAATCCATGCGCGTGTGCTGAAAAGAGCAGCATGGGCGTGCTGAGCACGTGGTTTGGTGGAAATTCACGTGCGTGCTCTGTCAAAAACAGCATGTGCATGCTTAACATGTGCTTTGCCAGAAAACAACGTGCGCGTCAACCCAAAGATGCATGCGCATGCTCAACAAGTGGTTTGGCACAAATCCATGCGCGTGTGCTGAAAACAGCAGCATGGGTGTCTTTACCACGTGGTTTGGTAGAAATCCACGTGCGCGCTCTGCCAAAAGCTGCGTGCGCATGCTTAGCTTGTGGTTTGGCAGAAAACAACGTGCGCGTGCTAGCATAAGCTGCATTTTCATGCTTAACAAGTGGTTTGGCACAAATCCACGCCCGTGTGCTGAAAAGAGCCGCAAGGGCGTGCTTAGCACTTGGTTTGGTAGAAATCCAGATGTGCGCTCTTCCAAAAGCAGCATGTGCGTGCATAGCTTGTGGTTTGGCAGAAAACAACGTGCGCGTCTACCAAAAGATGCATGTGCATGCTTAACAAGTGGCTTACCACAAATCAATGCCCGTGTGCTGAAAAGAGCAGCATGGGCGTGCTTCGCACGTCGTTAGGCAGAATTCCACGTGCGCGCTCTCCCAAAAGCAGCATGTGCAAGCATAGCTTGTGGTTTCGCAGACAGCAACACGCGCATCTACCAAAAGATGCATGTGCATGCTTAACAAGTTGTTTGGCGCGAAACCATGCGCGTGCGCTGAAAAACGCATCAAGGGCGTGCTCAGCACGTGCTTTGGCAGAAATCCTCGTGCGCGCTCGGCCAAAAGGAGCATGTGCATGCTTAAGTTGTGGTTTGGCAGAAAACTACGTGCGTGTCTACCGAAAAATGCATGTGCATGCTGAACAAGTGGTTTGGCACAAATCCATGCACGTGTGCTAAAAAGAGCAGCACGGGCGTGCTTAGCATGTGGTTTGGCTGAAATCTACGTGCGCGCTCTGACAAACGCCGGATGTGCATGCTTAACCTGTGGTTTGGCAGAAAACATCGTGCGCATCTACGGAAAGATGCATGTGCATGCTTAACAAGTGGTTTGGCACAAATCCATGCGCGTGTGCTGAAAAGAGCAGCATGGGCGTCCTTAGCACGTGGTTTGGTAGAAATCCATGTGCGCGTTCTGCCAAAAGGAGCATGTGCATGCTTAACTTGTGGTTTGGCAGAAAACAACGTGCACGTCTACCAAAAGATGCATGTGCATGCTTAACAAGTGGTTTATCACAAATCGATGCGCGTGTGCTGAAAAGAGCAGCATGGGCGTGCTTGGCACGTCGTTTGGCAGAAATCCACGTGCGCGCTCTGCCAAAAGCTGCATGTGCATGCTTAGCTTGAGGTTTGGCAGAAAACAACGTGCGCGTCTACCGAAAGATGCATGTGTATGCTTAACAAGTGGTTTGGCACAAATTCATGCACGTGTGCTGAAAACAGCAGCATGGGCGCCCTTAGCACGTCGTTTGGTAGAAATCCTCTTGCGCGCTTTCCCAAAAGCTGCAAGTGCATGCTTAGCTTGTGGTTTGGCAGAAAACACCGTGCGCATCTACCCAAAGATGCATGTGCATGCTTAACAAGTGGTTTTACACAAATCCATGCGCGTGCGCTGAAAAGAGCAGCATGGGCGTGCTTAGCACGTAGTTTAGTAGAAATCCACGTGCGTGCTCTGCCAAAAGCAGCATGTGCATGCTTAACTTGTGGTTTGGCAGAAAACAACGCGCGCGTCTACCAAACGCTGCATGTGCATGTTTAACAAGTGGTTTGGCACAAATTCATGCGCGTGTGCTGAAAACAGCAGTATGGGCGCCCTTAGCACGCATTTTGGTAGAAATCCACGTGCACGCTCTGCTAAAAGCAGCACGTGCATGCTTAACTTGTGGTTTGCCAGAAAACAACGTGCGCGTGCTAGCGAAAGCTGCATGTTCATGCTTAACAAGTGGTTTGGCGCAAATCCATGCGCGTGTGCTGAAAAGAGCAGCATGTTCGTGCTTAGCACATGGTTTGGCAGAAATCCACGTGCGCGCTCTGCCAAAAGCTTCATGTGCATGCTTAACTTGTGGTTTGGCAGAAAACAACGTGCGCGTCTACCGTAAGATGCATATGCATGCTTAACAAGTGGTTTGGCACAAATCCATGCGCGTGTGCTGAAAAGAGCAGCATGGGCGTGCTGAGCACATGGTTTGGTAGAAGTTCACGTGCGTGCTCTGCCAAAAGCAGCATCTGCATGCTTAATATGTGCTTTGCCAGAAAACAACGTGCGCGTCTACCCAAAGATGCATGCGCATGCTCAACAAGTGGTTTGGCACAAATCCATGCGCGTGTGCTGAAAACAGCAGCATGGGCGTCTTTACCACGTGGTTTGGTAGAAATCCACGTGCACACTCTACTAAAAGCAGCATGTGCGTGCTTAACTTGTGGTTTGCCAGAAAAACACGTACGCGTGCTAGCAAAAGCTGCATGTTCATGCTTAACAAGTGGTTTGGCACAAATCCATGCGCGTGGGCTTAAAAGAGCAGCATGAGCGTGCTTAGCACGTGGTTTGGCAGAAATCCACGTGCGCGCTCTGCCAAAAGCAGCGTGTGCATGGCTAACTTGTGGTTTGGCAGAAAACAACGTGCGCGTCTACCGTAAGATGCTTATGCATGCTTAACAAGTGGTTTGGCACAAATCAATGCGCGTGTGCTGAAAAGAGCAGCATGGGCGTGCTGAGCACGTGGTTTGGTAGAAATTCACGTGCGTGCTCTGCCAAAAGCAGCATGTGCATGCTTAACCTGTGGTTTGCCAGAAAACAACGTGCGCGTGCTAGCAAAAGCGGCATGATCATGCCTAACAAGTGGTTTGGCACAAATCCATGCGCGTGTGCTGAAAAGAGCAGCATGGGCGTGCTTGGCACGTCGTTTGGCAGAAATCCACGTGCGCGCTCTGCCAAAAGCTGCATGTGCATGCTTAGCTTGAGGTTTGGCAGAAAACAACGTGCGCGTCTACCGAAAGATGCATGTGCATGCTTAACAAGTGGTTTGGCACAAATTCATGTGCGTGTGCTGAAAACAGCAGCATGGGCGCCCTTAGCACGCCGTTTGGTAGAAATCCTCGTGCGCGCTTTGCCAAAAGTTGCAAGTGCATGCTTAGCTTGTGGTTTGGCAGAAAACAACGTGCGCATCTACCGAAAGATGCATGTGCATGCTTAACAAGTGGTTTTACACAAATCCATGCGCGTGTGCTGAAAAGAGCAGCATGGGCGTGCTTAGCACGTAGTTTGGTAGAAATCCACGTGCGCGCTCTGCCAAAAGCTGCATGTGCATGCTTAGCTTGTGGTTTGGCAGAAAACAACGTGCGCGTCTACCGAAAGATGAATGTGCATGCTTCACAAGTGGTTTGGCACAAATTCATGCGCGTGTGCTGAAAACAGCAGCATGGGCGCCCTTAGCACGTATATTGGTAGAAATCCACGTGCACGCTCTGCTAAAATCAGCATGTGCATGCTTAACTTGTGGTTTGCCAGAAAACAACGTGCGCGTGCTAGCGAAAGCTGCATGTTCATGCTTAACAAGTGGTTTGGCGCAAATCCATGCGCGTGTGCTGAAAAGAGCAGCATGGGCGTGCTTAGCACATGGTTTGGCAGAAATCCACGTGCGCGCTCTGCCAAAAGCTTCATGTGCATGCTTAACTTGTGGTTTGGCAGAAAACAACGTGCGCGTCTACCGTAAGATGCATATGCATGCTTAACAAGTGGTTTGGCACAAATCCATGCGCGTGTGCTGAAAAGAGCAGCATGGGCGCGCTTGGCACGTCGTTTGGTAGAAATCCACGTGCGCGCTCTGCCAAAAGCTGCATGTGCATGCTTAGCTTGTGGTTTGACAGAAAACAACGTGCGCGTCTACCGAAAGATGCATGTGCATGCTTAACAAGTGGTTTGGCACAAATTCATGCGCGTGTGCTGAAAACAGCAGCATGGGCGCCCTTAGCACGTATATTGGTAGAAATCCACGTGCACGCTCTGCTAAAAGCAGCATGTGCATGCTTAACTTGTGGTTTGCCAGAAAACAACGTGCGCGTGCTAGCGAAAGCTGCATGTTCATGCTTAACAAGTGGTTTGGCGCAAATCCATGCGCGTGTGCTGAAAAGAGCAGCATAGGCGTGCTTAGCACATGGTTTGGCAGAAATCCACGTGCGCGCTCTGCCAAAAGCTTCATGTGCATGCTTAACTTGTGGTTTGGCAGAAAACAAAGTGCGCGTCTACCGTAAGATGCATATGCATGCTTAACAAGTGGTTTGGCACAAATCCATGCGCGTGTGCTGAAAAGAGCAGCATGGGCGTGCTGAGCACGTGGTTTGGTGGAAATTCACGTGCGTGCTCTGCAAAAAACAGCATGTGCATGCTTAACATGTGCTTTGCCAGAAAACAACGTGCGCGTCTACCCAAAGATGCATGCGCATGCTCAACAAGTGGATTGGCACAAATCCATGCGCGTGTGCTGAAAACAGCAGCATGGGTGTCTTTACCACGTGGTTTGGTAGAAATCCACGTGCACGCTCTACTAAAAGCAGCATGTGCGTGCTTAACTTGTGGTTTGCCAGAAAAACACGTACGCGTGCTAGCAAACGCTGCATGTTCATGCTTAACAAGTGGTTTGGCAGAAATCCATGCGCGTGGGCTGAAAAGAGCAGCATGAGCGTGCTTAGCACGTGGTTTGGCAGAAATCCACGTGCGCGCTCTGCCAAAAGCAGCGTGTGCATGGCTAACTTGTGGTTTGGCAGAAAACAACGTGCGCGTCTACCGTAAGATGCATATGCATGCTTAACATGTGGTTTGGCACAAATCCATGCGCGTGTGCTGAAAAGAGCAGCTTGGGCGTGCTGAGCACGTGGTTTGGTAGAAATTCACGTGCGTGCTCTGCCAAAAGCAGCATGTGCATGCTTAACCTGTGGTTTGCCAGAAAACAACGTGCGTGTGCTAGCAAAAGCTGCATGTTCATGCCTAACAAGTGGATTGGCACAAATCCATGCGCGTGTGCTTAAAAGAGCAGCATGGGCGTGCTTAGCACGTCGCTTGGCAGAAACCCACGTGCGCGCTCTGCCAAAAGCTGCGTGCGCATGCTTAGCTTGTGGTTTGGCAGAAAACAACGTGCGCGTGCTAGCAAAAGCTGCATTTTCATGCTTAACAAGTGGTTTGGCACAAATCCACGCCCGTGTGCTGAAAAGAGCCGCATGGGCGTGCTTAGCACTTGGTTTGGTAGAAATCCAGATGTGCGCTCTTCCAAAAGCAGCATGTGCGTGCATAGCTTGTGGTTTGGCAGAAAACAACGTGCGCGTCTACCAAAAGATGCATGTGCATGCTTAACAAGTGGCTTACCACAAATCAATGCCCGTGTGCTGAAAAGAGCAGCATGGGCGTGCTTCGCACGTCGTTAGGCTGAATTCCACGTGCGCGCTCTCCCAAAAGCAGCATGTGCATGCTTAACTTGTGGTTTCGCAGACAGCAACGTGCGCGTCTACCAAAAGATGCATGTGCATGCTTAACAAGTTGTTTTGCGCGAATCCATGCGCGTGCGCTGAAAAGAGCAGCATGGGCGTGCTTAGCACGTGCTTTGGCAGAAATCCGCGTGCGCGCTCGGCCAAAAGGAGCATCTGCATGCTTAACTTGTGGTTTGGCAGAACACAACGTGCGCGTCTACCAAAAGATGCATGTGCATGCTTAACAAGTGATTTGGCAGAAATTCTTGCGCGTGTGCTGAAAAGAGCAGCATGGGCGTGCTTAGTACATGGTTTGGCAGAAATCCACGTGCGCGCTCTGCGAAAAACAGCATGTGCATACTTAAGTTGTGGTTTGGCAGAAAACAAAGTGCGCGCGCCACCAAAAGCTGCATGTTCATGCTTCAAAGTGGTTTGGCACAAATGCATGCGCCTGCGCTGAAAAGAGCAGCATGGGCGTGCTTGGCACGTCGATTGGCAGAAATCCTCATGCGCGCTTTGCCAAAATCTGCAACTGCATGTTTAGCTGGTGGTTTGGCAGAAAACAACATGCGCATCTACCGAAAGATGCATGTGCATGCTTAACAAGTGGTTTTACACAAATCCATGCGCGTGTGCTGAAAAGAGCAGCATGGGCGTGCTTAGCACGTGGTTTGGTAGAAATCCACGTGCGTGCTCTGCCAAAAGCAGCATGTGCATGCTTACCTTGTGGTTTGGCAGAAAACAACGTGCGCCTGCTAGCAAAAGCTGCATGTTCATGCCTAGCAAGTGACTCGGCACAAATCCATGCGCGAGTGCTGAAAAGAGCAGCATGGGCGTGCTTAGCACGTGGTTTGGCAGATATCCACGTGCGCGCTCTGCCAAAAGCTGCATGTTCATGCTTAGCTTGTGGTTTGGCAGAAAACAACGTGCGCGTCTACGGAAAGATGCATGTGCATGCTTAACAAGTGCTTTTACACAAATCCATGCGCGTGTGCTGAAAAGAGCAGCATGGGCGTGCTTGGCACGTCGTTTAGCAGAAATCCACGTGCGCGCTCTGCCGAAAGCTGCATGTGCGTGCATAACTTGTGGTTCGGCAGAAAACAACGTGCGTGTCTACCAAAAGATGCATGTGCATGCTTAACAAGTGGCTTACTAGAAATCAATGCCCGTGTGCTGAAAAGAGCAGCATGGGTGTGCTTAGCACGTTGTTTGGCAGAAATCCACTAGCGCGCTCTGCCGAAAGCTGCATGTCCATGCTTCGCTTCTGGTTTGGCAGAAAACATCATGCGCGTTTACGGAAAGATGCATGTGCATGCTTAACAAGTGGTTTGGCACAAATCCATGCGCGTGTGCTGAAAACAGCAGCATGGGCGTCCTTAGCACGTGGTTTTGTAGAAATCCACGTGCGCGCTCTGCCAAAGGAGCCTGTGCATGCTTAACTTATGGTTTGGCAGAAAACAACGTGCACGTCTACCAAAAGATGCATGTGCATGCTTAACAAGTGGTTTATCACAAATCGATGCGCGTGTGCTGAAAAGAGCAGCATGGGCGTGCTTGGCACGTCGTTTGGTTGAAATCCACGTGCGCGCTCTGCCAAAAGCTGCATGTGCATGCTTAGCTTGTGGTTTGGCAGAAAACAACGTGCGCGTCTACCGAAAGATGCATGTGCATGCCTAACAAGTGGTTTGGCACAAATTCATGCGCGTGTGCTGAAAACAGCAGCATGGGCGCCCTTAGCACGTATATTGGTAGAAATCCACGAGCAACCTCTGCTAAAAGCAGCATGTGCATGCTTAACTTGTGGTTTGCCAGAAAACAACGTGCGCGTGCTAGCGAAAGCTGCATGTTCATGCTTAACAAGTGGTTTGGCGCAAATCCATGCGCGTGTGCTGAAAAGAGCAGCATGGGCGTGCTTAGCACATGGTTTGGCAGAAATCCACGTGCGCGCTCTGCCAAAAGCTTCATGTGTATGCTTAACTTGTGGTTTGGCAGAAAACAACGTGCGCGTCTACCGTAAGATGCAGATGCATGCTTAACAAGTGGTTTGGCACAAATCCATGCGCGTGTGCTGAAAAGAGCAGCATGGGCGTGCTGAGCACGTGGTTTGGTGGAAATTCACGCGCGTGCTCTGCCAAAAGCAGCATGTGCATGCTTAACATGTGCTTTGCCAGAAAACAACGTGCCCGTCTACCCAAAGATGCATATGCATGCTTAACAAGTGGTTTGGCACAAATCCATGCGCGTGTGCTGAAAAGAGCAGCATGGGCGTGCTGAGCACGTGGTTTGGTAGAAATTCACGTGCGTGCTCTGCCAAAAGCAGCATGTGCATGCTTAACCTGTGGTTTGCCAGAAAACAACGTGCGTGTGCTAGCAAAAGCTGCATGTTCATGCCTAACAAGTGGATTGGCACAAATCCATGCGCGTGTGCTTAAAAGAGCAGCATGGGCGTGCTTAGCACTTGGTTTGGTAGAAATCCAGATGTGCGCTCTTCCAAAAGCAGCATGTGCGTGCATAGCTTGTGGTTTGGCAGAAAACAACGTGCGCGTCTACCCAAAGATGCATGTGCATGCTTAACAAGTGGCTTACCACAAATAAATGCCCGTGTGCTGAAAAGAGCAGCATGGGCGTGCTTCGCACGTCGTTAGGCAGAATTCCACGTGCGCGCTCTCCCAAAAGCAGCATGTGCATGCTTAACTTGTGGTTTCGCAGACAACAACGTGCGCGTCTACCAAAAGATGCATGTGCATGCTTAACAAGTTGTTTGGCGCGAATCCATGCGCGTGTGCTGAAAACAGCAGCATGGGCGCCCTTAGCATGTATTTTGGTAGAAATCCAGGTGCACGCCCTGCTAAAAGCAGCATGTGCATGCTTAACTTGTGGTTTGCCAGAAAACAACGTGCGCGTGCTAGCGAAAGCTGCATGTTCATGCTTAACAAGTGGTTTGGCGCAAATCCATGCGCGTGTGCTGAAAAGAGCAGCATGGGCGTGCTTAGCACGTGCTTTGGCAGAAATCCGCGTGCGCGCTCGGCCAAAAGGAGCATCTGCATGCTTAACTTGGGGTTTGGCAGAAAACAACGTGCGCGTCTACGAAAAGATGCATGTGCAAGCTTAACAGGTGATTTGGCAGAAATTCTTGCGCGTGTGCTGAAAAGAGCAGCATGGGCGTGCTTAGCACATGGTTTGGCAGAAATCCACGTGCGCGCTCTGCGAAAAACAGCATGTGCATGCTTAAGTTGTGGTTTGGCAGAAAACAAAGTGCGCGCGCCACCAAAAGCTGCATGTTCATGCTTCAAAGTGGTTTGGCACAAATGCATGCGCCTGCGCTGAAAAGAGCAGCATGGGCGTGCTTGGCACGTCGTTTGGCAGAAATCCTCATGCGCGCTTTGCCAAAACCTGCAACTGCATGCTTAGCTGGTGGTTTGGCAGAAAACAACATGCGAATCTACCTAAAGATGCATGTGCATGCTTAACAAGTGGTTTTACACAAATCCATGCGCGTGTGCTGAAAAGAGCAGCATGGGCGTGCTTAGCACGTCGTTTGGTAGAAATCCACGTGTGTGCTCTGCCAAAAGCAGCATGTGCATGCTTACCTTGTGGTTTGGCAGAAAACAACGTGCGCCTGCTAGCAAAAGCTGCATGTTCATGCGTAGCAAGTGACTTGGCACAAATCCATGCGCGTGTGCTGAAAAGAGCAGCATGGGCGTGCTTAGCACGTGGTTTGGCAGAAATCCACGTGCGCGCTCTGCCAAAAGCTGCATGTTCATGCTTAGCTTGTGGTTTGGCAGAAAACAACGTGCGCGTCTACGGAAAGATGCATGTGCATGCTCAACAAGTGGTTTTACACAAATCCATGCGCGTGTGCTGAAAAGAGCAGCATGGGCGTCCTTAGCACGTGGTTTTGTAGAAATCCACGTGCGCGCTCCGCCAAAAGGAGCCTGTGCATGCTTAACTTGTGGCTTGGCAGAAAACAACGTGAGCGTCTACCAAAAGATGCATGTGCATGCTTAACAAGTGGTTTGGCACAAATTCATGCGCGTGTGCTGAAAACAGCAGCATGGGCGTCCTTAGCATGTATTTTGGTAGAAATCCAGGTGCACGCCCTGCTAAAAGCAGCATGTGCATGCTTAACTTGTGGTTTGCCAGAAAACAACGTGCGCGTGCTAGCGAAAGCTGCATGTTCATGCTTAACAAGTGGTTTGGCGCAAATCCATGCGCGTGTGCTGAAAAGAGCAGCATGGGCGTGCTTAGCACGTGCTTTGGCAGAAATCCGCGTGCGCGCTCGGCCAAAAGGAGCATCTGCATGCTTAACTTGGGGTTTGGCAGAAAACAACGTGCGCGTCTACGAAAAGATGCATGTGCAAGCTTAACAAGTGATTTGGCAGAAATTCTTGCGCGTGTGCTGAAAAGAGCAGCATGGGCGTGCTTAGCACATGGTTTGGCAGAAATCCACGTGCGCGCTCTGCGAAAAACAGCATGTGCATGCTTAAGTTGTGGTTTGGAAGAAAACAAAGTGCGCGCGCCACCAAAAGCTGCATGTTCATGCTTCAAAGTGGTTTGGCACAAATGCATGCGCCTGCGCTGAAAAGAGCAGCATGGGCGTGCTTGGCACGTCGTTTGGCAGAAATCCTCATGCGCGCTTTGCCAAAACCTGCAACTGCATGCTTAGCTGGTGGTTTGGCAGAAAACAACATGCGAATCTACCTAAAGATGCATGTGCATGCTTAACAAGTGGTTTTACACAAATCCATGCGCGTGTGCTGAAAAGAGCAGCATGGGCGTGCTTAGCACGTCGTTTGGTAGAAATCCACGTGTGTGCTCTGCCAAAAGCAGCATGTGCATGCTTACCTTGTGGTTTGGCAGAAAACAACGTGCGCCTGCTAGCAAAAGCTGCATGTTCATGCGTAGCAAGTGACTTGGCACAAATCCATGCGCGTGTGCTGAAAAGAGCAGCATGGGCGTGCTTAGCACGTGGTTTGGCAGAAATCCACGTGCGCGCTCTGCCAAAAGCTGCATGTTCATGCTTAGCTTGTGGTTTGGCAGAAAACAACGTGCGCGTCTACGGAAAGATGCATGTGCATGCTCAACAAGTGGGTTTACACAAATCCATGCGCGTGTGCTGAAAAGAGCAGCATGGGCGTCCTTAGCACGTGGTTTTGTAGAAATCCACGTGCGCGCTCCGCCAAAAGGAGCCTGTGCATGCTTAACTTGTGGCTTGGCAGAAAACAACGTGAGCGTCTACCAAAAGATGCATGTGCATGCTTAACAAGTGGTTTGGCACAAATTCATGCGCGTGTGCTGAAAACAGCAGCATGGGCGTCCTTAGCATGTATTTTGGTAGAAATCCAGGTGCACGCCCTGCTAAAAGCAGCATGTGCATGCTTAACTTGTGGTTTGCCAGAAAACAACGTGCGCGTGCTAGCGAAAGCTGCATGTTCATGCTTAACAAGTGGTTTGGCGCAAATCCATGCGCGTGTGCTGAAAAGAGCAGCATGGGCGTGCTTAGCACGTGCTTTGGCAGAAATCCGCGTGCGCGCTCGGCCAAAAGGAGCATCTGCATGCTTAACTTGGGGTTTGGCAGAAAACAACGTGCGCGTCTACGAAAAGATGCATGTGCAAGCTTAACAGGTGATTTGGCAGAAATTCTTGCGCGTGTGCTGAAAAGAGCAGCATGGGCGTGCTTAGCACATGGTTTGGCAGAAATCCACGTGCGCGCTCTGCGAAAAACAGCATGTGCATGCTTAAGTTGTGGTTTGGCAGAAAACAAAGTGCGCGCGCCACCAAAAGCTGCATGTTCATGCTTCAAAGTGGTTTGGCACAAATGCATGCGCCTGCGCTGAAAAGAGCAGCATGGGCGTGCTTGGCACGTCGTTTGGCAGAAATCCTCATGCGCGCTTTGCCAAAACCTGCAACTGCATGCTTAGCTGGTGGTTTGGCAGAAAACAACATGCGAATCTACCTAAAGATGCATGTGCATGCTTAACAAGTGGTTTTACACAAATCCATGCGCGTGTGCTGAAAAGAGCAGCATGGGCGTGCTTAGCACGTCGTTTGGTAGAAATCCACGTGTGTGCTCTGCCAAAAGCAGCATGTGCATGCTTACCTTGTGGTTTGGCAGAAAACAACGTGCGCCTGCTAGCAAAAGCTGCATGTTCATGCGTAGCAAGTGACTTGGCACAAATCCATGCGCGTGTGCTGAAAAGAGCAGCATGGGCGTGCTTAGCACGTGGTTTGGCAGAAATCCACGTGCGCGCTCTGCCAAAAGCTGCATGTTCATGCTTAGCTTGTGGTTTGGCAGAAAACAACGTGCGCGTCTACGGAAAGATGCATGTGCATGCTCAACAAGTGGTTTTACACAAATCCATGCGCGTGTGCTGAAAAGAGCAGCATGGGCGTCCTTAGCACGTGGTTTTGTAGAAATCCACGTGCGCGCTCCGCCAAAAGGAGCCTGTGCATGCTTAACTTGTGGCTTGGCAGAAAACAACGTGAGCGTCTACCAAAAGATGCATGTGCATGCTTAACAAGTGGTTTGGCACAAATTCATGCGCGTGTGCTGAAAACAGCAGCATGGGCGTCCTTAGCATGTATTTTGGTAGAAATCCAGGTGCACGCCCTGCTAAAAGCAGCATGTGCATGCTTAACTTGTGGTTTGCCAGAAAACAACGTGCGCGTGCTAGCGAAAGCTGCATGTTCATGCTTAACAAGTGGTTTGGCGCAAATCCATGCGCGTGTGCTGGAAAGAGCAGCATGGGCGTGCTTAGCACGTGGTTTGGCAGAAATCCACGTGCGCGCTCTGCCATAAGCAGCGTGTGCATGGCTAACTTGTGGGCAGAAAACAACGTGCACGTCTACCAAAAGATGCATGTGCATGCTTAACAAGTGATTTGGCAGAAATTCTTGCGCGTGTGCTGAAAAGAGCAGCATGGGCGTGCTTAGCACATGGTTTGGCAGAAATCCACGTGCGCGCTCTGCCAAAAACAGCATGTGCATGCTTAAGTTGTGGTTTGGCAGAAAACAAAGAGCGCGCGCCACCAAAATCTGCATGTTCATGCTTCAAAGTGGTTTGGCACAAATCCATGCGCGTGTGCTGAAAAGAGCAGCATGGGCGTGCTTAGCACGTGGTGTGGCAGAAATCCACGTGCGCGCTCTGCCAAAAGCTGCATCTGCATGCTTAGCCTGTGGTTTGGCAGAAAACAACGTGCGCGTCTACGGAAAGATGCATGTGCATGCTTAACAACTGGTTCGGCACAAATCCATGCGCGTGTCCTGAAAAGAGCTGCATGGATGTGCTTAGCACGTGGTGTGGCAGAAATCCACATGCGCGCTCTGCGAAAAGCAGCATGGGCATGCTTAACTTGTGGTTTGGCAGAAAACAACGTGAGCGTCTACCAAAAGATGCATGTGCATGGTTAATAAGTGGTTTACCACACATCGATGCGCCTGTGCTGAAAAGAGCTGCATGGGCGTGCTTGGCACTTCGTTTGGCAGAAATCCACGTGCGCGCTTTGCCAAAACCTGCAAGTGCATGCTTAGCTTGTGGTTTGGCAGAAAACAACGTGCGCATCTACCGAAAGATGCATGTGCATGCTTAAGTGGTTTTACTCAAATCAATGCCCGTGTGCTGAAAAGAGCAGCATGGGCGTCCTTAGCACGTGGTTTGGTAGAAATCCACGTGCGCGCTCTGCCAAAAGGAGCATGTGCATTATTTAACTTGTGGTTTGGCAGAAAACAACGTGCACGTCTACCAAAAGATGCATGTGCATGCTTAACAAGTGGTTTATCACAAATCGATGCGCGTGTGCTGAAAAGAGCAGCACGGGCGTGCTTGGCACGTCGTTTGGCAGAAATCCACGTGCGCGCTCTGCCAAAAGCTGCATGTGCATGCTTAGCTTGTGGTTTGGCAGAAAACAACGTGCGCGTCTACGGAAAGATGCATGTGCATGCTCAACAAGTGGTTTTACACAAATCCATGCGCGTGTGCTGAAAAGAGCAGCATGGGCGTCCTTAGCACGTGGTTTTGTAGAAATCCACGTGCGCGCTCCGCCAAAAGGAGCCTGTGCATGCTTAACTTGTGGCTTGGCAGAAAACAACGTGAGCGTCTACCAAAAGATGCATGTGCATGCTTAACAAGTGGTTTGGCACAAATTCATGCGCGTGTGCTGAAAACAGCAGCATGGGCGTCCTTAGCATGTATTTTGGTAGAAATCCAGGTGCACGCCCTGCTAAAAGCAGCATGTGCATGCTTAACTTGTGGTTTGCCAGAAAACAACGTGCGCGTGCTAGCGAAAGCTGCATGTTCATGCTTAACAAGTGGTTTGGCGCAAATCCATGCGCGTGTGCTGGAAAGAGCAGCATGGGCGTGCTTAGCACGTGGTTTGGCAGAAATCCACGTGCGCGCTCTGCCATAAGCAGCGTGTGCATGGCTAACTTGTGGGCAGAAAACAACGTGCACGTCTACCAAAAGATGCATGTGCATGCTTAACAAGTGATTTGGCAGAAATTCTTGCGCGTGTGCTGAAAAGAGCAGCATGGGCGTGCTTAGCACATGGTTTGGCAGAAATCCACGTGCGCGCTCTGCCAAAAACAGCATGTGCATGCTTAAGTTGTGGTTTGGCAGAAAACAAAGAGCGCGCGCCACCAAAATCTGCATGTTCATGCTTCAAAGTGGTTTGGCACAAATCCATGCGCGTGTGCTGAAAAGAGCAGCATGGGCGTGCTTAGCACGTGGTGTGGCAGAAATCCACGTGCGCGCTCTGCCAAAAGCTGCATCTGCATGCTTAGCCTGTGGTTTGGCAGAAAACAACGTGCGCGTCTACGGAAAGATGCATGTGCATGCTTAACAACTGGTTCGGCACAAATCCATGCGCGTGTCCTGAAAAGAGCTGCATGGATGTGCTTAGCACGTGGTGTGGCAGAAATCCACATGCGCGCTCTGCGAAAAGCAGCATGGGCATGCTTAACTTGTGGTTTGGCAGAAAACAACGTGAGCGTCTACCAAAAGATGCATGTGCATGGTTAATAAGTGGTTTACCACACATCGATGCGCCTGTGCTGAAAAGAGCTGCATGGGCGTGCTTGGCACTTCGTTTGGCAGAAATCCACGTGCGCGCTTTGCCAAAACCTGCAAGTGCATGCTTAGCTTGTGGTTTGGCAGAAAACAACGTGCGCATCTACCGAAAGATGCATGTGCATGCTTAAGTGGTTTTACTCAAATCAATGCCCGTGTGCTGAAAAGAGCAGCATGGGCGTCCTTAGCACGTGGTTTGGTAGAAATCCACGTGCGCGCTCTGCCAAAAGGAGCATGTGCATTATTTAACTTGTGGTTTGGCAGAAAACAACGTGCACGTCTACCAAAAGATGCATGTGCATGCTTAACAAGTGGTTTATCACAAATCGATGCGCGTGTGCTGAAAAGAGCAGCACGGGCGTGCTTGGCACGTCGTTTGGCAGAAATCCACGTGCGCGCTCTGCCAAAAGCTGCATGTGCATGCTTAGCTTGAGGTTTGGCAGAAAACAACGTGCGCGTCTACCGAAAGATGCATGTGCATGCTTAACAAGTGGTTTGGCACAAATTCATGTGCGTGTGCTGAAAACATCAGCATCAGCATCAGCAACTCAATTAGCGCGAAAGCTTACCGTCTTCTTCACTTTTTCCGACGAAATTTTAAGCATTCTCCTTCATCACTGAAGGCAACCTTGTATTTAACAAACATCAGGCCTATTCTAGAATATGCATGCGTTATCTGGGATCCATACACTATAAACCTCACAGAAAAAATAGAACGCGTCCAAAAGCAAGCAGCACGCTTCGTAACAGGAAATTATAATTTTACTACCAGAGGATCCAGAATAAGGGAAGGGTTGGGTTGGAAAACTCTTTCTTCACGCAGGAAAATCCTAAGATTCAAATTCCTTTACAATATATATAAAAGTAAAACTGGTATCGACAAAACACTGTTCATCAAGGAGCCGCATTACGTTTCATCTAGGAGAGACCACGCTAACAAAATTAGAGCTTATCAGTGCCGTACCAATGTGTTTAAGTATTCATTTTTTCCTAACACGATTAGCGATTGGAATGAGCTCCCTAATGAAGTGATGGCAGCTTCTAGTTTTGAAAATGCTATTGAGAGTCATATTCTTTGATTGTTCTGTTATTCATCTCTGCACATACGCTACTTTTTTTTTCTGTTTTGTTAGTTAGTTATTTTGTCACTCACTTTGTTTTGTACTTTGTTAGTTTCTATTCCGCTTTTGCGAATTTCAGTGCTTAAACTATGTTCTATTTACTGATGTATTCTTTTGATGTTGCTGAATATGTTTCCATTGTGACCACCTGTATTTTAACCCCCCTACGATAATGCCGTACAGGCGATGTAGGTATACCGAATAAATAAATAAATAAATGGGCGCCCTTAGCACGTCGTTTGGTAGAAATCCTCGTGCGCGCTTTGCCAAAAGCTGCAAGTGCATGCTTAGCTTGTGGTTTGGCAGAAAACAACGTGCGCATCTACCGAAAGATGCATGTGCATGCTTAACAAGTGGTTTTACACAAATCCATGCGCGTGTACTGAAAAGAGCAGCATGGGCGTGCTTAGCACGTAGTTTGGTAGAAATCCACGTGCGTGCTCTGCCAAAAACAGCATGTGCATGCTTAACTTGTGGTTTGGCAGAAAACAACGCGCCCGTCTACCAAAGGATGCATGTGCATGCCTAATAAGTGGTTTACCACAAATCGATGCGCGTCTGCTGAAAAGAGCAGCATGGGTGTGCTTAGCACGTTGTTTGGCAGAAATCCACTAGCGCGCTCTGCCGAAAGCTGCATGTCCATGCTTCGCTTCTGGTTTGGCAGAAAACATCATGCGCGTTTACGGAAAGATGCATGCGCATGCTTAACAAGTGGTTTGGCACAAATCCATGCGCGTGTGCTGAAAACAGCAGCATAGGCGTCCTTAGCACGTGGTTTTGTAGAAATCCACGTGCGCTCTGCCAAAGGAGTCTGTGCATGCTTAACTTGTGGTTTGGCAGAAAACAACGTGCACGTCTACCAAAAGATGCATGTGCATGCTTAACAAGTGGTTTATCACAAATCGATGCGCGTGTGCTGAAAAGAGCAGCATGGGCGTGCTTGGCACGTCGTTTGGTAGAAATCCACGTGCGCGCTCTGCCAAAAGCTGCATGTGCATGCTTAGCTTGTGGTTTGGCAGAAAACAACGTGCGCGTCTACCGAAAGATGCATGTGCATGCTTAACAAGTGGTTTGGCACAAATTCATGCGCGTGTGCTGAAAACAGCAGCATGGGCGCCCTTAGCACGTATATTGGTAGAAATCCACGTGCACGCTCTGCTAAAAGCAGCATGTGCATGCTTAACTTGTGGTTTGCCAGAAAACAACGTGCGCGTGCTAGCGAAAGCTGCATGTTCATGCTTAACAAGTGGTTTGGCGCAAATCCATGCGCGTGTGCTGAAAAGAGCAGCATGGGCGTGCTTAGCACATGGTTTGGCAGAAATCCACGTGCGCGCTCTGCCAAAAGCTTCATGTGCACGCTTCACTTGTGGTTTGGCAGAAAACAACGTGCGCGTCTACCGTAAGATGCATATGCATGCTTAACAAGTGGTTTGGCACAAATCCATGCGCGTGTGCTGAAAAGAGCAGCATGGGCGTGCTGAGCACGTGGTTTGGTGGAAATTCACGTGCGTGCTCTGCCAAAAGCAGCATGAGCATGCTTAACATGTGCTTTGCCAGAAAACAACGTGCCCGTCTACCCAAAGATGCATGCGCATGCTCAACAAGTAGTTTGGCACAAATCCATGCGCGTGTGCTGAAAACAGTAGCATGGGTGTCTTTACCACGTGGTTTGGTAGAAATCCACGTGCACGCTCTACCAAAAGCAGCATGTGCGTGCTTAAGTTGTGGTTTGCCAGAAAAACACGTACGCGTGCTAGCAAAAGCTGCATGTTCATGCTTAACAAGTGGTTTGGCACAAATCCATGCACGTGGGCTGAAAAGAGCAGCATGAGCGTGCTTAGCACGTGGTTTGGCAGAAATCCACGTGCGCGCTCTGCCAAAAGCAGCGTGTGCATGGCTAACTTGTGGTTTGGCAGAAAACAACGTGCGCGTCTACCGTAAGATGCATATGCATGCTTAACAAGTGGTTTGGCACAAATCCATGCGCGTGTGCTGAAAAGAGCAGCATGGGCGTGCTGAGCACGTGGTTTGGTAGAAATTCACGTGCGTGCTCTGCCAAAAGCAGCATGTGCATGCTTAACCTGTGGTTTGCCAGAAAACAACGTGCGTGTGCTAGCAAAAGCTGCATGTTCATGCCTAACAAGTGGATTGGCACAAATCCATGCGCGTGTGCTTAAAAGAGCAGCATGGGCGTGCTTAGCCCGTGGCTTGGTAGAAACCCACGTGCGCGCTCTGCCAAAAGCTGCGTGCGCATGCTTAGCTTGTGGTTTGGTAGAAAACAACGTGCGCGTGCTAGCAAAAGCTGCGTTTTCATGCTTAACAAGTGGTTTGGCACAAATCCACGCCCGTGTGCTGAAAAGAGCCGCATGGGCGTGCTTAGCACTTGGTTTGGTAGAAATCCAGATGTGCGCTCTTCCAAAAGCAGCATGTGCGTGCATAGCTTGTGGTTTGGCAGAAAACAACGTGCGCGTCTACCAAAAGATGCATGTGCAGGCTTAACAAGTGGCTTACCACAAATCAATGCCCGTGTGCTGAAAAGAGCAGCATGGGCGTGCTTCGCACGTCGTTAGGCAGAATTCCACCTGCGCGCTCTCCCAAAAGCAGCATGTGCATGCTTAACTTGTGGTTTCGCAGACAGCAACGTGCGCGTCTACCAAAAGATGCATGTGCATGCTTAACAAGTTGTTTGGCGCGAAACCATGCACGTGCGCTGAAAAAAGCATCATGGGCGTGCTTGGCACATCGTTTGGCAGAAATCCTCGTGCGCGCTTTGCCAAAAGCTGCATCTGCATGCTTAGCCTGTGGTTTGGCAGAAAACAACGTGCGCGTCTACGGAAAGATGCATGTGCATGCTTAACAACTGGTTCGGCACAAATCCATGCGCGTGTGCTGAAAAGAGCTGCATGAATGTGCTTAGCACGTGGTGTGGCAGAAATCCACATGCGCGCTCTGCGAAAAGCAGCATGGGCATGCTTAACTTGTGGTTTGGCAGAAAACAACGTGAGCGTCTACCAAAAGAAGCATGTGCATGCTTAAGTGGTTTACCACACATCGATGCGCCTGTGCTGAAAAGAGCTGCATGGGCGTGCTTGGCACGTCGTTTGGCAGAAATCCACGTGCGCGCTTTGCCAAAACCTGCAAGTGCATGCTTAGCTTGTGGTTTGGCAGAAAACAACGTGCGCATCTACCGAAAGATGCATGTGCATGCTTAAGTGGTTTTACTCAAATCAATGCCCGTGTGCTGAAAAGAGCAGCATGGGCGTCCTTAGCACGTGGTTTGGTAGAAATCCACGTGCGCACTCTGCCAAAAGGAGCATGTGCATTATTTAACTTGTGGTTTGGCAGAAAACAACGTGCACATCTACCAAAAGATGCATGTGCATGCTTAACAAGTGGTTTATCACAAATCGATGCGCGTGTGCTGAAAAGAGCAGCACGGGCGTGCTTGGCACGTCGTTTGGCAGAAATCCACGTGCGCGCTCTGCCAAAAGCTGCATCTGCATGCTTAACTTGTGGTTTGGCAGAAAACAACGTGCACGTCTACCAAAAGATGCATGTGCATGCTTAACAAGTGGTTTATCACAAATCGATGCGTGTGTGCTGAAAAGAGCAGCATGGGCGTGCTTGGCACGTCGTTTGGTAGAAATCCACGTGCGCGCTCTGCCAAAAGCTGCATGTGCATGCTTAGCTTGTGGTTTGGCAGAAAACGTGCGCGTCTACCGAAAGATGCATGTGCATGCTTAACAAGTGGTTTGGCACAAATTCATGCGCGTGTGCTGAAAACAGCAGCATGGGCGCCCTTAGCACGTATTTTGGTAGAAATCCACGTGCACGCTCTGCTAAAAGCAGCATGTGCATGCTTAACTTGTGGTTTGCCAGAAAACAACGTGCGCGTGCTAGCGAAAGCTGCATGTTCATGCTTAACAAGTGGTTTGGCGCAAATCCATGCGCGTGTGCTGAAAAGAGCTGCATGGGCGTGCTTAGCACGTGGTTTGGCAGAAATCCACGTGCGCGCTCTGCCATAAGCAGCGTGTCCATGGCTAACTTGTGGGCAGAAAACAACGTGCACGTCTACCAAAAGATGCATGTGCTTGCTTAACAAGTGATTTGGCAGAAATTCTTGCGCGAGTGCTGAAAACAGCAGCATGGGCGTGCTTAGCTCATGGTTTGGCAGAAATCCACGTGCGCGCTCTGCCAAAAACAGCATGTGCATGCTTAAGTTGTGGTTTGGCAGAAAACAAAGAGCGCGCGCCACCAAAATCTGCATGTTCATGCTTCAAAGTGGTTTGGCACAAATCCATGCGCGTGTGCTGAAAAGAGCAGCATGGGCGTGCTTAGCAGGTGGTTTGGCAGAAATCCACGTGCGCGCTCTGCCAAAAGCTGCATCTGCATGCTTAGCCTGTGGTTTGGCAGAAAACAACGTGCGCGTCTACGGAAAGATGCATGTGCATGCTTAACAACTGGTTCGGCACAAATCCATGAGCGTGTGCTGAAAAGAGCTGCATGGATGTGCTTAGCACGTGGTGTGGCAGAAATCCACATGCGCGCTCTGCGAAAAGCAGCATGGCCATGCTTAACTTGTGGTTTGGCAGAAAACAACGTGAGCGTCTACCAAAAGATGCATGTGCATGCTTAATAAGTGGTTTACCACACATCGATGCGCCTGTGCTGAAAAGAGCTGCATGGGCGTGCTTGGCACGTCGTTTGGCAGAAATCCACGTGCGCGCTTTGCGAAAACCTGCAAGTGCATGCTTAGCTTGTGGTTTGGCAGAAAACAACGTGCGCATCTACCGAAAGATGCATGTGCATGCTTAAGTGGTTTTACTCAAATCAATGCCCGTGTGCTGAAAAGAGCAGCATGGGTGTCTTTACCACGTGGTTTGGTAGAAATCCACGTGCACGCTCTACTAAAAGCAGCATGTGCGTGCTTAACTTGTGGTTTGCCAGAAAAACACGTACGCATGGTAGCAAACGCTGCATGTTCATGCTTAACAAGTGGTTTGGCAGAAATCCATGCGCGTGGGCTGAAAAGAGCAGCATGAGCGTGCTTAGCACGTCGTTTGGCAGAAATCCACGTGCGCGCTCTGCCAAAAGCTGCATGTGCATGCTTAGCTTGAGGTTTGGCAGAAAACAACGTGCGCGTCTACCGAAAGATGCATGTGCATGCTTAACAAGTGGTTTGGCACAAATTCATGTGCGTGTGCTGAAAACATCAGCATGGGCGCCCTTAGCACGTCGTTTGGTAGAAATCCTCGTGCGCGTTTTGCCAAAAGCTGCAAGTGCATGCTTAGCTTGTGGTTTGGCAGAAAACAACGTGCGCATCTACCGAAAGACGCATGTGCATGCTTAACAAGTGGTTTTACACAAATCCATGCGCGTGTGCTGAAAAGAGCAGCATGGGCGTGCTTAGCACGTATTTTGGTAGAAATCCACGTGCGTGCTCTGTCAAAAGCAGCATGTGCATGCTTAACTTGTGGTTTGGCAGAAAACAACGCGCCCGTCTACCAAAGGATGCATGTGCATGCCTAATAAGTGGTTTACCACAAATCGATGCGCGTCTGCTGAAAAGAGCAGCATGGCTGTGCTTAGCACGTTGTTTGGCAAAAATCCACTAGCGCGCTCTGCCGAAAGCTGCATGTCCATGCTACGCTTCTGGTTTGGCAGAAAACATCATGCGCGTTTACGGAAAGATGCATGTGCATGCTTAACAAGTGGTTTGGCACAAATCCATGCGCGTGTGCTGAAAACAGCAGCATGGGCGTCCTTAGCACGTGGTTTTGTAGAAATCCACGTGCGCGCTCTGCCAAAGGAGCCTGTGCATGCTTAACTTGTGGTTTGGCAGAAAACAACGTGCACGTCTACCAAAAGATGCATGTGCATGCTTAACAAGTGGTTTATCACAAATCGATGCGCGTGTGCTGAAAAGAGCAGCATGGACGTGCTTGGCACGTCGTTTGGTAGAAATCCACGTGCGCGCTCTGCCAAAAGCTGCATGTGCATGCTTAACTTGTGGTTTGCCAGAAAACAACGTGCGCGTGCTAGCGAAAGCTGCATGTTCATGCTTAACAAGTGGTTTGGCGCAAATCCATGCGCGTGTGCTGAAAAGAGCAGCATGGGCGTGCTTAGCACATGGTTTGGCAGAAATCCACGTGCGCGCTCTGCCAAAAGCTTCATGTGCATGCTTAACTTGTGGTTTGGCAGAAAACAACGTGCGCGTCTACCGTAAGATGCATATGCATGCTTAACAAGTGGTTTGGCACAAATCCATGCGCGTGTGCTGAAAAGAGCAGCATGGGCGTGCTGAGCACGTGGTTTGGTGGAAATTCACGTGCGTGCTCTGCCAAAAGCAGCATGTGCATGCTTAACATGTGCTTTGCCAGAAAACAACGTGCCCGTCTACCCAAAGATGCATGCGCATGCTCAACAAGTGGTTTGGCACAAATCCATGCGCGTGTGCTGAAAACAGCAGCATGGGTGTCTTTACCACGTGGTTTGGTAGAAATCCACGTGCACGCTCTACTAAAAGCAGCATGTGCGTGCTTAACTTGTGGTTTGCCAGAAAAACACGTACGCGTGCTAGCAAAAGCTGCATGTTCATGCTTAACAAGTGGTTTGGCACAAATCCATGCGCGTGGGCTGAAAAGAGCAGCATGAGCGTGCTTAGCACGTGGTTTGGCAGAAATCCACGTGCGCGCTCTGCCAAAAGCAGCGTGTGCATGGCTAACTTGTGGTTTGGCAGAAAACAACGTGCGCGTCTACCGTAAGATGCATATGCATGCTTAACAAGTGGTTTGGCACAAATCCATGCGCGTGTGCTGAAAAGAGCAGCATGGGCGTGCTGAGCACGTGGTTTGGCAGAAATTCACGTGCGTGCTCTGCCAAAAGCAGCATGTGCATGCTTAACCTGTGGTTTGCCAGAAAACAACGTGCGTGTGCTAGGAAAAGCTGCATGTTCATGCCTAACAAGTGGATTGGCACAAATCCATGGGCGTGTGCTTAAAAGAGCAGCATGGGCGTGCTTAGCACGTGGCTTGGCAGAAACCCACGTGCGCGCTTTGCCAAAAGCTGCGTGCGCATGCTTAGCTTGTGGTTTGGCAGAAAACAACGTGCGCGTGCTAGCAAAAGCTGCATTTTCATGCTCAACAAGTGGTTTGGCATAAATCCACGCCCGTGTGCTGAAAAGAGCCGCATGGGCGTGCTTAGCACTTGGTTTGGTAGAAATCCAGATGTGCGCTCTTCCAAAAGCAGCATGTGCGTGCATAGCTTGTGGTTTGGCAGAAAACAACGTGCGCGTCTACCAAAAGATGCATGTGCATGCTTAACAAGTGGCTTACCACAAATCAATGCCCGTGTGCTGAAAAGAGCAGCATGGGCGTGCTTCGCACGTCGTTAGGCTGAATTCCACGTGCGCGCTCTCCCAAAAGCAGCATGTGCATGCTTAACTTGTGGTTTCGCAGACAGCAACGTGCGCGTCTACCAAAAGATGCATGTGCATGCTTAACAAGTTGTTTGGCGCGAATCCATGCGCGTGCGCTGAAAAGAGCAGCATGGGCGTGCTTAGCACGTGCTTTGGCAGAAATCCGCGTGCGCGCTCGGCCAAAAGCAGCATCTGCATGCTTAACTTGTGGTTTGGCAGAAAACATCGTGCGCGTCTACGGAAAGATGCATGTGCATGCTTAACAAGTGGTTTGGCACAAATCCATGCGCGTGTGCTGAAAAGAGCAGCATGGGCGTGCTTAGCACATGGTTTGGCAGAAATCCACGTGCGCGCTCTGCGAAAAACAGCATGTGCATGCTTAAGTTGTGGTTTGGCAGAAAACAAAGTGCGCGCGCCACCAAAAGCTGCATGTTCATGCGTCAATGTGGTTTGGCACAAATGCATGCGCCTGCGCTGAAAAGAGCAGCATGGGCGTGCTTGGCACGTCGTTTGGGAGAAATCCTCATGCGCGCTTTGCCAAAACCTGCAACTGCATGCTTAGCTGGTGGTTTGGCAGAAAATAACATGCGCATCTACCGAAAGATGCATGTGCATGCTTAACAAGCGGTTTTACACAAATCCATGCGCGTGTGCTGAAAAGAGCAGCATGGGCGTGCTTAGCACGTCGTTTGGTAGAAATCCACGTGTGTGCTCTGCCAAAAGCAGCATGTGCATGCTTACCTTGTGGTTTGGCAGAAAACAACGTGCGCCTGCTAGCAAAAGCTGCATGTTCATGCGTAGCAAGTGACTTGGCACAAATACATGCGCGTGTGCTGAAAAGAGCAGCATGGGCGTGCTTAGCACGTGGTTTGGCAGAAATCCACGTGCGCGCTCTGCCAAAAGCTGCATGTTCATGCTTAGCTTGTGGTTTGGCAGAAAACAACGTGCGCGTCTACGGAAAGATGCATGTGCATGCTCAACAAGTGGTTTTACACAAATCCATGCGCGTGTGCTGAAAAGAGCAGCATGGGCGTCCTTAGCACGTGGTTTTGTAGAAATCCACGTGCGCGCTCCGCCAAAAGGAGCCTGTGCATGCTTAACTTATGGCTTGGCAGAAAACAACGTGAGCGTCTACCAAAAGATGCATGTGCATGCTTAACAAGTGGTTTGGCACAAATTCATGCGCGTGTGCTGAAAACAGCAGCATGGGCGTCCTTAGCATGTATTTTGGTAGAAATCCAGGTGCACGCTCTGCCAAAAGCTGCATCTGCATGCTTAGCCTGTGGTTTGGCAGAAAACAACGTGCGCGTCTACGGAAAGATGCATGTGCATGCTTAACAACTGGTTCGGCACAAATCCATGCGCGTGTCCTGAAAAGAGCTGCATGGATGTGCTTAGCACGTGGTGTGGCAGAAATCCACATGCGCGCTCTGCGAAAAGCAGCATGTGCATGCTTAACTTGTGGTTTGGCAGAAAACAACGTGAGCGTCTACCAAAAGATGCATGTGCATGGTTAATAAGTGGTTTACCACACATCGATGCGCCTGTGCTGAAAAGAGCTGCATGGGCGTGCTTGGCACGTCGTTTGGCAGAATTCCACGTGCGCGCTTTGCCAAAACCTGCAAGTGCATGCTTAGCTTGTGGTTTGGCAGAAAACAACGCGCCCGTCTACCAAAGGATGCATGTGCATGCCTAATAAGTGGTTTACCACAAATCGATGCGCGTCTGCTGAAAAGAGCAGCATGGGTGTGCTTAGCACGTTGTTTGGCAGAAATCCACTAGCGCGCTCTGCCGAAAGCTGCATGTCCATGCTTCGCTTCTGGTTTGGCAGAAAACATCATGCGCGTTTACGGAAAGATGCATGTGCATGCTTAACAAGTGGTTTGGCACAAATCCATGCGCGTGTGCTGAAAACAGCAGCATGGGCGTCCTTAGCACGTGGTTTTGTAGAAATCCACGTGCGCGCTCTGCCAAAGGAGCCTGTGCATGCTTAACTTATGGTTTGGCAGAAAACAACGTGCACGTCTACCAAAAGATGCATGTGCATGCTTAACAAGTGGTTTATCACAAATCGATGCGCGTGTGCTGAAAAGAGCAGCATGGGCGTGCTTGGCACGTCGTTTGGTTGAAATCCACGTGCGCGCTCTGCCAAAAGCTGCATGTGCATGCTTAGCTTGTGGTTTGGCAGAAAACAACGTGCGCGTCTACCGAAAGATGCATGTGCATGCTTAACAAGTGGTTTGGCACAAATTCATGCGCGTGTGCTGAAAACAGCAGCATGGGCGCCCTTAGCACGTATATTGGTAGAAATCCACGTGCACGCTCTGCTAAAAGCAGCATGTGCATGCTTAACTTGTGGTTTGCCAGAAAACAACGTGCGCGTGCTAGCGAAAGCTGCATGTTCATGCTTAACAAGTGGTTTGGCGCAAATCCATGCACGTGTGCTGAAAAGACCAGCATGGGCGTGCTTAGCACATGGTTTGGCAGAAATCCACGTGCGCGCTCTGCCAAAAGCTTCATGTGTATGCTTAACTTGTGGTTTGGCAGAAAACAACGTGCGCGTCTACCGTAAGATGCATATGCATGCTTAACAAGTGGTTTGGCACAAATCCATGCGCGTGTGCTGAAAAGAGCAGCATGGGCGTGCTGAGCACGTGGTTTGGTGGAAATTCACGTGCGTGCTCTGCCAAAAGCAGCATGTGCATGCTTAACATGTGCTTTGCCAGAAAACAACGTGCCCGTCTACCCAAAGATGCATATGCATGCTTAACAAGTGGTTTGGCACAAATCCATGCGCGTGTGCTGAAAAGAGCAGCATGGGCGTGCTGAGCACGTGGTTTGGTAGAAATTCACGTGCGTGCTCTGCCAAAAGCAGCATGTGCATGCTTAACCTGTGGTTTGCCAGAAAACAACGTGCGCGTGCTAGCAAAAGCTGCATGTTCATGCCTAACAAGTGGATTGGCACAAATCCAGGCGCGTGTGCTTAAAAGAGCAGCATGGGCGTGCTTAGCACGTGCTTTGGCAGAAATCCGCGTGCGCGCTCGGCCAAAAGGAGCATCTGCATGCTTAACTTGTGGTTTGGCAGAAAACAACGTGCGCGTCTACGAAAAGATGCATGTGCAAGCTTAACAGGTGATTTGGCAGAAATTCTTGCGCGTGTGCTGAAAAGAGCAGCATGGGCGTGCTTAGCACATGGTTTGGCAGAAATCCACGTGCGCGCTCTGCGAAAAACAGCATGTGCATGCTTAAGTTGTGGTTTGGCAGAAAACAACGTGCCCGTCTACCCAAAGATGCATATGCATGCTTAACAAGTGGTTTGGCACAAATGCATGCGCCTGCGCTGAAAAGAGCAGCATGGGCGTGCTTGGCACGTCGTTTGGCAGAAATCCTCATGCGCGCTTTGCCAAAACCTGCAACTCCATGCTTAGCTGGTGGTTTGGCAGAAAACAACATGCGAATCTACCTAAAGATGCATGTGCATGCTTAACAAGTGGTTTTACACAAATCCATGCGCGTGTGCTGAAAAGAGCAGCATAGGCGTGCTTAGCACGTGGTTTGTTAGAAATCCACGTGTGTGCTCTGCCAAAAGCAGCATGTGCATGCTTACCTTGTGGTTTGGCAGAAAACAACGTGCGCCTGCTAGCAAAAGCTGCATGTTCATGCCTAGCAAGTGACTGGCACAAATCCATGCGCGTGTGCTGAAAAGAGCAGCATGGGCGTGCTTAGCACGTGGTTTGGCAGATATCCACGTGCGCGCTCTGCCAAAAGCTGCATGTTCATGCTTAGCTTGTGGTTTGGCAGAAAACAACGTGCGCGTCTACGGAAATATGCATGTGCATGCTTAACAAGTGGTTTTACACAAATCCATGCGCGTGTGCTGAAAAGAGCAGCATGGGCGTCCTTAGCACGTGGTTTTGTAGAAATCCACGTGCGCGCTCCGCCAAAAGGAGCCTGTGCATGCTTAACTTGTGGTTTGGCAGAAAACAACGTGAGCGTCTACCAAAAGATACATGTGCATGCTTAATAAGTGGTTTACCACAAATCGATGCGCGTGTGCTGAAAAGAGCAGCATGGGCGTGCTTGGCACGTCGTTTAGCAGAAATCCACGTGCGCGCTCTGCCGAAAAGCTGCATGTGCGTGCATAACTTGTGGTTTGGCAGAAAACAACGTGCGTGTCTACCAAAAGATGCATGTGCATGCTTAACAAGTGGCTTACTAGAAATCAATGCCCGTGTGCTGAAAAGAGCAGCATGGGCGTGCTTCACACGTCGTTTGGCCGAATTCCACGTGCGCGCTCTCCCAAAAGCAGCATGTGCATGCTTAACTTGTGGTTTCGCAGACAGCAACGTGCGCGTCTACCAAAAGATGCATGTGCATGCTTAACAAGTTGTTTGGCGCGAAACCATGCACGTGCGCTGAAAAAAGCATCATGGGCGTGCTTGGCACATCGTTTGGCAGAAATCCTCGTGCGCGCTTTGCCAAAAGCTTCAAGTGCATGCTTCGCTTGTGGTTTGGCAGAAAACATCGTGCGCGTCTACGGAAAGATGCATGTGCATGCTTAACAAGTGGTTTGGCACAAATCCATGCGCGTGTGCTGAAAAGAGCAGCATGGGCGTGCTTAGCACATGGTTTGGCAGAAATCCACGTGCGCGCTCTGCGAAAAACAGCATGTGCATGCTTAAGTTGTGGTTTGGCAGAAAACAAAGTGCGCGCGCCACCAAAAGCTGCATGTTCATACGTCAAAGTGGTTTGGCACAAATGCATGCGCCTGCGCTGAAAAGAGCAGCATGGGCGTGCTTGGCACGTCGTTTGGCAGAAATCCTCATGCGCGCTTTGCCAAAACCTGCAACTGCATGCTTAGCTGGTGTTTTGGCAGAAAACAACATGCGCATCTACCGAAAGATGCATGTGCATGCTTAACAAGTGGTTTTACACAAATCCATGCGCCTGTGCTGAAAAGAGCAGCATGGGCGTGCTTAGCACGTCGTTTGGTAGAAATCCACGTGTGTGCTCTGCCAAAAGCAGCATGTGCATGCTTACCTTGTGGTTTGGCAGAAAACAACGTGCGCCTGCTAGCAAAAGCTGCATGTTCATGCGTAGCAAGTGACTTGGCACAAATCCATGCGCGTGTGCTGAAAAGAGCAGCATGGGCGTGCTTAGCACGTGGTTTGGCAGAAATCCACGTGCGCGCTCTGCCAAAAGCTGCATGTTCATGCTTAGCTTGTGGTTTGGCAGAAAACAACGTGCGCGTCTACGGAAAGATGCATGTGCATGCTCAACAAGTGGTTTTACACAAATCCATGCGCGTGTGCTGAAAAGAGCAGCATGGGCGTCCTTAGCACGTGGTTTTGTAGAAATCCACGTGCGCGCTCCGCCAAAAGGAGCCTGTGCATGCTTAACTTGTGGTTTGGCAGAAAACAACGTGAGCGTCTACCAAAAGATGCATGTGCATGCTCAACAAGTGGTTTGGCACAAATCCATGCGCGGGTGCTAAAAAGAGCAGCATGGGCGTGTTTAGCACGTCGTTTGGCAGAAATCCACGTGCGCGCTCTGCCAAAAGCAGCATGTGCATGCATAACTTGTGGTTTTGCAGAAAACAACGTCCGCGTCTACCAAAAATGCATGTGCATGCTCAACAAGTGGTTTGGCACAAATCTATGCGCGGGTGCTAAAAAGAGCAGCATGTGCGTGCTTAGCACGTCGTTTGGCAGGAATACACTTGCACGCTCTGCCAAAAGCACCATGTGCATGCATAACTTGTGGTTTGGCAGAAAACAACGTCCGCGTCTACCAAAAGATGTATGTGCATGCTTAACAAGTGGTTTGGCACAAACCCATGCGCGTGTGGTAAAAAGAGCAGCATGGGCGCGCTTAGCACGTCGTTTGGCCGAAATCCACGTGCGCGCTCTGCGAGAAGCAGCATGTGCATGCATAACTTGTGGTTTTGCAGAAAACAACGTCCGCGTCTGCCATGAGATGCTTATGCATGCTCAACAAGTGGTTTGGTACAAATCCATGCGCGGGTGCTAAAAAGAGCAGCATGGGCGTGCTTAGCACGTCGTTTGGCAGAAATCTACGTGCGCGCTGTGCCAAAAGCAGCATGTGAATGGATAACTTGTGGTTTTGCAGAAAACAACGTCCGCGTTTACCAAAATTGCATGTGCATGCTTAACAAGTGGTTTGGCACAAAGCCATGCGCGTGTGCTAAAAAGAGCAGCATGGGCGTGCTTAGCACGTCGTTTGGTAGAAATCCACGTGCGCGCTCTGCGAAAAGCAGCATGTGCATGCTTAATTTGTGGTTTTGCAGAAAACAACGTCCGGGTCTACCAAAAGATGCATGTGCATGCTTAACAAGTGGTTTGGCACAAATGCATGCGCGGGTGCTAAAAAGAGCACCATGGGCGTGCTTAGCACGTCGTTTGGCAGAAATCCACGTGCGCGCTCTGCCAAAAGCAGCATGTGCATGCATAACTTGTGGTTTTGCAGAAACCAACGTCCGCGTCTACCAAAAGATGCATGTGCATGCTCAACAAGTGGTTTGGCACAAATCCATGCGCGGGTGCTAAAAAGAGCAGTTGGGCGTGCTTAGCACGTCGTTTGGTAGAAAGCCACGTGCGCGCTCTGCCAAAAGCAGCATGTGTATACATAACTTGTGGTTTTGCAGAAAACAACGTCCGCATCTACCAAAAGCTGCATGTAAATGCTTAACAAGTGGTTTGGCACAAATCCATGCACGGGTGCTAAAAAGAGCACCATGGGCGTGCTTAGCACGTCATTTGGCAGAAATCCACGCGCGTGGTCTGCCAAAGGCGGCGTGTGCATGCATAACTTGTGGTTTTGCAGAAAACAACGTCCGCGTCGACCAAAAGATGCATGGGCATGCTTAACAAGTGGTTTGGCACAAATCCATGCGCGGGTGCTAAAAAGAGCAGCATGGGCGTGCTCAGCACGTCGTTTGGCAGAAATCCACGTGCGCGCTCTGCCAAAAGCAGCATGTGCATGCATAACTTGTTGTTTTGCAGAAAACAATGTCCGCGTCTACCAAAAGATGCATGTGCATGCTTAACAAGTGGTTTGGCACAAATCTATGCCCGGGTGCTAAAAAGAGCAGCGTGGGCGTGCTTAGCACGTCGCTTGGCGCAAATCCACGTGCGCGTTCTGCCAAAAGCAGCATGTGCATGCATAACTTGTGGTTTGGAAGAAAACAACGTCCGCGTCTGCCAAAAGGTGCATATGCATGCTCAACAAGTAGTTTGGTACAAATCCATGCGCGGGTGCTAAAAAGAGCAGCATGGGCGTGCTTTGCACGGCGTTTGGCAGAAATCCACGTGCACGCTCTGCCAAAAGCAGCATGTGCATGCATAACTTGTAGTTTAGTAGAAAACAACGTCCGCGTCTACCAAAAGATACATCTGCATGCTTAACAAGTGGTTTGGCACAAATCCATGCGCGGGTGCTAAAAAGAGCAGCATGGGCGTGCTTAGCACGTCATTTGGTAGAAATCCACGTGCGCGCTCTGCCACAAGCTGCATGTGCATGCATAACTTGTGGTTTTGCAGAAAACAACGTCGGCGTCTACCAAAAGATGCACGGGCAAGCTTAACAAGTGGTTTGGCACAAATCCATGCGCGGGTGCTAAAAAGAGCAGCATGGGCGTGTTGAGCACGTCGTTTGGCAGAAATGCACGTGCGCGCTCTGCCAAAAGCAGCATGTGCATGCATAACTTGTGGTTTTGCAGAAACCAACGTCCGCGCCTACCAAAAGATGCATGTGCATGCTCAACAAGTGGTTTGGCACAAATTCATGCGCGGGTGCTAAAAAGAGCAGTATGGCGTGCTTAGCACGTCGTTTGGCAGAAATCCGTGTGCGCGCTCTGCCAAAAGCAGCATGTGCATGCAGACATTGTGGTTTGGCAGAAAACAACTTCCGCGTCTGCCAAAACATGCATATGCAAGCTTAAAAAGTGGTTTGGCACAAATCCATGCGCGGGTGCTAAAAAGAGCAGCATGGGCGTGCTTAGCACGTCGTTTGGCAGAAATCCACGTGGGTGCTCTACCAAAAGCAGCATGTGCATGCGTAACTTGTGGTTTGGCAGAAAACATCCGCTTCTACAAAAAGATGCATATGCATGCTCAACAAGTGGTTTGGCACGAATCCATGCGCGGGTGCTAAAAAGAGCAGCCAAGGCGTGCTTAGCACGTCGTTTGGCAGAAATCCACGTGCGCGCTCTGCCAAAAGCAGCATGTGCATGCATAACTTGTGGTTTGGAAGAAAACAACGTCCGCGTCTGCCAAAAGATGCATATGCATGCTCAACAAGTGGTTTGGTACAAATCCATGCGCGGGTGCTAAAAAGAGCAGCATGGGCGTGCTTAGCACGTCGTTTGGCAGAAATCTACGTGCGCGCTCTGCCAAAAGCAGAATGTGCATGCATAACTTGTGGTTTTGCAGAAACCAACGTCCGCGTCTACCAAAAATGCATGTGCATGCTTAGCAAGTGGTTTGGCACAAAGCCATGCGCGTGTGCTAAAAAGAGCAGCATGGGCGTGCTTAGCACGTCGTTTGGTAGAAATCCACGTGAACGCTCTGCCAAAAGCAGCATGTGCATGCATAACTTGTGGTTTTGCAGAAAACAACGTCCACGTCTACCAAAAGATGCATGGGCATGCTTAACAAGTGGCTTGGCACAAATCCATGCGCGGGTGCTAAAAAAACAGCATGGGCCTGCTTCGACGTTTGACGGAAATCCACGTGCGCGCTCTGCCAAAAGCAGCATGTGCATGCACAACTTGTGGCTTGGCAGAAAACAATGTCCGCGTCTACCAAAAGATGCATGTGCATGCTCAACAAGTGGTTTGGCACAAATCCAGCGGGTACTAAAAAAGCAGCATGCGCGTGCTTAGCACGTCTTTGGCAGAAATCCACGTGCGCGCTCTGCGAAAAGCAGCATGTGCATGCATAAGTTGTGGTTTCGCAGAAAACAACGTCCGCGTATACCAAAAGATGCACGTGCATGCTTAACAACTGGTTTGGCAGAAATCCATGGGCGGGTGTTTAAAAGAGCAGCACGGGCGTGTTTAGCACGTCGTTTGGCAGAAATCCACGCGCGTGGTCTGCCAAAGGCGGCGTGTGCATGCATAACTTGTGGTTTTGCAGAAAACAACGTCCGCGTCGACCAAAAGATGCATGGGCATGCTTAACAAGTGGTTTGGCACAAATCCATGCGCGGGTGCTGAAAAGAGCAGCATGGGCGTGCTTAGCACGTCGGATGGCAGAAATCCACGTGCGCGCTCTGCCAAAAGCAGCATGTGCACGCATAACTTGTGGTTTTTCAGAAAACAATGTCCGCGTCTACCAAAAGATGCATGTGCATGCTTAACAAGTGGTTTGGCACAAATCTATGCCCGGGTGCTAAAAAGAGCAGCGTGGGCGTGCTTATCACGTCGTTTGGCAGACATCCACGTGCGCGCTCTGCCAAAAGCAGCATGTGCATGCATAACTTGTGGTTTTGCAGAAACCAACGTCCGCGCCTACCAAAAGATGCATGTGCATGCTCAACAGGTGGTTTGGCACAAATTCATGCGCGGGTGCTAAAAAGAGCAGTATGGCGTGCTTAGCACGTCGTTTGGCAGAAATCCGTGTGCGCGCTCTGCCAAAAGCTGCAAGTGCATGCTTAGCTTGTGGTTTGGCAGAAAACAACGTGCGCATCTACCGAAAGATGCATGTGCATGCTTAACAGGTGGTTTTACACAAATCCATGCGCGTGTGCTGAAAAGAGCAGCATGGGCGTGCTTAGCACGTAGTTTGGTAGAAATCCACGTGCGCGCTCTGCCAAAAGCTGCATGTGCATGCTTAGCTTGTGGTTTGGCAGAAAACAACGTGCGCGTCTACCGAAAGATGCATGTGCATGCTTGACAAGTGGTTTGGCACAAATTCATGCGCGTGTGCTGAAAACAGCAGCATGGGCGCCCTTAGCACGTATATTGGTAGAAATCCACGTGCACGCTCTGCTAAAATCAGCATGTGCATGCTTAACTTGTGGTTTGCCAGAAAACAACGTGCGCGTGCTAGCGAAAGCTGCATATTCATGCTTAACAAGTGGTTTGGCGCAAATCCATGCGCGTGTGCTGAAAAGAGCAGCATTGGCGTGCTTAGCACATGGTTTGGCAGAAATCCACGGGCGCGCTCTGCCAAAAGCTTCATGTGCATGCTTAACTTGTGGTTTGGCAGAAAACAACGTGCGCGTCTACCGTAAGATGCATATGCATGCTTAACAAGTGGTTTGGCACAAATCCATGCGCGTGTGCTGAAAAGAGCAGCATGGGCGTGCTGAGCACGTGGTTTGGTGAAAATTCACGTGCGTGCTCTGCCAAAAGCAGCATTTGCATGCTTAACATGTACTTTGCCAGAAAACAACGTGCGCGTCTACCCAAAGATGCATGCGCATGCTCAACAAGTGGTTTGGCACAAATCCATGCGCGTGTGCTGAAAACAGCAGCATGGGTGTCTTTACCACGTGGTTTGGTAGAAATCCACGTGCGCGCTCTGCCAAAAGCTGCGTGAGCATGCTTAGCTTGTGGTTTGGCAGAAAACAACGTGCGCGTGCTAGCATAAGCTGCATTTTCATGCTTAACAAGTGGTTTGGCACAAATCCACGCCCGTGTGCTGAAAAGAGCCGCAAGGGCGTGCTTAGCACTTGGTTTGGTAGAAATCCAGATGTGCGCTCTTCCAAAAGCAGCATGTGCGTGCATAGCTTGTGGTTTGGCAGAAAACAACGTGCGCGTCTACCAAAAGATGCATGTGCATGCTTAACAAGTGGCTTACCACAAATCAATGCCCGTGTGCTGAAAAGAGCAGCATGGGCGTGCTTCGCACGTCGTTAGGCAGAATTCCACGTGCGCGCTCTCCCAAAAGCAGCATGTGCATGCATAACTTGTGGTTTCGCAGACAGCAACACGCGCATCTACCAAAAGATGCATGTGCATGCTTAACAAGTTGTTTGGCGCGAAACCATGCGCGTGCGCTGAAAAACGCATCAAGGGCGTGCTCAGCACGTGCTTTGGCAGAAATCCTCGTGCGCGCTCGGCCAAAAGGAGCATGTGCATGCTTAAGTTGTGGTTTGGCAGAAAACTACGTGCGTGTCTACCGAAAAATGCATGTGCATGCTGAACAAGTGGTTTGGCACAAATCCATGCACGTGTGCTAAAAAGAGCAGCACGGGCGTGCTTAGCATGTGGTTTGGCTGAAATCTACGTGCGCGCTCTGACAAACGCCGGATGTGCATGCTTAACCTGTGGTTTGGCAGAAAACATCGTGCGCATCTACGGAAAGATGCATGTGCATGCTTAACAAGTGGTTTGGCACAAATCCATGCGCGTGTGCTGAAAAGAGCAGCATGGGCGTCCTTAGCACGTGGTTTGGTAGAAATCCATGTGCGCGCTCTGCCAAAAGGAGCATGTGCATTCTTAACTTGTGGTTTGGCAGAAAACAACGTGCACGTCTACCAAAAGATGCATGTGCATGCTTAACAAGTGGTTTATCACAAATCGATGCGCGTGTGCTGAAAAGAGCAGCATGGGCGTGCTTGGCACGTCGTTTGGCAGAAATCCACGTGCGCGCTCTGCCAAAAGCTGCATGTGCATGCTTAGCTTGAGGTTTGGCAGAAAACAACGTGCGCGTCTACCGAAAGATGCATGTGTATGCTTAACAAGTGGTTTGGCACAAATTCATGCGCGTGTGCTGAAAACAGCAGCATGGGCGCCCTTAGCACGTCGTTTGGTAGAAATCCTCGTGCGCGCTTTCCCAAAAGCTGCAAGCGCATGCTTAGCTTGTGGTTTGGCAGAAAACACCGTGCGCATCTACCCAAAGATGCATGTGCATGCTTAACAAGTGGTTTTACACAAATCCATGCGCGTGTGCTGAAAAGAGCAGCATGGGCGTGCTTAGCACGTAGTTTAGTAGAAATCCACGTGCGTGCTCTGCCAAAAGCAGCATGTGCATGCTTAACTTGTGGTTTGGCAGAAAACAACGCGCGCGTCTACCAAAGGATGCACGTGCATGCTTAATAAGTGGTTTACCACAAATCGATGCGCGTGTGCTGAAAAGAGCAGCATGGTTGTGCTTGGCACGTTGTTTGGCAGAAATCCACTAGCGCGCTCTGCCGAAAGCTGCATGTCCATGCTTCGCTTCTGGTTTGGCAGAAAACAACGTGCGCGTCTACCGAAAGATGCATGTGCATGCTTAACAAGTGGTTTGGCACAAATTCATGCGCGTGTGCTGAAAACAGCAGTATGGGCGCCCTTAGCACGTATTTTGGTAGAAATCCACGTGCACGCTCTGCTAAAAGCAGCACGTGCATGCTTAACTTGTGGTTTGCCAGAAAACAACGTGCGCGTGCTAGCGAAAGCTGCATGTTCATGCTTAACAAGTGGTTTGGCGCAAATCCATGCGCGTGTGCTGAAAAGAGCAGCATGTTCGTGCTTAGCACATGGTTTGGCAGAAATCCACGTGCGCGCTCTGCCAAAAGCAGCATCTGCATGCTTAATATGAGCTTTGCCAGAAAACAACGTGCGCGTCTACCCAAAGATGCATGCGCATGCTCAACAAGCGTTTGGCACAAATCCATGCGCGTGTGCTGAAAACAGCAGCATGGGCGTCTTTACCACGTGGTTTGGTAGAAATCCACGTGCACACTCTACTAAAAGCAGCATGTGCGTGCTTAACTTGTGGTTTGCCAGAAAAACGCGTACGCGTGCTAGCAAAAGCTGCATGTTCATGCTTAACAAGTGGTTTGGCACAAATCCATGCCCGTGGGCTTAAAAGAGCAGCATGAGCGTGCTTAGCACGTGGTTTGGCAGAAATCCACGTGCGCGCTCTGCCAAAAGCAGCGTGTGCATGGTTAACTTGTGGTTTGGCAGAAAACAACGTGCGCGTCTACCGTAAGATGCTTATGCATGCCTAACAAGTGGTTTGGCACAAATCAATGCGCGTGTGCTGAAAAGAGCAGCATGGGCGTGCTGAGCACGTGGTTTCGTGAAAATTCACGTGCGTGCTCTGCCAAAAGCAGCATTTGCATGCTTAACATGTACTTTGCCAGAAAACAACGTGCGCGTGCTAGCAAAAGCGGCATGATCATGCCTAACAAGTGGTTTGGCACAAATCCATGCGCGTGTGCTGAAAAGAGCAGCATGGGCGTGCTTGGCACGTCGTTTGGCAGAAATCCACGTGCGCGCTCTGCCTAAAGCTGCATGTGCATGCTTAGCTTGAGGTTTGGCAGAAAACAACGTGCGCGTCTACCGAAAGATGCATGTGCATGCTTAACAAGTGGTTTGGCACAAATTCATGTGCGTGTGCTGAAAACAGCAGCATGGGCGCCCTTAGCACGCCGTTTGGTAGAAATCCTCGTGCGCGCTTTGCCAAAAGCTGCAAGTGCATGCTTAGCATGTGGTTTGGCAGAAAACAACGTGCGCATCTACCGAAAGATGCATGTGCATGCTTAACAAGTGGTTTTACACAAATCCATGCGCGTGTGCTGAAAAGAGCAGCATGGGCATGGTTAGCACGTAGTTTGGTAGAAATCCACGTGCGCGCTCTGCCAAAAGCTGCATGTGCATGCTTAGCTTGTGGTTTGGCAGAAAACAACGTGCGTGTCTACGAAAGATGCATGTGCATGCTTCACAAGTGGTTTGGCACAAATTCATGCGCGTGTGCTGAAAACAGCAGCATGGGCGCCCTTAGCATGTATATTGGTAGAAATCCACGTGCACGCTCTGCTAAAATCAGCATGTGCATGCTTAACTTTTGGTTTGCCAGAAAACAACGTGCGCGTGCTAGCGAAAGCTGCATGTTCATGCTTAACAAGTGGTTTGGCGCAAATCCATGCGCGTGTGCTGAAAAGAGCAGCATGGGCGTGCTTAGCACATGGTTTGGCAGAAATCCACGTGCGCGCTCTGCCAAAAGCTTCATGTGCATGCTTAACTTGTGGTTTGGCAGAAAACAACGTGCGCGTCTACCGTAAGATGCATATGCATGCTTAACAAGTGGTTTGGCACAAATCCATGCGCGTGTGCTGAAAAGAGCAGCATGGGCGCGCTTGGCACGTCGTTTGGTAGAAATCCACGTGCGCGCTCTGCCAAAAGCTGCATGTGCATGGTTAGCTTGTGGTTTGACAGAAAACAACGTGCGCGTCTACCGAAAGATGCATGTGCATGCTTAACAAGTGGTTTGGCACAAATTCATGCGCGTGTGCTGAAAACAGCAGCATGTGCGCCCTTAGCACGTATATTGGTAGAAATCCACGTGCACGCTCTGCTAAAAGCAGCATGTGCATGCTTAACTTGTGGTTTGCCAGAAAACAACGTGCGCGTGCTAGCGAAAGCTGCATGTTCATGCTTAACAAGTGGTTTGGCGCAAATCCATGCGCGTGTGCTGAAAAGAGCAGCATAGGCGTGCTTAGCACATGGTTTGGCAGAAATCCACGTGCGCGCTCTGCCAAAAGCTTCATGTGCATGCTTAACTTGTGGTTTGGCAGAAAACAAAGTGCGCGTCTACCGTAAGATGCATATGCATGCTTAACAAGTGGTTTGGCACAAATCCATGCGCGTGTGCTGAAAAGAGCAGCATGGGCGTGCTGAGCACGTGGTTTGGTGGAAATTCACGTGCGTGCTCTGCCAAAAACAGCATGTGCATGCTTAACATGTGCTTTGCCAGAAAACAACGTGCGTGTCTACCCAAATATGCATGCGCATGCTCAACAAGTGGTTTGGCACAAATCCATGCGCGTGTGCTGAAAACAGCAGCATGGGTGTCTTTACCACGTGGTTTGGTAGAAATCCACGTGCACGCTCTACTAAAAGCAGCATGTGCGTGCTTAACTTGTGGTTTGCCAGAAAAACACGTACGCGTGCTAGCAAACGCTGCATGTTCATGCTTAACAAGTGGTTTGGCAGAAATCCATGCGCGTGGGCTGAAAAGAGCAGCATGAGCGTGCTTAGCACGTGGTTTGGCAGAAATCCACGTGCGCGCTCTGCCAAAAGCAGCGTGTGCATGGCTAACTTGTGGTTTTGCAGAAAACAACGTCGGCGTCTACCAAAAGATGCACGGGCAAACTTAACAAGTCGTTTGGCACAAATCCATGCGCGGGTGCTAAAAAGAGCAGCATTGGCGTGTTTAGCACGTCGTTTGGCAGAAATCCACGTGCGCGCTCTGCCAAAAGCAGCATGTGCATGCATAACTTGTGGTTTTGCAGAAAACAACGTGCGCGTCTACCGTAAGATGCATATGCATGCTTAACAAGTGGTTTGGCACAAATCCATGCGCGTGTGCTGAAAAGAGCAGCATGGGCGTGCTGAGCACGTGGTTTGGTAGAAATTCACGTGCGTGCTCTGCCAAAAGCAGCATGTGCATGCTTAACCTGTGGTTTGCCAGAAAACAACGTGCGCGTGCTAGCAAAAGCTGCATGTTCATGCCTAACAAGTGGATTGGCACAAATCCATGCCCGTGTGCTTAAAAGAGCAGCATGGGCGTGCTTAGCACGTGGCTTGGCAGAAACCCACGTGCGCGCTCTGCGAAAAGCTGCGTGCGCATGCTTAGCTTGTGGTTTGGAAGAAAACAACGTGCGCGTGCTAGCAAAAGCTGCAATTTCATGCTTAACAAGTGGTTTGGCACAAATCCACGCCCGTGTGCTGAAAAGAGCCGCATGGGCGT
The DNA here is from genome assembly GCF_050947875.1 of Dermacentor variabilis. Classification (NCBI taxonomy): domain Eukaryota; kingdom Metazoa; phylum Arthropoda; class Arachnida; order Ixodida; family Ixodidae; genus Dermacentor; species Dermacentor variabilis. The sequence continues at coordinate 1,096,613 of NW_027460357.1, forward strand.
ACTTAGCACTTGGTTTGGTAGAAATCCAGATGTGCGCTCTTCCAAAAGCAGCATGTGCGTGCATAGCTTGTGGTTTGGCAGAAAACAACGTGCGCGTCTACCAAAAGATGCATGTGCATGCTTAACAAGTGGCTTACCACAAATCAATGCCCGTGTGCTGAAAAGAGCAGCATGGGCGTGCTTCGCACGTCGTTAGCCAGAATTCCACGTGCGCGCTCTCCCAAAAGCAGCATGTGCATGCATAACTTGTGGTTTCACAGAGAGCAACGCGCGCGTCTACCAAAAGATGCATGTGCATGCTTAAAAGTTGTTTGGCGCGAAACCATGCGCGTGCGCTGAAAAAAGCATCAAGGGCGTGCTCAGCACGTGCTTTGGCAGAAATCCTCGTGCGCGCTCGGCCAAAAGGAGCATGTGCATGCTTAAGTTGTGGTTTGGCAGAAAACTACGTGCGTGTCTACCGAAAAATGCATGTGCATGCTGAACAAGTGGTTTGGCACAAATCCATGCGCGTGTGCTGAAAAGAGCAGCATGGGCGTGCTGAGCACGTGGTTTGGTGGAAATTCACGTGCGTGCTCTGTCAAAAACAGCAGGTGCATGCTTAACATGTGCTTTGCCAGAAAACAACGTGCGCGTCAACCCAAAGATGCATGCGCATGCTCAACAAGTGGTTTGGCACAAATCCATGCGCGTGTGCTGAAAACAGCAGCATGGGTGTCTTTACCACGTGGTTTGGTAGAAATCCACGTGCGCGCTCTGCCAAAAGCTGCGTGCGCATGCTTAGCTTGTGGTTTGGCAGAAAACAACGTGCGCGTGCTAGCATAAGCTGCATTTTCATGCTTAACAAGTGGTTTGGCACAAATCCACGCCCGTGTGCTGAAAAGAGCCGCAAGGGCGTGCTTAGCACTTGGTTTGGTAGAAATCCAGATGTGCGCTCTTCCAAAAGCAGCATGTGCGTGCATAGCTTGTGGTTTGGCAGAAAACAACGTGCGCGTCTACCAAAAGATGCATGTGCATGCTTAACAAGTGGCTTACCACAAATCAATGCCCGTGTGCTGAAAAGAGCAGCATGGGCGTGCTTCGCACGTCGTTAGGCAGAATTCCACGTGCGCGCTCTCCCAAAAGCAGCATGTGCAAGCATAGCTTGTGGTTTCGCAGACAGCAACACGCGCATCTACCAAAAGATGCATGTGCATGCTTAACAAGTTGTTTGGCGCGAAACCATGCGCGTGCGCTGAAAAACGCATCAAGGGCGTGCTCAGCACGTGCTTTGGCAGAAATCCTCGTGCGCGCTCGGCCAAAAGGAGCATGTGCATGCTTAAGTTGTGGTTTGGCAGAAAACTACGTGCGTGTCTACCGAAAAATGCATGTGCATGCTGAACAAGTGGTTTGGCACAAATCCATGCACGTGTGCTAAAAAGAGCAGCACGGGCGTGCTTAGCATGTGGTTTGGCTGAAATCTACGTGCGCGCTCTGACAAACGCCGGATGTGCATGCTTAACCTGTGGTTTGGCAGAAAACATCGTGCGCATCTACGGAAAGATGCATGTGCATGCTTAACAAGTGGTTTGGCACAAATCCATGCGCGTGTGCTGAAAAGAGCAGCATGGGCGTCCTTAGCACGTGGTTTGGTAAAAATCCATGTGCGCGTTCTGCCAAAAGGAGCATGTGCATGCTTAACTTGTGGTTTGGCAGAAAACAACGTGCACGTCTACCAAAAGATGCATGTGCATGCTTAACAAGTGGTTTATTACAAATCGATGCGCGTGTGCTGAAAAGAGCAGCATGGGCGTGCTTGGCACGTCGTTTGGCAGAAATCCACGTGCGCGCTCTGCCAAAAGCTGCATGTGCATGCTTAGCTTGAGGTTTGGCAGAAAACAACGTGCGCGTCTACCGAAAGATGCATGTGTATGCTTAACAAGTGGTTTGGCACAAATTCATGCGCGTGTGCTGAAAACAGCAGCATGGGCGCCCTTAGCACGTCGTTTGGTAGAAATCCTCTTGCGCGCTTTCCCAAAAGCTGCAAGTGCATGCTTAGCTTGTGGTTTGGCAGAAAACACCGTGCGCATCTACCCAAAGATGCATGTGCATGCTTAACAAGTGGTTTTACACAAATCCATGCGCGTGCGCTGAAAAGAGCAGCATGGGCGTGCTTAGCACGTAGTTTAGTAGAAATCCACGTGCGTGCTCTGCCAAAAGCAGCATGTGCATGCTTAACTTGTGGTTTGGCAGAAAACAACGCGCGCGTCTACCAAACGCTGCATGTTCATGCTTAACAAGTGGTTTGGCAGAAATCCATGCGCGTGGGCTGAAAAGAGCAGCATGAGCGTGCTTAGCACGTCGTTTGGCAGAAATCCACGTGCGCGCTCTGCCGAAAGCTGCATGTCCATGCTTCGCTTCTGGTTTGGCAGAAAACAACGTGCGCGTCTACCGAAAGATGCATGTGCATGTTTAACAAGTGGTTTGGCACAAATTCATGCGCGTGTGCTGAAAACAGCAGTATGGGCGCCCTTAGCACGCATTTTGGTAGAAATCCACGTGCACGCTCTGCTAAAAGCAGCACGTGCATGCTTAACTTGTGGTTTGCCAGAAAACAACGTGCGCGTGCTAGCGAAAGCTGCATGTTCATGCTTAACAAGTGGTTTGGCGCAAATCCATGCGCGTGTGCTGAAAAGAGCAGCATGTTCGTGCTTAGCACATGGTTTGGCAGAAATCCACGTGCGCGCTCTGCCAAAAGCTTCATGTGCATGCTTAACTTGTGGTTTGGCAGAAAACAACGTGCGCGTCTACCGTAAGATGCATATGCATGCTTAACAAGTGGTTTGGCACAAATCCATGCGCGTGTGCTGAAAAGAGCAGCATGGGCGTGCTGAGCACATGGTTTGGTAGAAGTTCACGTGCGTGCTCTGCCAAAAGCAGCATCTGCATGCTTAATATGTGCTTTGCCAGAAAACAACGTGCGCGTCTACCCAAAGATGCATGCGCATGCTCAACAAGTGGTTTGGCACAAATCCATGCGCGTGTGCTGAAAACAGCAGCATGGGCGTCTTTACCACGTGGTTTGGTAGAAATCCACGTGCACACTCTACTAAAAGCAGCATGTGCGTGCTTAACTTGTGGTTTGCCAGAAAAACACGTACGCGTGCTAGCAAAAGCTGCATGTTCATGCTTAACAAGTGGTTTGGCACAAATCCATGCGCGTGGGCTTAAAAGAGCAGCATGAGCGTGCTTAGCACGTGGTTTGGCAGAAATCCACGTGCGCGCTCTGCCAAAAGCAGCGTGTGCATGGCTAACTTGTGGTTTGGCAGAAAACAACGTGCGCGTCTACCGTAAGATGCTTATGCATGCTTAACAAGTGGTTTGGCACAAATCAATGCGCGTGTGCTGAAAAGAGCAGCATGGGCGTGCTGAGCACGTGGTTTGGTAGAAATTCACGTGCGTGCTCTGCCAAAAGCAGCATGTGCATGCTTAACCTGTGGTTTGCCAGAAAACAACGTGCGCGTGCTAGCAAAAGCGGCATGATCATGCCTAACAAGTGGTTTGGCACAAATCCATGCGCGTGTGCTGAAAAGAGCAGCATGGGCGTGCTTGGCACGTCGTTTGGCAGAAATCCACGTGCGCGCTCTGCCAAAAGCTGCATGTGCATGCTTAGCTTGAGGTTTGGCAGAAAACAACGTGCGCGTCTACCGAAAGATGCATGTGCATGCTTAACAAGTGGTTTGGCACAAATTCATGTGCGTGTGCTGAAAACAGCAGCATGGGCGCCCTTAGCACGCCGTTTGGTAGAAATACTCGTGCGCGCTTTGCCAAAAGTTGCAAGTGCATGCTTAGCTTGTGGTTTGGCAGAAAACAACGTGCGCATCTACCGAAAGATGCATGTGCATGCTTAACAAGTGGTTTTACACAAATCCATGCGCGTGTGCTGAAAAGAGCAGCATGGGCGTGCTTAGCACGTAGTTTGGTAGAAATCCACGTGCGCGCTCTGCCAAAAGCTGCATGTGCATGCTTAGCTTGTGGTTTGGCAGAAAACAACGTGCGCGTCTACCGAAAGATGCATGTGCATGCTTCACAAGTGGTTTGGCACAAATTCATGCGCGTGTGCTGAAAACAGCAGCATGGGCGCCCTTAGCACGTATATTGGTAGAAATCCACGTGCACGCTCTGCTAAAATCAGCATGTGCATGCTTAACTTGTGGTTTGCCAGAAAACAACGTGCGCGTGCTAGCGAAAGCTGCATGTTCATGCTTAACAAGTGGTTTGGCGCAAATCCATGCGCGTGTGCTGAAAAGAGCAGCATGGGCGTGCTTAGCACATGGTTTGGCAGAAATCCACGTGCGCGCTCTGCCAAAAGCTTCATGTGCATGCTTAACTTGTGGTTTGGCAGAAAACAACGTGCGCGTCTACCGTAAGATGCATATGCATGCTTAACAAGTGGTTTGGCACAAATCCATGCGCGTGTGCTGAAAAGAGCAGCATGGGCGCGCTTGGCACGTCGTTTGGTAGAAATCCACGTGCGCGCTCTGCCAAAAGCTGCATGTGCATGCTTAGCTTGTGGTTTGACAGAAAACAACGTGCGCGTCTACCGAAAGATGCATGTGCATGCTTAACAAGTGGTTTGGCACAAATTCATGCGCGTGTGCTGAAAACAGCAGCATGGGCGCCCTTAGCACGTATATTGGTAGAAATCCACGTGCACGCTCTGCTAAAAGCAGCATGTGCATGCTTAACTTGTGGTTTGCCAGAAAACAACGTGCGCGTGCTAGCGAAAGCTGCATGTTCATGCTTAACAAGTGGTTTGGCGCAAATCCATGCGCGTGTGCTGAAAAGAGCAGCATAGGCGTGCTTAGCACATGGTTTGGCAGAAATCCACGTGCGCGCTCTGCCAAAAGCTTCATGTGCATGCTTAACTTGTGGTTTGGCAGAAAACAAAGTGCGCGTCTACCGTAAGATGCATATGCATGCTTAACAAGTGGTTTGGCACAAATCCATGCGCGTGTGCTGAAAAGAGCAGCATGGGCGTGCTGAGCACGTGGTTTGGTGGAAATTCACGTGCGTGCTCTGCAAAAAACAGCATGTGCATGCTTAACATGTGCTTTGCCAGAAAACAACGTGCGCGTCTACCCAAAGATGCATGCGCATGCTCAACAAGTGGTTTGGCACAAATCCATGCGCGTGTGCTGAAAACAGCAGCATGGGTGTCTTTACCACGTGGTTTGGTAGAAATCCACGTGCACGCTCTACTAAAAGCAGCATGTGCGTGCTTAACTTGTGGTTTGCCAGAAAAACACGTACGCGTGCTAGCAAACGCTGCATGTTCATGCTTAACAAGTGGTTTGGCAGAAATCCATGCGCGTGGGCTGAAAAGAGCAGCATGAGCGTGCTTAGCACGTGGTTTGGCAGAAATCCACGTGCGCGCTCTGCCAAAAGCAGCGTGTGCATGGCTAACTTGTGGTTTGGCAGAAAACAACGTGCGCGTCTACCGTAAGATGCATATGCATGCTTAACAAGTGGTTTGGCACAAATCCATGCGCGTGTGCTGAAAAGAGCAGCTTGGGCGTGCTGAGCACGTGGTTTGGTAGAAATTCACGTGCGTGCTCTGCCAAAAGCAGCATGTGCATGCTTAACCTGTGGTTTGCCAGAAAACAACGTGCGTGTGCTAGCAAAAGCTGCATGTTCATGCCTAACAAGTGGATTGGCACAAATCCATGCGCGTGTGCTTAAAAGAGCAGCATGGGCGTGCTTAGCACGTCGCTTGGCAGAAACCCACGTGCGCGCTCTGCCAAAAGCTGCGTGCGCATGCTTAGCTTGTGGTTTGGCAGAAAACAACGTGCGCGTGCTAGCAAAAGCTGCATTTTCATGCTTAACAAGTGGTTTGGCACAAATCCACGCCCGTGTGCTGAAAAGAGCCGCATGGGCGTGCTTAGCACTTGGTTTGGTAGAAATCCAGATGTGCGCTCTTCCAAAAGCAGCATGTGCGTGCATAGCTTGTGGTTTGGCAGAAAACAACGTGCGCGTCTACCAAAAGATGCATGTGCATGCTTAACAAGTGGCTTACCACAAATCAATGCCCGTGTGCTGAAAAGAGCAGCATGGGCGTGCTTCGCACGTCGTTAGGCTGAATTCCACGTGCGCGCTCTCCCAAAAGCAGCATGTGCATGCTTAACTTGTGGTTTCGCAGACAGCAACGTGCGCGTCTACCAAAAGATGCATGTGCATGCTTAACAAGTTGTTTTGCGCGAATCCATGCGCGTGCGCTGAAAAGAGCAGCATGGGCGTGCTTAGCACGTGCTTTGGCAGAAATCCGCGTGCGCGCTCGGCCAAAAGGAGCATCTGCATGCTTAACTTGTGGTTTGGCAGAACACAACGTGCGCGTCTACCAAAAGATGCATGTGCATGCTTAACAAGTGATTTGGCAGAAATTCTTGCGCGTGTGCTGAAAAGAGCAGCATGGGCGTGCTTAGTACATGGTTTGGCAGAAATCCACGTGCGCGCTCTGCGAAAAACAGCATGTGCATACTTAAGTTGTGGTTTGGCAGAAAACAAAGTGCGCGCGCCACCAAAAGCTGCATGTTCATGCTTCAAAGTGGTTTGGCACAAATGCATGCGCCTGCGCTGAAAAGAGCAGCATGGGCGTGCTTGGCACGTCGATTGGCAGAAATCCTCATGCGCGCTTTGCCAAAATCTGCAACTGCATGCTTAGCTGGTGGTTTGGCAGAAAACAACATGCGCATCTACCGAAAGATGCATGTGCATGCTTAACAAGTGGTTTTACACAAATCCATGCGCGTGTGCTGAAAAGAGCAGCATGGGCGTGCTTAGCACGTGGTTTGGTAGAAATCCACGTGCGTGCTCTGCCAAAAGCAGCATGTGCATGCTTACCTTGTGGTTTGGCAGAAAACAACGTGCGCCTGCTAGCAAAAGCTGCATGTTCATGCCTAGCAAGTGACTTGGCACAAATCCATGCGCGAGTGCTGAAAAGAGCAGCATGGGCGTGCTTAGCACGTGGTTTGGCAGATATCCACGTGCGCGCTCTGCCAAAAGCTGCATGTTCATGCTTAGCTTGTGGTTTGGCAGAAAACAACGTGCGCGTCTACGGAAAGATGCATGTGCATGCTTAACAAGTGCTTTTACACAAATCCATGCGCGTGTGCTGAAAAGAGCAGCATGGGCGTCCTTAGCACGTGGTTTTGTAGAAATCCACGTGCGCGCTCCGCCAAAAGGAGCCTGTGCATGCTTAACTTGTGGTTTGGCAGAAAACAACGTGAGCGTCTACCAAAAGATGCATGTGCATGCTTAATAAGTGGTTTACCACAAATCGATGCGCGTGTGCTGAAAACAGCAGCATGGGCGTGCTTGGCACGTCGTTTAGCAGAAATCCACGTGCGCGCTCTGCCGAAAGCTGCATGTGCGTGCATAACTTGTGGTTCGGCAGAAAACAACGTGCGTGTCTACCAAAAGATGCATGTGCATGCTTAACAAGTGGCTTACTAGAAATCAATGCCCGTGTGCTGAAAAGAGCAGCATGGGTGTGCTTAGCACGTTGTTTGGCAGAAATCCACTAGCGCGCTCTGCCGAAAGCTGCATGTCCATGCTTCGCTTCTGGTTTGGCAGAAAACATCATGCGCGTTTACGGAAAGATGCATGTGCATGCTTAACAAGTGGTTTGGCACAAATCCATGCGCGTGTGCTGAAAACAGCAGCATGGGCGTCCTTAGCACGTGGTTTTGTAGAAATCCACGTGCGCGCTCTGCCAAAGGAGCCTGTGCATGCTTAACTTATGGTTTGGCAGAAAACAACGTGCACGTCTACCAAAAGATGCATGTGCATGCTTAACAAGTGGTTTATCACAAATCGATGCGCGTGTGCTGAAAAGAGCAGCATGGGCGTGCTTGGCACGTCGTTTGGTTGAAATCCACGTGCGCGCTCTGCCAAAAGCTGCATGTGCATGCTTAGCTTGTGGTTTGGCAGAAAACAACGTGCGCGTCTACCGAAAGATGCATGTGCATGCCTAACAAGTGGTTTGGCACAAATTCATGCGCGTGTGCTGAAAACAGCAGCATGGGCGCCCTTAGCACGTATATTGGTAGAAATCCACGAGCAACCTCTCCTAAAAGCAGCATGTGCATGCTTAACTTGTGGTTTGCCAGAAAACAACGTGCGCGTGCTAGCGAAAGCTGCATGTTCATGCTTAACAAGTGGTTTGGCGCAAATCCATGCGCGTGTGCTGAAAAGAGCAGCATGGGCGTGCTTAGCACATGGTTTGGCAGAAATCCACGTGCGCGCTCTGCCAAAAGCTTCATGTGTATGCTTAACTTGTGGTTTGGCAGAAAACAACGTGCGCGTCTACCGTAAGATGCAGATGCATGCTTAACAAGTGGTTTGGCACAAATCCATGCGCGTGTGCTGAAAAGAGCAGCATGGGCGTGCTGAGCACGTGGTTTGGTGGAAATTCACGCGCGTGCTCTGCCAAAAGCAGCATGTGCATGCTTAACATGTGCTTTGCCAGAAAACAACGTGCCCGTCTACCCAAAGATGCATATGCATGCTTAACAAGTGGTTTGGCACAAATCCATGCGCGTGTGCTGAAAAGAGCAGCATGGGCGTGCTGAGCACGTGGTTTGGTAGACATTCACGTGCGTGCTCTGCCAAAAGCAGCATGTGCATGCTTAACCTGTGGTTTGCCAGAAAACAACGTGCGTGTGCTAGCAAAAGCTGCATGTTCATGCCTAACAAGTGGATTGGCACAAATCCATGCGCGTGTGCTTAAAAGAGCAGCATGGGCGTGCTTAGCACTTGGTTTGGTAGAAATCCAGATGTGCGCTCTTCCAAAAGCAGCATGTGCGTGCATAGCTTGTGGTTTGGCAGAAAACAACGTGCGCGTCTACCAAAAGATGCATGTGCATGCTTAACAAGTGGCTTACCACAAATAAATGCCCGTGTGCTGAAAAGAGCAGCATGGGCGTGCTTCGCACGTCGTTAGGCAGAATTCCACGTGCGCGCTCTCCCAAAAGCAGCATGTGCATGCTTAACTTGTGGTTTCGCAGACAACAACGTGCGCGTCTACCAAAAGATGCATGTGCATGCTTAACAAGTTGTTTGGCGCGAATCCATGCGCGTGTGCTGAAAACAGCAGCATGGGCGCCCTTAGCATGTATTTTGGTAGAAATCCAGGTGCACGCCCTGCTAAAAGCAGCATGTGCATGCTTAACTTGTGGTTTGCCAGAAAACAACGTGCGCGTGCTAGCGAAAGCTGCATGTTCATGCTTAACAAGTGGTTTGGCGCAAATCCATGCGCGTGTGCTGAAAAGAGCAGCATGGGCGTGCTTAGCACGTGCTTTGGCAGAAATCCGCGTGCGCGCTCGGCCAAAAGGAGCATCTGCATGCTTAACTTGTGGTTTGGCAGAAAACAACGTGCGCGTCTACGAAAAGATGCATGTGCAAGCTTAACAGGTGATTTGGCAGAAATTCTTGCGCGTGTGCTGAAAAGAGCAGCATGGGCGTGCTTAGCACATGGTTTGGCAGAAATCCACGGGCGCGCTCTGCGAAAAACAGCATCTGCATGCTTAAGTTGTGGTTTGGCAGAAAACAAAGTGCGCGCGCCACCAAAAGCTGCATGTTCATGCTTCAAAGTGGTTTGGCACAAATGCATGCGCCTGCGCTGAAAAGAGCAGCATGGGCGTGCTTGGCACGTCGTTTGGCAGAAATCCTCATGCGCGCTTTGCCAAAACCTGCAACTGCATGCTTAGCTGGTGGTTTGGCAGAAAACAACATACGAATCTACCTAAAGATGCATGTGCATGCTTAACAAGTGGTTTTACACAAATCCATGCGCGTGTGCTGAAAAGAGCAGCATGGGCGTGCTTAGCACGTCGTTTGGTAGAAATCCACGTGTGTGCTCTGCCAAAAGCAGCATGTGCATGCTTACCTTGTGGTTTGGCAGAAAACAACGTGCGCCTGCTAGCAAAAGCTGCATGTTCATGCGTAGCAAGTGACTTGGCACAAATCCATGCGCGTGTGCTGAAAAGAGCAGCATGGGCGTGCTTAGCACGTGGTTTGGCAGAAATCCACGTGCGCGCTCTGCCAAAAGCTGCATGTTCATGCTTAGCTTGTGGTTTGGCAGAAAACAACGTGCGCGTCTACGGAAAGATGCATGTGCATGCTCAACAAGTGGTTTTACACAAATCCATGCGCGTGTGCTGAAAAGAGCAGCATGGGCGTCCTTAGCACGTGGTTTTGTAGAAATCCACGTGCGCGCTCCGCCAAAAGGAGCCTGTGCATGCTTAACTTGTGGCTTGGCAGAAAACAACGTGAGCGTCTACCAAAAGATGCATGTGCATGCTTAACAAGTGGTTTGGCACAAATTCATGCGCGTGTGCTGAAAACAGCAGCATGGGCGTCCTTAGCATGTATTTTGGTAGAAATCCAGGTGCACGCCCTGCTAAAAGCAGCATGTGCATGCTTAACTTGTGGTTTGCCAGAAAACAACGTGCGCGTGCTAGCGAAAGCTGCATGTTCATGCTTAACAAGTGGTTTGGCGCAAATCCATGCGCGTGTGCTGGAAAGAGCAGCATGGGCGTGCTTAGCACGTGGTTTGGCAGAAATCCACGTGCGCGCTCTGCCATAAGCAGCGTGTGCATGGCTAACTTGTGGGCAGAAAACAACGTGCACGTCTACCAAAAGATGCATGTGCATGCTTAACAAGTGATTTGGCAGAAATTCTTGCGCGTGTGCTGAAAAGAGCAGCATGGGCGCGCTTAGCACGTGGTGTGGCAGAAATCCACGTGCGCGCTCTGCCAAAAGCTGCATCTGCATGCTTAGCCTGTGGTTTGGCAGAAAACAACGTGCGCGTCTACGGAAAGATGCATGTGCATGCTTAACAACTGGTTCGGCACAAATCCATGCGCGTGTCCTGAAAAGAGCTGCATGGATGTGCTTAGCACGTGGTGTGGCAGAAATCCACATGCGCGCTCTGCGAAAAGCAGCATGGGCATGCTTAACTTGTGGTTTGGCAGAAAACAACGTGAGCGTCTACCAAAAGATGCATGTGCATGGTTAATAAGTGGTTTACCACACATCGATGCGCCTGTGCTGAAAAGAGCTGCATGGGCGTGCTTGGCACGTCGTTTGGCAGAATTCCACGTGCGCGCTTTGCCAAAACCTGCAAGTGCATGCTTAGCTTGTGGTTTGGCAGAAAACAGCGTGCGCATCTACCGAAAGATGCATGTGCATGCTTAAGTGGTTTTACTCAAATCAATGCCCGTGTGCTGAAAAGAGCAGCATGGGCGTCCTTAGCACGTGGTTTGGTAGAAATCCACGTGCGCGCTCTGCCAAAAGGAGCATGTGCATTATTTAACTTGTGGTTTGGCAGAAAACAACGTGCACGTCTACCAAAAGATGCATGTGCATGCTTAACAAGTGGTTTATCACAAATCGATGCGCGTGTGCTGAAAAGAGCAGCACGGGCGTGCTTGGCACGTCGTTTGGCAGAAATCCACGTGCGCGCTCTGCCAAAAGCAGCATGTGCATGCTTAACTTGTGGTTTGGCAGAAAACAACGCGCCCGTCTACCAAAGGATGCATGTGCATGCCTAATAAGTGGTTTACCACAAATCGATGCGCGTCTGCTGAAAAGAGCAGCATGGGTGTGCTTAGCACGTTGTTTGGCAGAAATCCACTAGCGCGCTCTGCCGAAAGCTGCATGTCCATGCTTCGCTTCTGGTTTGGCAGAAAACATCATGCGCGTTTACGGAAAGATGCATGTGCATGCTTAACAAGTGGTTTGGCACAAATCCATGCGCGTGTGCTGAAAACAGCAGCATGGGCGTCCTTAGCACGTGGTTTTGTAGAAATCCACGTGCGCGCTCTGCCAAAGGAGCCTGTGCATGCTTAACTTATGGTTTGGCAGAAAACAACGTGCACGTCTACCAAAAGATGCATGTGCATGCTTAACAAGTGGTTTATCACAAATCGATGCGCGTGTGCTGAAAAGAGCAGCATGGGCGTGCTTGGCACGTCGTTTGGTTGAAATCCACGTGCGCGCTCTGCCAAAAGCTGCATGTGCATGCTTAGCTTGTGGTTTGGCCGAAAACAACGTGCGCGTCTACCGAAAGATGCATGTGCATGCCTAACAAGTGGTTTGGCACAAATTCATGCGCGTGTGCTGAAAACAGCAGCATGGGCGCCCTTAGCACGTATATTGGTAGAAATCCACGTGCACGCTCTGCTAAAGCAGCATGTGCATGCTTAACTTGTGGTTTGCCAGAAAACAACGTGCGCGTGCTAGCGAAAGCTGCATGTTCATGCTTAACAAGTGGTTTGGCGCAAATCCATGCGCGTGTGCTGAAAAGAGCTGCATGGGCGTGCTTAGCACATGGTTTGGCAGAAATCCACGTGCGCGCTCTGCCAAAAGCTTCATGTGTATGCTTAACTTGTGGTTTGGCAGAAAACAACGTGCGCGTCTACCGTAAGATGCATATGCATGCTTAACAAGTGGTTTGGCACAAATCCATGCGCGTGTGCTGAAAAGAGCAGCATGGGCGTGCTGAGCACGTGGTTTGGTGGAAATTCACGTGCGTGCTCTGCCAAAAGCAGCATGTGCATGCTTAACATGTGCTTTGCCAGAAAACAACGTGCCCGTCTACCCAAAGATGCATATGCATGCTTAACAAGTGGTTTGGCACAAATCCATGCGCGTGTGCTGAAAAGAGCAGCATGGGCGGGCTGAGCACGTGGTTTGGTAGAAATTCACGTGCCTGCTCTGCCAAAAGCAGCATGTGCATGCTTAACCTGTGGTTTGCCAGAAAACAACGTGCGTGTGCTAGCAAAAGCTGCATGTTCATGCCTAACAAGTGGATTGGCACAAATCCATGCGCGTGTGCTTAAAAGAGCAGCATGGGCGTGCTTAGCACTTGGTTTGGTAGAAATCCAGATGTGCGCTCTTCCAAAAGCAGCATGTGCGTGCATAGCTTGTGGTTTGGCAGAAAACAACGTGCGCGTCTACCAAAAGATGCATGTGCATGCTTAACAAGTGGCTTACCACAAATAAATGCCCGTGTGCTGAAAAGAGCAGCATGGGCGTGCTTCGCACGTCGTTAGGCAGAATTCCACGTGCGCGCTCTCCCAAAAGCAGCATGTGCATGCTTAACTTGTGGTTTCGCAGACAGCAACGTGCGCGTCTACCAAAAGATGCATGTGCATGCTTAACAAGTTGTTTGGCGCGAATCCATGCGCGTGTGCTGAAAACAGCAGCATGGGCGCCCTTAGCATGTATTTTGGTAGAAATCCAGGTGCACGCCCTGCTAAAAGCAGCATGTGCATGCTTAACTTGTGGTTTGCCAGAAAACAACGTGCGCGTGCTAGCGAAAGCTGCATGTTCATGCTTAACAAGTGGTTTGGCGCAAATCCATGCGCGTGTGCTGAAAAGAGCAGCATGGGCGTGCTTAGCACGTGCTTTGGCAGAAATCCGCGTGCGCGCTCGGCCAAAAGGAGCATCTGCATGCTTAACTTGTGGTTTGGCAGAAAACAACGTGCGCGTCTACGAAAAGATGCATGTGCAAGCTTAACAGGTGATTTGGCAGAAATTCTTGCGCGTGTGCTGAAAAGAGCAGCATGGGCGTGCTTAGCACATGGTTTGGCAGAAATCCACGTGCGCGCTCTGCGAAAAACAGCATGTGCATGCTTAAGTTGTGGTTTGGCAGAAAACAAAGTGCGCGCGCCACCAAAAGCTGCATGTTCATGCTTCAAAGTGGTTTGGCACAAATGCATGCGCCTGCGCTGAAAAGAGCAGCATGGGCGTGCTTGGCACGTCGTTTGGCAGAAATCCTCATGCGCGCTTTGCCAAAACCTGCAACTGCATGCTTAGCTGGTGGTTTGGCAGAAAACAACATGCGAATCTACCTAAAGATGCATGTGCATGCTTAACAAGTGGTTTTACAGAAATCCATGCGCGTGTGCTGAAAAGAGCAGCATAGGCGTGCTTAGCACGTGGTTTGTTAGAAATCCACGTGTGTGCTCTGCCAAAAGCAGCATGTGCATGCTTACCTTGTGGTTTGGCAGAAAACAACGTGCGCCTGCTAGCAAAAGCTGCATGTTCATGCCTAGCAAGTGACTTGGCACAAATCCATGCGCGTGTGCTGAAAAGAGCAGCATGGGCGTGCTTAGCACGTGGTTTGGCAGATATCCACGTGCGCGCTCTGCCAAAAGCTGCATGTTCATGCTTAGCTTGTGGTTTGGCAGAAAACAACGTGCGCGTCTACGGAAATATGCATGTGCATGCTTAACAAGTGGTTTTACACAAATCCATGCGCGTGTGCTGAAAAGAGCAGCATGGGCGTCCTTAGCACGTGGTTTTGTAGAAATCCACGTCCGCGCTCCGCCAAAAGGAGCCTGTGCATGCTTAACTTGTGGTTTGGCAGAAAACAACGTGAGCGTCTACCAAAAGATACATGTGCATGCTTAATAAGTGGTTTACCACAAATCGATGCGCGTGTGCTGAAAAGAGCAGCATGGGCGTGCTTGGCACGTCGTTTTGCAGAAATCCACGTGCGCGCTCTGCCGAAAAGCTGCATGTGCGTGCATAACTTGTGGTTTGGCAGAAAACAACGTGCGTGTCTACCAAAAGATGCATGTGCATGCTTAACAAGTGGCTTACTAGAAATCAATGCCCGTGTGCTGAAAAGAGCAGCATGGGCGTGCTTCACACGTCGTTTGGCCGAATTCCACGTGCGCGCTCTCCCAAAAGCAGCATGTGCATGCTTAACTTGTGGTTTCGCAGACAGCAACGTGCGCGTCTACCAAAAGATGCATGTGCATGCTTAACAAGTTGTTTGGCGCGAAACCATGCACGTGCGCTGAAAAAAGCATCATGGGCGTGCTTGGCACATCGTTTGGCAGAAATCCTCGTGCGCGCTTTGCCAAAAGCTTCAAGTGCATGCTTCGCTTGTGGTTTGGCAGAAAACATCGTGCGCGTCTACGGAAAGATGCATGTGCATGCTTAACAAGTGGTTTGGCACAAATCCATGCGCGTGTGCTGAAAAGAGCAGCATGGGCGTGCTTAGCACATGGTTTGGCAGAAATCCACGTGCGCGCTCTGCGAAAAACAGCATGTGCATGCTTAAGTTGTGGTTTGGCAGAAAACAAAGTGCGCGCGCCACCAAAAGCTGCATGTTCATACGTCAAAGTGGTTTGGCACAAATGCATGCGCCTGCGCTGAAAAGAGCAGCATGGGCGTGCTTCACACGTCGTTAGGGAGAATTCCACGTGCGCGCTCTCCCAAAAGCAGCATGTGCATGCTTAACTTGTGGTTTCGCAGAAAACAACGTGCGCATCTACCGAAAGATGCATGTGCATGCTTAAGTGGTTTTACTCAAATCAATGCCCGTGTGCTGAAAAGAGCAGCATGGGCGTCCTTAGCATGTATTTTGGTAGAAATCCAGGTGCACGCCCTGCTAAAAGCAGCATGTGCATGCTTAACTTGTGGTTTGCCAGAAAACAACGTGCGCGTGCTAGCGAAAGCTGCATGTTCATGCTTAACAAGTGGTTTGGCGCAAATCCATGCGCGTGTGCTGAAAAGAGCAGCATGGGCGTGCTTAGCACGTGCTTTGGCAGAAATCCGCGTGCGCGCTCGGCCAAAAGGAGCATCTGCATGCTTAACTTGTGGTTTGGCAGAAAACAACGTGCGCGTCTACGAAAAGATGCATGTGCAAGCTTAACAGGTGATTTGGCAGAAATTCTTGCGCGTGTGCTGAAAAGAGCAGCATGGGAGTGCTTAGCACATGGTTTGGCAGAAATCCACGTGCGCGCTCTGCGAAAAACAGCATGTGCATGCTTAAGTTGTGGTTTGGCAGAAAACAAAGTGCGTGCGCCACCAAAAGCTGCATGTTCATGCTTCAAAGTGGTTTGGCACAAATCCATGCGCCTGCGCCGAAAAGAGCAGCATGGGCGTGCTTGGCACGTCGTTTGGCAGAAATCCTCATGCGCGCTTTGCCAAAACCTGCAACTGCATGCTTACCTGGTGGTTTGGCAGAAAACAACGTGCGCATCTACCGAAAGATGCATGTGCATGCTTAACAAGTGGTTTTACACAAATCCATGCGCGTGTGCTGAAAAGAGCAGCATGGGCGTGTTTAGCACGTGGTGTGGCAGAAATACACATGCGCGCTCTGCGAAAAGCAGCATGGGCATGCTTAACTTGTGCTTTGGCAGAAAACAACGTGAGCGTCTACCAAAAGATGCATGTGCATGCTTAATAAGTGGTTTACCACACATCGATGCGCCTGTGCTGAAAAGAGCTGCATGGGCGTGCTTGGCACTTCGTTTGGCAGAAATCCACGTGCGCGCTTTGCCAAAACCTGCAAGTGCATGCTTAGCTTGTGGTTTGGCAGAAAACAACGTGCGCATCTACCGAAAGATGCATGTGCATGCTTAAGTGGTTTTACTCAAATCAATGCCCGTGTGCTGAAAAGAGCAGCATGGGCGTCCTTAGCACGTGGTTTGGTAGAAATCCACGTGCGCGCTCTGCCAAAAGGAGCATGTGCATTATTTAACTTGTGGTTTGGCAGAAAACAACGTGCACGTCTACCAAAAGATGCATGTGCATGCTTAACAAGTGGTTTATCACAAATCGATGCGCGTGTGCTGAAAAGAGCAGCACGGGCGTGCTTGGCACGTCGTTTGGCAGAAATCCACGTGCGCGCTCTGCCAAAAGCTGCATGTGCATGCTTAGCTTGAGGTTTGGCAGAAAACAACGTGCGCGTCTACCGAAAGATGCATGTGCATGCTTAACAAGTGGTTTGGCACAAATTCATGTGCGTGTGCTGAAAACATCAGCATCAGCATCAGCAACTCAATTAGCGCGAAAGCTTACCGTCTTCTTCACTTTTTCCGACGAAATTTTAAGCATTCTCCTTCATCACTGAAGGCAACCTTGTATTTAACAAACATCAGGCCTATTCTAGAATATGCATGCGTTATCTGGGATCCATACACTATAAACCTCACAGAAAAAATAGAACGCGTCCAAAAGCAAGCAGCACGCTTCGTAACAGGAAATTATAATTTTACTACCAGAGGATCCAGAATAAGGGAAGGGTTGGGTTGGAAAACTCTTTCTTCACGCAGGAAAATCCTAAGATTCAAATTCCTTTACAATATATATAAAAGTAAAACTGGTATCGACAAAACACTGTTCATCAAGGAGCCGCATTACGTTTCATCTAGGAGAGACCACGCTAACAAAATTAGAGCTTATCAGTGCCGTACCAATGTGTTTAAGTATTCATTTTTTCCTAACACGATTAGCGATTGGAATGAGCTCCCTAATGAAGTGATGGCAGCTTCTAGTTTTGAAAATGCTATTGAGAGTCATATTCTTTGATTGTTCTGTTATTCATCTCTGCACATACGCTACTTTTTTTTTCTGTTTTGTTAGTTAGTTATTTTGTCACTCACTTTGTTTTGTACTTTGTTAGTTTCTATTCCGCTTTTGCGAATTTCAGTGCTTAAACTATGTTCTATTTACTGATGTATTCTTTTGATGTTGCTGAATATGTTTCCATTGTGACCACCTGTATTTTAACCCCCCTACGATAATGCCGTACAGGCGATGTAGGTATACCGAATAAATAAATAAATAAATGGGCGCCCTTAGCACGTCGTTTGGTAGAAATCCTCGTGCGCGCTTTGCCAAAAGCTGCAAGTGCATGCTTAGCTTGTGGTTTGGCAGAAAACAACGTGCGCATCTACCGAAAGATGCATGTGCATGCTTAACAAGTGGTTTTACACAAATCCATGCGCGTGTACTGAAAAGAGCAGCATGGGCGTGCTTAGCACGTAGTTTGGTAGAAATCCACGTGCGTGCTCTGCCAAAAACAGCATGTGCATGCTTAACTTGTGGTTTGGCAGAAAACAACGCGCCCGTCTACCAAAGGATGCATGTGCATGCCTAATAAGTGGTTTACCACAAATCGATGCGCGTCTGCTGAAAAGAGCAGCATGGGTGTGCTTAGCACGTTGTTTGGCAGAAATCCACTAGCGCGCTCTGCCGAAAGCTGCATGTCCATGCTTCGCTTCTGGTTTGGCAGAAAACATCATGCGCGTTTACGGAAAGATGCATGCGCATGCTTAACAAGTGGTTTGGCACAAATCCATGCGCGTGTGCTGAAAACAGCAGCATAGGCGTCCTTAGCACGTGGTTTTGTAGAAATCCACGTGCGCTCTGCCAAAGGAGTCTGTGCATGCTTAACTTGTGGTTTGGCAGAAAACAACGTGCACGTCTACCAAAAGATGCATGTGCATGCTTAACAAGTGGTTTATCACAAATCGATGCGCGTGTGCTGAAAAGAGCAGCATGGGCGTGCTTGGCACGTCGTTTGGTAGAAATCCACGTGCGCGCTCTGCCAAAAGCTGCATGTGCATGCTTAGCTTGTGGTTTGGCAGAAAACAACGTGCGCGTCTACCGAAAGATGCATGTGCATGCTTAACAAGTGGTTTGGCACAAATTCATGCGCGTGTGCTGAAAACAGCAGCATGGGCGCCCTTAGCACGTATATTGGTAGAAATCCACGTGCACGCTCTGCTAAAAGCAGCATCTGCATGCTTAACTTGTGGTTTGCCAGAAAACAACGTGCGCGTGCTAGCGAAAGCTGCATGTTCATGCTTAACAAGTGGTTTGGCGCAAATCCATGCGCGTGTGCTGAAAAGAGCAGCATGGGCGTGCTTAGCACATGGTTTGGCAGAAATCCACGTGCGCGCTCTGCCAAAAGCTTCATGTGCACGCTTCACTTGTGGTTTGGCAGAAAACAACGTGCGCGTCTACCGTAAGATGCATATGCATGCTTAACAAGTGGTTTGGCACAAATCCATGCGCGTGTGCTGAAAAGAGCAGCATGGGCGTGCTGAGCACGTGGTTTGGTGGAAATTCACGTGCGTGCTCTGCCAAAAGCAGCATGAGCATGCTTAACATGTGCTTTGCCAGAAAACAACGTGCCCGTCTACCCAAAGATGCATGCGCATGCTCAACAAGTAGTTTGGCACAAATCCATGCGCGTGTGCTGAAAACAGTAGCATGGGTGTCTTTACCACGTGGTTTGGTAGAAATCCACGTGCACGCTCTACCAAAAGCAGCATGTGCGTGCTTAAGTTGTGGTTTGCCAGAAAAACACGTACGCGTGCTAGCAAAAGCTGCATGTTCATGCTTAACAAGTGGTTTGGCACAAATCCATGCACGTGGGCTGAAAAGAGCAGCATGAGCGTGCTTAGCACGTGGTTTGGCAGAAATCCACGTGCGCGCTCTGCCAAAAGCAGCGTGTGCATGGCTAACTTGTGGTTTGGCAGAAAACAACGTGCGCGTCTACCGTAAGATGCATATGCATGCTTAACAAGTGGTTTGGCACAAATCCATGCGCGTGTGCTGAAAAGAGCAGCATGGGCGTGCTGAGCACGTGGTTTGGTAGAAATTCACGTGCGTGCTCTGCCAAAAGCAGCATGTGCATGCTTAACCTGTGGTTTGCCAGAAAACAACGTGCGTGTGCTAGCAAAAGCTGCATGTTCATGCCTAACAAGTGGATTGGCACAAATCCATGCGCGTGTGCTTAAAAGAGCAGCATGGGCGTGCTTAGCCCGTGGCTTGGCAGAAACCCACGTGCGCGCTCTGCCAAAAGCTGCGTGCGCATGCTTAGCTTGTGGTTTGGTAGAAAACAACGTGCGCGTGCTAGCAAAAGCTGCGTTTTCATGCTTAACAAGTGGTTTGGCACAAATCCACGCCCGTGTGCTGAAAAGAGCCGCATGGGCGTGCTTAGCACTTGGTTTGGTAGAAATCCAGATGTGCGCTCTTCCAAAAGCAGCATGTGCGTGCATAGCTTGTGGTTTGGCAGAAAACAACGTGCGCGTCTACCAAAAGATGCATGTGCAGGCTTAACAAGTGGCTTACCACAAATCAATGCCCGTGTGCTGAAAAGAGCAGCATGGGCGTGCTTCGCACGTCGTTAGGCAGAATTCCACCTGCGCGCTCTCCCAAAAGCAGCATGTGCATGCTTAACTTGTGGTTTCGCAGACAGCAACGTGCGCGTCTACCAAAAGATGCATGTGCATGCTTAACAAGTTGTTTGGCGCGAAACCATGCACGTGCGCTGGAAAAAGCATCATGGGCGTGCTTGGCACATCGTTTGGCAGAAATCCTCGTGCGCGCTTTGCCAAAAGCTGCATCTGCATGCTTAGCCTGTGGTTTGGCAGAAAACAACGTGCGCGTCTACGGAAAGATGCATGTGCATGCTTAACAACTGGTTCGGCACAAATCCATGCGCGTGTGCTGAAAAGAGCTGCATGAATGTGCTTAGCACGTGGTGTGGCAGAAATCCACATGCGCGCTCTGCGAAAAGCAGCATGGGCATGCTTAACTTGTGGTTTGGCAGAAAACAACGTGAGCGTCTACCAAAAGAAGCATGTGCATGCTTAAGTGGTTTACCACACATCGATGCGCCTGTGCTGAAAAGAGCTGCATGGGCGTGCTTGGCACGTCGTTTGGCAGAAATCCACGTGCGCGCTTTGCCAAAACCTGCAAGTGCATGCTTAGCTTGTGGTTTGGCAGAAAACAACGTGCGCATCTACCGAAAGATGCATGTGCATGCTTAAGTGGTTTTACTCAAATCAATGCCCGTGTGCTGAAAAGAGCAGCATGGGCGTCCTTAGCACGTGGTTTGGTAGAAATCCACGTGCGCGCTCTGCCAAAAGGAGCATGTGCATTATTTAACTTGTGGTTTGGCAGAAAACAACGTGCACATCTACCAAAAGATGCATGTGCATGCTTAACAAGTGGTTTATCACAAATCGATGCGCGTGTGCTGAAAAGAGCAGCACGGGCGTGCTTGGCACGTCGTTTGGCAGAAATCCACGTGCGCGCTCTGCCAAAAGCTGCATCTGCATGCTTAACTTGTGGTTTGGCAGAAAACAACGTGCACGTCTACCAAAAGATGCATGTGCATGCTTAACAAGTGGTTTATCACAAATCGATGCGTGTGTGCTGAAAAGAGCAGCATGGGCGTGCTTGGCACGTCGTTTGGTAGAAATCCACGTGCGCGCTCTGCCAAAAGCTGCATGTGCATGCTTAGCTTGTGGTTTGGCAGAAAACGTGCGCGTCTACCGAAAGATGCATGTGCATGCTTAACAAGTGGTTTGGCACAAATTCATGCGCGTGTGCTGAAAACAGCAGCATGGGCGCCCTTAGCACGTATTTTGGTAGAAATCCACGTGCACGCTCTGCTAAAAGCAGCATGTGCATGCTTAACTTGTGGTTTGCCAGAAAACAACGTGCGCGTGCTAGCGAAAGCTGCATGTTCATGCTTAACAAGTGGTTTGGCGCAAATCCATGCGCGTGTGCTGAAAAGAGCTGCATGGGCGTGCTTAGCACGTGGTTTGGCAGAAATCCACGTGCGCGCTCTGCCATAAGCAGCGTGTGCATGGCTAACTTGTGGGCAGAAAACAACGTGCACGTCTACCAAAAGATGCATGTGCATGCTTAACAAGTGATTTGGCAGAAATTCTTGCGCGTGTGCTGAAAACAGCAGCATGGGCGTGCTTAGCACATGGTTTGGCAGAAATCCACGTGCGCGCTCTGCCAAAAACAGCATGTGCATGCTTAAGTTGTGGTTTGGCAGAAAACAAAGAGCGCGCGCCACCAAAATCTGCATGTTCATGCTTCAAAGTGGTTTGGCACAAATCCATGCGCGTGTGCTGAAAAGAGCAGCATGGGCGTGCTTAGCAGGTGGTTTGGCAGAAATCCACGTGCGCGCTCTGCCAAAATCTGCATCTGCATGCTTAGCCTGTGGTTTGGCAGAAAACAACGTGCGCGTCTACGGAAAGATGCATGTGCATGCTTAACAACTGGTTCGGCACAAATCCATGAGCGTGTGCTGAAAAGAGCTGCATGGATGTGCTTAGCACGTGGTGTGGCAGAAATCCACATGCGCGCTCTGCGAAAAGCAGCATGGCCATGCTTAACTTGTGGTTTGGCAGAAAACAACGTGAGCGTCTACCAAAAGATGCATGTGCATGCTTAATAAGTGGTTTACCACACATCGATGCGCCTGTGCTGAAAAGAGCTGCATGGGCGTGCTTGGCACGTCGTTTGGCAGAAATCCACGTGCGCGCTTTGCGAAAACCTGCAAGTGCATGCTTAGCTTGTGGTTTGGCAGAAAACAACGTGCGCATCTACCGAAAGATGCATGTGCATGCTTAAGTGGTTTTACTCAAATCAATGCCCGTGTGCTGAAAAGAGCAGCATGGGTGTCTTTACCACGTGGTTTGGTAGAAATCCACGTGCACGCTCTACTAAAAGCAGCATGGGCGTGCTTAACTTGTGGTTTGCCAGAAAAACACGTACGCATGCTAGCAAACGCTGCATGTTCATGCTTAACAAGTGGTTTGGCAGAAATCCATGCGCGTGGGCTGAAAAGAGCAGCATGAGCGTGCTTAGCACGTCGTTTGGCAGAAATCCACGTGCGCGCTCTGCCAAAAGCTGCATGTGCATGCTTAGCTTGAGGTTTGGCAGAAAACAACGTGCGCGTCTACCGAAAGATGCATGTGCATGCTTAACAAGTGGTTTGGCACAAATTCATGTGCGTGTGCTGAAAACATCAGCATGGGCGCCCTTAGCACGTCGTTTGGTAGAAATCCTCGTGCGCGTTTTGCCAAAAGCTGCAAGTGCATGCTTAGCTTGTGGTTTGGCAGAAAACAACGTGCGCATCTACCGAAAGACGCATGTGCATGCTTAACAAGTGGTTTTACACAAATCCATGCGCGTGTGCTGAAAAGAGCAGCATGGGCGAGCTTAGCACGTATTTTGGTAGAAATCCACGTGCGTGCTCTGTCAAAAGCAGCATGTGCATGCTTAACTTGTGGTTTGGCAGAAAACAACGCGCCCGTCTACCAAAGGATGCATGTGCATGCCTAATAAGTGGTTTACCACAAATCGATGCGCGTCTGCTGAAAAGAGCAGCATGGCTGTGCTTAGCACGTTGTTTGGCAAAAATCCACTAGCGCGCTCTGCCGAAAGCTGCATGTCCATGCTTCGCTTCTGGTTTGGCAGAAAACATCATGCGCGTTTACGGAAAGATGCATGTGCATGCTTAACAAGTGGTTTGGCACAAATCCATGCGCGTGTGCTGAAAACAGCAGCATGGGCGTCCTTAGCACGTGGTTTTGTAGAAATCCACGTGCGCGCTCTGCCAAAGGAGCCTGTGCATGCTTAACTTGTGGTTTGGCAGAAAACAACGTGCACGTCTACCAAAAGATGCATGTGCATGCTTAACAAGTGGTTTATCACAAATCGATGCGCGTGTGCTGAAAAGAGCAGCATGGACGTGCTTGGCACGTCGTTTGGTAGAAATCCACGTGCGCGCTCTGCCAAAAGCTGCATGTGCATGCTTAACTTGTGGTTTGCCAGAAAACAACGTGCGCGTGCTAGCGAAAGCTGCATGTTCATGCTTAACAAGTGGTTTGGCGCAAATCCATGCGCGTGTGCTGAAAAGAGCAGCATGGGCGTGCTTAGCACATGGTTTGGCAGAAATCCACGTGCGCGCTCTGCCAAAAGCTTCATGTGCATGCTTAACTTGTGGTTTGGCAGAAAACAACGTGCGCGTCTACCGTAAGATGCATATGCATGCTTAACAAGTGGTTTGGCACAAATCCATGCGCGTGTGCTGAAAAGAGCAGCATGGGCGTGCTGAGCACGTGGTTTGGTGGAAATTCACGTGCGTGCTCTGCCAAAAGCAGCATGTGCATGCTTAACATGTGCTTTGCCAGAAAACAACGTGCCCGTCTACCCAAAGATGCATGCGCATGCTCAACAAGTGGTTTGGCACAAATCCATGCGCGTGTGCTGAAAACAGCAGCATGGGTGTCTTTACCACGTGGTTTGGTAGAAATCCACGTGAACGCTCTACTAAAAGCAGCATGTGCGTGCTTAACTTGTGGTTTGCCAGAAAAACACGTACGCGTGCTAGCAAAAGCTGCATGTTCATGCTTAACAAGTGGTTTGGCACAAATCCATGCGCGTGGGCTGAAAAGAGCAGCATGAGCGTGCTTAGCACGTGGTTTGGCAGAAATCCACGTGCGCGCTCTGCCAAAAGCAGCGTGTGCATGGCTAACTTGTGGTTTGGCAGAAAACAACGTGCGCGTCTACCGTAAGATGCATATGCATGCTTAACAAGTGGTTTGGCACAAATCCATGCGCGTGTGCTGAAAAGAGCAGCATGGGCGTGCTGAGCACGTGGTTTGGCAGAAATTCACGTGCGTGCTCTGCCAAAAGCAGCATGTGCATGCTTAACCTGTGGTTTGCCAGAAAACAACGTGCGTGTGCTAGGAAAAGCTGCATGTTCATGCCTAACAAGTGGATTGGCACAAATCCATGCGCGTGTGCTTAAAAGAGCAGCATGGGCGTGCTTAGCACGTGGCTTGGCAGAAACCCACGTGCGCGCTTTGCCAAAAGCTGCGTGCGCATGCTTAGCTTGTGGTTTGGCAGAAAACAACGTGCGCGTGCTAGCAAAAGCTGCATTTTCATGCTCAACAAGTGGTTTGGCATAAATCCACGCCCGTGTGCTGAAAAGAGCCGCATGGGCGTGCTTAGCACTTGGTTTGGTAGAAATCCAGATGTGCGCTCTTCCAAAAGCAGCATGTGCGTGCATAGCTTGTGGTTTGGCAGAAAACAACGTGCGCGTCTACCAAAAGATGCATGTGCATGCTTAACAAGTGGCTTACCACAAATCAATGCCCGTGTGCTGAAAAGAGCAGCATGGGCGTGCTTCGCACGTCGTTAGGCTGAATTCCACGTGCGCGCTCTCCCAAAAGCAGCATGTGCATGCTTAACTTGTGGTTTCGCAAACAGCAACGTGCGCGTCTACCAAAAGATGCATGTGCATGCTTAACAAGTTGTTTGGCGCGAATCCATGCGCGTGCGCTGAAAAGAGCAGCATGGGCGTGCTTAGCACGTGCTTTGGCAGAAATCCGCGTGCGCGCTCGGCCAAAAGGAGCATCTGCATGCTTAACTTGTGGTTTGGCACAACACAACGTGCGCGTCTACCAAAAGATGCATGTGCATGCTTAACAAGTGATTTGGCAGAAATTCTTGCCCGTGTGCTGAAAAGAGCAGCATGGGCGTGCCTAGTACATGGTTTGGCAGAAATCCACGTGCGCGCTCTGCGAAAAACAGCATGTGCATGCTTAAGTTGTGGTTTGGCAGAAAACAAAGTGCGCGTGCCACCAAAAGCTGCATGTTCATGCTTCAAAGTGGTTTGGCACAAATGCATGCGCCTGCGCTGAAAAAAGCAGCATGGGCGTGCTTGGCACGTCGATTGGCAGAAATCCTCATGCGCGCTTTGCCAAAATCTGCAACTGCATGCTTAGCTGGTGGTTTGGCAGAAAACAACATGCGCATCTACCGAAAGATGCATGTGCATGCTTAACAAGTGGTTTTACAAAAATCCATGCGCGTGTGCTGAAAAGAGCAGCATGGGCGTGCTTAGCACGTGGTTTGGTAGAAATCCACGCGCGTGCTCTGCCAAAAGCAGCATGTGCATGCTTACCTTGTGGTTTGGCAGAAAACAACGTGCGCCTGCTAGCAAAAGCTGCATGTTCATGCCTAGCAAGTGACTTGGCACAAATCCATGCGCGAGTGCTGAAAAGAGCAGCATGGGCGTGCTTAGCACGTGGTTTGGCAGATATCCACGTGCGCGCTCTGCCAAAAGCTGCATGTTCATGCTTAGCTTGTGGTTTGGCAGAAAACAACGTGCGCGTCTACGGAAAGATGCATGTGCATGCTTAACAAGTGCTTTTACACAAATCCATGCGCGTGTGTTGAAAAGAGCAGCATGGGCGTCCTTAGCACGTGGTTTTGTAGAAATCCACGTGCGCGCTCCGCCAAAAGGAGCCTGTGCATGCTTAACTTGTGGTTTGGCAGAAAACAACGTGAGCGTCTACCAAAAGATGCATGTGCATGCTTAATAAGTGGTTTACCACAAATCGATGCGCGTGTGCTGAAAACAGCAGCATGGGCGTGCTTGGCACGTCGTTTAGCAGAAATCCACGTGCGCGCTCTGCCGAAAGCTGCATGTGCGTGCATAACTTGTGGTTTGGCAGAAAACAACGTGCGTGTCTACCAAAAGATGCATGTGCATGCTTAACAAGTGGCTTACTAGAAATCAATGCCCGTGTGCTGAAAAGAGCAGCATGGGCGTGCTTCACACGTCGTTTGGCCGAATTCCACGTGCGCGCTCTCCCAAAAGCACCATGTGCATGCTTAACTTGCGGTTTCGCAGACAGCAACGTGCGCGTCTACCAAAAGATGCATGTGCATGCTTAAAGAGTTGTTTGGCGCGAAACCATGCACGTGCGCTGAAAAAAGCATCACAAGCGTGCTTGGCACATCGTTTGGCAGAAATCCTCGTGCGCGCTTTGCCAAAAGCTTCAAGTGCATGCTTCGCTTGTGGTTTGGCAGAAAACATCGTGCGCGTCTACGGAAAGATGCATGTGCATGCTTAACAAGTGGTTTGGCACAAATCCATGCGCGTGTGCTGAAAAGAGCAGCATGGGCGTGCTTAGCACATGGTTTGGCAGAAATCCACGTGCGCGCTCTGCGAAAAACAGCATGTGCATGCTTAAGTTGTGGTTTGGCAGAAAACAAAGTGCGCGCGCCACCAAAAGCTGCATGTTCATGCGTCAATGTGGTTTGGCACAAATGCATGCGCCTGCGCTGAAAAGAGCAGCATGGGCGTGCTTGGCACGTCGTTTGGGAGAAATCCTCATGCGCGCTTTGCCAAAACCTGCAACTGCATGCTTAGCTGGTGGTTTGGCAGAAAATAACATGCGCATCTACCGAAAGATGCATGTGCATGCTTAACAAGCGGTTTTACACAAATCCATGCGCGTGTGCTGAAAAGAGCAGCATGGGCGTGCTTAGCACGTCGTTTGGTAGAAATCCACGTGTGTGCTCTGCCAAAAGCAGCATGTGCATGCTTACCTTGTGGTTTGGCAGAAAACAACGTGCGCCTGCTAGCAAAAGCTGCATGTTCATGCGTAGCAAGTGACTTGGCACAAATCCATGCGCGTGTGCTGAAAAGAGCAGCATGGGCGTGCTTAGCACGTGGTTTGGCAGAAATCCACGTGCGCGCTCTGCCAAAAGCTGCATGTTCATGCTTAGCTTGTGGTTTGGCAGAAAACAACGTGCGCGTCTACGGAAAGATGCATGTGCATGCTCAACAAGTGGTTTTACACAAATCCATGCGCGTGTGCTGAAAAGAGCAGCATGGGCGTCCTTAGCACGTGGTTTTGTAGAAATCCACGTGCGCGCTCCGCCAAAAGGAGCCTGTGCATGCTTAACTTGTGGCTTGGCAGAAAACAACGTGAGCGTCTACCAAAAGATGCATGTGCATGCTTAACAAGTGGTTTGGCACAAATTCATGCGCGTGTGCTGAAAACAGCAGCATGGGCGTCCTTAGCATGTATTTTGGTAGAAATCCAGGTGCACGCCCTGCTAAAAGCAGCATGTGCATGCTTAACTTGTGGTTTGCCAGAAAACAACGTGCGCGTGCTAGCGAAAGCTGCATGTTCATGCTTAACAAGTGGTTTGGCGCAAATCCATGCGCGTGTGCTGGAAAGAGCAGCATGGGCGTGCTTAGCACGTGGTTTGGCAGAAATCCACGTGCGCGCTCTGCCATAAGCAGCGTGTGCATGGCTAACTTGTGGGCAGAAAACAACGTGCACGTCTACCAAAAGATGCATGTGCATGCTTAACAAGTGATTTGGCAGAAATTCTTGAGCGTGTGCTGAAAAGAGCAGCATGGGCGTGCTTAGCACATGGTTTGGCAGAAATCCACGTGCGCGCTCTGCCAAAAACAGCATGTGCATGCTTAAGTTGTGGTTTGGCAGAAAACAAAGAGCGCGCGCCACCAAAATCTGCATGTTCATGCTTCAAAGTGGTTTGGCACAAATCCATGCGCGTGTGCTGAAAAGAGCAGCATGGGCGTGCTTAGCACGTGGTTTGGCAGAAATCCACGTGCGCGCTCTGCCAAAAGCTGCATCTGCATGCTTAGCCTGTGGTTTGGCAGAAAACAACGTGCGCGTCTACGGAAAGATGCATGTGCATGCTTAACAACTGGTTCGGCACAAATCCATGCGCGTGTCCTGAAAAGAGCTGCATGGATGTGCTTAGCACGTGGTGTGGCAGAAATCCACATGCGCGCTCTGCGAAAAGCAGCATGTGCATGCTTAACTTGTGGTTTGGCAGAAAACAACGTGAGCGTCTACCAAAAGATGCATGTGCATGGTTAATAAGTGGTTTACCACACATCGATGCGCCTGTGCTGAAAAGAGCTGCATGGGCGTGCTTGGCACGTCGTTTGGCAGAATTCCACGTGCGCGCTTTGCCAAAACCTGCAAGTGCATGCTTAGCTTGTGGTTTGGCAGAAAACAACGCGCCCGTCTACCAAAGGATGCATGTGCATGCCTAATAAGTGGTTTACCACAAATCGATGCGCGTCTGCTGAAAAGAGCAGCATGGGTGTGCTTAGCACGTTGTTTGGCAGAAATCCACTAGCGCGCTCTGCCGAAAGCTGCATGTCCATGCTTCGCTTCTGGTTTGGCAGAAAACATCATGCGCGTTTACGGAAAGATGCATGTGCATGCTTAACAAGTGGTTTGGCACAAATCCATGCGCGTGTGCTGAAAACAGCAGCATGGGCGTCCTTAGCACGTGGTTTTGTAGAAATCCACGTGCGCGCTCTGCCAAAGGAGCCTGTGCATGCTTAACTTATGGTTTGGCAGAAAACAACGTGCACGTCTACCAAAAGATGCATGTGCATGCTTAACAAGTGGTTTATCACAAATCGATGCGCGTGTGCTGAAAAGAGCAGCATGGGCGTGCTTGGCACGTCGTTTGGTTGAAATCCACGTGCGCGCTCTGCCAAAAGCTGCATGTGCATGCTTAGCTTGTGGTTTGGCAGAAAACAACGTGCGCGTCTACCGAAAGATGCATGTGCATGCTTAACAAGTGGTTTGGCACAAATTCATGCGCGTGTGCTGAAAACAGCAGCATGGGCGCCCTTAGCACGTATATTGGTAGAAATCCACGTGCACGCTCTGCTAAAAGCAGCATGTGCATGCTTAACTTGTGGTTTGCCAGAAAACAACGTGCGCGTGCTAGCGAAAGCTGCATGTTCATGCTTAACAAGTGGTTTGGCGCAAATCCATGCGCGTGTGCTGAAAAGAGCAGCATGGGCGTGCTTAGCACATGGTTTGGCAGAAATCCACGTGCGCGCTCTGCCAAAAGCTTCATGTGTATGCTTAACTTGTGGTTTGGCAGAAAACAACGTGCGCGTCTACCGTAAGATGCATATGCATGCTTAACAAGTGGTTTGGCACAAATCCATGCGCGTGTGCTGAAAAGAGCAGCATGGGCGTGCTGAGCACGTGGTTTGGTGGAAATTCACGTGCGTGCTCTGCCAAAAGCAGCATGTGCATGCTTAACATGTGCTTTGCCAGAAAACAACGTGCCCGTCTACCCAAAGATGCATATGCATGCTTAACAAGTGGTTTGGCACAAATCCATGCGCGTGTGCTGAAAAGAGCAGCATGGGCGTGCTGAGCACGTGGTTTGGTAGAAATTCACGTGCGTGCTCTGCCAAAAGCAGCATGTGCATGCTTAACCTGTGGTTTGCCAGAAAACAACGTGCGTGTGCTAGCAAAAGCTGCATGTTCATGCCTAACAAGTGGATTGGCACAAATCCAGGCGCGTGTGCTTAAAAGAGCAGCATGGGCGTGCTTAGCACTTGGTTTGGTAGAAATCCAGATGTGCGCTCTTCCAAAAGCAGCATGTGCGTGCATAGCTTGTGGTTTGGCAGAAAACAACGTGCGCGTCTACCAAAAGATGCATGTGCATGCTTAACAAGTGGCTTACCACAAATAAATGCCCGTGTGCTGAAAAGAGCAGCATGGGCGTGCTTCGCACGTCGTTAGGCAGAATTCCACGTGCGCGCTCTCCCAAAAGCAGCATGTGCATGCTTAACTTGTGGTTTCGCAGACAGCAACGTGCGCGTCTACCAAAAGATGCATGTGCATGCTTAACAAGTTGTTTGGCGCGAATCCATGCGCGTGTGCTGAAAACAGCAGCATGGGCGCCCTTAGCATGTATTTTGGTAGAAATCCAGGTGCACGCCCTGCTAAAAGCAGCATGTGCATGCTTAACTTGTGGTTTGCCAGAAAACAACGTGCGCGTGCTAGCGAAAGCTGCATGTTCATGCTTAACAAGTGGTTTGGCGCAAATCCATGCGCGTGTGCTGAAAAGAGCAGCATGGGCGTGCTTAGCACGTGCTTTGGCAGAAATCCGCGTGCGCGCTCGGCCAAAAGGAGCATCTGCATGCTTAACTTGTGGTTTGGCAGAAAACAACGTGCGCGTCTACGAAAAGATGCATGTGCAAGCTTAACAGGTGATTTGGCAGAAATTCTTGCGCGTGTGCTGAAAAGAGCAGCATGGGCGTGCTTAGCACATGGTTTGGCAGAAATCCACGTGCGCGCTCTGCGAAAAACAGCATGTGCATGCTTAAGTTGTGGTTTGGCAGAAAACAAAGTGCGCGCGCCACCAAAAGCTGCATGTTCATACGTCAAAGTGGTTTGGCACAAATGCATGCGCCTGCGCTGAAAAGAGCAGCATGGGCGTGCTTGGCACGTCGTTTGGCAGAAATCCTCATGCGCGCTTTGCCAAAACCTGCAACTCCATGCTTAGCTGGTGGTTTGGCAGAAAACAACATGCGAATCTACCTAAAGATGCATGTGCATGCTTAACAAGTGGTTTTACACAAATCCATGCGCGTGTGCTGAAAAGAGCAGCATAGGCGTGCTTAGCACGTGGTTTGTTAGAAATCCACGTGTGTGCTCTGCCAAAAGCAGCATGTGCATGCTTACCTTGTGGTTTGGCAGAAAACAACGTGCGCCTGCTAGCAAAAGCTGCATGTTCATGCCTAGCAAGTGACTGGCACAAATCCATGCGCGTGTGCTGAAAAGAGCAGCATGGGCGTGCTTAGCACGTGGTTTGGCAGATATCCACGTGCGCGCTCTGCCAAAAGCTGCATGTTCATGCTTAGCTTGTGGTTTGGCAGAAAACAACGTGCGCGTCTACGGAAATATGCATGTGCATGCTTAACAAGTGGTTTTACACAAATCCATGCGCGTGTGCTGAAAAGAGCAGCATGGGCGTCCTTAGCACGTGGTTTTGTAGAAATCCACGTGCGCGCTCCGCCAAAAGGAGCCTGTGCATGCTTAACTTGTGGTTTGGCAGAAAACAACGTGAGCGTCTACCAAAAGATACATGTGCATGCTTAATAAGTGGTTTACCACAAATCGATGCGCGTGTGCTGAAAAGAGCAGCATGGGCGTGCTTGGCACGTCGTTTAGCAGAAATCCACGTGCGCGCTCTGCCGAAAAGCTGCATGTGCGTGCATAACTTGTGGTTTGGCAGAAAACAACGTGCGTGTCTACCAAAAGATGCATGTGCATGCTTAACAAGTGGCTTACTAGAAATCAATGCCCGTGTGCTGAAAAGAGCAGCATGGGCGTGCTTCACACGTCGTTTGGCCGAATTCCACGTGCGCGCTCTCCCAAAAGCAGCATGTGCATGCTTAACTTGTGGTTTCGCAGACAGCAACGTGCGCGTCTACCAAAAGATGCATGTGCATGCTTAACAAGTTGTTTGGCGCGAAACCATGCACGTGCGCTGAAAAAAGCATCATGGGCGTGCTTGGCACATCGTTTGGCAGAAATCCTCGTGCGCGCTTTGCCAAAAGCTTCAAGTGCATGCTTCGCTTGTGGTTTGGCAGAAAACATCGTGCGCGTCTACGGAAAGATGCATGTGCATGCTTAACAAGTGGTTTGGCACAAATCCATGCGCGTGTGCTGAAAAGAGCAGCATGGGCGTGCTTAGCACATGGTTTGGCAGAAATCCACGTGCGCGCTCTGCGAAAAACAGCATGTGCATGCTTAAGTTGTGGTTTGGCAGAAAACAAAGTGCGCGCGCCACCAAAAGCTGCATGTTCATACGTCAAAGTGGTTTGGCACAAATGCATGCGCCTGCGCTGAAAAGAGCAGCATGGGCGTGCTTGGCACGTCGTTTGGCAGAAATCCTCATGCGCGCTTTGCCAAAACCTGCAACTGCATGCTTAGCTGGTGGTTTGGCAGAAAACAACATGCGCATCTACCGAAAGATGCATGTGCATGCTTAACAAGTGGTTTTACACAAATCCATGCGCCTGTGCTGAAAAGAGCAGCATGGGCGTGCTTAGCACGTCGTTTGGTAGAAATCCACGTGTGTGCTCTGCCAAAAGCAGCATGTGCATGCTTACCTTGTGGTTTGGCAGAAAACAACGTGCGCGTCTACGGAAAGATGCATGTGCATGCTCAACAAGTGGTTTTACACAAATCCATGCGCGTGTGCTGAAAAGAGCAGCATGGGCGTCCTTAGCACGTGGTTTTGTAGAAATCCACGTGCGCGCTCCGCCAAAAGGAGCCTGTGCATGCTTAACTTGTGGTTTGGCAGAAAACAACGTGAGCGTCTACCAAAAGATGCATGTGCATGCTTAATAAGTGGTTTACCACAAATCGATGCGCGTGTGCTGAAAAGAACAGCATGGGCGTGCTTGGCACGTCGTTTAGCAGAAATCCACGTGCGCGCTCTGCCGAAAGCTGCATGTGCGTGCATAACTTGTGGTTTGGCAGAAAACAACGTGCGTGTCTACCAAAAGATGCATGTGCATGCTTAGCAAGTGGCTTACCACAAATCGATGCGCGTGTGCTGAAAAGAGCACCATGGGCGTGCTTGGCACGTTGTTTGGCAGAAATACACTAGCGCGCTCTGCCGAAAGCTGCATGTCCATGCTTCTCTTCTGGTTTGGCAGAAAACATCATGCGCGTTTACGGAAAGATGCATGTGCATGCTTAACAAGTGGTTTGGCACAAATCCATGCGCGTGTGCTGAAAACAGCAGCATGGGCGTCCTTAGCACGTCGTTTGGTAGAAATCCACGTGCGCGCTCTGCGAAAAGCTGCATGTGCATGCTTAGCTTGTGGTTTGCCAGAAAACAACGTGCGCGTGCTAGCGAAAGCTGCATGTTCATGCTTAACAAGTGGTTTGGCGCAAATCCATGCGCGTGTGCTGAAAAGAGCAGCATGGGCGTGCTTAGCACGTGGTTTGGCTGAAATCCACGTGCGCGCTCTGCCATAAGCAGCGTCTGCATGGCTAACTTGTGGGCAGAAAACAACGTGCACGTCTACCAAACGATGCATGTGCATGCTTAACAAGTGATTTGGCAGAAATTCTTGCGCGTGTGCTGAAAAGAGCAGCATGGGCGTGCTTAGCACATGGTTTGGCAGAAATCCACGTGCGCGCTCTGCCAAAAACAGAATGTGCATGCTTAAGTTGTGGTTTGGCAGAAAACAAAGAGCGCGCGCCACCAAAATCTGCATGTTCATGCTTCAAAGTGGTTTGGCACAAATCCATGCGCGTGTGCTGAAAAGAGCAGAATGGGCGTGCTTAGCACGTGGTTTGGCAGAAATCCACGTGCGCGCTCTGCCAAAAGCTGCATCTGCATGCTTAGCCTGTGGTTTGGCAGAAAACAACGTGCGCGTCTACGGAAAGATGCATGTGCATGCTTAACAACTGGTTCGGCACAAATCCATGCGCGTGTGCTGAAAAGAGCTGCATGGATGTGCTTAGCACGTGGTGTGGCAGAAATCCACATGCGCGCTCTGCGAAAAGCAGCATGGGCATGCTTAACTTGTGGTTTGGCAGAAAACAACGTGAGCGTCTACCAAAAGATGCATGTGCATGCTTAATAAGTGGTTTACCACACATCGATGCGCCTGTGCTGAAAAGAGCTGCATGGGCGTGCTTGGCACGTCGTTTGGCAGAAATCAACGTGCGCGCTCAGCCAAAAGCTGCATCTGCATGCTTAACTTGTGGTTTGGCAGAAAACAACGTGCACGTCTACCAAAAGATGCATGTGCATGCTTAACAAGTGGTTTATCACAAATCGATGCATGTGTGCTGAAAGGAGCAGCATGGGCGTGCTTGGCACGTCGTTTGGTAGAAATCCACGTGCGCGCTCTGCCAAAAGCTGCATGTGCATGCTTAGCTTGTGGTTTGGCAGAAAACGTGCGCGTCTACCGAAAGATGCATGTGCATGCTTAACAAGTGGTTTGGCACAAATTCATGCGCGTGTGCTGAAAACAGCAGCATGGGCGCCCTTAGCACGTATTTTGGTAGAAATTCACGTGCACGCTCTCCTAAAAGCAGCATGTGCATGCTTAACTTGTGGTTTGCCAGAAAACAACGTGCGCGTGCTAGCGAAAGCTGCATGTTCATGCTTAACAAGTGGTTTGGCGCAAATCCAGGCGCGTGTGCTGAAAAGAGCTGCATGGGCGTGCTTAGCACGTGGTTTGGCAGAAATCCACGTGCGCGCTCTGCCATAAGCAGCGTGTGCATGGCTAACTTGTGGGCAGAAAACAACGTGCACGTCTACCAAAAGATGCATGTGCATGCTTAACAAGTGATTTGGCAGAAATTCTTGCGCGTGTGCTGAAAACAGCAGCATGGGCGTGCTTAGCACATGGTTTGGCAGAAATCCACGTGCGCGCTCTGCCAAAAACAGCATGTGCATGCTTAAGTTGTGGTTTCGCAGAAAACAAAGAGCGCGCGCCACCAAAATCTGCATGTTCATGCTTCAAAGTGGTTTGGCACAAATCCATGCGCGTGTGCTGAAAAGAGCAGCATGGGCGTGCTTAGCACGTGGTTTGGCAGAAATCCACGTGCGCGCTCTGCCAAAAGCTGCATCTGCATGCTTAGCCTGTGGTTTGGCAGAAAACAACGTGCGCGTCTACGGAAAGATGCATGTGCACGCTTAACAACTGGTTCGGCACAAATCCATGTGCGTGTGCTGAAAAGAGCTGCATGGATGTGCTTAGCACGTGGTGTGGCAGAAATCCACATGCGCGCTCTGCGAAAAGCAGCATGGGCATGCTTAACTTGTGGTTTGGCAGAAAACAACGTGAGCGTCTACCAAAAGATGCATGTGCATGCTTAATAAGTAGTTTATCACAAATCGATGCGTGTGTGCTGAAAAGAGCAGCATGGGCGTGCTTGGCACGTCGTTTGGTAGAAATCCACGTGCGCGCTCTGCCAAAAGCTGCATGTGCATGCTTAGCTTGTGGTTTGGCAGAAAACGTGCGCGTCTACCGGAAGATGCATGTGCATGCTTAACAAGTGGTTTGGCACAAATTCATGCGCGTGTGCTGAAAACAGCAGCATGGGCGTCCTTAGCACGTATTTTGGTAGAAATCCACGTGCACGCTCTGCTAAAAGCAGCATGTGCATGCTTAACTTGTGGTTTGCCAGAAAACAAAGTGCGCGCGCCACCAAAAGCTGCATGTTCGTGCTTCAAAGTGGTTTGGCACAAATCCATGCACGTGTGCTTAAATGAGCAGCACGGGCGTGCTTAGCATGTGGTTTGGCAGAAATCTACGTGCGCGCTCTGACAAAAGCAGCATGTGCATGCTTAACTTGTGGTTTGGCAGAAAACAACGTGCGCGTCTACCAAAAGATGCATGTGCATGCTTAACAAGTGGTTTGGCACAAATCCATGCGCCTGCGCTGAAAAGAGCAGCATGAGCGTGCTTGGCACGTCGTTTGGCAGAAATCCTCGTGCGCACTTTGCCAAAACCTGCAAGTGCATGCTTAGCTTGTGGTTTGGCAGAAAACAACGTGCGCATCTACCGAAAGATGCATGTGCATGCTTAAGTGGTTTTACTCAAATCAATGCCCGTGTGCTGAAAAGAGCAGCACGGGCGTGCTTGGCACGTCGTTTGGCAGAAATCCACGTGCGCGCTGTGCCAAAAGCTGCATCTGCATGCTCAACTTGAGGTTTGGCAGAAAACAAAGTGCACGTCTACCAAAAGATGCATGTGCATGCTTAACAAGTGGTTTGGCACAAATTCATGTGCGTGTGCTGAAAACATCAGCATGGGCGCCCTTAGCACGTCGTTTGGTAGAAATCCTCGTGCGCGCTTTGCCAAAAGCTGCAAGTGCATGCTTAGCTTGTGGTTTGGCAGAAAACAACGTGCGCATCTACCGAAAGATGCATGTGCATGCTTAACAAGTGGTTTTACACAAATCCATGCGCGTGTACTGAAAAGAGCAGCATGGGCGTGCTTAGCACGTAGTTTGGCAGAAATCCACGTGCGCGCTCTGCCAAAAACAGCATGTGCATGCTTAACTTGTGGTTTGGCAGAAAACAACGCGCCCGTCTACCAAAGGATGCATGTGCATGCCTAATAAGTGGTTTACCACAAATCGATGCGCGTCTGCTGAAAAGAGCAGCATGGGTGTGCTTAGCACGTTGTTTGGCAGAAATCCACTAGCGCGCTCTGCCGAAAGCTGCATGTCCATGCTTCGCTTCTGGTTTGGCAGAAAACATCATGCGCGTTTACGGAAAGATGCATGTGCATGCTTAACAAGTGGTGTGGCACAAATCCATGCGCGTGTGCTGAAAACAGCAGCATAGGCGTCCTTAGCACGTGGTTTTGTAGAAATCCACGTGCGCGCTCTGCCAAAGGAGCCTGTGCATGCTTAACTTGTGGTTTGGCAGAAAACAACGTGCACGTCTACCAAAAGATGCATGTGCATGCTTAACAAGTGGTTTATCACAAATCGATGCGCGTGTGCTGAAAAGAGCAGCATGGGCGTGCTTGGCACGTCGTTTGGTAGAAATCCACGTGCGCGCTCTGCCAAAAGCTGCATGTGCATGCTTAGCTTGTGGTTTGGCAGAAAACAACGTGCGCGTCTACCGAAAGATGCATGTGCATGCTTAACAAGTGGTTTGGCGCAAATCCATGCGCGTGTGCTGAAAAGAGCAGCATGGGCGTGCTTAGCACATGGTTTGGCAGAAATCCACGTGCGCGCTCTGCCAAAAGCTTCATGTGCACGCTTAACTTGTGGTTTGGCAGAAAACAACGTGCGCGTCTACCGTAAGATGCATATGCATGCTTAACAAGTGGTTTGGCACAAATCCATGCGCGTGTGCTGAAAAGAGCAGCATGGGCGTGCTGAGCACGTGGTTTGGTGGAAATTCACGTGCGTGCTCTGCCAAAAGCAGCATGAGCATGCTTAACATGTGCTTTGCCAGAAAACAACGTGCCCGTCTACCCAAAGATGCATGCGCATGCTCAACAAGTAGTTTCGCACAAATCCATGCGCGTGTGCTGAAAACAGTAGCATGGGTGTCTTTACCACGTGGTTTGGTAGAAATCCACGTGCACGCTCTACTAAAAGCAGCATGTGCGTGCTTAAGTTGTGGTTTGCCAGAAAAACACGTACGCGTGCTAGCAAAAGCTGCATGTTCATGCTTAACAAGTGGTTTGGCACAAATCCATGCGCGTGGGCTGAAAAGAGCAGCATGAGCGTGCTTAGCACGTGGTTTGGCAGAAATCCACGTGCGCGCTCTGCCAAAAGCAGCGTGTGCATGGCTAACTTGTGGTTTGGCAGAAAACAACGTGCGCGTCTACCGTAAGATGCATATGCATGCTTAACAAGTGGTTTGGCACAAATCCATGCGCGTGTGCTGAAAAGAGCAGCATGGGCGTGCTGAGCACGTGGTTTGGTAGAAATTCACGTGCGTGCTCTGCCAAAAGCAGCATGTGCATGCTTAACCTGTGGTTTGCCAGAAAACAACGTGCGTGTGCTAGCAAAAGCTGCATGTTCATGCCTAACAAGTGGATTGGCACAAATCCATGCGCGTGTGCTTAAAAGAGCAGCATGGGCGTGCTTAGCCCGTGGCTTGGCAGAAACCCACGTGCGCGCTCTGCCAAAAGCTGCGTGCGCATGCTTAGCTTGTGGTTTGGCAGAAAACAACGTGCGCGTGCTAGCAAAAGCTGCATTTTCATGCTTAACAAGTGGTTTGGCACAAATCCACGCCCGTGTGCTGAAAAGAGCCGCATGGGCGTGCTTAGCACTTGGTTTGGTAGAAATCCAGATGTGCGCTCTTCCAAAAGCAGCATGTGCGTGCATAGCTTGTGGTTTGGCAGAAAACAACGTGCGCGTCTACCAAAAGATGCATGTGCAGGCTTAACAAGTGGCTTACCACAAATCAATGCCCGTGTGCTGAAAAGAGCAGCATGGGCGTGCTTCGCACGTCGTTAGGCAGAATTCCACCTGCGCGCTCTCCCAAAAGCAGCATGTGCATGCTTAACTTGTGGTTTCGCAGACAGCAACGTGCGCGTCTACCAAAAGATCCATGTGCATGCTTAACAAGTTGTTTGGCGCGAAACCATGCACGTGCGCTGAAAAAAGCATCATGGGCGTGCTTGGCACATCGTTTGGCAGAAATCCTCGTGCGCGCTTTGCCAAAAGCTGCATCTGCATGCTTAGCCTGTGGTTTGGCAGAAAACAACGTGCGCGTCTACGGAAAGATGCATGTGCATGCTTAACAACTGGTTCGGCACAAATCCATGCGCGTGTGCTGAAAAGAGCTGCATGAATGTGCTTAGCACGTGGTGTGGCAGAAATCCACATGCGCGCTCTGCGAAAAGCAGCATGGGCATGCTTAGCTTGTGGTTTGGCAGAAAACAACGTGCGCATCTACCGAAAGATGCATGTGCATGCTTAAGTGGTTTTACTCAAATCAATGCCCGTGTGCTGAAAAGAGCAGCATGGGCGTCCTTAGCACGTGGTTTGGTAGAAATCCACGTGCGCGCTCTGCCAAAAGGAGCATGTGCATTATTTAACTTGTGGTTTGGCAGAAAACAACGTGCACATCTACCAAAAGATGCATGTGCATGCTTAACAAGTGGTTTATCACAAATCGATGCGCGTGTGCTGAAAAGAGCAGCACGGGCGTGCTTGGCACGTCGTTTGGCAGAAATCCACGTGCGCGCTCTGCCAAAAGCTGCATCTGCATGCTTAACTTGTGGTTTGGCAGAAAACAACGTGCACGTCTACCAAAAGATGCATGTGCATGCTTAACAAGTGGTTTATCACAAATCGATGCGTGTGTGCTGAAAAGAGCAGCATGGGCGTGCTTGGCACGTCGTTTGGTAGAAATCCACGTGCGCGCTCTGCCAAAAGCTGCATGTGCATGCTTAGCTTGTGGTTTGGCAGAAAACGTGCGCGTCTACCGAAAGATGCATGTGCATGCTTAACAAGTGGTTTGGCACAAATTCATGCGCGTGTGCTGAAAACAGCAGCATGGGCGCCCTTAGCACGTATTTTGGTAGAAATCCACGTGCACGCTCTGCTAAAAGCAGCATGTGCATGCTTAACTTGTGGTTTGCCAGAAAACAACGTGCGCGTGCTAGCGAAAGCTGCATGTTCATGCTTAACAAGTGGTTTGGCGCAAATCCATGCGCGTGTGCTGAAAAGAGCTGCATGGGCGTGCTTAGCACGTGGTTTGGCAGAAATCCACGTGCGCGCTCTGCCATAAGCAGCGTGTGCATGGCTAACTTGTGGGCAGAAAACAACGTGCACGTCTACCAAAAGATGCATGTGCATGCTTAACAAGTGATTTGGCAGAAATTCTTCCGCGTGTGCTGAAAACAGCAGCATGGGCGTGCTTAGCACATGGTTTGGCAGAAATCCACGTGCGCGCTCTGCCAAAAACAGCATGTGCATGCTTAAGTTGTGGTTTGGCAGAAAACAAAGAGCGCGCGCCACCAAAATCTGCATGTTCATGCTTCAAAGTGGTTTGGCACAAATCCATGCGCGTGTGCTGAAAAGAGCAGCATGGGCGTGCTTAGCAGGTGGTTTGGCAGAAATCCACGTGCGCGCTCTGCCAAAAGCTGCATCTGCATGCTTAGCCTGTGGTTTGGCAGAAAACAACGTGCGCGTCTACGGAAAGATGCATGTGCATGCTTAACAACTGGTTCGGCACAAATCCATGAGCGTGTGCTGAAAAGAGCTGCATGGATGTGCTTAGCACGTGGTGTGGCAGAAATCCACATGCGCGCTCTGCGAAAAGCAGCATGGCCATGCTTAACTTGTGGTTTGGCAGAAAACAACGTGAGCGTCTACCAAAAGATGCATGTGCATGCTTAATAAGTGGTTTACCACACATCGATGCGCCTGTGCTGAAAAGAGCTGCATGGGCATGCTTGGCACGTCGTTTGGCAGAAATCCACGTGCGCGCTTTGCGAAAACCTGCAAGTGCATGCTTAGCTTGTGGTTTGGCAGAAAACAACGTGCGCATCTACCGAAAGATGCATGTGCATGCTTAAGTGGTTTTACTCAAATCAATGCCCGTGTGCTGAAAAGAGCAGCATGGGCGTCCTTAGCACGTGGTTTGGTAGAAATCCACGTGCGCGCTCTGCCAAAAGGAGCATGTGCATGTTTAACTTGTGGTTTGGCAGAAAACAACGTGCACGTCTACCAAAAGATGCATGTGCATGCTTAACAGGTGGTTTATCACAAATCGATGCGCGTGTGCTGAAAAGAGCAGCACGGGCGTGCTTGGCACGTCGTTTGGCAGAAATCCACGTGCGCGCTCTGCCAAAAGCTGCATCTGCATGCTTAACTTGTGGTTTGGCAGAAAACAACGTGCACGTCTACCAAAAGATGCATGTGCATGCTTAACAAGTGGTTTATCACAAATCGATGCGTGTGTGCTGAAAAGAGCAGCATGGGCTGCTTGGCACGTCGTTTGGTAGAAATCCACGTGCGCGCTCTGCCAAAAAGCTGCATGTGCATGCTTAGCTTGTGGTTTGGCAGAAAACGTGCGCGTCTACCGGAAGATGCATGTGCATGCTTAACAAGTGGTTTGGCACAAATTCATGCGCGTGTGCTGAAAACAGCAGCATGGGCGCCCTTAGCACGTATTTTGGTAGAAATCCACGTGCACGCTCTGCTAAAAGCAGCATGTGCACGCTTATCTTGTGGTTTGCCAGAAAACAACGTGCGCGTGCTAGCGAAAGCTGCATGTTCATGCTTAACAAGTGGTTTGGCGCAAATCCATGCGCGAGTGCTGAAAAGAGCTGCATGGGCGTGCTTAGCATGTGGTTTGGCAGAAATCTACGTGCGCGCTCTGACAAAAGCAGCATGCGCATGCTTAACCTGTGGTTTGGCAGAAAACAACGTGCGCGTCTACCAAAAGATGCATGTGCATGCTTAACAAGTGGTTTGGCACAAATCCATGCGCCTGCGCTGAAAAGAGCAGCATGAGCGTGCTTGGCACGTAGTTTGGCAGAAATCCTCGTGCGCGCTTTGCCAAAACCTGCAAGTGCATGCTTAGCTTGTGGTTTGGCAGAAAACAACGTGCGCATCTACCAAAAGATGCATGTGCATGCTTAACAAGTGGTTTTACACAAATACATGCGCGTGTGCTGAATAGAGCAGCATGGGCGTGCTTAGCACGTGGTTTGGTAGAAATCCACGTGTCTGCTCTACCAAAAGCAGCATGTGCATGCTTACCTTGTGGTTTGGCAGAAAACAACGTGCGCGTGCTAGCAAAAGCTGCATGTTCATGCCTAGCAAGTGACTTGGCACAAATCCATGGGCGTGTGCTGAAAAGAGCAGCATGGGCGTGCTTAGCACGTGGTTTGGCAGAAACCCACGTGCGCGCTCTGCCAAAAGCTGCGTGCGCATGCTTAGCTTGTGGTTTGGCAGAAAACAACGTGTGCGTGCTAGCAAAAGCTGCATGTTCATGCTTAACAAGTGGTTTGGCACAAATCCACGCCCGTGTGCTGAAAAGAGCCGCACGGGCGTGCTTAGCACTTGGTTTGGTAGAAATCCAGATGTGCGCTCTTCCAAAAGCAGCATGTGCGTGCATAACTTCTGGTTTGGCAGAAAACAACGTGCGCGTCTACCAAAAGATGCATGTGCATGCTTAACA
The DNA here is from genome assembly GCF_050947875.1 of Dermacentor variabilis. Classification (NCBI taxonomy): domain Eukaryota; kingdom Metazoa; phylum Arthropoda; class Arachnida; order Ixodida; family Ixodidae; genus Dermacentor; species Dermacentor variabilis. Next base: position 1,138,511 of record NW_027460357.1, read on the forward strand.
AGTGGCTTACCACAAATCAATGCCCATGTGCTGAAAAGAGCAGCATGGGCGTGCTTCACACGTCGTTAGGTAGAATTCCACGTGCGCGCTCTCCCAAAAGCAGCATGTGCATGCTTAACTTGTGTTTTCGCAGACAGCAACGTGCGCGTCTACCAAAAGATGCATGTGCATGCTTAACAAGTTGTTTGGCGCGAATCCATGCGCGTGCGCTGAAAAGAGCAGAATGGGCGTGCTTAGCACGTGCTTTGGCAGAAATCCGCGTGCGCGCTCGGCCAAAAAGGAGCATCTGCATGCTTAACTTGTGGTTTGGCAGAAAACAACGTGCGCGTCTACCAAAAGATGCATGTGCATGCTGAACAAGTGATTTGGCAGAAATTCTTGCGCGTGTGCTGAAAAGAGCAGCATGGGAGTGCTTAGCACATGGTTTGGCAGAAATCCACGTGCGCGCTCTGCGAAAAACAGCATGTGCATGCTTAAGTTGTGGATTGGCAGAAAACAAAGTGCGCGCGCCACCAAAAGCTGCATGTTCATGCTTCAAAGTGGTTTGGCACAAATCCATGCGCCTGCGCTGAAAAGAGCAGCATGGCCGTGCTTGGCACGTCGTTTGGCAGAAATCCTCATGCGCGCTTTGCCAAAACCTGCAACTGCATGCTTACCTGGTGGTTTGGCAGAAAACAACGTGCGCATCTACCGAAAGATGCATGTGCATGCTTAACAAGTGGTTTTACACAAATCCATGCGCGTGTGCTGAAAAGAGCAGCATGGGCGTGTTTAGCACGTGCTGTGGCAGAAATCCACATGCGCGCTCTTCGAAAAGCAGCATGGGCATGCTTAACTTGTGGTTTGGCAGTAAACAACGTGAGCGTCTACCAAAAGATGCATGTGCATGCTTAATAAGTGGTTTACCACACATCGATGCGCCTGTGCTGAAAAGAGCTGCATGGGCGTGCTTGGCACGTCGTTTGGCAGAAATCCACGTGCGCGTTTTTCCAAAACCTGCAAGTGCATGCTTAGCTTGTGGTTTGGCAGAAAACAACGTGCGCATCTACCGAAAGATGCATGTGCATGCTTAAGTGGTTTTACTCAAATCAATGCCCATGTGCTGAAAAGAGCAGCACGGGCGTGCTTGGCACGTCGTTTGGCTGAAATCCACGTGCGCGCTCTGCCAAAAGCTGCATCTGCATGCTTAACTTGTGGTTTGGCAGAAAACAATGTGCACGTCTACCAAAAGATGCATGTGCATGCTTAACAAGTGGTTTATCACAAATCGATGCGTGTGTGCTGAAAAGAGCAGCATGGGCGTGCTTGGCACGTCGTTTGGTAGAAATCCACGTGCGCGCTCTGCCAAAAGCTGCATGTGCATGCTTAGCTTGTGGTTTGGCAGAAAACGTGCGCGTCTACCGAAAGATGCATGTGCATGCTTAACAAGTGGTTTGGCACAAATTCATGCGCGTGTGCTGAAAACAGCAGCATGGGCGCCCTTAGCACGTATTTTGGTAGAAATCCACGTGCACGCTCTGCTAAAAGCAGCATGTGCATGCTTAACTTGTGGTTTGCCAGAAAACAACGTGCGCGTGCTAGCGAAAGCTGCATGTTCATGCTTAACAAGTGGTTTGGCGCAAATCCATGCGCGTGTGCTTAAAAGAGCTGCATGGGCGTGCTTAGCACGTGGTTTGGCAGAAATCCACGCGCGCGCTCTGCCATAAGCAGCGTGTGCATGGCTAACTTGTGGGCAGAAAACAACGTGCACGTCTACCAAAAGATGCATGTGCATGCTTAACAAGTGATTTGGAAGAAATTCTTGCGCGTGTATTGAAAACGGCAGCATGGGCGTGCTTAGCACATGGTTTGGCAGAAATCCACGTGCGTGCTCTGCCAAAAACAGCATGTGCATGCTTAAGTTGTGGTTTGGCAGAAAACAAAGAGCGCGCGCCACAAAAATCTGCATGTTCATGCTTCAAAGCGGTTTGGCACAAATCCATGCGCGTGTGCTGAAAAGAGCAGCATGGGCGTGCTTAGCACGTGGTTTGGCAGAAATCCACGTGCGCGCTCTGCCAAAAGCTGCATCTGCATGCTTAGCCTGTGGTTTGGCAGAAAACAACGTGCGCGTCTACGGAAAGATGCATGTGCATGCTTAACAACTGGTTCGGCACAAATCCATGCGCGTGTGCTGAAAAGAGCTGCATGGATGTGCTTAGCACGTGGTGTGGCAGAAATCCACATGCGCGCTCTGCGAAAAGCAGCATGGGCATGCTTAACTTGTGGTTTGGCAGAAAACAACGTGAGCGTCTACCAAAAGATGCATGTGCATGCTTAATAAGTGGTTTACCACACATCGATGCGCGTGTGCTGAAAAGAGCTGCATGGTCGTGCTTGGCACGTCGTTTGGCAGAAATCCACGTGCGCGCTTTGCCAAAACCTGCAAGTGCATGCTTAGCTTGTGGTTTGGCAGAAAACAACGTGCGCATCTACCGAAAGATGCATGTGCATGCTTAAGTGGTTTTACTCAAACCAATGCCCGTGTGCTGAAAAGAGCAGCATGGGCGCCCTTAGCACGTGGTTTGGTAGAAATCCACGTGCGCGCTCTGCCAAAAGGAGCATGTGCATGTTTAACTTGTGGTTTGGCAGAAAACAACGTGCACGTCTACCAAAAGATGCATGTGCATGCTTAAAACGTGGTTTATCACAAATCGATGCGCGTGTGCTGAAAAGAGCAGCACGGGCGTGCTTGGCACGTCGTTTGGCAGAAATCCACGTGCGCGCTCTGCCAAAAGCTGCACCTGCATGCTTAACTTGTGGTTTGGCAGAAAACAACGTGCACGTCTACCAAAAGATGCATGTGCATTCTTAACAAGTGGTTTATCACAAATCGATGCGTGTGTGCTGAAAAGAGCAGCATGGGCGTGCTTGGCACGTCGTTTGGTAGAAATCCACGTGCGCGCTCTGCCAAAAGCTGCATGTGCATGCTTAGCTTGTGGTTTGGCAGAAAACGTGCGCGTCTACCGGAAGATGCATGTGCATGCTTAACAAGTGGTTTGGCACAAATTCATGCGCGTGTGCTGAAAACAGCAGCATGGGCGCCCTTAGCACGTATTTTGGTAGAAATCCACGTGCACGCTCTGCTAAAAGCAGCATGTGCATGCTTAACTTGTGGTTTGCCAGAAAACAACGTGCGCGTGCTAGCGAAAGCTGCATGTTCATGCTTAACAAGTGGTTTGGCGCAAATCCATGCGCGTGTGCTAAAAAGAGCTGCATGGGCGTGCTTAGCAAGTGGTTTGGCAGAAATCCACGTGCGCGCTCTGCCATAAGCAGCGTGTGCATGGCTAACTTGTGGGCAGAAAACAACGTGCACGTCTACCAAAAGATGCATGTGCATGCTTAACAAGTGATTTGGCAGAAATTCTTGCGCGTGTGCTGAAAAGAGCAGCATGGGCGTGCTTAGCACATGGTTTGGCAGAAATCTACGTGCGCGCTCTGCCAAAAACAGCATGTCCATGCTTAAGTTGTGGTTTGGCAGAAAACAAAGTGCGCGCGCCACCAAAAGCTGCATGTTCGTGCTTCAAAGTGGTTTGGCACAAATCCATGCACGTGTGCTTAAATGAGCAGCACGGGCGTGCTTAGGATGTGGTTTGGCAGAAATCTACGTGCGCGCTCTGACAAAAGCAGCATGTGCATGCTTAACCTGTGGTTTGGCAGAAAACAACGTGCGCGTCTACCAAAAGATGCATGTGCATGCTTAACAAGTGGTTTGGCACAAATCCATGCGCCTGCGCTGAAAAGAGCAGCATGAGCGTGCTTGGCACGTAGTTTGGCAGAAATCCTCGTGCGCGCTTTGCCAAAACCTGCAAGTGCATGCTTAGCTTGTGGTTTGGCAGAAAACAACGTGCGCATCTACCGAAAGATGCATGTGCATGCTTAACAAGTGGTTTTACACAAATACATGCGCGTGTGCTGAAAAGAGCAGCATGGGCGTGCTTAGCACGTGGTTTGGTAGAAATCCACGTGTCTGCTCTGCCAAAAGCAGCATGTGCAAGCTGCAGGGCTCCTTAGTTAATAGGAAGGCTGAATGCCCCTCGACTTACATGCCCCCGACGACTTACATCACTCTCCCCGCTCCCCGTGATCCTGGCGTATTCTCGGGCAAAGATGGGGAAGACGTCGATGACTGGATCAACCTGTATGAACACGTCAGCCGCAATAACCAGTGGGACCCTACTATTATGCTCGCCAACGTAGTATTTTACCTCGGTGGCACACCTAGAGTTTGGTATCGCACGCACGAAGATGAGCTCACCAGTTGGGATTCACTTAAGACACAGCTTCGAGACTTGTTCGGCAACCCCTACGGTCACCAACTTGCCGCGCAGAAGGCGCTTTCCGGCCGTGTGTAGACGTCAACAGAGCCCTATGTCACGTACATTCAGGACGTCTTGGCTCTTTGCCGCAAAGTTGACACCCACATGACTGAGTCCGACAAGGTTGCCCACATCCTCAAAGGCATTGCCAATGACGCCTACAACTTGCTCGTTTGCAACAACGTAGGGACGGTGGATGCTGTTGTAAAAGAGTGCCGCCGCCTGGAACTCGCTAAAAGCCGACGTATTGACCAGCAGTTTGCCCGTCTGCCCAACACCCCAGCGACATCTTCCTGTGCCGACACTCCTCGTCCCAACAACACTGCCGATGTTACCAGGATCGTCCGGCGTAAGATCGAGGCCGCCTATCCGGCTGCCTTCGACTCCAGTCCAACCAACACATCTGCAGTCACGGTCTCACTGATCCAGGCAGTTGTCCGCCAAGAGTTCGAAAGCATGGGTCTTCACACCATCTGCTCGGCCAATCGTCCTGATACCCGCCCGGCTTCTTCGATTCCGCCCCGTCCCGCATCTTCTTACCCACCACGTTTCCGCAACCCATCTGAATGGCGCACTGCTGACGACAAGCCCATTTGTTTCCACTGCCATCGAATCGGGCATATTTCTCGGCACTGTTGCAGTCGCTGGAGTTTGCCGACCCGGCCTAGTTATACTGCCTACTCTCGCCCCCCAGGTGGCCCTTCTCGTCCCTACGCCGCACGCTCCGATAATGCCGCCGCTGATTCTCTTGCACCGAACCGCTCCTATTCTCGTTCGCCTTCTCCCCAACGACGACAATCTCGCTCTCCCCAGCCCCATCGCTCCTATTCGCCGACCCCCTTCGGACGCCGCTCCCAGCCGGAAAACTAGACGATGCAGCGCCTCGAGGTGACGCTGCATTGCTCCCTACGCCGCCAAATCCTCTACTGACGTTGCCCACTCATCTGAACCTTCTTGACGTGCAAGTCGACGGTGTTTCTGTGTCTGCACTCATAGACACTGGGGCGCATTTGTCCGTAATGAGCGCTGACCTTCGTAACCGGCTCAAGAAAATTATCACGCCCGCCACGACGCCTGTTGTCTGTGTCGCCGATGGCGGAACAGCCCCGTAATTGGTATGTGTACCGCCCGCGTCTCCTTCGCCGATCGCTCAACAATCGTGCTATTCACAGTCATCGCTCACTGTCCCCACGACATCATCCTCGGCTTACACTTCCTGTCCGCACATTCTGCTCTCATCGATTGCTCCGCCAGTACTCTCCGCCTCGACCTGCCTGTTCTGGATCCCGCTGAACAACACCCTACTCGCCTCTGTTCCGTCGACTTCGTTCGCTTGCCACCTTCGGCACTGACTTACGTTGACTTCGTGTCATCCCCACCAGTCCCCGACGGTCACTACATCGAGGCTCCTGTGCAAGACGTCCTCCTTACACACGGGATCACAGTACCTCATGCAGTTTTATCTATTACGGCGAATTGCGTCTGCCTGCCAGTGGTCAATTTTGGCTTGACGACACAAGTGCTGCCACGCGGGATGTCTCTGGCCCAACTTTGCTCATTCGAGGATCACACTGTAGCATCGATTTCAGTAGACGACCATTCAGCCGATCCTCCTATACCGTCGCAGTCGGCAACTTGTACCATCGCCAACTTACAGAAAATGATTGCACCCGACATGCCCTCCGAGCACGCTCGTGCGCTCTACCGCGTGCTGATTTCCTACCAAGATATTTTTGACTTGAACGATCGTCATTTGGCCCAAACAACAGCTGTCAAACATCGCATTAATACCGGCGATGCCCCTCCTATTCATCGCCGCCCGTATCGAGTATCACCAGCTGAGCGTCAAGTTATTCACACCGAAGTTCGCAAAATGCTTGCCAAGAACATCATTGAACTGTCATGTAGTCCATGGGCGTCACCTGTTGTGCTGGTAAAAAAGAAGGATGGCTCATGGCGCTTTTGCGTGGATTATCGGCATCTTAACAAGGTTACCAATAAGGACGTGTATCCCCTACCTGGCATTGATGACGCCCTTGACTGCCTCCACGGTGCTCGCTATTTCTCCTCTATTGACCTTCGCTGCGGCTATTGGCAGATTGCCGTGGACGATCTCGACCGCGAGAAGACTGCCTTTGTAACACCCGACGGTCTTTATCAATTCAAAGTGATGCCGTTCGGTCTATGTAACGCTCCTGCCACTTTTGAACGCATGATGGACTCCCTTCTTCACGGTTTCAAATGGTCCACGTGCCTGTGCTACTTGGACGACGTTATAGTATTCTCCCCACCATTCGCTACGCACCTCGAGCGCCTCTCAGCAGTCCTGGACGTTTTTCGGTGAGCCGGTCTGCAACTCAACGCATCGAAGTGCCAATTCGGCCGCCGCCAGATTACCGTCCTTGGACATCTCGTTGACGCGAACGGAGTGCAACCGGACCCAGGCAAGATCAATGCTGTTACGCACTTCCCTGTTCCAAAGTGTGTCAAGGATGTGCGCAGCTTCATCGGCCTTTGCTCGTACTTCCGCCGTTTCGTGAAAAATTTCACGGCCATAGCACGACCACTAACCGAGCTTTTGAAAAAAGACGCCCCTTTCCAGTGGGGCGATAACGAGGCCTCTGCATTCTCGCTTCTAATCGACCTTCTCACAACGCCTCCCATTCTGGCCCATTTCGATCCTTCTGCGCCTACCGAAGTCCGTACTGATGCCAGTGGTCACGGAATTGGCGCAGTACTGGCACAACGCCAGCGTGGCCACGACCGTGTTATCGCTTACGCCAGCAGGCTCCTCGCGCCCGCGGAGCGCAACTATTCCATCACTGAGCGTGAGTGTCTGGCCCTAGTTTGGGCGGTTGCGAAGTTCCGCCCATACTTATATGGCCGACCCTTTTCCGTTGTCACAGACCATCACGCGCTTTGCTGGTTATGCTCAATGAAAGACCCTACAGGAAGACTTGGTCGCTGGGTCTTACGCCTCCAAGAATATTCGTTCTCTGTCCCCTACAAATCTGGTCGACTACACAAGGACGCTGACTGCCTGTCTCGCTACCCGGTAGACGAGCCTGACGACGCCGACAGTAGTACCGCCGACGGCATTTTCTCTGTGTCTGCCTTCGCTAACATCGCCGATGAGCAGTACCGAGACCTATCGCTGCGAGTACTCATAGAGCGTCTGCGCTCTACACCTACCGACGCATCCGTTCGCCGATATGTCCTCCAAGGCGGCATTCTGTACCGAAGGAACTTCCTCCCTGATGGCCCTGATCTTCTTCTTGTCGTGCCAAAACATCTACGACAGACTGTGTTCTTTGAGATGCATGACGCACCCACTGCAGGAGATCTTGGGGTAACCCGCACTTACGACCGCGTCCGCCGCCGCTTCTATTGGCCTGGTCTCGCTCGCTCCGTCCGACGCTATGTTGCTGCCTGTGATCCCTGCCAGCGTCGGAAAACATCTCAGGTGCTACCTTCCGGTTATCTACAGCCGATCACCGTCCCTGTGGAACCGCTCTTTCGTGTTGGATCAGACCTCCTCGGTCCCTTTCCCACGTCATCCTCTGGGAACAAATGGGTAGCCGTCGCAACTGATTACACCACCCGATACGCTATCACGCGAGCTCTCCCTACCAGTTGCGCCACTGACGTCGCGGAGTTTCTCTTGCGTGACATTATCTTAGTGCATGGCGCCCCGCGACAGCTGCTTACTGACCATGGTCGTAACTTCCTCTCGAAAGTTATCGCCGACATTGTGCGTTCCTCCTCTATTCAACACAAGCTGACTACCTCATACCATCCTCAAACCAATGGCCTGACAGAGCGGTTAAACCGTACTCTTACCGACATGCTGTCCAAGTACGTTTCGAAGGACCACCACGACTGGAACGTTGCCCTTCCTTACGTCACATTTGCTTATAATTCTTCCCGGCACGACACCGCCGGATTTTCTCCATTTTATCTACTCTACGGTCGCGAACCGACCTCGCCCCTTGACACGGTACTTCCTCCTGCTGCGATCTCAACAACCGTGCAGGCGCGCGACGCCATCGCCCTCGCCGACCATGCACGCCAGCTTGTCCGTGCTCGACTGACGCACTCGCAAACCACGCAGCAGCGTCAGTACAACGCCCGCCACCGTGACGTACAGTTTTCGCCTGGTGCACTCGTGCTCCTGTGGTCGCCCTCTCGTCACGTCAGACTTTCCGAAAAGCTCCTTTCGCGATACACAGGTCCCTACCACGTGCTGCGCCAGGTGACGCCTGTGACGTACGAAATTGCTCCTGTGAGCTCAACCTCGTCATCTACTCTGGCATCTACTGATGTCGTGCAAGTCAGTAGGCTCAAGACCTACTACACTGTTTCAGACTCCGGCCTTTAGTCGCTCCGGGACGGCGCTTTTGCCGCCGGGGGTAGTGCTACGGGATACTATTTCCAATGACGAAGAGCCGAGCAGTAAGAAGACGACGACGACGATTAGAAGCTAGCGCGGGCTGTTGCCTCTTGGCCAAGCGCAGCGTATTTTTTTGTAAATAAAATTATACTTGTACATAGCTTTGCGTCTGCGTCTTCCTCCGTAACAATATTGTCACGTGGTAGTGACTGTGAAGAAAGCCAAATTTAGAAAGACGAAACTAGCGTTTTATTGGGCGAACTTGTTCCCTCAAAAACGGGCTACACTAAACGAACGGCGACAACGGCGAACACAGTCGGCGATCGTCGAAAATCTGATCAACGCGTCAAGCGCGTCGGCTTTTATACATCAATCGTCGAATGTTCCAGACTAATCGCTGGGAACCGCGTGTCTTCCACAAAGTTCTACACTATTCGTGTCGCGCATACATGCAATCAGATTACACAAGGTTCGGTGACAGACAGCGGATGAAACCATCAATAACATTCCAGAGACTTCCGATACATGCAGGGGCGTCCTGCGCTGTGCGATAACATTTGTTAGGCGATAAAACGTGTCGCCCGATAAAGACAAACAAGTACACGGCTCAATACCCCCCTCTTAAAAAGCATCGATCCGATGCTCCAACCAAACGAAACTAATAAAGGAAAACACCTGTACCACAGAAAACAACACAATAAGGAGGTTTGTCAGCGTCCGTAAAAGGGTTTAAGACGCACCACGTGGACAACTTAAGATCGTGGAACACTTAAGATCACTGTGAATGTGAAATGCCATCTGGCACGAACTCATAGTCTAGTGTGCCAATACGTCGGATGACCTTGTAGGGTCCGAAATAGCGTCGTAATAGTTTCTCACTGAGTTCTCGTCGGCGTATCGGGGTACAAACCCAAACACAGTCGCCGGGCTGGTACTCGGCGAAGCGTCGTCGGAGGTTGTAGTGTCGGCTGTCGGTACGCTGCTGGTTCTTGATCCGTAGGCGGGCGAGCTGTCGGGCTTCTTCGGCGCGCTGGAAATAGGTAGCGACGTCAAGGTTCTCTTCGTCAGGGACGTGCGGCAGCATGACGTCGAGCGTCGTCGTCGGATTTCTTCCGTAAACCAGCTTAAACGGCGTGATCTGTGTTGTTTCCTGCACCGCCGTGTTGTAAGCGAAGGTTACATACGGCAGGACCGCGTCCCACGTCTTGTGATTGACGTCGACGTACATTGCTAGCATGTCGGCGAGGGTCTTGTTCAGGCGCTCCGTGAGACCATGCGTTTGCGGATGGCAGGTAGTTGTCCTCCTGTCGCTTGTCTGGCTGTATTGCAGAATAGCTTGGGTGAGCTCAGGTGTAAAGGCCGTTCCTCTGTCGGTGATGAGGACTTCTGGGGCACCATGTCGGAGCAGGATGTTCTCGACGAAAAATTTCGCCACTTTGGCTGCGCTGCCTTTTGGTAGAGCTTTAGTTTCAGCGAAGCGAGTGAGGTAGTCCGTCGCCACGACGATCCATTATTTGCCGATGTTGACGTCGGAAACGGTCCCAACAAATCCATCCCGGTCTGCTCGAATGGTCGGCAAGGAGGTTCCATCGGCTTTAGTAATCCTTCTGGCCTTGTCGGTGGTGTTTTGCGTCGGTGACAGTCTCGGCATGTCTTGACGTAACGGGCGACGTCGGTAGTAGTAAGTGATTTTTGAATGAGAAAAGAAGAGATAAGTGCAGTACCGTAACTGTCTCTCGCTTAGGAGGTCACCTCAACAGTACTGCACGGGGGAAGGGTAATGGGAATAAAAGAGTGTCAAGAAATAAAGATGGAGGAAGACGAGCGCAAGTCCGCGGAGGGGACAAAATAAAAGAAGAAGCGAAAAACGGGGCCTATGGCCGCGTGTATAGGTTTGAGGCCTCAAACAACTCTATGAGAGCCGGGAAGGCTCTTTTGAGTAAGCCAGCAAAACCCCTGGGGAACAGGAAGTCCTCTGGACGGGCTGTGGGGAGACCAAGGTGTCTATAGGCGGCGACTAGGTCTTCGCGAGCAGAGCTATATGCCGCGCAATCGAGAAGGACGTGGCTCAGAGTTTCGTTCACGCCAGCAGTGCAGTTCTGGCAAACAGGACTAATTGCGCCTGAATGGCGGGAAATCCGCTCTGCTGTGTTAAAACAACCAACGCGGAGGCGGAGCAAAAGGGCCCTATCGGCGCGAGAAAGTCCGAGTTTCGGTAGCGGCCGGGGTGGATCGCCGGCGGCGACGCGACTGTCCTGGTGTTTGATTCTAACTGCATTTGCTACCAGTTGGCGTGCAGTGTCAAACAGCGAGACGAAGTTGGAAACTGGAGTGACATGAGAGTGAGCCTCTTTGGCAAGGTGATCAGCTTGTTCATTACCTTCGATTCCGACATGTGAGGGAACCCATTGGAAAAGGAGATCGCAGCCCATTTCTTGCACATAACTAAACTTTAAGGAAAGTCCTTGCGCAATGAGGGGGCCTCTCTCCGCTTTGGCAAGCGTGAGTAGCGCCGCGCGGGAGTCCGTGAGTACTGCGACTGACGGGGGGAGGCGCTCGATAAGGAGATCTGCAGCCAGGTTAAGGGCGGCGAGTTCGGCAAGCGTTGAGGAACAGCCGCGGCAGAGGCGGCACGCCCTGTGCAGTGAAAGCTCAGGAATCACACATGCCGCGGATGAGGAGCCGTCATTAAGAACGGAGCCGTCGGTGAAAACTAGGACGCGTCCCGACAGACGCTCTTCAAAGGTGGCGGCGACCTCCTGAAGAATCGCCCAAGTGGGTGTGCTCCGTTTGCTTTTCCCCCCCGGCACTGTCGTGCGGATGTCAAGCGGGCGGTAGGGCCGATTTACGCTCAAACCGCCCATCGCCGCACGCCGCACCGCATGCATGCGGTTCGTGAAAAACGGGCGGTCGTCGCGATCGGTCACAAAATTGCATTTACGCTGAAACCCCATGATGCGGTGCGGTTTGCATGCGCCCTCTGGTTGTCCAAATAGATAACCAGCAACTGGCAACATGCATCAGCGAGTTGGCAGCCTCGTGTGCTGGCGACCAGCAATATTTCGCATCGTGCCAGGATATTGTTATTACGTTTGCTGTGTTATTAGTTATTTTTTTATTAGTTAGCTCGAGCGGTTCGAATGCGCCTGCATCCGCACTTCGGTTTGGGGACGCGACGTCTGTTGAAAGCTGGCAAACATTCGGCAGTGCGCAGAGCAACACTGTTCGAAGTCGGCAACTATCGCCAACAGCAGACGACACTGTCATATTTTTGTCGATGCAGGTTGAAGCTTTCGCGTCATAGTGAAAACGCGACTCTTGCACTGTCATATTCTGTGCTGCATGTGTGGCATTGACGTGGTGACCCACCTTTGGAACACTGTGCAGTCGTCTTACCTGTGCCGCTTTTTTTATTATTTATTTATTGCTACCGCATAATGTTGCGACAACATACGTCACTATGTGCTCGGTTGTGTACGGCGCGATGGCGCACTTTTTGTAGCTGTGCTAGGGAAAGCTTGTGTTGTGGAGAAGCGACGCACCATCGCTCCTCGGCTGGACGAAGCACCAGCGCGGAGAAACGGGAAGCGACCCCATCCCGAGTCGAGTTCTGAGAATCCTCCGTCGCCCTCAGCGTCTCGGCTACCGGACAGGGACCGAGAGTTTGCCTCCTCGAACACATGCAGCTCTCGCCTGCGTCTTTTGTAGAAAATAAACGCAGTCTGTTTTCTGCCACCAACCGATGCGCGCTCCTTTCACGGATGGGGCCAGACCCCGTACGTAACACTGGCGATGAGGCAGGAGTTGCGAAGCGGATCTATAAGTTTTCAAAGTTAAGGCCGTGGCTACAGGACGAACGCATGGCGCTGTCGAGCCTTTCTCGGCCAAATCATGGGAATCGTGGATCCAGCGCCTCGACTTTTACTTCGTGGGGAGCGACGTCAGCGAAGAAGCGGGCACTTCTCCTCACGCTTTGTGGAGCCGACACTTTCGAACACCGTGTGCGCGCTGATATACGCCGAAGATCACGGCAGAAGTCAACTTAAATGATTTAGTGACACTTCTTAGGCGCCACTTCGACACCAGGATATCCGAGCTTTAGAGCCGGTACGTGTTTCAAAGACCCGACCAACGGCCAGACGAGTCGATCAGCAGCTAAGCTGCGGCCCTCGGAACGCTGACAGCCGACTGCAACTTCGGAGCGCTGCCTTAGGCTACAATATCGACGACGTCACCTGACACCCAAACGACCGCTTCAGCGGCGAACCCAACTATGCCGCCCCAAGAAGTGATGCTGCGGGACAAGTTCGTCCGCGGCGTCTGGGACGAACATCTTCCGCAGACACTGTTCGCAGAAAAAGCCTGACATTTCAATGCGCTGTGGACTTAGCCTTGTCAGCGGAAAGTGCGTCAAGGCATCAGCGAGATATCAAGGGAGTGGCAAACTCGGTGGAAATTAACAGGACGTCGCAAACCAAGCCAGGAGGCAAGCATACGTCAGCGTGACATTGCTATCGATGGGACGGCTTGCACGACCGTGAAACATGCAAATTCAAGACAGCCGAGTGCCGTTTCTGCTCCAAGGAAGGTCACATCGAGCATGCCTGCATCTCAAAGAAAAAGAAAAACACGGAACCACGCTCCGACAATTAACAGCTATGGGCACACAGTGTCAAACCACCACCTGTCAGAAAATCCTGCTGCAAGCTGCACACAGACAGTGTACGTACACACTGCCCCAAGTTGCTCGTGGACTTGATAGTGGAGGGAAAGCCAGTCCAGTTTGAGGTGGACACAGGTACAGCATGCTCCCTGATAAGCGAAGGCACGGACTACAGAAGGTGGAAGAAAAACACTCCGTGGCTTTCATGCGAGCCGCTCGATTTGTGCACATGGTCAGGTAAACAATTACATGTCCTGGGTTCCACACAAGTTCATGTGATGTTGAGATCAAAGGACTATCTGCTGCCGTTGTTGGTTATGAGGGGCACCGGGTGCAACCTCCTAGGCAGAGATTGGTTTTTGGCACTTCAAATTCAGGTGAAGGGGATCAACCACGTTAGAGAGCCAGCACTAGAAATTACAGAGGTCGTGGGATGACACCCAGATGTCTTCAAGGAAGACATTGGAAGCTATACAGGTCCTTTAGTTCACCTGGAACTCTAAGACGGTGCGACAGCAATGTTTTGCAAGGCTCGTCCGATTTCAGTGGCGCGGCAGGCGCTTATAGAACATAAGCTTGACCACCTACAGCACCAAGGCATCCTAAAACCAACGCAGCATACTAAATGTGCAACCCCATTGGTACTTGTTCAGAAGACCGACGGTACACTCAATGTCTGTGGTGACTACAGGAGTACTGTTAAAACTGTTACTATTAATGGAGCAGCGAAGAAGGCATCTTACTCGCTACCAACTATAGATGAAGTGTTTGCAAACCTGCATGGTGGAACCCTCTTCTCAATGTTGGATCTTTATCAAGCATATCAACAACTGAAAGTTGATGAAAAAGCAGCAGCACTGCTCACAGTGAACACCACAAAACGACTATTCAGGGTGGAATGCCTCCCGTTCTGAATTTCCGCTGCACCAGCTATCTTCCAGTGCGTGAGGGAGACAAAGATACCTGGAATTCCAGGGGTGAGTGTTCCCCTTGACGACATCATTGTCAACGGGAATAGTGCAAGTGAGCACGCACAGCGTCTGAATCAGGTTCTGTCGAGACTGAGAAAGGCTTACGCCTCAAGAAAGAAAAGTGCAGGTTCGGAATTACGTCAGTTTAGTTTCTGAGACATCGAATTGATGGCAATGGTGTTTGCAACACCGAGAAAAAGGTTGAGGCTATACTTCAAGCACCCAAACCATCTGACAAGACATCCCTAAGGGCTTTTCTGGGCCTTATTTCATTTGACGACTGCGTTTTGGAGAACAGAGCAATGGTCGTGGTGGAATTGTATAGGCTCCTAGAGAAAAACACGCACTGGAAGTGGAAGAGCAAGCATCAAGCCAATTTCGAGGCACTTAAGGAGATGATTCGTGCATCTACAGTGCTCGCTCACTACGACGGGACGAATCCCCTTCTTTTGTCTGTGGACGCATCGTCGTACGGCGTTAATGCCGTCCTCGCTCGGGAAGATGCTATTTGCCGAGAGGCGCCCATTGCATTCAGTTCATGAACACTGGGAAGTGCCGAAAAGAGCTACTTCCAGCTCAACAAAGAAAGTGCTGCAGTAATCTACAGCATCAATCCTTTTCATAAGTACATAGCTGGCCGGCATGTGACCATAACAGATCACCAGGCATTGATTGTAATCGTGAGTGAAACAAAGCAAGTACCCCGGGTCTTTTCATCAAGGATTACGCAATGGTGCCTTAAACTAGCAATGTACGATTACAAGTTGCTGTACAGGCCTGGCCTACTGCACCAAAATGCGGACACTCTAAGCTGACTTCCACTACCGGCACAAGATAAACCTTAACCCCTAAGAGACGTGCTCATGTTGACTACCATTCCCAGCTTCGAGCTTTCACCGCGTCAACTAGCACGAATGACTCGAGAAGACTCAGTTCTGTCCCAAGAACTGGAG
This sequence comes from Dermacentor variabilis, assembly GCF_050947875.1. Classification (NCBI taxonomy): domain Eukaryota; kingdom Metazoa; phylum Arthropoda; class Arachnida; order Ixodida; family Ixodidae; genus Dermacentor; species Dermacentor variabilis. The sequence goes on from NW_027460357.1 coordinate 1,153,843, forward strand.
GCTGTTTCAAATGGTGAAGTTCATAAACTGCCAAAAGAACAGTTTTCATCGTGCCGGAAACTGAAGACTGAGCTTTCAGCGCAGGAAGGGTGCCTTGTTAGAGGCTTCCGGATGGAAACTCCAACAAAGGCAAGAAACTACCTTCTTAAACTCGCACCTGCAAACCACCATATAATTGTGGTCATGAAGGCATGTGCACGAAGGTACTTTTCTTGGGCAGGCATTGACTTTTGTTGGGCAGGCAGTGTTACGTTTCGCCTACGACGCGCGGTAATGCCGGCGCGGATGCAACGGACGCCGGGGCTTCGTTCAAAGCGGCAGACATTTTGGCCCGTTCGGCGCCGCCGCTACGCCTCCCCGCCAAGCGCGTCCAGGCATGTTCCCATGCCACGTGTCTTCGTGTGCGTGTGTGTGTGTGTGTGCATGTTGGTGCCCACGCTTGTCGAAGCGCGGCAGCCGGGGAGAGGAGCTCCCCCAACTGTGAAGCGAGGAGGTCTGACCGGCGCCGGCCCGGCGGATGCGTCACCTACTCATCCCAACGTGCCCGAGCGGCGCCGGCCCGGCGGATGCGTCACCTACTCGTCCCAACGTTCCCGAGCGGCGCCGGCCCGGCGGATGCGTCACCTACTCGTCCCAACGTGCCCGAGCGGCGCCGGCCCGGCGGATGCGTCACCTACTCGTCCCAACGTTCCCGAGCGGCGCCGGCCCGGCGGATGCGTCACCTACTCGTCCCAACGTGCCCGAGCGGCGCCGGCCCGGCGGATGCGTCACCTACTCGTCCCAACGTGCCCGAGCGGCGACGTCACGTGCGCGTCTATGGAGGCGTTCCTTCTTGCCCTCAACTGCGAGAGTATAAAAGCAGCTGCCCCCGGACGCCGAGAGAGGCTCCGATTTCTTCTGTTGAGTAACGTGCTCTCCAGTCTCTCCACTTCGGTCGACCTGACCGCCCGCTCTTTGCGATGCTTGAATAAACAAGTTGTTCTGTTACCAGTCGACTCATGCTTTGCCGGGACCTTCGAATGCTTCCAGTTGTGCCCCAGGCCGCCAGGCCAACGCTACCCTTGGGGCTTGCGACCCAGGTGCAACAACGGGCGTCAGCGCTGAGGTTACAACAACTGTCTGCCAGCGGTGAGATCGCGACAACGGAGGCCAGCAGCGAAGATATGCAGTTGACTGTATGCTGAGCAGCACATCGACCATCCGGGAGCAGTGCAACGAACCCTGTGTGATGACTGGTTGCCTGCAGCGGAACGACTGCGCTGAATTCATGGCTGCGAGGTTTGGTGAGTGCGGGACTTTCTTCTTCTGAGTTTTGCCAGGCTTTTGTTAGTGTCAGAAACAGAGCTGGTAATTGTGGTTGTCGTTGCTGCCGGGTTAGTTTGCGGCAAGACAATAATAGGCAGTAGAGAAAGCAGCATTCAGAGCAGCCATGGATTTGAAGTCGTTGCGCAAACCGAAATTGCTGGAGCTTGCAAGAGAGTTGGGTCTGGATGTCTCAGACAAACTCAGAAAACCAGAACTGCTAAGGGCTATTCTTGAGTTAGAAGCTAAGGATGACGAGCTGTCGGAATGCCTTGAGACCATTGAGGAGAGGGAGACGGCAAAAAGACAGGAGCGCGAACTTAAAGAGCAAAAAGAGAAACAGGAGCGCGAACTTAAAGAACAGAAAGAAAAAGAAGAGCGTGAACGTAAAGAACAGAAAGAGCGAGAGCAACAAGAGCGCGACCGTCAACACGCTTTGGAAATGAAGCGTCTCGAGGTAGATATGGAACGCGCTCGTAATGGAAGTCAGGCACACGGTGCAGGAGAACGCGTATTGTTCAAAATGACTGACCTGATGCGGCCGTTTAAGCTTGGAGAGGACATTGGTTTGTTCCTGGTTAACTTTGAGCGAACGTGCGAGAAGCAGGGGTTCTCTCGGGAAACGTGGCCACAGCGCTTGCTCACTTTGTTACCCGGCGAGGCGGCCGACGTAGTCACTCGCTTGAATAGAGAGGAGGCAGAGGATTTCGACAAAGTGAAATCGAGTCTGCTAAAAAAATACAGGCTGTCAGCGGAGGCGTTCCGTCGGAAGTTTCGGGAAAATGAGAAAGGCAGAAGTGAGTCATATACGGAGTTTGCGTACAGGCTTATGTCAAACATGCAGGAGTGGCTCAAAGAAGAGAAAGCGTTTGGTGACCACGAGAAAGTTCTGCAGTGTTTCGGGCTGGAACAGTTTTATAGTCGGTTACCTGAGAACGTGCGGTACTGGGTCTTGGATAGGCCAGACGTTTGTACGGTGGCTAAAGCCGCCGAGCTAGCCGAGGAGTTTGTGACGCGTCGGGCTCGCGGAGCTAAGGACGGTCAAAAGGGTGAATTTGGCTCCAAGTTTGAGAGGCCAAAGTTCACACCCATGAGAACAAGGGGCGACACACGTAGTGCGGATGCGAGTGAAAGCAGTCCGACCGAACGTAAGGAGACGGCGGCAGCCGAAGCCGAACGCAGAAAGCGGTTCGAGACGAGGCAAGCGCGCGTGTGTTATACGTGCCAGAAGCCGGGTCACTTTTCGGCGCAGTGTCCGGAAACAAAAACAAAAGTCGTGTTTTTGTCATTATGCAGCACTGACGAGAACATGAAGCTTCTCGAGCCCTACATGCGAGACCTCCTCGTGAACGGGAAAGAGTGCCGAGTGCTTCGCGATTCCGCAGCTACGATGGATGTAGTTCACCCGTCTTACGTAGAACCCGATATGTTCACGGGCGAGTGCGCATGGATCAAGCAAGCCGTGGAAGCTCATAGCGTGTGTCTGCCCGTAGCAAAAGTGCTTATTGAAGGACCTTTCGGAGCGCTTGAGACGGAGGCGGCAGTGTCATCTATGCTGCCCCCCCAGTACCCGTACCTATTTTCGAACAGGTCCGATCACCTCCTGCGCGAGAAGGGGCTTTTGTTTGGTGAGGCTAGCGTTCAGGCCTTAACCAGATCGAAGGTTCGGGAGCTCGCTGCAAAGGCGGTAGTTGCGGGGCCGACGTTGTCGAACAATCAAAAAGGGTCAGAGGCGCAGCAAGCTGATATTCAGAGCACGCCCGAACTGAATAAAATTGAGCCTGTAACGTTAAAGGCACCAGATACTGGAGAGGAAATTACCGATGCGGGAAAGTTAGAAGAGCTATCTGCAGATTTGCTCATCGCGCCTACGTCAGACGGACTTAATAGGTTGCTAAAAGTCAGCAGGGCGGCTTTGATAGCCGAGCAAAAGAAGGATGGCAGCCTAGAAAACATACGCTGCATTGTCAAGGGAGGTATCGCCAAGAAAAATGCTCGCTTTGTGGAAAGAGGTGGGGTCCTGTACCGGAAGTATCTAGACCGCAGGGGAGTGGAGTTCGATCAGCTGATCGTTCCTCAATGCTATCGTCAGGATCTGTTGCGCTTGTCGCATGGGGGTTCGTGGTCCGGACACCTAGGAGTTAAGAAAACTAAGGACCGTCTCTTGCAAGAGTACTATTGGCCAGGGTGTTTTCGGGACGCAGACCATTTCGTGAGGACATGTGACACCTGTCAGCGGGTGGGCAAACCAGGGGACAAATCAAGGGCGCCGTTGAGATTGGTACCTATCATTACGGAGCCTTTTAGACGGCTCGTTATTGATACAGTGGGACCTCTGCCGGTAACAGCCACGGGGTACAGACACATTTTGACTGTGATCTGCCCAGCGACAAAGTTCCCTGAAGCAGTGCCGCTTAAAGAACTCAGCTCAGTTGAGATAGTCAATGCACTACTGTCCATATTTGCTGCGCGAGTTGGTTTTCCTGCGGAAATCCAATCAGATCAGGGCACAGTGTTTACTAGCGCTTTGACGACGACTTTTCTCGAAAGGTGTGGGGTAAAGCTGTTACACAGCTCAGTGTACCACCCACAGTCGAATTCCGTTGAGAAGCTCCACTCCGTCATGAAGCGCGTGTTGAGAGCATTGTGCTTTCAACATGAAACTGACTGGGAGCTGTGTCTGCCTGGGGTGATGTTTGCATTAAGGACCGCGCCGCATGCGGCTACGGGGTTTTCGCCAGCTGAGCTGGTGTACGGTCGCTCGCTGCGATCTCCGCTTCGCATGCTTCGAGAATCGTGGGAAGGCAGGGGCGACGACCCAGTCGTGGTGGAGTACGTGCTTAGGCTCCTCGAACGCTTAAGAAGGGCACAGGAGTTGTCAGGTGAAGCAATGGCAAAGGCCCAGCAGAGGGCCAAGGTTTATTACGATCGGACAGCCAGGGCCCGTCGTTTCGAGGTGGGCGATGAGGTCATGATATTGCGCACATCGCTAAAAAACAAACTCGACGTGCAGTGGGAGGGCCCAGCACGAATTGTTCAAAAACTGTCGGACGTCAACTACGTGGTGAGTCTGCCAGGAAAGCGGAAAGCACAGCAAGTTTACCACTGTAATCTGCTCAAACCCTATAAACAACGGGAAGCAGTGGTGTGCATGATGGTAAACGTTCCTGAAGAGCTTCCGGTCGAGCTTCCGGGACTAGGCTCAGTGACGAACAGGAAAGACACCGATCAAGTCATTAGTGACTTAGTCAGTGGAGCATCGCTGTCGCCTGAGCAGAAAACCGAACTACACCAGCTCTTACAAGAGTTTCAAGGTCTGTTCTCTGAGAGGCCTGGTAGGACTTCTGTCCTTACTCATGATATAGAACTTACCTCCCCAGAGCCAGTACGATCCAAGGCGTACCGGGTGTCACCCCGCCAGCACGATATTATGGAGGCTGAGGTAAAGAAAATGCTACAGCTCGGTGTTATTGAGGCTGGTGAGAGTGATTATACCTCCCCTTTGATTTTAGTTGAGGTACCGGGCAAGGAACCTCGTCCTTGCGTCGACTACCGCAGGCTTAATTCCATCACTAAGGATCAAATTTATCCGATCCCTAACATCGAGGAGCGCCTTGAGAAAGTTAGTAGCGCTCAGTTTATTTCCACCCTAGATCTTGTCAGGGGTTATTGGCAGGTTCCACTTACAGAAGAGGCTAGTAGGTATGCGGCGTTCATTTCACCAATGGGAACATTCCGTCCTAAAGTGTTGAGTTTTGGTTTGAAGAACGCGCCATACTGTTTTTCAAGCCTCATGGATAAAGTGTTGCGGGGACAGCAAGAATTCGCTTTACCGTATTTAGACGACGTAGCGATATTCTCCGCATCCTGGTCTGAGCATATGGCACACTTGCGGGCAGTGCTAACCCGCCTGCGCGAAGCGGGCTTGACAGTCAAGGCTCCTAAGTGCCAGTTAGCACAGGCCGAGGTTGTCTACCTCGGTCACGTGATTGGTCAGGGTCGTCGCCGCCCCTCTGAAATAAAGGCGGCCGCTGTGAGAGACTTCCCGCAACCGCGCACGAAGACCGATATTCGGTCGTTCTTAGGTGTCGCCGGCTACTATCAGAGGTACATCCCCAGGTACTCTGATATCGCGGCTCCCCTGACGGATGCTCTAAGAAAGACAGAGCCGCAAACAGTCGTCTGGGACGAGACAAAGGAAAGAGCTTTTAGCGCCCTAAAGAGCGCCCTAACAAGCCAGCCTGTGCTACGATCGCCAGACTACACGAAAGGGTTCGTAGTTCAGTGCGATGCTAGTGAGCGAGGCATGGGCGTTGTACTGTGCCAACGGGAAAATGGAGAAGTAGAACACCCCGTCCTGTATGCTAGTCGCAAGCTGACCAGTCGTGAGCAGGCGTACAGCGCCACCGAGAAAGAGTGTGCGTGTCTCGTATGGGCCGTTCAGAAATTGTCATGCTATCTAGCCGGCTCGAGGTTTATCATTGAGACGGATCACTGCCCTCTCCAATGGCTGCAGACCATCTCTCCCAAAAATGGCCGCCTCCTGCGCTGGAGCCTCGCTTTGCAACAATATTCTTGAGGCGCGTTACAAAAAGGGGAGTCTCAACGGTAACGCCGATGGCTTAAGTCGAAGCCCCTAACGTAGGAATCAGCCTCAAAATTGTTTGTTACTGATGTTTTTCTTCCTGAGGCAGGATTTTTAACATATTGCTTTTGTGTAGTGTTTCAAAGTGATGATGTGCTTTCAAGTGCAATTTTCCAATTTGTGGACGCGTTCTGAGTGCTGCTAGACTACTGTAAGGAACTAGGCAGTGGTATAAAAGGGGAAAGAGCCTGGCAGGGCTTAGTGAAGGTTGTGCCGTGCTTGCTGACTGACCGGTTGAGTTTCAGCGTAGTTCTAACGCTTGCCGGGAACGAGAACAAAAATGTCTACTCTCCCGAAGTCACTTTTGCAGTGTCCTGTGTGAACCTGAACGAGAGAACGAGGCCTTCTCCGTGCGCTGCGCTCAAGAAACGTCGAGGCCGACTTTGGTTATGAACATCATCGAGCGACATCCCTCCGGACAGCGGATGCAGTCCCCTGACCATCGGGATCTCCTTCCCCCGGCGGGGCGGTCTGTTACGTTTCGCCTACGACGCGCGGTAATGCCGGCGCGGATGCAACGGACGCCGGGGCTTCGTTCAAAGCGGCAGACATTTTGGCCCGTTCGGCGCCGCCGCTACGCCTCCCCGCCAAGCGCGTCCAGGCATGTTCCCATGCCACGTGTCTTCGTGTGCGTGTGTGTGTGTGTGTGCATGTTGGTGCCCACGCTTGTCGAAGCGCGGCAGCCGGGGAGAGGAGCTCCCCCAACTGTGAAGCGAGGAGGTCTGACCGGCACCGGCCCGGCGGATGCGTCACCTACTCATCCCAACGTTCCCGAGCGGCGCCGGCCCGGCGGATGCGTCACCTACTCGTCCCAACGTTCCCGAGCGGCGCCGGCCCGGCGGATGCGTCACCTACTCGTCCCAACGTGCCCGAGCGGCGCCGGCCCGGCGGATGCGTCACCTACTCGTCCCAACGTGCCCGAGCGGCGACGTCACGTGCGCGTCTATAAAGGCGTTCCTTCTTGCCCTCAACTGCGAGAGTATAAAAGCAGCTGCCCCCGGACGCCGAGAGAGGCTCCGATTTCTGTTGAGTAACGTGCTCTCCAGTCTCTCCACTTCGGTCGACCTGACCGCCCGCTCTTTGCGATGCTTGAATAAACAAGTTGTTCTGTTACCAGTCGACTCATGCTTTGCCGGGACCTTCGAATGCTTCCAGTTGTGCCCCAGGCCGCCAGGCCAACGCTACCCTTGGGGCTTGCGACCCAGGTGCAACAACGGGCGTCAGCGCTGAGGTTACAACAGCAGGCATAACGGGCCATCCTTCGTTTCAGTAGAAGTTGAGAGCTTCCTAAAGAAGAATGGGGTTGTCCATGTAACAAGCACACCGTAACATCCTACAACAAATGGCCAAGCAAAAAGGATTGCTTTTGAAACAAAACGAGCATTAGCCAAAAACAAGGACGAAACATTCGCGTGTAGGCTGGCCCACTTTTTCTAAAGCAACACACCACAATCTGCACATCAACGGGTGAAATGCCAGCTGCACTTGTGTTTGGGTGTGAGCTGGATACAGCTCTCACGTGCATTCAGCCCCAAGCAAAAGCGAACAAAATCCATACCAACTGCAACAGGGACACAAAGTCGAGAGTACTCGCTGTAGGACAAGCAGTTTTCTTTTGAAACTTCGGATGGAATCTGATCTGGACAGAGGGAACGGTTTCGGAAAAGCTAGGCCACAGATTGTGGCTCATGAAAGGCCCCAACAGGTTAGTGCGATGACAATGTGACCACATCAAGCCCGGTATTTTGAGACACCCCACAGAAGATTCGGCGACACAGGATAAGGGCTGTACGCTAACCGCGAGCAGTGTCCCGCTCCCATTTATGCTTGGGATAAAAGCAGATAACTCCACTTCGTCAGAGGCCACTCTGTCAGGAATGCTGGAGCCTTCGCAATCATCGGTGACCAAACCAGAGATTGGCACTGCCCCTGAGACCGTGCCAAACACAACTGCAGAGTCATGCCTGCAGCGGGAACGACACCCTTCAGATCACTACGGCGACTCCAGATGAGAAGGGAGGCAAGTGTTTTGTACAAGCGATGTACCACCACTCCTCGGCTGGATAAGGCACCAGTGCAGACGAAACAGGAAGCCACCCCGCCCCGAGTCGAGTTCCAAGAATTCTCCATCACCCTCAGCGTCTCGGCCACTAGACAGGGACCGAGAATTTGCCCCCTCGAACACATGCGGCTCTCTTCTGCATCCGTTGTAGAAAATAAACTCCGTCTGTTTTCTGCCGCCAACCAATGCGAATTCCTTTCACGGATGGGGCCAGACCCTGTACGTAACAGCTAGGAAGAACACGCATATACGAACACACAGGTGTATCTAAGCCAATGAGCGAGGGATCTGTCACAGCAACAGCGTAGCACGCTGAAGCGCCGCAGTATTATCTATTAACATACTCCTATACAGATGTTCTATTATCACGGGATACAGCTGTGTTGATTGACAAGTCACTTCATCACCGAGCACGCATGTGAATCATCAACAGTGGCTTGTTGATTTAGTTGCACTTTGCTGCTGAGGTCTCTTTAGTAGCTGTCAAGTTAATAGTGAGCCTACAATTGCTTACATGATGTAATATGGCATTTCACTTCTGAACAATGATGTTACACCGAATGAACGCACAGGGGCGCACAGAGCTAGCATTTGTTCATACTATGTTACGTCATTATTTCAAAGTTCACTGCCATGTTAAGTCATGACTAAACAACTAGCCATCAGTACGTCTTGAGCAATTGATTACAATTATGACATACATAAAAGTGATATGTACATACCACAGTTACTTCTTCAGGCAGAGATGCTTGTCAGATATGTTTTCAAGAGAAGAATGTTTACATGAAAACAAATATTAATTCATATTGCTGAAAAGACACCACATATAGGGGTGAATTCACCTAATGTTTACATTTCTTGTTGGTGCTCAAAATGTCCCTGCCAATAGAAGTAGTGTTATGTCATTCATGCCTTAAGAGATGACAGAGCTTTACAGGGCACACAAGGCAGCAATGCCCATGCATAAAGGCCTGGGTGGCCAATCTGCTGCCCCTTCACTTACTTCTGTCATACTTACTTCCATCCTTGTCATCCATACTTCTGTCAGCATTTTAACAATGTACAGCCTGTGGTCAAAGTGAATACAGGCATGCTTGCTCTCTCAGCAATGGTGACAATCAAGGATGATTGCCTTGAGACCATTTGCTGCTGTCAACATCATTTATGCATGCATTCTCTTTTTATTCTTTTCCCTAGACAAAAAAGAAGCTTGCACAGTCAGTGAGCTATAGCAAAGTAATGTTACTTGATTGCGTTGGGCTTGGCCCAAACGTCATTCATGTAGTGACAACCTAGCTAGCTGATGCACAGCCACATTAAAAAGAAAGAGAAGTGCATAGGCTAACAAACAGGCGCACAGTACGTGTACTTCATCTCAAAGCAAAGCAAGATTATCAAGCGACTATATAGAGATCTAGATTAAGGGGGCGCAAGCATTGAGGCCCCCTAGTACTTCGAGCCTCAACGATTGCATCCCCCTGATCTAAAACTCTCTAATAAGCACTGCAATGAGTGCAAGGATCTTGCATGCAAAATGGTTGACGTAGTAAGTCATTTTATATTTGCCTTTCTGCATCAGTAACAGCTTAAACAGGTACATGACAATGAAATGAAATGCTGGCTCATATGGTGCACAAGACACAAGTAGGGGAGAACATTTGCCATACCTGCTTAACACCAATTCCAACATGCAGTAGCTTGTAGGCAATTAATGCATGTTCATTGTGTCAGTGCAACTTGCACTACCTCTAATGAAAGAAGAGAATGTCTGCATTGTAGACATTAGTTCATTAGCACCGTGTGCGGGGCAGCACACGATAGTAAGGGAATGTTTGTTGCCATTTTTTATTTTCATAACCAACAGACAGTTTCTTGGGCGGAGCTTTGTGACAAATTCATAATATGTTCTGTGTAAATCTGGAATGCGGACATGTTCTATTATCCAATCACTTCATAAGTAGTCAAATGAATGCAGATAGCCCCATAAGCACTGTGAAACGGAACGCAGAAATTTGCAGTTAAGAAGCCATAGTGACTCACACTCTGTGTTGAACATAAAATAGAAAAAATGCGTAGTGCTAAATTGAGTGCACAGTCTCATCTGTCATACAAATCCATATATTACAAGTAATCTTTCACTCGTTATCGTATTGCTTACAGTTGCACGAACTTTACTGCAGCATCCTCTGTGGAGTAAAATAATCTTACAAGTCATAGCTCCTTGTTCACTCTATTAACACATATTAGCCCCCAGGCTTTCCTGTATTTCTTCAGGCATGCTACAATAGCATGGCTGTGCTCAATCACCTCTTTCCATTCCACTGAAATGAACATGGCATATATTTCTTAGCAAAATATTCTCTAAAGCATAACTGTTTATCATTCTTTAAGCCTCTGAGAAGTAAGGATGGATGTTCAGCCTTGCTGTTGTGGCATTTCATAGGTTCTAACCCACCGTCATATTTCTAAACAAGCAATGATGAAATTATATAGTCAAGTCATACCATTAGTACAACTGAGGTATTGCTTCCCCAGGGAGTCTCAATGCCACCTCCCCAATTTCATAAATACTTAGGGATGTTGACAATGTAGACATGTTGAAACTAACTTCACAGCCTGTTTTTTAACACGACAAATAAACCAGATTAACCTAACAGCCCTTATCTCATTCTCTTAATCACTTGAAATACTAACTAGCACATGGCATGTAGTCATATAATATTCTGTTTGTATGTTTCGTGAATTGCAGAAATCATTTTTGTTGCCCTGTAAAGCCTAGCTGATGCTGCCTTTCTTTATAACAATTAAGCAACAACCTTACTTGGTGCATTGCGGTGAGAACTATAACTAGCTTCCCAGTAGCACTACACATGTACCCTCAGACTACATCATAGACATGCTTCTGTACATACTAGAGGCTGGCCACAATCAGCATAATTTTGAAATCTAGATGAACAGGGTGCGAATTCATGTGTATCAAATAAATGTCTGTTCCATTGAGAGGCTGTGTATTTGTATGCAACATAGTTATTAATTCACTATACTTATGGTAGAAGAACAGAATACACAGAACAAAATCAAGTTCTCTCTGAAAAGCTGCTTTTTGCCACTATTATATGCAGCAAAGTAAGACTTCAGAAAGCGCAAATATGGCTTAGAACGACAGAAAGCTGAGCTAGTTGGTAAGGATTCATTACGCAAAAAAGAGGTGAGGTGTGCAGACAGGAAACAAGAGTAGAGAAGTCCACTTCTCTACTCTTGTGTCCTGCCTGCATGCCTCATCTCTTTTTTGCATCACAAATATGGCTTGGGGGCTTCATCATGCATTGTGAGGTGGGCGAATGTTAATTTTTTTCAAACAGAAATTGAACAAAAATAGTAAGTGTTAAATATTGAATAGTGACCTGACGACGTGAGTACTTGTAGTAGCAATATTTATTGCCGTATATTTAGGTACTACATCTTAACCAACTAGTGCAAAATAGAGCTAACTATTGGGGACAAAGGATAAGTTTTAAATGCAAGGCTACTAATGTTATTTAAAAAATACTTGAATAGTGTATCAACAACTTTAGAGCCTCGTTCCAAAGAAGCTTTCCAAGAAATAATGGCTGCTGTATGAAGAGCTTCTAAAAATGCAAAATAAATTGTTTCCAAAAAAAAACATGAAAGTTGTAGAAAAAAACAAACATAATGAGGGCCAATGTTTTGCGGACATATGTAAAAGGACTTGTTGCAAGGAAAACAGCAGAGGCTTTTCACATAAAAGATAAATCTGCTAGATCGAGATGGGTGGTTGGCTTTAGGCAAAAAAAAGCCTATGGAAAAGTTTTGTGCCAATATGGCTAAAAGATACATTCGTTACCGTGCTTGCCTTTGGAAGGCTGCATAGGCTTGTTCACATGCAAGTACTTGTCACATATTCGTTGTTAAAAAACTTCCAATTTATATATTGACACAAAAGCCTCCTCTGATCACGGAAAAAGATTAGTATTGTCATATAGTATACATAATATTTAGAACATCAGGGTACTATTTTTCACATTACGCAAATACTCATGAGAGACCAAACTGCAAGAAACAGCATAACACTTTGGCATAATCCGTAACTGATTATATGAACGAGTTTCCCATTTCATGTGGCAAAGTTGCATAGGGCATATGGGATGTGATATCTGTGATTCAGAGATGCGTTATTGTATCTGAGCACAAGTATTATACAACTGATCGTTGTGGGAATAAAGAAATAACAGGCATTGATTACCAGTATGTCATCATGTCACTTCCATCTGAAAAGTGACTAACATTTCAAGTCAAACTTGCAACTGGCAAACTTGCATTCAGAATCATGTTTATGTGCCTATATAAGTGGGCCCCATGAACCGTTGCTTTAAGTTATGACCAGTGTCATGTCATTCCTGTATGTAAATGTGGTTTTGCACTATACAACTATAAAATTTTTGATCAGCATCCTAGTACATTTCCTTGAATTTTCACCACAGGCTTTCTGTCGCAACACCCTCTTCGCACCCATGATAAATGCTGCAGTCAGTAAAATAGAGCTTTAGATTATTTCCTAAACTGCTTTCATTCCAGCAAGTAGACGCCGAGCCGACGCTGCGCCGCAAGTGAACATTTATCAGGGCGTTCATACTTGCTGTTTATTAAGGTGGCTGCAAGGTAAATGGAGGGAAAGTGTACAGGTCGAAGCTCTGCTGTAGCATGCACGTAAACAAAGCTTCTGGTTATGGCATCAAAACATTTTTTTCATCAATCCTCCAACAATGGAGCATGTACTGACAGGATGGAAAGCAGACACCAAGCGGGTTCAAGGAAGAAAGCAGACACCAAGGAGTCGGGTTGTCGTCGCCGGGGGCCATGAAGGAAGGCTCGACGTACCGTCCACTGAGAAGCTCCGTGACGAGGTACAGGGAACGTCCACCTCCACCTGATATATTACGGAGGAAGACGCAGACGAAAAGCTATGTACAAGTACATTCACAATAAAATACGCTGCGCTTGGCCAAGAGGCAACAGCCCGCGCTAGCTTCTAATCGTCGTCGTCGTCTTCTTACTGCTCGGCTCTTCGTCATTGGAAATACTATCCCGTAGCAATATTGAAAAGTCAAAGAATTTAGAAAAAAAAAGATTGATTCGTTGCGACGGCACATCACAGGTCGTCGTAGGGCCTCGAAGTCCCTAGTAATAACGAAATTATTTTTGAACAGCGCTGACAGTCCACGCAACAATGGTTTCTTGCGTACTGTCAAATGCTCATAGGCTGCAGCCTAAAGCTCACGGCACGAAACATTGTTCTCGCACATACATGCAGAGGCGCAGTCGGTCGCCGCGAACCATGCGATCGCTGCCATGACGCTTCATTCTTTATGCTCCATTTGGTAATACAGACAACTGACCATAAAAAGATATTTTCCATAGTTTTCTCTTAGCGAATGACTACCTTCCACTCAAGAAGCCGGCTCGGGGGGCGCCTTCACGGCGACCGCGCGCAGTGGGCGTTCACTGTGTGTATTCGGTAGAGATAAGGTCTGTAAATCCATTCTGTGCTTTCTGTTTGCCCCAAACTATTATTGTGACTGTAAAAAACTTGCATCGTATCGAGAATACTTGCAGAAATGTCCAGGAACGCCCCCGCATGGTGTTTTTATTGAGCGCCGACAGCCAAACCTATGAGGAGCGCGGCGCGCTTTATCCGTCATACTACGCAAGCGAGGTAACAGATGGCGGCTTCTCGCCCTCAATAGGCATTGCCGTAAAAACTCCATTTCAGCACCCGGTCGTTGAAGGTGCAGCCTCTACAGGTTTTCTGTTTTCAAGTATATAGTTAGGAGTAAGGTCCTTTAGCTGAATGGCGTCCCCTGTAGGCTATTATTGCGACTTCGGGGAGGACGAGCGACTGACTCTTGTAGCAGACAGAGGAAACGAAAAGCTTTATACATAGTGTACAAAGATAGAAAATAGCGTACATGTAGCAGTAAGAGCGCTCCAGACCGACTGGAAGGCTGGTGGGGACTCTCGCTTCCAACAGTGGGCCGGTTCTGGCTTAAATGCCTTTGCTGACCCATCGTAGGGAGGAAAGACGCGTAGCGGGTGCTGACGTCACCCGCGTGGCATGTATTCTCGTCGCAGAAGAAGTCTTGAAGGTTGATGACCCCTCCCTCTTTCACGTTGAACAACGCACTTTCGAGTCATCAGTGCTCGGTCCTTCACCCGGCGAAGCTCAAGTAATCGCGATGAATGCTGGTTCAAAGATGGTTGGCACAACTGCAAACGCATAGGCGACCGATCAGACCAGCAACCAGAAGCCACTAGTTCATTCATAAAACCAGGTGGCTCGATGAGACCTAGCAGGGCGCGCCAAAGTATATCTGAAAGACAAGGAAGACGAGCGCGCCAATAGATATCTCTACTCTTGAGAAATAACACCTAGGCCTGGGCGTCATTCGTCGCCACTGCTCTTTACAACTAAATGATGTTATAAATAAACACATCGACTAAAGTCAAGCGATAAACGTATTCATTCATTGCGAAATTTCTGCTTCAACGGGCCGGAGCAGCAGCTCCCACTTATGTACTGACATTGATGATAGCAGTGAAATTGTAACTGTGACTTTGCAATTCTGCCACGTTGCCTTATGGGACTGTCGTATTCAGGTAGTCAAATGCAATAAACAATTTGCACACTTGGGGAATGGGTTTCTGCAGCAGGTTCCTGAGGAGTGCTATAGTGCAAGTTAAGCAGTCTGGCTATGCGTATTGCGTTTATTTTCAAAACAACTCCTTAGACGCCAGCTTGAGCAATAAAACTGGTGTTCCTTGTTTGTCTGTTAATAAAAAAGAAAAAAAGTCAAATGTGCGAGACTTTACAGTTTTCCCTAAGATCCTTGCCCATCGCAATGACTGCAATGTGTTATAATCTCGTAGCTCGAGAGTAAACAAAAGACGACAACGAAGCAGCCTGAGCCGAGGCTTCCATTACGTGGCCACTGCCTAGCGAGGTTTCTTCATTTCGGATACCCTGTCGCGTGCTCACGCCATTCTTATGATGCAGCGGTCGCCCATGGAATCAATGGCGTTCTTCGTAAGCGGAAAAGTCGGCAGTAGCTCCGAGGATCCAGTGGAGTGCGAAAATCAGCCGGACGAGGCGAGCCGAGAGACGAGCATCGCGGACAGCCGACACGTCAGCAGTAGCGAGGGCACCGAGGCAAGCGTCGAAGACCAAGAAAGCGAGGCTGCGGACATCGTCCACGAAGACAAAGGCACCGATGACGACGCTGCCAGTACTGCTAGCAGTGCCAGCAGCAGCGGAAGCAGCAGCAGAGCGAGCGACGGCAGCGCGTCGACTTCGTCCTCGTGCACTGCCGAGGCTGGAAGGGCGATGGCCAATCTATCGTGCCGGTTGTGCCCAGAGGAAGGTAGCGTCCTGGAGGAACCATTGTTTCGATGTCCATGTGGCTGTTCGGATGCATTCGTCCACCGGTCGTGCCTGGAGCAGCTTCTCTACCAGGGCCCCGACGGCGCCGTGTGCCCCATATGCGGCGTCCATTACCCGGTGCGCCGCCGCACCAAACCCCTGTGGCAGTGGTTCTGGGACGAGGAGTCGCGTGAGGACGCCACCCTGTTCCTGGCCAACCTCGTCTTCAGCGTGGGTAACATCGGTGTGCTCACCATGGCTTGGCTTTACGTGCTGTTCGAGTACCGCTCAAAGTCGTGGCTGCCGACAGTGTCACTGGCATCGGCGTTGTTTGTGCTTTCCGTGCTCTGGGTCGCCTTTGGCTGTCTGCGCTTCCACGTGCTCTTCATGTCCCTTGTCCGGTGGAGGCGTGCTAACACCACCCTGAAGGTGCTGCTTACGGACAAGACCGTCGCGCAGGCCTGACAACATCTGCCCCCTCCAGAGTTTGTGTTTACTGAGTGGGAAGTCGCGTAAGTTGCATCTGGGGGAAAAAGTGCGTGAAAAAAGACTGTGTGTATGCGTGTTCTTTTTCTTCCGTAGGCCATGAGGGTTGGAATCTGCGGCCAAAAAGTGTGTACAAACAAGAATAAAAAATGAAAAAAAATGAATTCTGCTTTATTTCCTAACTATTCTGATCGCCAGGTCATACGGAGATAGTTACACTTTATAAGTGGTAGTAGGGCTTGTATATTGGAGCTAAAAAACAAAATAAGCAGTGAATCTATTCTTTGGAGGTGATTGGCGAAGGAAGTGAGATTAGCTCTTCACCTTATATTTGTGTGTAATTGGTGATATGTTTCATATGTTACGGCGATTCTGATGAACAGTGGAACATAACCAGTGATACATTCTAGTGACACTAGTTAGTGTCGAAAAGGTTTACTGAAGAGCCCAAGTGCCCACTGGCACATACCCAGTGACCCAAGATGGTGTGCACTACGTTCATGAAAGACCGGCACATTGCCTGTGTTACATACCCGACACCTGCTCTGGGAGTGCGTGTCGACATACCCGAAGTTCACGAAGGAGGATTTGGTGTCGCTTCTGTGTAGCCCCGCCCTAGACAAGCAAATCCTGGCTGTCCGGCCTGCATGCGACCAGGCCGGTGGGCTAGACTTTCCGGTCCCGACGCAGGACTAGCCCGCACTCTAAAAATTTTAACACTCTTAAGGGTGTAAATGACTTGTACCACGGGTGACACACTTCTTGGGTATATTGCTACACCCTAAGCAAAACACAAAGGAAAGGGTGTTAAATGTACGACACCTTGCCTATGGGTGTTAAATAAAAAGCACCCTTTAAGACATTGGTGTAAAACAAACAACACCCTTCCTACATGGGTGTAACACAGACACCACCCTTTCAATATGGGTGTAGCGTAGACACCACCCTTCGAAGAGGGCGTTATCTCTGCAAGTATTTTAGCATTCACTACAGCGATGTAGTTAATGGATAGACTAGTTGTTGGGAATGCTGCCTAGCCTTAGCTATGGTACTACAGTAAACTCTCAGTTGCACGAACGTCGGTTTAACGAATATTTCAGAATAACGAACTTCTAGAAAATCCCCGGCAGTTTTCCTATGCATTCAGTGCAAAAATCTTTTAGTTAAACGAACTTGACCAGCGGACCCGGGCTCAATTTTGAAATCAGCTCAACGAAGCTTTGCGCTCTGCAGCGCTGGCGTAGCCGACGTCCGACGCCTCCAAATCACCCCTCCAGCAGCGGCTATGTGCAGAGTGACAGTGAGCTGGTTACCTGTGCTGAGCTATCAAATCTGGAACTTGATTCCAGTGTTATAGTACCGAGGAAGAAGAGTGTGACGAGGAGGATGCACTGGCAGAGGCAGATTCAAATCCTGTAATTCTAGCCGAGACTATAGGCTACCTTGGAAAGTTGCGAGACTTCGTGTCTCAGCAACAGACTGTGCCAGAGGAAGTGCACAAATACATCGACTCTCCGGACAGTTTTATTACCTCTTGCACTTTAAGAGCACCAGTGCAAACGAAAATTAGATTTTTTTTCGAAATGAGATATGCAGCAACGTAACTGTTGCGCACTTCGTATACATCGATGTACATAACTAGATAAATTTCATTTCACACCTTTTGACTCGATGTCTGCTGTGACCTATGCTGTTCCATATTCTAGTGAATATTCAGTTTAACGAACTTTCAGTTAAGTGAACTCTTTTCTTGGGTCCCTTGAAGTTCAATCAAGTGAGAGTTCACTGTATCTTGTTCAGTATGACCCACAATGTGTGAGGCCTCACCAAATTGCGCTTCTGGTCTATCATGTGGTAGTAACAGTGAAAACAAGCACACTTATAGCACAACCATAGCGGCGAACACGGTCGGCGATCGTCGGAAATCTGATGAGCGGATCCAGCGCGTCGGCTTTTATACAGCAGTCATCGTATGTTCCTTCGTTGGGACCCGCGTGCCTTCCACAAAGTTCTACGCCATTCGCGTCACGCGATGAAATCAGATAACACAAGGTTTAGCGACAACAGACAGCCGGGTAGAAGCATCGATAACTTTTCAGAAATTTCGGATACATGCAGGCGCGTCCCGCGCTGTGCGATTACATTTGTTAGGCGGCGAAACGTGGTCGCCCGATAAAGATAAGTACACGTGTCAATACCCCCTCTTAAAAAGCATCGTCCCGATGCTACAAATATAAGAGAGCGAAACACAAAAGGACACTTATTAAACATAAGTAACAAAACAACGAAAAGAAACAAAGTCCAAAGGTCAGTTACGCGAAGCCCCAAAGTTCATTAACGCTGGTAGTACGGCTTGAGTCGCATAACGTGGACTATTTCAGGTCGTGAGCGGCGCCGCTGTTATAGCGAAATGCCGTCTGGCACGAGCTCATAGTCCAGTGCGCCAATACGTCGGATGATCTTGTACGGTCCGAAATAGCGACGCAAAAGCTTCTCGCTCAGTCCTCGTCGGCGTATAGGGGTCCAAACCCAAACACGGTCACCGGGATGGTACTCGACGAAGCGTCGTCGAAGGTTGTAGCGTCGGCTGTCAGTCCTCTGCTAGTTCTTGATTCGCAGGCGGGCGAGCTGTCGGGCTTCTTCGGCGCGCTGGAGATAGGTAGCGACGTCAAGATTTTCCTCGTCAGTGACGTGCGGCAGCATGGCGTCGAGCGTCGTCGTCGGGTTCCTGCCGTAAACCAGCTTAAATGGCGTGATCTGTGTTGTTTCTTGCACCGCCGTGTTGTAAGCGAATGTTACGTACGGCAGGACCGCATCCCACGTCTTGTGCTCGACGTCGACGTACATTGCTAGCATGTCGGCGAGGGTCTTGCTCAGGCGCTCCGTGAGACCATTCGTATGCGGATGGTAGGCAGTTGTCCTCCTGTGACTTGTCTGGCTGTATTGCAGAATGGATTGCGTGAGCTCTGCTGTAAAAGCCGTTCCTCTGTCGGTGATGACGACTTCTGGAGCACCATGTCGCAGCAGGATGTTCTCGACGAAAAATTTGGCCACTTCGGCTGCGCTGCCTTTCGGTAGAGCTTTAGTTCCAGCGAAGCGCGTGAGATAGTCCGTCGCCACGACGATCCATTTATTTCCGGATGTTGATGTGGGAAACGGTCCTAACAAGTCCATCCCGATCTGCTGAAAAGGTCGGTAAGGGGGCTTGATCGGCTGTAGGAATCCCGCTGGCCTTGTCAGTGGTGTCTTGCGTCGCTGACAGTCTCGGCATGTCTTCACGTAACGGGCGACATCGGCGGTTAGGTGCGGTCAGTAATATCTTTCTTGTATCCTCGATAGCGTCCGAGAGAAACCGAGGTGCCCAGCGATCAGATCGTCATGTAGGGCGTGCAGTACTTCTGGACGCAGCGCCGACGGAACAACAAGAAGGTAGTTCGCGCGGACTGGTGAGAAGTTCTTATTCACGAGTAGGTTGTTTTGAAGCGTGAACGAAGATAATCCACGCTTAAATCCCCTAGGGACAACGTCGATGTGCCCTTCCAAATACTCAACTAGGGCTTTTAGCTCCGGGTTCCCTCGTTGTTGTTTGGGGAAGTCTTCCGCGCTTATTATGCCAAGGAAGGCGTCGTCATCCTCGTCATTTTGCGGCGGCGGGTCAATGGAGGCGCGTGATAGGCAATCGGCATCTGAGTGTTTTCGTCCGGACTTGTATGTTACAGTGATGTCGTATTCTTGTAGTCTGAGGCTCCACCGTGCCAGCCGTCCTGAAGGGTCCTTTAAGTTAGCCAGCCAACACAACGCGTGATGGTCGCTGACCACTTTGAATGGCCTGCCATAGAGGTAAGGGCGAAATTTCGCTGTAGCCCAAACGTTTGATGGCGAGGCATTCCTTTTCGGTTGTAGAATAATTGCATTCCGCTTTTGACAACGACCGGCTAGCGTAAGCTATCACGTGTTCATGTCCATCTTTTCTCTGGACTAGGACGGCACCGAGGCCTAGGCTACTGGCGTCACTGTGTATTTCGGTATCGGCGTGCTCGTCCAAGTGCGCAAGTACGGGCGGCGACTGCATGCGTCGTTTGAATTCTTAAAACGCGTCGGCCTGCGGCGTTTCCCACTTGAACTCGACGTCACATTTAGTTAGCGGTGTCAGCGGCTCAGCGATGCGTGAAAAGTCCTTGACAAATCGCCTGTAGCAGGCACACATGCCAAGAAATCTACGCACTGCCTTCTTGTCGATGGGCTGCGGGAACATTGCAATGGCAGCTGTCTTCTGCGGGTTGGGGAGGACTCCAGACTTGCTGATGACGTGGCCTAGAAACAAAAGCTCATCGTAAGCGAAGCGGCACTTTTCTGGCTTCAGAGTAAGCCCTGATGACTTGATGGCCTCTAGTACTGTTGCAAGCCGCCTAAGGTGATCGTCGAAATTTCCGGCGAAGACAACGACGTCATCCAAGTAAACGAGACAGGTCTGCCACTTCAATCCTGCTAAAAGCATGTCCATCACGCGTTGGAACGTTGCAGGCGCCGAGCACAGTCCAAATGACATAACCTTGAACTCGTAGAGGGCGTCTGGGGTGATGAAGGCGGTCTTTTCGCGATCTCTTTCGTCGACTTCTATTTGCCAATAGCCAGACTTCAGGTCCATCGACGAGAAGTATTTAGCATTGCAGAGCCGATACAATGCGTCGTCTATCCGTGGGAGGGGGTATACGTCCTTCTTCGTGATCTTGTTCAGACGACGATAATCGACGCAGAAACGTAGGGTTCCGTCCTTTTTCTTCACCAGGACAACAGGGGATGCCCACGCGCTTTTCGGCGGCTGGATGATGTCATCGCGCAGCATTTCGACTTGTTCTCTTATAGCTTTACGTTCTCGCGGCGAAACTTGGTAATGGCTCTGGCGGAGTGGTCGAGCGCACTCATCGGTGATTATGCGATGCTTGGCGACTGGTGTTTGTCGAATACTTGATGACGTCGAAAAGCAGCCTTTGTATCGTCGGAGCAGACTTCTCAGCTGCTGTTGCTTAATCACGGGGAGACTTGGATTAATGTCGTAGTCTCGTTCGGGAACCATGGTCGCCGGGGTAGATGCGGCGGAATCCGAGAGGACAAACGCGTTACTGGTTTCCAGAATTTCCTCGATGTACGCGATCGTCGTGCCCTAGTTTATGTGCTTGAACTCCCGGCTGAAGTTTGTCAGCAAAACTTCGGTTTTCCCTCCATGCAGTCGAGCGATTCCTCTTGCGACGCAAATTTCACGGTCTAGCAGTAGACGTTGCTCGCCTTCGATGACGCCTTTTACGTCAGCGGGTGTTTCGGTGCCGACCGAAATAACAATGCTGGAGCGAGGCGGGATGCTCACTTGATCTTCGAGCACACTCAAGGCGTGGTGACTACGAGGGCTCTCCGGCGGCATCGCTTTATCTTCCGACAGCGTTATTGACTTCGACTTCATGTTGATGAGTGCGCCGTGTTGGTCCAGGATGTCCATACCGAGAATGATGTCTCGTGAACACTGTTGGAGGATAACGAAGGTGGCAGGGTAAGTCCGTTCATGAATGGTTATTCTTGCCGTGCAGATTCCAGTCGGCGTGATGAGGTGTCCTCCAGCGGTGCGAATTTGAGGGCCTTCCCATGCAGTTTTAACTTTCTTCAACTGCGCGGCGATGGGTCCACTCATGACGGAGTAATCGGCTCCTGTGTCCACTAAAGCGATGACTGCGTGGCCGTTGAGAAGCACGTCGAAGTCGGTGGTTCTTTGTCTGGCATTGCAATTAGGTCTTGGCGTCGGATCACGGCTGCGTCGTGTTGAACTGAAGCTGGAACGTCAATTCGTCTTTCGTCGGTGTAGTCTTGGCTTCCTAACTTCGTCAGGACGGCGGTGTGTCGTTATTATGTCGTCGAGATGGTCTCTTCGTCGTCTTCGTCGGCGGCGGAGGATCTTCGTCAGTTCGACGAACAGCAACCGCACTTCGATCGGTTGCTGCTTTTAGTTTTCCGGATATGGGCTCGCTGACCGGCCCCGGGCTGGGCCAGTGTATGGTCGGCGCTGCGGCGACAGGTAGCGGCCTGGCGACGGCGAACGGGACGGTCGTCGAGGGCTCCACTGAGTAGCGGCGAGGTAGTCGGCGATGTCACGAGGGCGTTCACCTTCCCGAGGGCGCGGTGCATCGACGGCGAACCCTCGCAATCCCAGGTCGCGGTATGGTCATCGGCGGTACACATGGTCGGCTTCGCCGCAGTGGTAGCAGAGCGGGCGGTGGTCGGGGGCTCGCCAAATGTCCGTCTTCCTCGCGTAGCTGCGCCTTGTTCGGCAACCCCTACGGCCACCAACTTTCCGCGCAGAAGGCGTTATCCGGCCGTGTGCAGAGGTCAACAGAGCCATACGTCACGTACATTCAGGACGTCTTGGCTCTATGGCGCAAAGTTGACGCACACATGACTGAGTCAGACAAGGTTTCTCACATCCTCAAAGGCATTGCCGATGACGCTTTCAACTTGCTTGTTTTCAACAACGTGGCGACGGTGGTTGCAGTTATAAAAGAGTGCCGCCGCCTGGAACACGCTAAAAGCCGACGCATCGACCAGTAGTTTGTCCGTCTGCCCAACACGTCAGCGACATCTTCCTATGTCGACGCTCCTCGTCCCAAGAACACCACCTATGTTACCAGGATCGTCCGGCGTGAGATTGAGGCCGCCTATCCGGCTGCCTTCGACTACAGCTCCTCCAACGCACCTGCAGTCACGGTTTCCCTGATCCAGGCAGTTGTCAGCCAGGAGTTCTCAAACATGGGTCTTCACACCATCTGCTCCGCCCATCGCCCAGCAGTGCCATGCTGCTCGGTCATGCTGGTCGCAGCTTCACTCTAGGCCATGTCAGCTGCCCTCCAATGGGGGTAAAATGCAATAACGCTTTTGGGGGGGGGGGAGCATTTGGATTCAGGGGTGCACATTAAAGAAGGCCAGGTGGACAAAACTTCAGGTTGTGACTTTGGCATGTAAAACCCCAGAATTTACTTTTAAACTCTAAAGGTGCTTTATTGGGAGCAGGACATCATCTTGAGCTTTTACTGCACTGTCATGGCACCAAGAAGCTCCGAGTAAATAAAAACAATTTCTTAGGCAATGTTCATATCTTGCAAACATTTATCTGCATGCACCTCTGTTGCTGTTCTACGAGGTCTGTTAGAACACCTGATGGATATGGAACAAGCGTGCTTGCATCAGCCGACCTTGAGCCTTCGTGCGCATGCGCGAATTTTTTCCCGCCTGCCGATAGCGTCAGTCGCTGGGACACAGCGTTTAAGTGAGGTAGTGCGCAATTGCAAGGAAAATGGCGGAGCGACTGGAGCAGGGCTACTGTATAAAATTTTGCCAGAAACTGGGCGACAGCTTAGTGGAAACCATTCGGAAGATTCAGGAGACTTTCGGTGACGATGCTATGAGCAGCACACAAAATAAGGAGTGGTACAACCGGTTTAAAGACGGCCGCGCATTGGTTGGGAGCGAGCCACGCTCCGGTCGGCCATCAACATGCCGAAATGACCAGGTCGTGTCGAAGTGAACGCTGTGGTGATGCGGGACCGTCGTGTGACTATCCCAGAAATTGCGGAAGAGGTGGGAATCAGCACTTTTTCTGCACATTCCATTATGACCGAAGATTTGGCCGTGAAGTGAGTTGTGGCGAAATTCGTGCCGAAGGTGCTCACGGTGCAGCAAAAGCAACTTCGTGTTGAAGTATCACAGGATATACTGGATTCCATAAACAGTGACCCGACTTCATGAACACCATAATCACAGGTGAAGAATCTTGGGTGTACGGGTACGACCCGGAAACCAAATCACAGTCGTCACAGTGGAAGCATTCCATGTTACCAAGACCAAGTGCCAAGTGCGCAGCAACGTCAAAGTGATTCTGACTGCTTTCTTTGACTCCCGCGGTGTGGTACACCACGAGTACGCACCACAGGGTCAAAAGTACTACAGGTCCCCCCTCGGTCCCCGGTCCCCGGTCGCCTGCGTGATCCTGTGCGGCGCAAGAGAACGGAGTTGTGGTCAACAGGAAGTTGGCGCATGCATCACGACAATGCTCCTGCACATTTCTCGCACTTGATTCAGACTTTTTTGGCGAAAAACCAGACTCCTGTAGTTCAACAGGTTCCTTACTCTCCTGATATGGCCCCCTACGACTTCTGGCTGTTTCCCAAAATCAAGAGGCCATTGAAAGGAGCGCGATTTCACACAAGAGAGATCATTATGGCTGCAACGACAGCTGAGCTAAACTCCATTCCGAAAGAGGCCTTCTCGGAATGCTCCCAACAATGGCAGCGCCGCTGGAAAAAAATGTGTGGAGTCCCAAGGAGACTACCTTGAGGGTGTTTAGGTTTCCAACGCTCTAGTTATGCCAGTTCTTTTCCTTCAGCCGAAGATCGGATACTTTTGTAACTGACCTCGTATTTAGTTCCGTATGCCAAGGTGGGTTAGTATACTAGAACATCTAGGATAGGAACGTGGTGTGACGTCATGTGCCTCCTCGGAGAACGGCCACGGCGAAATCGCAAGTTCGCGGCCAATAAAGCTTTCGCTTTAATACCCGATGACGCATCTGCCAGGGGTGGTGCGGTTTGGGCGAACAATTCAAAAAGGAATGCGAGTTTCACTTGTGTCATGCCTACTAAACAAAGATAGAATTTGAGTTTCCTACTAAACTACACTGGATATTTACGCTCCGAATAAAACGCTGGAAATTTTGTAATGTCACATTGAATACGTATGAAAGTGGGCAAATTGCTTTTATTGTGTTCTGTCCAGGCTGCATGTAGCAGCTACCACTCTCATGTAGCAAAAGCATGAAAGTGGTACTCGCGGCACGGAAAACAAACACATACAGAGCCAACGTTACGCCCCTTGAAGTTGGAACTAAGCACGATCAAGCCAGTTAGTTTTCTAGCCTTCATAACGTCATGAACACGACCAAACATCGAGCGAAACAACTGTTTTGTTCTCCGAAAATTATTACCGCTTCCACTTACATTTACAGTCAAACGACGACAATTGGAACGCAGAATGCGCGAGGAGGCTGCAGCCGCTTACGGCAGCGGCAGCGCCCACGACTACGGAGAGGAGAGCTGCCGACGACGCCCCACACCGAGACGAGTTAGCGGCGACAGCCGCTCGACCTTCAGGGAGAGCCGTGCACGCAGCCGCACTCGCTCCCGCACTCGTTCTCGAGCCCGCTCTCGCACTGGCTCCCACCCCCACTCGGCGAGGCCTCGCAGCAGGTCGACGCCTGTGCTAGCTATGCAGTTGCAGCGGAAGGAGGACAAG
Organism: Dermacentor variabilis; assembly: GCF_050947875.1. NCBI lineage: Eukaryota > Metazoa > Arthropoda > Arachnida > Ixodida > Ixodidae > Dermacentor > Dermacentor variabilis. The sequence continues at coordinate 1,179,103 of NW_027460357.1, forward strand.
GATCCAACCCCCCACAGGTGAGCTGGGCGGCGGTCGCCTCCGGAGGCGCACCTCGTGCGCCGCTACCGCGAACCGAGACTGCCCCCCCCCCCCATAAATAGAAACCCCGGAGCAACTACAAGCAGCAGTAGCGCTCAGAGTAGCAACTGCGGAACAGAAAGTCTGTTACAGAAGCGACTTGATCAGTTCGAATCCGTCATCCAAACACTACAGCAGGAAAATGTTAAGCTAAAGAACGAAATTACCACGTTAAAGGGGGCCCCAACAACCCCCTCTCCTCCTCCTCTGAGCAAACCCGTCGCCGCAGACGCGGCTGCTCGAACGGTCGAGAGCGCGGAGAAAGTCATGGAGGCGCAGGACGCACGACCCGCTCCTACTAAACGCAAGGCGCTAGACCCGGAACAGGCCGAGACTAAATTGCAAACACGCGAGCAGAAGCTCCGCGAGCGAGTCGACATATTCGAAGACAAAGTAGACGCGATGATCAAGCAACAAGTGCAGCAAACAACTCAACTGAACCTCGCAATAGCTCAGCAAACCGAACAGCAATAGCACAACTCACTCAAATGGTCGCGACGCTGCAATCGCGCATAGGCAATATTGAAATGCGGCTCCAGGGCGAAGAGGGTCGCCCGGTTCGGACGACTGGTAAACCGTACCTTAGGCCGGTACCAGACGAAGAGGTGCAGGATCAGCCAGACGGCAAATAATAATGCGGACAGTCACCATGGCTCGACACGACACCACACAAACAAAACGCACAGAACACATAAACGATCTGGCAGTGGAACTGCAGGGGGTACCGGAGGAAACGGAGGCATTTTGAAGAATTCCTGCGCTACCGCGAACAGCCAGACGTAATAATATTACAAGAACCCAGCGAACCGGTCAAGATGGCCGGTTACAAAGCGATCGACGGGGCCGTGACCGCGGGAGCACCGCCGGCCGCTGCAACGCTAGTGAGACGCAACCTCACCGTGGCGCAACGCGAACTCAAGAACGTTAGAATACGGCACGTACTGATCGAGCTTATTCCGACGAAAGGGCGAGGCCTGTTTGTATTGAATGGGTACAGTATACCCAAAGGCAAACACCGCTTTAGCACGTTACTGCGAAAGGCTAGCGAGGCAGCCAGCGACGGGCCCTAGCTTAATCATCGCGGGTGATTTCAACGCGCCTCACACGGCGTAGGGGTAGAAGTACGAAACGCCGAAGGGTAAGCGCCTGTGGGAAAACGCGCAGAATGAGGGTCTGGAGCTCGTCACGGACCCTTCCGCGCCCACACGCAAGGGCAACAGCGTATGTGCGGATACTTCGCCCGACCTCCCGTTTAGGAAGAACGTCGCTGGCGCGCGCTGGCATAACACGTAGGAGGACTTGGGTAGCGATCACTCGGTGATCGAGATCCAGGTCGACGTGGGACCGCACTACCATCACCACGGTCATCGGGACCTCATCAAGGGCAACCACTATCCGCTGGTGGAATGGGACGCGTTTCGCAAAGCCCGGAAAGAGCATAATCACGGCAGCGAGGCAATCGACGACATCGAGAGCTGGAGCGCGACGCTCAGGAGGGACGTTGAAGCGGCAACGCGGGAAGTACCGCAGGAAGCACACCTAGAGGTGATAGGTAGTAAACTCCTAGACATGTGGGAAGTCAAGCGAAGCCTGCTAGACAGGTGGAAGCGTGAACAACACAATCGAACGCTATGCAGACGCATAGCACGGCTAAACCGGGACATAGAACACGCATTGCAGGTATGCAAAACGCAATGGGAGGAGACGTGCAACGGTATGGAGAACCAGCTAGGAATGGCCAAGACATGGCACCTAGCTCCTCCGGCATCTCTTGGATCCTGAGGAGAGAAAATCAGCGCACGCGTATAAGATCAACAGGCTAGTACACGACTACGAAGGCACGTCCGCGGACTTTCTAGAAGCCGTGGGAACCCGTTACGTCAAGGCAACTAGCCCCGTCGCGCATCCGGCGTACGCGGAGGAGAGTAACGCGCAGCTAGATGAGGACTTTAGCGTAGCAGAGGTCAGGGCGTTACTGCACAAACTCAACGAAAAATCGGCGTCGGGCCCGGACGGTATAAACAATAAAACGCTCCGTAACTTGGACGACGAGTCGATAGAACGGCTGACGCATTACATTAATGTGTGCTGGAATGCAGATGCGATACCGAGCTCGTGGAAAACGGCGCGCATAATTATGATCCCCAAACCGGGGAAACGGGTACAGATCGACAATCTTCGACCAATACCCCTGACGTCCCGCGTCGGTAAGATCATGGAACACGCGGTTCTCACTCGCCTTTCCAACTACCTTGAGGACCGAGACATGCTGCCGCACACGATGCTGGGGTTCCGTCGTGGCCTTTCTACGCAGGACGTCATGATTCAACTCAAACACCACATCGAAGACAATCCCACGCGATTCACAAAAGCAATACTCGGTCTTGGCCTCGAAAAGGCGTTCGACAACGTAAAACACGCGGCGATACTTGAAAGCATACGAGCATTGGAAGCATACGAGCAATTAATTTATTTATTTGTACACATATCAGTACTACCAGCTGACTGCCCAGCCTCGCACACAAGCAATGTTGCTTATGCGGGCTGGATCTGTAACCATGACATGACTGGATGTAATAAAGTTTATTATTATTATTATTATTATTATTATTGGGGACTGGGCGAGAGAACGTACGACTACGTACGGGACTTCCTTACTGGTCGCCGTGCTCGCATAGTGATCGGCGGACTGGAATCGCAAGACATCGACATAGGTTGCGCGGGCACGCCGCAGGGCTCCGCCATCTCGCCCACGCTCTTTAACGTCGTGCTTCTCGGGTTACCCCAGAAACTGGTATAGATAGAAGGCCTCCACCACAGCTTGTACGCTGATGACATCACGCTCTGGGTTGCTGAGGGGAATGACGACCACGTAGACCAAACACTAGAGGCGGCGGTAGACGCGGTGTAGGAGTATCTGCGCGACACGAGCCTGGAATGCTCCGCGGCCAAATCGGAGCTCCTGCTCTACAGACCCACGCGCAGGGGCCGCAAACCCAAGAACGCCGATTCCGCAGCCGAGCGCGCAGACAGAGAAATTAGAGTACTCACATCGGACGGCATCGTCATCCCGCATGTTCACAACATTGGGGTACTGGGCTTGCACCTGTCGGCCAACGGCCACAACGGCGAAACCATGCGCAGACTCTATAGAGCGTGCGGTCGATGGAACTATCCGGTTACTGAAACGTATCAGAAACAGACGTAGTATATTGAAAGAAAGCAATACGATCCGCCTGGTACAGGCGTTCGTAACCAGTCACATAAAGTACGTCGCCCCCTGCCTCAAGTGGCAGGTGGCCGAACGAACGAAACTAGACCGCCTCATCCGCAAGGCGCACAAACGTGCCATAGGATTGCCGTTCAATACCCGCACGGATAAATTTCTCGAACTGGGTTAACACAATACCCTACACGAGATAACAGAAGCGCACAACGTCGCGCAGTACGAGCGTTTGCAAAAAAACAGAACCCGACGACACACCCTCGAGACGCTGGGCATCAGCTACCACACGCAGCAGGGCGAAAAGGTCGCGATACCCACACCGATTCGCGAGCGCATCGTCGTTTCGCCGTTGCCCAAGAACATGCACTCGATGCATTACGTTGGCCGGCGCAACAGGCGCGCGCGAGACTTGCAAAAGCAATACGGCAGCAACAAAGAAACCCGTTACGTAGATGCAGCCCGTTACGAGCGGCGACGTGGTTTCGCGGTCGCAATCACGGACCACAGCGGATCTTGCGTCGCGACCGCGACGATACGCACGGAAGAGATGGAGGCGGCCGAGGAAGCAGCGATAGCCCTCGCGGTAGCCACCACGGACGCCGAGGTGATAATAAGCGACTCGCAGGCAGCGATACGCAACTACGCTAGTGGTCGCATCTCCCGGGAAGCGGCCCGCATTCTCCAAATTCAACACGGCAATATTTGCCGCTAAAACGACAGTTTTCTAGTATGGGCCCCTGCCTACACGGACCCTCCGCTCCTGGGAAACGAGACGGCCCACGCCACGGCTCGAGGACTTACATGCCGAGCCGCGGCGCCCGCCGGCAATCTCGACGCCTCGCCCACCGCGAGGGAGATGCTGGAGTGGACGTGGGGGGATCGCATGACCACTTTCAGAGACATCACGCAACACTACAGATTGAACAGATGTAAATACCCACCACCGCACGCCAAATAAACAAGAAACAGGCGGTTGCCTGGAGGCAATTGCAGACACGCACACATCCGAACCCGGCGAACCTTCACCTCTGCTACCCCGACATTTATTCGTCCAACGATTGTAAAGCGTAGAACCGCACTTACCCGTGCGGTCTACAACCGCACGGGTAAGTGCCTCGCGACCGCGACGGTGACCACGGGACACACGGAGGCGGCCGAAGAAGCCACGATAGCCCTAGAATTCGTCGGGGTACCAAACGCTGCCATCGTGATCAGCGACTCGCAGGCGGCAATCCTCGGTTTCGCGAGCGGTCGCACTTCGCGGGAAAGAGGCTTTTTGCCGCAGGCGTTACGAGAACGTGAAGTGTCAGTGTTTGTTGGCTTCTCATGATATGACTAATAAAAATCGGGCCCCTTGGTTAACCCCCTTTCTTCTCGTTTTTATATATATATATATATATATATATATATATATATATATATATGCGAAGGTTGTCGGTTCGGCTCCCACCTGCGGCAAGTTGTTTTTTCATCCACTTTAATTTCCACTAATTTATCGTTTCTTTATTTTCATTTATTCAGCACAAGTAATTTCCCCTATGTTGTCTTTGGTGTCAGTGTTTGTTGGCTTCTCATGATATGACTAATAAAAATCGGGCCCCTCGGTTAACCCGCTTTCTTCTCGTTTATATATATATATATATATATATATATATATATATATATATATATATATATATACATATATGGGCGTGTGTGACTGCGCGCGCGCTATACTTGCCGCCGTCCTCTGCCCCCTTCCACTGAAGGCAGACTTTCAGCACTGGTCCATCCTTCCATCAGATGTTCCATACAGCAATCTGCTGCAGTGCCGCTGTATCTGGGTATACATTAACGCACCAAAGCGACCACCTAGTTTCCTGAGAATAGTATGAAACGTTTTTCGTCATATGTTTAACGCGCTGGGCTGCAACAAACTAATGTCTACGGCCAACGGAGGACCGAACACGCAGCATGCGCTGGACAGAGAATTACAGCTTAGACACAGTAGCTGAAGGCCAGGTGCTGCAGGTCCATCGCCAAGAAAGGGCCGACAAGTCATTATGAGCGCTACGACAACGGAACAGCAATGACGAGAAACCGACGCCGTACGCACACGTGTATACACTGATGACTAGCAGACGAAGCCAAGCGCAATCCTCACGAAAGGCGGTGATGACGGCGACTCCGCTCGACTTCGCAGGGAATAGTGTCCTGGAACATCGCGTACATACTCGACAAACCTGCTGAACCACATTTCATACACTCGAGCAGAGAAGGTACACTCTAAAAACAGTTGCACCCTTTGGGGTGTATATTTGCCACACAACGACAATCGTCATATGTCTTGTGCGCATTTCCTTTCTTTAACGCGGCGAGCCAGGTACTTTCCAGTAACGAACGGCATGCGCGTTATCAGCATGACAGCATTCCCGAAAGGAAAGTAACGAGCGCAGCGTTTTCAAGAAAGGAAATGAGGGCAAGACAGATGACGATTATCGTTGTGTGACAAATATACACTCCAAAGGGTGTAAAATTTTCTTACACTCAGCGTGGCATAGCATTTCCGACAGGAAAGTAAGGAGCGCAGCGTTTTCAAGAAAGGAAATGCGGGCAAGACAGATTATGATTATCGTTGTGTGGCAAATATACACTCCAAAGGGTGTAAACTTTTCTTAGAGTGTACACTCGAAGAAATGTTTACACCCTTTGGAGTGCCCCTTCTGCCACACAACAATAATTGTCATCTGCCTTGATGCATTTCCTTTCTTTAACGCTGCGAGCCCGGTACTTTCCAGTAACGAACGGCACGCGCGTTATCAGCATGATAGCATTGCCGACAGGAAATGCTATCATGCTGATAACGCGCATGCCGTTCGTTACTGGAAAGTACCGGGCTCGCAGCGTTAAAGCAAGGAAACGCATCAAGGCAGATGACGATTACTGGTGTGTGGCAGAAGGGGCACCCCAAAGGGTGTAAAGTGTTCTTAGTGGGTGGTGCCAGCGGTGTTCCAGTTGTTGCGCCTAAGATGGTTCACGAGATTAGGCTGAGGGAAAGCCGTAGGTGTTTATCGGCGTCCAGAGAAATGGTACGCAACTTTACCTTCACCACACTCTAAGAAATGTTTACATCCCTTGAGCAGTATCTTTCCACGCAACAATAAACGTCATCTGTCTTGTCCACATTTCCTTTCTTTAACGTTGCGAGCCCGGTACTTCCCAGTAACGAACGACATGCACATTATCAGCACGACATAGCATTGCCGACAGGAATGTAGCGGGTGAGGCGTTTTCAAGAAAGGAAACGCAAGCAAGGCAGATGACGATTATCGTTGTGTGGCAGATATACACCCCAAAGGGTGTAAACGTTTTTTAGAGTGCATGGCGTGATATGGGGGGGGGGGGGGTCACAGCTTCTCAGTAACCACAAAAAGTGTGCGCACAACACTCATGCCAGCAGGGGAAGCCAGAAATGCTGTCCATGCTGCGACAGATCCGATTGTTGGCGATCGTAACGGTGCATCATCTTGTATTCGACGCTTTTGGAGCCATACGCGCTTCGCGTCTCTGGAGGCGTGCTAATAAGCAAGCGCGGACCCGCATACGTCGTGGACAACGCCAACATTTAGCCGCAGATACGATTTGGGTGTCCGTAGTATTGCAGTCGTAATAGAACTCAGACGACAATTAAGCATTCGCACGGCCGGCAACTCTTCTATAGCCACTACAACTTCCGTCAGTGAAAGACGAAGAAGTTGGACGGGGAGGGAAAATCTTCGGGGGCACGAGCTATATAAGAGAGGACCATCATCATCATCTGAGACACACGCTAACGTGAGGCAAGGAGGCGGAAAAGAACGTTCGGACACGTCTCACAAAGCCGCCATGGCCAGCAGCGAGGCGAGACCGAGCTTCCTAACCCCGACTTACTGCCTGGACCCGGAGATATGGTTGGTACCCGATAGACACGACCAACAGACGCTCGGCGATGGCTGCTCGCAAGCAGCGGCAGAGGCATTCTTGAAGCCGACGGCGCTGCCGCGATACTGGGAAACCCAGGGTGAGGACCGTCGCCAGCGACATGTTTACGACTGCAACGCCTTCGGAGGAAGCAACTGCGCTTCTCGAAATGGCGACGACGGCACAGTTGGAACTTTCTGCGAACCTAACAACATTCTGTCCAGCAATTACGGACGCTTCGCCCGGCCACCCATGCCATACCGCGGCTGGAGGCGACCGTTTCGAGCGCATGGAGTCGACGGACGCAACGCGTCGTTCCTCGGAGGCGGCGGCTTCCGTCCGTGCTTCGGTCCTTGGCAGCGACCGCCGCTGCTGCAGTGTCCACCGCCGCCACCACGGGCTGTTCGCGGCCATCCGACACAATGGAGGCCATTCTCCAGGCGTGGAACTGCTACACAGACACCCTTTTTTTTCGGAAGAGGATGCTTCGGCAGGGGTGGCTTTCATAACCGACCTCCTGCTTGCCGTCAGGGCGACTGGGTACAGAACCAACAAGCGGGAAGCTTCGGCGGCATTTCGGCGAATGTGCAAAACAGATTGGAACGTCACAGAGCGTATCAGCGGTGCGACGGCTTCGCCACTGAGGGGCGGGCTCCCTACAAGACTTCATTTCTGGGGAATGAAGTGACGTTTGGAGACGAGAAGGAAAGCGGGCAGCACATGCAGCGCAAGAGGGCTCACCGTGGCTCGGTTAAGTCCGGTGACGACGAATGTCGTGAAGGAGGCGGCAAGAGGGACAGACGACACCGTGCAGAAGCAGATATTTGTGGTCGATGCGATTCCAAAGAGAGACGGAGCACTGCCGCCGCTGTTGCTGCAGACGGGGTAAAGAGAAAATCGAACGCGTCACACGGCTTCAGAGGCGGCTTGCGAGGCCAATACAGGGATGGGACCAAGACGTACGACCAAACGGACCGTCCTCGCTCGTCCGAGAGTAACGGTGAAGGCATGTTCTCAAAGATGGTCAAGCCAGCTGCTGCGCAAGCTAAGACGGAAACAAAACAAGCTTCTAAAAGGGCAGCTGCCGATACCGGGTCTAAAGAAGGAGCGAGTGCGAGATCCAAAGTAAAATTTCCCTCAAACGCTGACACATGTGCTTTCCGTAAGCGATCCCTGCAGGACAAGCACCGCAAGGACGAAGGTAAGCCTGCTTCGGACGAATCAAACGAGCTCGATGGAGCGTTCTTCCAGGCTTCCAGTGGAAACAGGCGCCCTTTCACGAGTCATAACCCAATGGTTCCTGCAGGCCGCCGAAATAAGATTAGCTGTGCTGCAGCAGAAAAATCGGTGACCGGTGACAATAGTGGTATTCAGCAATACACGCAGAACGTGGAGGCTTCACTGGCACTGGCCACTACGGTTGACACCTCGACTGACTCTCGTCCGAACGAAGGAACTGAACAGCAGCCCGAGAGAGCAGTAAACACTCCGGACTACGCAGAAGCGGAAGCTGCTGTTGAAAACATGCTAAAGCTACTACGTAGCCAGGCACCTAAGCTGACTGACGAGCATGCCCATCTGGACTCCGCTGTTAGCGATGTCGACGACGCAGGAGCTCTCAATCACGTGCCCCCTGCACGATTCCAGAGTTTTCCTACCGAAAGTACTGTTGAACCTTCGTCTAGGACCAAGAGAAAATCATCAGACACAAAGCAAGCCCGCACTATTCATGGAGCCACCTTTTCTTCCCCCAAGGTTCTTTATGAGAATACACAGAATGTTGTCAACACTGGTCTTGACGTAGCAACTGGGCTTGACAACACTCGGACACCCTCACACGCAAAGCAAGCCCACCCGGTTCATGGAGTCGCGTCCACTTCACGCAGAGTTTACGACCACAACAAAGAGGATGACGTTTTCGACAAAGGTCTTGGCGCAGCAGCAGGACCCTCTCGTAGCTCTCACAGAAATGCCTTGCCGACTGACCCACAGGCCCCGTTCCTCTGTCTGCCGAAAGGCGCCACAGCCGCGGTTATTCAGTGGCTGAAGTCTTCCTTTCCCGACACCGGCATGAGCTACATTAGTCGCCAGGCGAAACAACATCGAGAAACCGAAGCTCCAGCTGTCTCCCCTTTGTTCGACCTGGTGGCTGAACGCAAAGCGGAAGCTTGCTGTTCGGTCATTTCTTTGTCCAGCGAAGTGGACTGTGAGCGAGAGACCGAATCTTATCCATCGACAGCGCCGGGTGTTGGCAACGACGACGAACAGGACGGCGAAGTGGTCGTGTTGTCCGAGTACTTCCCTGCTCGAGACACAGCGTCCCATGCACGCCGCAGCTCCGTGGCGACGTGCGCGTCGTCCGACGTGTCTACAGTGACGACTAGACCCTCTGTGGACGACCAGGGACCCGTGAATCTGCAGCTGCCTGCCGACCCCCAATTGGCTGCGAGAAATGCCGCATCGAGTGGCAGTGCAAGTGCTGCATCATTGACGAAGGACACCCTGTTTCAACTGAACGCGTACACGGCTCTGTACGTGACCAGTCTGTGCCCTGATGTGGAAGCGAAGCAGCAGGTGCTTCGGCTTTACGCTCAAGGCAGGCGAACCGGCGCGACGGAGGACTGTGCTGCTGAGATCCGGAGGGTGGCGTGCGCCGCGGTCGAGCGAAAGCGCGTCAAGTGGAAGGGTTTGACCGGTGTGCTCCGTCGACTGGCAAGGGTGCACTGGGTAGTTCCGGAAGCCGGAATCGGAGCTGGGGCGAAGATCAAGGAGATTCAAGTGCCTGGATGCCGCTGTACAACGTAGACGAGTGAAGTGAGGCCGAATGATAACATGAGATGGTGCTGCAACGCGCAAGGCATTCATTAAAGCCGCAATGAAGCTCGTTCGTGTATTTGTATGCGTGCTTTCTTAATTTTTCCTGCTGTCATGCATTACTTTAAGGTTGCTGACATTATCAGTGTTTAATTTTGTAATGTTTCGTTGGTTTAGCACAATTTTGCATACGTACAAATAAATATTATGCGAAAACCTTGCTTTAGAAACAGCATATTTAGAGGAGGCTTCATGTCGGGGTCAACTCCAGTTTTCCTACCAAAATACACGCGAAACGGAGCGATTCTGCGATTAGACGACCATGAAACCGGTTTTAATGATCGTTGTGCCAAAGAGAGAAAACTCAATTCTGCTGACTGTAGCTAGCAGAATTTTAAGTTAGGGCCCCGTAGCCTTTACGAGTATTGACGAAAGTTGCCCAGTTTGAAAAAAAATGTTGCCGGATCTGACGCAAAGGTGGGAATCGGTGATAAGCTCAATATTCTTGGAAGCTCACTGAAATGCCTTCGCTAGTGCTTCGTGACTTGTACCTAGCTCGAAGTTTCTCGCTCAATGCGCGATCTGGTTCCACTTTGTTCTCTTCTTTCTCCGCACTCTGCTGTTTTTGGCTGCCGAATTCACTTCTTGCCTTTTTACACGCTTTCGGAAACCTATCCAGTGGAAAATACACATTCTGGGGGATTCGCCAAGGATGTTTACGTACCCTGTTGTTCAAGTTGTTTATTCCGGCACATATGTCTTGTGGTAAATAGAGAGTATAGGAGAATAGTGGCCCCAATAGTTTGGGGCCCCGAAGAGCTTTGCTGATGTTAGTCAACGTTTTTAGATTCGTTTGAATTTGCAAGCTCCCCCGAGCTGTGCACGAAAAGGTGACTCGCTTCCGTTTCCACTCACCACACGGCGCTGCTGTCGCTGTTGTGGTAGGTTGGTTTGGATCTTGTGGCGAATGGACGTGCTTTTCGGGGCTCCGTGGTGGCGACGAAATCATAAGTTTTTGTGCATGTTTTAATCTTGCTTCTGTTTTTGATTTGCTGACTTTTTTGCCTTTAAATAATTATTGGGTGGTTTTCTTTCCCTTTCTTTTTTTCTTCATCTCTCGTATTTCTCTCTCTCTCGTAGCGGGTGTGTTTCGTGTACATTTGGTTTTTCAGGATGGTTAAAGCGTCCTTTCGCGCCACGTTCTTGTACACGTGCAGCCGGGTGGGACGATGAGTGTTTGTAGTCTTTAAATGGTAGCTTGGAAGTGACAAAAATAATAGTTATTAGTGGTTTTACTGTGTGTGTTTTGGTAGAAAAGTGAGAGCGTGGCCGCGTGGTTGAGCGCGCGCGAGAGCGTGTCATACCTTCGGTCGCCGCGGCATTGATTGCTTTTGAAACAGTGGTGAGAGTTGCTCTGCGGCATTTTGAGGATCTGGATCATGTGCGTATCGGTTTTTCCTAAAAGGCAAGTGCTCCGCATTGATATAGTATTATAGTATTTGCATCAGAAGTAGCATTATTATAGTATTATAGTAATTGCAAAAAGCCGTTCAATACATGGCGAGAAAGACGGGAAAGCAGGAAGTGCGCGGGGGGCCCCTCAAGGCAGATGAGGAGACGGATGAGAATGGAGAGGGCATCGAAACAACCGGCACACAATGTGTTGTCTATACTAGGCTGCAGAAAATGTAGGCTTTCCAGGAAGAGCTTGGCAAACAGGTGCAAGGGCTCAAAAATGAGCTTAACAGGGAGTGTGATGCACGAAAGGTAGTCGAAAAGAGACTTGAAGCAGCCGAGGAAAAGCTGGACAGGGCAGCCATTGTGAACGAGAATGTGCGTGACAACGCAACGCAGACCTCCGACTCGACAGGAGAGCGAGTGTCAGCAAATTACGCGGAATGCGTCCAGGGTGATGAAGAGTTAGCTGGAAAGAGCGGCACCTACCTTCAGGCCGCCACGCGGAAAAAGCAGGGGCCCAGTGGACAATGCCCCTTGTCGAGTCCGAATCACGCGGAAAAGGACAAAGGGAAGCAGGGAGGGGTAGGAGAGAGTGGAAGGGTGATTATCGCAGTCGACTCAAACCTAGCTGTGTGGTCAAAAGCAATTGCGGAGAGGGTGAAAGGCGATAAAAGAGTGGCGGTAGGGACATTTCCAGGGCGGACACTGGGTTCTGTCATGGAGCGAGCAAAAGAAAAGCTCGCAGAAAATGCCCACGTGCGCAACCTTGTCATAGTAGCAGGTGGGCTAAATGACGTCCTAAACAGGAAAGGGACAGCACTAGGCCAGCGCTTGGCGAAGGGGGTGGATGACCTGCGCGAGCTATACCCTCAGGTGCAGATCGTGGTGTGCTCGGTGCCGAAGGTGCCTGTGCGTGACAGTCACGTACGAAGAGCCGTAGTGGCTGCTAATGAGGCGATATGGAAAATGAGCCGAGAAAAAGGCTTCGAGGTTGTCGAAGTAAACAGGGAAGTGAGAAGGTGTGGTGGTTTTAAACGAGACTGTATCCACTTCAATTACAGGCTAGCACGAGAAGTGGGCTGGCGACTTGGTGGTCGCGCTGTTGCTTTTTTAGGGGGCCCGCGGGCGCTCAGGAGGCCAGAGTAGGTAGTAATGAAGAAGGTCCCCTAGGGGAACCTCAGAAGAGCATCACCGTCGATAACAGAAAAAGGAGGAAAGCAAGAAAGAGAGCTCGCCATGCAATAGGCTACCTAAACATGCAGGGCGGCAGAAGAAAGGAAAAGTGGGCAGAGACTGAGGAGCAGTTAAATAGCGAATAGGGGTGTATGAGGTTACAGAAACGCACCTTAGAGACTCAGAAGAGTCGGCAGTTATTGAGAATTATGTTTGGGAAGGGTGCAACAGAACTAAGTCGGAAAGAGAGGGGGAGTCGGAATGCTCATCCATCAGTGAGCCAAATGCAAAAGAGTAAATTCACAATGTGAAGAGCATCTTTGGTTATCAGGTACAATGAGTGGGAAAAAAATTGGCTGGGCGTTAAGTATTTTTGGACTGTTACGTATTTTCGAACCGGCAATAATTGCACAGAGAAGAATAAAGAGTTAGTGGAATGCATAAGCGCTGATATTAAGGGTTTCGGGAATGGTGCTGAAATTGTCCTTTTAGGTGACATGAATGCCCACATACAGGATTTAGATGGCTACGACAACAGTAAGTCAATGCTAGACCCCTGTGAGCAACATAACCTCGCTATCGTGAATACAGGGCCTAAGTGTGAAGGGCAGATGACGTGGGAACTGTCTGATGACAGAAGGAATTCATGATAAGTAGAGAGAAATGGTCATCGATGAGGAACGGTTTAGCAGCATAGAGAGTGACCATAAACGCATCATTTTGAAAGTGGGATATGTTGTTGGGAAAGAGAGCAAGGAGCGCGAAATGGCCAGTCCAAATTTGAACGCTGAACAAATAGCAAATATAGTCACTAGAGGCGAAGAAGAACTTGGCAAATGGCCAAGAGTTGAGGAATATGGTGAGCTTCTAAGTGTAATAACGGCAGAAATACGGAAAGAGAAACATGTTCGGTGGAAAGGAAAGAAAAACGAAAAGCTGGTGTAACAGGGAGATACGAGAAGCGATCGCCGAACGACAAAAAGCATCTCGAGAGCACAGGCAGGCAAAGAAGGCTCAGTTGCCGCAGGATGAAGTACCCAGTAGATGGGAAATATACCTGGAGAAAGTCTACGGTTCAAATACTGGTGCAAGCAAAACTAAAAAGTGAAAGTGAACGTTGGTTGTCAGAAATGCGTGAGAAAAAGAAGGCCGCACCTAGAATATTTTGGAACCACATAAAATTATTAGGCAGGAAGTCAACAAAAATACAACAACATATCCTAGACGAAGATGAAAACAGACTGGAAGGAGAAGCGGCAATAAATTACACACGAAAAGTAACAGCCGAATCTTTCCAAGGCAATGACGAGGTTGTATTTGAAGAAAAAAAGAGCATGAAAGAGACCCAAGTGGAAAAGGAGCTGGTGCTGACAAATTTCAACTGGAAGAAAGCGGAAGAGAAAATTCCTAAGCGCACAGCCACAGGGCTAGACGAGGTTCCCGTTAGGCTGATTAATGAACTAGGGCTAAAAAGTAAGGAAGCTCTGGTGAAAGCAGTGGAAAAAACTTTAAAAGATAGACGAATACCAGACGGTTGGCGACGAAGTAGCATGAATTTAATTTATAAAGGTAAGGGCGAGAAACATAGAATTCACTCGTATAGACCGTTGACCATTACATCGGTAATGTACATCTGCCGCCGGAGGTAATGATACATGCATATTGCGTGTTTCTTGTGGCCGATGCAGGTGGGAGCCACGACGAAGACCGCTCTCTCGCTCTCGAGCTGTGGGCTGAACTGGCCATCGCTGCAGTTACCTTTGTAAATATGCTTTGTAAATAGTCTGCAGTCTCTATCCTTTGTTCGAGTAACAATATCATCGTTGTAATTTAACAATCGACTTCTTATTGCCGTAATAACGCCGTCCTTATATACCACCTATCGTTCCATCGAAGTCACTTCTTCGTCATTGCAGCATTGTCACTGCGTCGGTGTCGTCCACTCGTTGTCATGGCACCATGCTCAGTGGCGATTTCTGCAAGTGAGTGCCACGGAGAAATTGGGACAATATCGGCGTATGTCGCATATGGCAGAAGCACTAAAAATATGAGAATAACCGCCACAGATGTTAAATAAACGTGGCTTCAGGAATGCGGTGTATTGCTACGTTGCTGGAAAGCTAATCGCGTTGCCGTGACACTCATAGTCAGATGAGTTCTGCCATAATTTTTATTCTTCATTCCATCGCCATCACGCCGTAATGATGCAGTCGCCAATCTGTCGTCATCCAAGCCGTCGTCACCATATTACTCCGTCAACGTCATCTTCATTCGTCCTTTTGTCGTCATCATACAGTGGTTGCCGTACACTCACAATCTGGCCGTCGTCGTCACGCCCTCATCAGGCCCGCCATATCGTCGTCACTGCGTCGTAATTTTACTGTCGCCGTCGGGCCGTCATTGCCGTAACGTCGTTCCTTTGTCGTCATTCCATCGTCGTCATTCCAATTGTTATTTGTTCTTCCATTTATTATTTATTGGCTGTTATTTTCTGATTGGCGTATCTGCTCACGATTTTTCACCCCCGCCTGTTTTCTTTTCTAATGAACCACTTGCTAGAAGTGCTTCTTGATCGCCTTATGAGCGTGTCCTAACTTCTGCAGCGCTGTTTCCTAATTCTCATTCCAACTCGCCCCCACGCAAGCCTTAAACGATGTTAAAGGAAGTTGCGCAGCGGTTCTCATGCAGCGGCAGAGAAAAGCGGTGGTGGCGAGCGGCGGCGTGGCCGGTACATCACGTGTCAGTGAAAGAAAGCGAGCCAGCAACGCAGCCTACGTAGTGTGTTCTCTAAAGTACACTTTTTTATACAAAATAAGGTCGAGTAGGCCGGACGACGCTGTCCCGCTCAGGCGCGGCGTGACGAGAAATTGTGCGAGGAGTAAGGTTTGTGGTAGGGGTTGTAGGCGGGCATGAACTATGTGGTAGCTGGCCCATGCCGTCGTCCAACTCACCCACGCTTGGGACGTGGTTGTAGGGAGGAACTTGCTCGCATCGAGAACTAGGAGTACAGGATTTAATTACAATATTTACAACAAAACAGGAGATACATTTCAACAGCCTAGCACGACTGCAAAAAGGACCACGAAGCACACAGCACACGAGCACCAAGCTCCAAGCACCCTGCTAGCAGTCAACAAACTGCTGCTTAAAAAGCCTCTGTCCTCCCTAGATCCTTAAGGGAGGGAAAACTGCTGTCCAACCTTCGTCCAATCGGACCGTCCACAGTCATTGGGGCGTAGTCGACCCGCCTTTGAGGGGGAGGGCTCACACACTCACATACGCGCTTTGGATTCCCAGAACACACCGAGTTGAGCGGGTCCTCGTAGCCAGATTGTCACGCTTGACCCGAGCCGGCGCCTCTTAGTTCCAGAGCTGACTTTTCCGGTAGCCGCCGCGAGTGTCAGCAGACTGACGAATCCTGGGGCCCGAGGAAAACGCACTACAAAACACACTTTTCCGAGAAGCTCTCTTGCTGCAAATAGACCATGAAGGCGACGGCGAATCAACCAACAATACACGGTCCGCCAAACGTGGCTTGACTTGCAGGCGCCGTAGACTCGACGAAGGAGGCGCATGGTTGATTAACATTGCTGTGATCTCAAGTTCTCAGAAGGAAGTGCATGGTCGGTTAGCTTTGCCGGCGTCACCAGGACGCCACCCCCGCGGGCCGATCGAAACAACTGCAGCGGGCTCAGATAGGTTTGCAGACCAGTACCCCTGCAGGCCGATCGTAACAGAGGACGTTGCAAGCGAATTGTATGATCGCCACGTAGCTCGTTGATCCTAAAAAGGTTAAGGAGATGTATAAAATGCTAGAATGAAAAACATGTATGGCATACCTAATTAACTCAAGCAGGCGAGGTTGCTATTTGTCACCGCCCCGTTCAAGTGGGACGTCAAAAAATCATTATCATTTGGGCGGCGACGCGCTCCGCATCATATTCAACGTACTTTGGCTGCGTGTACTGAGACCGATTGCGCACCTACGCACTTAGAATTGTGCTTTATTACAGCTGCAAATTACCTTTGTAGTTGTAATCCATAAAGAAAGCAACAAAATCCCAATAAAGAAAGGCGTCAGGGAGGGAGATACGATTTCTCCAATGCTATTCACAGCGTGTTTACAGGAGGTATTCAGAGACCTGGATTGGGAAGAATTGGGAATAAGAGTCAATGGAGAATACCTCAGTAACTTGCGATTCGCAGATGATATTGCCTTGCTTAGTAACTCAGAGGACCAACTGCAATGTACGCTCACTGACCTGGAGAGGCAAAGCAGAAGGGTGGGTCTAAAAATTAATCCGCAGAAAACTAAAGTAATGTTTAGCATTCTCGGAAAGAGAACAGCAGTTTACAATAGGTAGCGAGGCACTGGAAGTGGTAAGGGAATACATCTACTTAGGACAGGTAGTGGCTGCGGATCCGGATCATGAGACTGAAATAATCAGAAGAATAAGAATGGGCTGGGGTGCGTTTGGCAGGCATTCTCAGATCATGAACATCAGGTTGCCATTATCCCTCAAGTGAAAAGTGTATAGCAGCTGTGTCTTACCAGTACTCACGTGCGGGGCAAAAACCTGGAGGCTTACGAAAAGGGTTCTACTTAAATTGAGGACGACGCAACGAGCTATGGAAAGAATGATGGGTGTAACGTTAAGGGATAAGAAAAGAGCAGATTGGGTGAGGGAACAAACGCGAGTTGATATCTTACGGGGCAAAAACCTGGAGGCTTACGAAAAGGGTTCTACTTAAATTGAGGACGACGCAACGAGCTATGGAACCAAGAATGATGGGTGTAACGTTAAGGGATAAGAAAAGAGCAGATTGGGTGAGGGAACAAACGCGAGTTAATGATATCTTACGGGGCAAAAACCTGGAGGCTTACACTCTAAATATTTTAACACCCTCAAGGGTGTAAACGACTTGTCCCATGGGTGACAGACTTTTTGGGTGTATTGCTACACCCCAAGCAAAGGGATGCAAATTAACACCCCACAAAAGAAGGGGTGTTAATATGACGTGCCTCGCATATGGGTGTAAAACAAACACCATTTCTATATGGGGTGTAACACAGACACCACCCTTTCAATATGGGTGTAGCATGGACGACACCCTTCCAGAAGGGTGTTATCCCTGCAAGTATTTTAGCGTTCACTACAGCCATGTAGTTAATGGGCAGACTAGCTGTTGTGAATGCTGCCTAGCCTTAGCTATGGTACTACCTTGTTCAGTATGAGCCAGAATCTGTGAGGCGTCGTCATATTGCGCTTCTGGTCCGTCATGTGGTAGCATAACGTGCAACCCTTTCAGGCAAACAATTTAAGGTTTCGCCATTGCAGCAAGGCACACACGCCATGGTTTTCGTCATCTTCCTCTGCAGTGATAGTACACTGCCGGCAGGATGAAGAGCGCAATAACAATGCGCGCTGCACTAAGGACACAGGATCTCCCGCACCTTGGTGCACCAGTACTTATAACCCCGTGGAAACAGCACACAGCCAAAAGCATAGTTACATGCATTTCAGAAATAATTAAAAACCTCCACTTGGTCAAAAATTTTCGCAACGCCAGCTCGACCAGGAGGGAAAGACACCACAGCTCGTTGTAGCTCATATAGAATGCAATAGAGCGCAAGCAATGCATGGATTGCCGACAGTAACAAGTGCAGTACTAGAGAAGCATACGTTTGCCTGTCAAGCAGTTTTTTGCCGTTTGAAGCACACATTTTATACCTCTATTCATCAAAGTTGTCAGTTATCTCCACGGGATGCTTCTACTAGTACTTTCACACGACTTAAAAGTAGCACTGAAAGCCAAAGAACAAAGTGCTTCCACGTCGAATAATGTTTCAGCCTTTACGAACAAAACAGCATGTGTAGCTGTGCATGCTGTTCAATATATAAGCATGCACTATTTCCTGAAATATATGTATGCTCCATTTACTGACAGTGGCCTGCTTATACCCAATAACTTAGTTTATTTTTCACCATGTGCTTGCACTGAATATTCCACAGGCATTGTAAGTTAAGCTACCAGAATAACAATCAGCTAGTCTAAGGTTACCTAATTGAACAAAATCATTTTAAAATTTGTGACGAAATGTCAGAAGAAAAGTATTTATTTCATTCAAGAGAAATAATTACATAATAATGTTTCCACATTTTAAAAGTAAAAAGGAAGATAAGGAGTAAAACCATACCAATACAAAGACATAAGCACCGAATAATGGCACAGGCTTGCTAAATTAAATTTTAAGCAGAACAGCTTTTTTTAATAACCTCACTACGATCTATCACATGTTTTCATTCGAAAAGCACTGCATCTTATTATAAAGCACAAAAATAACCGCTCACATAAGTAAGAACAAGTCTGAGTGTGTCTAACACAAGGATAAAAAGTTGGGCGAGTTAGTACAGTAACATGATCTTGGATTGTAGCGCCAAGTGACACGGACACAGACAAGAAGCAGACAGGATGAGCGCTAACTCTCAACTAAATTTTTATTGAAACGAAATATATATATATATATATATATATATATATATATATATATATATATATATATATATATATATTATATGTATATATATATAGGTGACTGCAAAAAACCGCAGCACATCTAAATGAATATTGAATACATAGTAGTAACATGAAGACGACAAACGAAAGCTATCAGCCATCAATTGCGCGGCAAATCTGAGTGCAAGCTATTCTCTTATCAAGTATACCTGTAGGCATTGCGACCAATGTGCTCCCAAGATGTATGAGGCATTAGTCATTGCAGCGTTGTAAGGACATGACAATCCTAGGATTATTATGTTCTTGAGGCTTTTTTCCCACTTTCCATCTTTTGAAACGTGTATACTTTAGTCATGAAAACAAAAATGCTACAACTGGCGTGTGATAAGTTTTGCATCTTATTTCCTAGCAGCTCATTGAAACGAGCCACTATGACAAATTCAAATGCTGTTACCTTATCAGACATTCAAATTTCTTAAACACAAACAAAACCAGACAGGCATTAGAGTGAGCATCACTTAAATACATTACACTGGTTTAAAGTTATTGCACCACTTTGTGCCAGGTAAAAACGTTAGAAACATAAAAAATGTTAAGATTCCACGGCCAACCGTGAAAACTAAGTAAAAAAATCATTAAGCTTTCTTAAACGGGTACAGGAGCTTTACAACTGGCCGTCTTGGTGATGGACACGCAGACAGATGAGCAGCCATTCCACTGAAACGAGAATGTTGAGCGCTTCGCATGGAAGTCTGTGAGACACTGCAGAGTAGTTCTTGGTCCACATGAAGAAGGTTGCTTGCATACACGTCTGGGCCACCATACTGAATGCATGGTGTTACCGGAACCTTTTCCCCCTGCATTGTGGTAAAAAAGCATGGTTAAGTTTATACGATATATAATATGCAAGAAAAGAGGTGAGGCATGCAGACAGGACACGAGAGTAGAGAAGTGAACACGAACGCGAAAAACATGAAAAATTTCATTAAATTGTTTTAATAGATAAAATTTTTATACTATGTGTCATTCATTATGAGGGTTCATAACTGCAACACATTCAATATGTAAGCAGGTAGAATTATCAGCTTGGTCAGTTTGTACAAGCTCGTTTGAGGCAAGAAATCGAGTTTCACAAACACAACCTCAACATTCTTGATTGAAAAAGGAACACCTCAGATGACATGCAGTCCTGTGAGTGGGAATTGCACAGTTCAAGAAAAACAAATTAAAACTCAGAGACCGACCCTGAAAAAGGAATAAGTACCTGCTACTGCAAAAAGCGAATTAATTGATAGGTTTTAGTAGCACAAGGGCATCTTTGGCCAATGAGCGCCAAGTCTATACTACAAAAGATAAACTTAGTGCATCTTCACAAAGCAAATATATAAAGATGACTAATGCCTCTCTGCGCTACAGTTGCTTTGCTCTAGCGTGAAGTCATTTTAATGCATGCACACGTACATACACACGCTACACCCAAGTGTAACAGCTGCAGAATTAAAATTGGGCAGCAACAAAGTCGCAACCTTTAACCATTGATCCCAAGCTGTACTAGTGACTGGAGGTAGCACCAATATCGCCAATGATGAGTCACTCTTTCTGCCCGATGTTACGCTGCCCTTATTGTCAGAGTTACAGTCGGCATTGAGGGAAAGCTGCCCTCAAGAGCAGCTCTTATTTTTG
This sequence comes from Dermacentor variabilis, assembly GCF_050947875.1. Taxonomy (NCBI): domain Eukaryota; kingdom Metazoa; phylum Arthropoda; class Arachnida; order Ixodida; family Ixodidae; genus Dermacentor; species Dermacentor variabilis. The sequence goes on from NW_027460357.1 coordinate 1,199,993, forward strand.
TGTTATTTTTAACCAGAGACCAATGAAGTAATATATTTTTAGAATGATAATGACACCGAAAAATTGAGTAGGTAAAAAATTTGGTACATTTTTCCGGAATTAACTTGGGGGTTAACGGCTAAAGCGGCAATCCAGACACTAGAACAAGTTTTGACGTGTTTGCTACCAGTGAATGCTAGAAAATATGTTGGCATTCTGTAGTTTTGTCCAACAATGCAAAAGGGGTTCTTAATAACTGAGGAAATAAATGGAAAAGTATCATGAAGTATATTTCGTGAATGTAATGCAGAATCACTCAACTTCTGTTACTATATAATCTCCACTTGATTAACCTGCACTTTCTGAACTAGTTCAGGAGGTGCTGCATTTCACTACTCATTCCACCAGCTCAACGTGGCAGCAACTGCACGTTGTGATTTGTTTTACTTAGTGCAGGCTTTGTACAGGGCGAGTTCACAGCATTCCCTGCACTTGGCCGAAAGGTAGTGCATGTTTACGCAGCAGGTGTGGTGCCGCTTCTGCACGAGCGAGGCGCAGAAATCAGAGTTTCATACAATACTAGAGGGAACTCTGACGTTAGTGTCCACAGGACAAAAAACAAGAACGGCTGTACCAGCATGGAAATTATGGGAAGTACATGGATTTGCCTAAACTTCGTCTGTTTGGCTTCAAACGGCTTTGTGACTTTGTAAACTAGTCATTTTCAACAATATACTGTGTAATAAATAAATAAACATTAAAATCGTCCGACGACAGGATTCAAACACAGGAACTCTAGAACAGAAGTCTGATATTGAAACCATTAAGCCACAGAGGCATGTAACGACAAGCGAGTGCAACGCCCTGATGAATTTATCGCGGGCATACCAGTGCCTTGAGACGCTTGGCGCCTTTCGATTTGGCCACCTGGACAAGCTCAATCGTTGCAATAGCAATAGTGCGTGTTGGCGCCGTCTTCTGCACTTCGAAGAGTATAGATTGCGCTGAAATTTACGACAATAAGATTTATATAGCGTATAATATACGAAGCCACAAGAACGTCTGAATTCACAAGCACGAATATCAGACAAATCCATGTGCTTCTCATCATTCCCATGGTGGTACGACTGCAGCGCCAGAGTTCCCTCTAGTAATTACTGTAAGAAACTATGGCAGAAATAACCGAGGTGCCTCGCATTTTGTTCTGGAGTAATAAACTAAGTTTTGCTGGTCCCATAAATCTTACAGGTCATTAATTCCAAGTTTTAGTGCAGTCACATGTCTAGTAGGCAATTGTGGTATTTTGCATAAACATTGCTAAGCCAACTGTGATGAATGTTCACTCTGGTAAATTGTTTATGATCGAGTAGCATAGACTACTGAAGCAATCTCTGGAAGGCAAGTGAAGTAATTTTCTTATTAGCAGCCTTTAAACAGCATTCGAGCATATGACACATGCACCTCAGATATGCAGATAATATTTCCTTGACTCAGCAAGAAGCGATGCTTCATGTTCCACGAGGCTACTTCTATCAAAGCAGTATTGGTGCTCTCTAAAAACAATGCCAATGCAGATGATCCAAATATTTTTCAGGGGCAACAGTTATGCCTGAAATCATGCTAGATTAGTTTTTTAAACACATGCTCAGACCATGTTAGAAGTGCTTCTTAATATCCTCCTATTTATTAGACTAGTCATATATCTGTACACAAAGGCTACTAATTAGGTCCCATGCTATATCATCTTAACAAAAACTTCACTTAGTAATTCACATGCTGTGATAAGATTTGAGACCACATTGACATGCTGAACAAGGTGAATTCATTACTTTTAAAATGAAGCTCCTGTTCTAAACAAGAAGAAAGGATACTGAGGGTCAAAATTTTTCTGAATCACAGCTGGCAGATGCCAGGGAAGGCACGAACTTATTTGTAATTTTCTATTTAAATGTAGAAATGATAAAGGGAAATGAAAATGGTAAAAAGAACAACCAGGCATGGGGGGAGAACGAACCTACAGCCTTTGCATTAGGCATGCGATGCACTAACCACTGTGCCACCGAGGCAGCATTCAACCGTCCACAATGGCCCCTCAGATTGTCGACGCTCGAACACGGCCGTAGTACCACAGTGGTTAGTATATCACATGCGTAATGTGAAGGTTATGGGTCCGTTGCCCACCCACAGGTGGATATCTTTTAATCCACTTTCACTTACCCAGAATTTATCATTTCTATACTTCATATAAAAAACTTAAAACATGTTCCTGTATGCTTTCCTTGGCCTCATTATCTGCTGGCTTCTTCCAGTTCTGTTACTTCCAACACTTATACATATTCTAATCTGGTAAGTAAACAGTTTTGCATTATGCTGGAATGCAATATAAAACATTATTGCAGGGCCGTGTTATGTAGAATGCCTTACGTTGCCCAGGCAAGGTGTATTAATGTCAATCTGAAAAAAAAAACAATTCTCACTCTAGGCAGAAATGCTGTGTACTGCTGTGTGCAACAGGGTTTAACGAAAACAACTTGTTCAGAAATAAAGCCACCAAACAACGAGGAAATATGGAAACTAGATGAAAATTTGTGCAGTTGCATGTTAAAAATTTAGCACAGCAACAGATGAAGACATAATGAAGGAAGTGCGAGGATGGTTTATTTGGACACACGAGGCAATTTCCTTGAAAGATGCATATGAGCTTACACGTGGAGAAATATTGTTTATGTAGCAGCTAAACTACGAACAGGCCTAGAACAAACTGATACAAGGTGTCGAGCATGTAAATCTTATCATGCCCTGAAGTCAAAGAAATATGGCTGTTTCTCATGATTCGCTACACATGGCTGGCTCACACAACATAGCCACTTCTATATATGCCTTGTAATTACCAGGTGGTCTGTATGACATGTGCAAGCTTTAAATATGTACAAGTGCCACGTAGCTGGACAGCACCAAGGTAATGTCGTTTGTCATCGTTTTGAGGAAGTGAAACCAATTCTTGCATTTTTCCTAATTAGGTAATTAGTTATTAACGATTACTTAACTGCTCAAATATTATATTCAAAGCAAAAGTGTCAGTGCGAAAATTGTAGAGCATCTTGAAAAATTCCCAATCCAGCTTTCTACTGCTCAATAGGTGCAACAAATTTTTTTTTCAAGCTTGAAAGAAGCCAGTGAACACATGCAAGAAGTGCCGTGCAACTAACCACTCGTGCACCTGAACACCATTTGGCTCCTCCTTTCATGCTTGAAAAGAACTTTTTGAAAAGAATATTTTAGAAATTGATTAATTATTATTGACTATGTTTTAGGCAAAATGCATGAAATAGTGACTGCCACCTCCATTTTCGGCGACATGAATTGACTCCATTTTGATGTCCAAATCCAGCTATACATGGTGCGTGTTTTGAGCTGGTCCTGTAATTTAGGCTGGTTTTGACTAATTGAAGCTTCGCACCCTAATAATGGAGTCAGGCTAAAAAGAAATTGGTACATAAATGGTCGCTGTCGGTACTCCATACTCCTTTAACTTAGTGCAAAGTGCTTGTGAGCCAAGAAGTTGGTAGTTCTAAGCAGTATTTCTCATTTTGACCCGGTGTTATAGCCCACTTACTATGATGCCATGCTGCTCAGTCATGCTTGTCCCAGCTTCAATCTAGGCTATGGCAGCTGCCCTCTAATGAGGGTAAAATGCAATAACGCTTATGCACTTAGATTCAGGTGTACATTAAAGAAGGCCAGGTTCCCAGAACTTCAAGTTGTGACTTTGGAATGTAAAAGCCCATAATCTAATTTTAAAATCTAAAGGTGTTTTATTAGGAGCAGGGGCATCATTTTGAGCTTGTACTGCACTGACATGGCACCAAGAAGTTCCAAGTAAATAAAAACAATTTCTTAGACAATGTACATATCTTGCAAACATTAACAAACACTTCTCTGTATGCACCTCTGTTGCTGTTATATTTAGGTCCGTATGCCAAGGCGGGTTATGATGTTAGAACATGTTTCAAACTTGCTTTTTTTTTACCGCTTTAAAGTTGTTGGTTATTTTGCATCTCATTATGTGTCGAACGCACATTTCAGTGCATCAATTTCTTCAGAAAGTGCACTCCTCTTTATTTATTTGTGCATGCAAAAAGGGTTCAGAAGAACTGCTTTCTGAAGGTCTGTATAACAAGCAAAAAACAATTCTATGTAGGCTGCACAAAGAGAAAGGATTGGTTTGTAAATATGTTATTTAGTTCTTTAAAAAAGAGGCAGCTGTCAGTATTCTGTTCCAAAGTAAAAATTGCCCCTACCTGGCTCTGCTTCAGTTTCCGATGTTGATGGTCCATTCGGAGGCACTCAACTGATAGGCTGCACTTTGGCGATGTCGGGTGTGCCGTCGCCAGGCCCAAGGTCGATCGACATCCTCACCAAAAGTCGAGTCCAAACGCTACAAAAGAAATATTTCATCATTTTGCTATCAGTTTTGTCATCTTGCGTGTTTCACACACGGCCGTCAGTGGAATATTTTGTCACTTGGATACTGAAAGCAATTCAAGCATTATCTGGCAGCCAAGCTGATGATGATGATGTGTGGTGTTTTATGGCGCAAGGGCCAGGTTTGGCCAAAGAGCGCCATGACAAGTGGTAATGTTGACGATGTATTATGGAAGATGCAACTTTGCTGTAAACTGGCCTAAAATTTGTCGCTGTAAAGTGCGTAAAATCTACGTGCTATAAAATTATGGCGATGACTAATGACGAATACTATGAGCATTAAAATCCATCGTGGAAGAATGATGCAAAATAGAAAATATATAGGATGGTAAAATTACTTGGAGCACTGCTGCCTCGCCAGAGCCCTTGAAACACAAGGGCCTAGAGGCATGTGCTATACGAAAGAGCTATCACAGCGGCATCCTCTGAAGAGAGGACGGCAGCCAAGCTGAACACACAGTAAATGGAGAACATTAAAGAGCAAATGCAGTTGTCACATTACATTGATCAAGTACAGCAGAAATGGAAAATAAATCAGTGATACTGAGTCTGTTGGCTTTGAATGCAAGAAACGTAAAAACAGGAACTTGCAGCCACGCCACTTTGAATTTCCCGCGTTTGCTACACCTCACAAGTTTGGCATCGTCCGGTAGTCGGGGATAGTAACCGCTTAACATCAAGATGAACGAGCGTCGGCATAAATTAACAGGATACTTAACCGGGCAATATTGGCGCATAAAACAACTCACGTAGCCAAGCTACTGTCAATTACCCGATGACGCATCTGCGGGCGGTACGGTTCGGGCGAATTCAAAAAGGAATGAGAGTTTCACTTGTTTCACGCCTACTAAGCTAAGACAGAATTTGAGTTTCTTACTAAACTATACTGGATGTTTACGCTCCGAATAAAACGCTGGAAATTTTGTTACGTCACATTGCATACGTATGAAAGTGAGGTCATTGCTTTTATTGTATTCTGCCCAGACGACATGCAGCAGCTACCACTCTCATGCAACAAAAGCACGAAAGTGGTACTGGCGGCACGGAAAACAAACATATACAGCGCCAACGTTACGCCCCTTGGAGTTGGAACTAAGCACGATCAAGCCAGTTAGTTTTCTAGCTTTCATAACGCCATGAACACGACCAAACCTCGAGCGAAACAACTCTCTGCTCTCGAAAATTATTACCGCTTCCATTCATATACCTAACGCTGCTACAAGCAAAAGTCAATGGGCTAGCTGTCCACAAGCCGTAGATTAGACTGACAGCAACATATTACGGTAACGTAAAACAATTTTCACGCTAACTTAGCAGCCGCGGTGTGCTCTAAGTGCCAAAGTTCTCGTTTGCCGCTCGAAATTCACACCATGACGACGGGCACTGCATCTTTCACATGAAATATTGCACGCTTTGCTCCGGAGCTCAATAGGAGGGCGAAACGCATTTGCACGTACCTGAAATCCGCATGCCGGAAACCCCTCGACGCTTCCGAGAACGGGGCGCACAGCCATACACCCGTACGGCGGCTTGACTTGGACGTGAGGCACTTCTATCAAACATTTCACATGCGACACGTTTCACACCGATTGCGCGAACACCAGAAAATGACACAGGCCGCATTGAGACGCCGAGCAGACGTGCACCCACCGATGAGCTGTGTGCGCGGATTGCAGAGAACAAAACCATACAAAACGTTAGGCGCGAGAAGATGGCGGCTCTCGTTGCGGAGACGAAGCGGACGATATGACGCGCGTATGAATGTTGCCAATTGTTGGTTCCGCGTTATGCCGGCGGTGGTGGCTTTAGTGGCGTGTGTTGCGGCTGTCTAATTTTTTATTTCTTTTCCCCAAACAGTATAGCTAAGATCAGTTCTTTGCTTGAATTTTAAACTGTATCGTTTCGCATTATCTTTGTCTTTTTATGCTACTCGTTAGGAAATGCCGTTCTTGTCGTTGTTAACGTTTCATCATCGTTTCTTCAACTGAAATAGGTAGTGTGCCTTTTCCCGGGGTTGGGAGGGGGGCGATCAAGACGGCATAGCTCAGCGACGGGTGGGGGAGTGGGTTTGTGTTGGTTCTTATCGCGAAATTCGCGAACCCTGCGATTTTTTTTTTTATAACGTAAGCATTTCTATACTTACCCAACAAGAAAAACCATCCGTCCGTCAGTCCGTACCGCACGATATCTTTCAAAATAAAACCCGCAGCAGCGAGTGAATTCACCTTCATGCTAGCTCTCGCTTCAACGCGACCGAAGCGGCGAGAACACTGCGCTCACGAAGCTCTCAGCTCATGCCGCACTATGCGCTTTTCGCAGATCACTTTCAAGATAGGTGTACGCGAGTCTGTTTTCAAAGCGAAGTAAACGGTGAGAACACAGCGCGTGAAGTTTTCAGCAGTGGGCACACTCTGTCCACAATGCAGTTCGCTTTCAAGATACGGTTCGCGCGGCCGTGCCACAAGCAGCCGCCGCCGGAGAACGTTTGATAATGGTTCGACGCGGATGAAGAGGGCTAAAGAGCGATAACAGCTCAAAACGAACGGAACAGCACCAGCGCGCCTGGCCCCGCCATCTGCAGTACTTTGCTTGCGCCGCTGACCAGAGCAGCTAGTGTCGCCGCAGCGCTGTCGCTTATACTTGTCGGATCAAGTCTCATAACATTGATAACGACATTGACTGCGTGTAGATGAGGAAGAGTCACAATGCCCACGCACACTTAGACGAATCCGAGAGGAGTTCCTGTGTGATTTTTTTTTTACCGGAAATGTGCAGTCAGCGGTGGGACCCAGAGTTCAGAATGCCCGTAAGAGGGGTGCCATGCTTTTTTTATTTTTTTTTGTGAGAGTCTTGCCCAGCTCCCAAAGATCTGCTCAAGCTAAGACTTACTGATGGTTGTATGTATGTTTTTTTTTTTTATTGTCGCATGCCATCGAACCGCCACGAATCCTACAGTGTCATGACATTAGAGCAGTATTCACGTCCAAAGGAAAATGCAGCCGGTAATTGGGCTGCCTAAGGTTTGCGGCCCGGCGGCAGCTGCCCTCCCGTCCCCCGTTTCCGTTGACAAGTTAGGGGGAGGGGTCTAGAGCAATCTTACACCCCCCTCCCCACAGTGGCGTAGCCAGAAAATTTTTTCGTGTGAAGGGGGGGGGGGGGTCCCAAGTGACCGTGGAGGGGGAAGGAGCGGGGCCATTGCCATAGCAGCAAAAATTGTACTGTTAGTGAGCGTTACAAGTGCCCGGCGTGCCCCATTTGGCTACGTCGCTACTAGACGCCCTCCCCCCCCCCCCCCCCCGCGATCGACGCAAATCGAGCTATCAGAACGTGCATGACACGCATGCATGACATAACATGAATGACATGCCGCGAAGCTAGCATGGATGTCGTCACATCATCATCATCATCATTATCAGCTTATTTTGACGTCCATCGCAGGACGAAAGCTTCTCCAGCGATCTCCAATACCCCTGTCTTGTGCTAACTGGTTCCACGTGTCTTCAAGTTTCCCAATTCCATCACGTCCACATTATTCTCTGCCGTCCTCGACTGTGCTTCCCTTCCCTTAGCACCCATTCTGCAACTCCAATAGACCAGCAGTTCTCTCCCTTACGCATTGCAATGTCTGCCCAGCACGACTTCTTCCTCCTAATGTCAACCAGAAGATCAGCTATCCCCGTTCGCTCTCTAATCCATATCGCTGTCTTCCAGTCTATTATCGTCATACCTAACAATTTTCATTCCATCGCGCGACGCGCGGTCCTAAACGTCTTCCCAAGCTTCTTTGGTAACTTCCAAGTTTCGGCCCCATACGTTAGTAATGGCAGAAAGAAATGGTTAGCAGTAAGCTCTTTGGTCATGATTTAGTAATGCCTGCCGTAAGCTCTCCAGCTATTTTTTTATTTTTGTTAATTTCCTTGATCAGAGGCCCCTGCGAGTAATTAACCTCAATAAACGTATTTCTGCGCAGGTTCTAGAGGCTGACTGCCGACCATGACATTCGTTCTCTAGCCAGGCTGCGGAACATTACTTTTCTCTTCTGCATACTAACTCAATCAGACTCTTACACTTTCTTCGACAAGGTCCTCAAACGTTTGTTGCAAATAGTCTGCAGCGTTGCTGAGTATGCCAATGTCATCCACAAACCGTAAGTTGGTGAGCTATTTACCGTTAGCCCTCGCTCCTAACCATTCCCAGTCTAACTGGTTGCACACCTTTAAGTATTCAGTGATAGCATTGTAAATATTTCGCCATTGATCATATGAAGCCTTTTGCAGATATCTGGCTATGCAAAGTCTGCGCGTTTGTGTCGTCCGTTCGATATCAACATTCGTGGAAACTTCATTTTTGACCACTGTTCGGAGCCAGTGGGCTGCTGCCTAGGTGCCCCGATCTAATCATTCCAGCTACTTGATTCAAGCGCAGGTAGCGCGCGTTTCATGTATAGCCAATATCAACACCTTAACTGGCAATGTTCATGTATCATATACTGTGAGCTTGTTCACTTACTCCCTTATAATTAGGGTGTAAATTAGAAAGACTGGGGTGTTCCAAGGGTGTTTTCTTGTTGAACACCCTTTCCCGTTAAGAAAGGGCGTTTCAAGGGTGTTTACAAGGGTGAAAAGATGAATACACCCGCATTACACCCATAAGGGTGTGAAAATTTTAAGAGTGTACGAAGAGGGTTCTACTTAAATTGAGGACGACGCAACGAGCTATGGAACGAAGAATGATGGGTGTAACGTTAAGGGATAAGAAAAGAGCAGATTGGGTGAGGGAGCAAACGCGAGTTAATGATATCTTAGTGCAAATCAAGAAAAAGAAATGGGCATGGGCAGGACATGTAATGAGGAGGGAAGATAACCGATGGTCATTAAGGGTTACGGGCTGGATTCCGAGGGAAGGGAAGCGTAGCAGGGGGCGGCAGAAAATTAGGTGGGCGGATGAGATCAAGAAGTTTGCAGGGACAACATGGCCACAATTAGCACATGACTGGGGTAGTTGGAGGAGTATGGGAGAGGCCTTGAGGCCTTTGCCCTGCAGTGGGCGTAACCAGGCTGCTGCTGATGATGATGACATTGCAAAGTTATATTCACACTCTTTCGCCACGCGTATATAATTGAGACGTATATATACAACACGACGTTTTCAATTTTGCTGTCATTGTGAATTGCGTCATCTACTAGCGAGCGCGCGTTCATTGCTCGGAGGCCCAGTTTTTGTCGTAGAAAGCTTGTGCAGTACACGTTTTATTTGAATGTAATTTTGGGGCTTTACGTGCCAAAACCACGATTTGATTGTGAAGCACGCCGTAGTGGCCGAAGTCCGGATTTATTTTGACCACCGGGGGGAACTTTAACGCACCCCCAACGCACGGAACACGGGCGTTTTTCCTTTTCGCCCCCATCGAAGTGCGGCCGCCGTGGCCGGAATTCGATCCAACGAACTCGGCATGGCAGCGCAACACCCCAACCGCAAAGCCACCGCGGCGCATCAATACTTTTTCTCTGATGTCTTTATCTGCTTTAATGTGCCCATGACGCTTGTCGGCCGGTAACATGAGTAATTTTAGCCCGGTGAACTGCTGCGTGCAACACTGTTGTCTACAAGTAGCACCTAATTTTGGCAAAACAGCCACCGATGTGCAACATGAAGCCACGTAAGCAAATTTTATTGGCATCGTGTTGTTTTACGCCCGCTTCTTGTTGGTGTAGCATTGTAGAACAGTTACAATAATCGAAGAACACTAGATTATAGTGAAAAAAGGCAGTTTCGCCTGAAATGCGAAGCATCGATTGCGAGAGCAAATTCTTAGACACCTATAAGAAGTAAGGATATTAGCTTTATCAGCCGTATAAACTTGTAAACGTTCGCTAACTAAAATAACAAGCATGGTCTTTCGTGTGTAGAGGCAAACATGAACACATCTCACCCGATGACCGCAGACGTTCCCTGTCAGAACGCTGGCGTGAGGAAGAGCGGCCGCGGGAGAAATTACCTTCGCGCTGCCTCTCGCTTCAACGCTTAGAGGCGGCGAGAACACAGCACAGACGAATCTATCAGCCCTCACCGAACCTAGACCCTGTACCCACCGCAGATCGCCTTCAAAACGGGGCCCGCGCCATACGTTGCTGCCACCGGAGAAGAACCGGCGAAGACTTCATGCCGGCCATGCACTTCATGCACGCAGGAGATCGAGCCACTGCCGTCCTCGGCTCACCCTCGCACGCTTTCACACCCAGCATACGGCACGCGGCCTCGATGTTATCTCACTTGGACTTTATACAGAACATCGCGGCGACGACGGGCATGGAGTGTCCATAATATTGTTGTCGCAATAAAAAAATTGCTATTAATTGCGGAGCGCGAAGCGAAGGAGCGGATGATTAAACTTCTCGGTATATCAAAGGGCACAGACATATTCCTGGCATATATATAATAGAAAAATTATCGGATACTTCAAATGACTGATGATTGTTTGGTGTAGTTCTTTTAATGGAGCAAGGACAAGATAGGGCAAAAGAGCGTAATGCACGTAGTGATGAGTCTAGTCACTGAACTGTCAATAAAACGAAGAAATGAGTTGCAAATGGTGGATGTAATGTGACTGTAAAATGGCCTAAAAATCAGACGCTGCAAATTTAAAAATCAAGAAAGCGGCAGGCGCGTAGAGTAGCACACTGTTATAAAAGTTACAAACCGGGATAAGGCAAGTGCTTCAGGAAGGCTGGCCTTCGTTTCGATAGGTGGGCCTACCTTCGACGAAGGCGGCCTTGTCATCCATGACAGGCTAGTTTTACCGGGTAAATAGGGTGACGTCACGTTCGGTCGTTCTCGGCGGCGGCTGGCGTAAAGGATGGTGTTGAAAAGAAAATGAGCGCATCGCTAGAAGTGCCTAGGCACGGTTTATAAGACAGGGAGAAAGAGCGGGAGAGTGAGAAGGCAGCAGGACGAAAAAAATTGAGAGGGAAGGAACGTATCCAGGGGGTTGCTTGGGGAAGTTGGGGAAGGGAAGCCTTCAGAGAACTAAACAGAAACCACAGGTGTAGGCGGCGCGCCTTTGTGGTTTTAGAAGAGCCGGTCGGCCAGTCAGTGCGGGAACAAAGAAAGAACATTACGAGTTGGAAGAATTGCCTCACTAGCGTGGCAGATGTGTGACGGGAATTTTTGAAGGTATTAGGAGTCTGAAGGGAAAGGACGGTGGGTGTTTGGAAGGGAGCGGCTTGGTCTTTCAAAAGAGGTTAACCTCTGTAATTTGCCGTATTCGTCGCGGCTATACACTGAAATGGAGCTACCCTGTGTGGTGGAGGCGCTGAAAAAGATATGCGGGCCTTTGGGACATTGGAACGTGTCGTAGTGGATTAAAGGAGGAAGAAGCCGAAGAGAGCGGATGCACTTCATATCGGCTCCGTCTTTCTAAATGGTTTCGCAGTGTTTTTGCAAAATATATCTGTAATTTTGGGAGACACGAGCGTCGCTCTTGTCCGAGCATACGTGCCTTCGCATCGCTCCACAGGAAAGACCCGAATGCCACCTTATTCGACAAGGACCAGTCCTCAGACACGGCCCGGCTTGTCTAGAACATCATCCGAACATTCTGGCCAACTTCTGTAGTGATCGGTCCAACGTACTGTGAGTTTCTGCGCTTTTGTCGCGGACCTAGCAGGGCGCTCAGCTAGCCCTAACGGCTGGGAGAGTAAGCCTACCGTCAAGTACGCCAAAGGCCCGCACTCCTGCAGCAGCAATGGCCCAGAAATTCGTCACCGACGCTGACGGATGGACCACCCGAGTATCAAAACTTGTGGCAAGGACCACAAGGCCGATGACCCAACTTGTGAAGTGCGACGAGCTGCTGATAAAGCGGTCAGAGAGGCGGCCTACCTGAAGCGTTTGAAACAACGAAAGGACGACAAGCAAATGAAAACAGTCACCATCGCAAGCCCAAGCCCAAAACGCAACTCCGACAATACATCGAGAGAGGTACGCAGCACGTTGCAACACTCATTTTGCGTCCGCTGGCCAACTGGCCTTTTCCTACCTCAGTGGAGCCCACGAACGCTTCACGACACGCTGAGCGTCTCAGCGGCCCTGACTGCTGCAGAGGCTCGCGCCGCTACGGTAGACATCAAAAAAGAAAAGGACTTGGCTATAATAACCAGTGATGACCTCTCGGCGACAGAAAAGCTCCAGCGCACTAACGAAACCACTCTTAACGGGAAAACTTACCCTGTCCACATCTATATCGCTTCGCCCCACAACTCGTGTAGAGGCGTCATTCACAACGTGGAACTGAACACCCCAGCCGAAGAATTGATGCGTGAACTCGGAGTCCCAAATTATGAAATAACTGTGGCTCGTATGATGGGTAAAACAGCCACTGCAATCATAACCTTCAAGGGCTCGCAAGTACCTCGCCAGGCCATCTTCGGCGGAGGCGTATACCGCTGCGTCCCTCACCGACCAAGGCGCAATACTGCTCAACATGCTTTGCTATAGGACACCGATCAGACGTTTGTCGCGACAATGGAAAACAAAGGTGCAGAACATGTGGAAAGTCTGTCGGAGATCCTGCAGAGGATCATGACTGCGAACCAGGCTGTCCTAATTGTGGCAAGGACCACAAGGCCGATGACCCAACTTGTGAAGTGCGACGAGCCACTGATAAAGCGGTCAGAGAAGCGGCCTACCTGAAGCGTTTGAAGCAACGAAAGGACGACAAGCAAATGAAAACAGTCCCCATCGCAAGCACAAGCCCAAAACGCAACTCCGACAATACATCCAGAGACAGAAGTAGCTCCAGAAGCCGTCAACACTCCAGGGGCCGCAGCCGCTCCAGAGGCAGGAGCCTATCCAAGGGCAGGGACCACTTCGGGGGCCAAAGCCCGTCCGGCAGGAGTGGCCAGTCCAGGAGCGGCGGTCAGTGCGGGCACTACAACCGGCCTGGAGGTGGCAGCCAGTCTCCGGATCACAACCATTCCCGAGGCCAACAAGAAGAGCAACCCGCAAACCAGTGAAACGTGAGTCAGTCACCCGGCATCCCCCCTTTCCCCCCCGTTACCTATGCAACTAAAGTTCAAACACGAGTTCAAAAAGTAGCCAAGGATTATAAGAACGCTCTACTTCAAACTCGCAGACCTAATCAAATGTCAACACTATCGTCACAATCACTAGAGACTACCGAAGACATGGACATGCAAGCAGAGGCACACGCACCTGCAGCCACATCATTAGGCGATATAATGCAACCCTTAGTACAAGAAGTAGAACCAGCGTCATTGCAACCGGCAATGAAAAAGGCAAGATACCACACCACAGCCCTACAAACCCGTGAAGCAGATTTTCAGCAACTAAGGGACGAAATGAAAGAAATGCAAACCAGTCTAGAAGCCAAGATAGCTCAACAGGTTGCTGCTCATGTTGAGGAAGCGCTAAAAACATACACTCAACCAATAATGAGCCAAATGCGCTCCCTGTTCAACGAGCCACTCAGCAACCAGGCAGAGGCGATGGTCTCTGCACAAATGCAGGCTGCGATGGCCGCATTACCGCGCCAGGAAGAGTGCGATCGACCCAAAGCACGTCGATCTACCAGCGTAAGGCGACTCACTCCTTACCCTACAGCGGGCGCTCCGCAATATCATCAGTAGAACAATGGCGACTAGTCTGGTGGTGTGGCAATGCAACTGTAGAGGGATTGCTCGAAAACGGGGCCTTCTCACGCAGTACATTGCCGCTCAAGATCGTCGACTTGACATTCTCCTACTCCAGGAAACTAACCAAACACCTAATCTTGCAAGCTATACGGCGTATAGCCATAATTTGGCACTGGCCATTCTTATTCATAAAGATATGGCGGCATATATTGTCCACAGCACGGAGCAGAGCCTCACTGTACGCGTCTTTTGAACTAAAATTGTCAAGAGCAAGGCACAGCCCCACCTATTCATCGCGAATGTTTATAGCCCGCCAAAACAGAAAGTACACTTCTTCAAGAAGGTTGCGAATCTGCGGCCAACGAAGTATTTTGATCATCTAATAGCAGGGGACTTCAACGCGCCACACACTTCATGGGGATACACAAAAAGCTCCTACAAAGGATCCGCACTATTACACCATATGCAACAGGCCCAGCTAAATCTCCTCAACGAGACCGACTCCCCGACGCGGCACGGAAACTCCGTAGAAAGAGATACCACGCCCGATCTCGCCTTCATTAAAGGAAGACTGTCAGCAGAATGGGTTAAAACGCACGATACTTTAACGAGTGACCACAATGTCGTACAGAGATTTCTGCAAATCAAAGGATTCCCAAAGCGCCAACGAAAGCATCGCCTCACGGATTGGAATGAGTTCCGCAAGACACATGTAGGAGACTTCCAAAACATGCACCTGAAAGATTGGGTAGAGATGGTCAGGCAACGAATCCAGTCACACACGAAGGAAATAATAGAGAAGTGGGAGCAGCCAAGCACGGACAAGCATCTTCTTTATCTCTGGGAGGCACGACATGCGCTCATCAAGAGATGGAAAAGAAATAAGCTCATTCGAAAACTACGCTCACGCATCAACACACTCAATGAGCAGATCGTTTACTACACTTAACATCTCACTCATGAGCAGTGGTACGATACGTGCAACAAGCTCAACGACACACTGAATATGAGCTCCACGTGGAATCTCGTCCGATCACTCATTGACCCAACCCAGACAAAGACGGAAACGTCCCATAAGCTCCGAAAGCTGCTCGAAACATTTGAGCATACCGACGACCTATTCAACGGGCTTATAACAACACACATTGCGGATGCAGCACAACCACAGTGTGCCGACTACAAAAGCGCAGAGACAGAGAATGAGGGTCTCATCGGCCCAATCACATTAGCGGGACTACAGCATGCCTTAGCAGAAGCAAAGCCGCATAAAGCGCCAGGACCAGACCAAATTACGACAACACAGCTCCGCAACCTTACAGAAGCCGATCATGCAATCTTACTTCAGCAAATTAACAATGTGTGGGACACGGGCAGCTTGCCAGAAGAATGGAAGTCAGCCAGCATCATTTTCATTCCGAAGCCTGGCAAGCCCGAAGCCATAGCGAATCTGCGTCCAATATCGTTCATATCAGGCGTCTGTAAGCTAATGGAGCGCATCCTGCTTAACAGACTTCTTAGTCACCTTGAGCAATCCCAATACCCATAATTTGATTGGATACAGACATCGCTTATCTACTCAAGACGTTCTGCTGCAGCTACACGAAGACATCACGAAGGAAAGAAGCAGCGCTCAGCTTAAAGCTATTCTTGCCGTCGACCTCAAGAAAGCTTTTGACTATGTTGACCACGATGCTATGCTGCAAGAGCTCGAAGCTACTGGCTGCGGAACCAAGCTTTAAAACTATATCAGAGACTTCTTACGGAGTCGCACGTACACGCTACGAGTAGGCGACATCACCTCACAACAGTATCCCCATCCGCAGAGAGGTATCCCGGAGTGTTCCGTGATCTCGCCCACACTCTAATCTTGCCATGTGCGCAGTCCATAGAGCGCTACGAGACATCCCCGACATCAAATATGCGATCTACGCAGATGATATCACCATCTGGATCAACACGGGTTCGCCAGGGCATATCCAAGAAACTCCCCAACAGTCTATGAACAGGGTGCATGAGGCTGCTCAAACTATGGACCTTAGATGTGCGCCGGAACAATATGAGTTGCTACTGGTCCATCACAAATGATGGAGACCACCCACCATACAAATTGTAAACGAAGGTGTGCCGATTTCCCAACCAAAATGTATTAAGATACTCGGTCTCCATATCCAGAAAGAAGGAGGTCCCGCTGCGACGGTGCAGCACCTGCTCAGGTAAGAACAGGTGCTGCACATGATGCGTAGGGTCTCCAACCGAGCCAATGGAGTGAAATAGGCGGATATGCTTCAACTAAGAAACGCACTAATTATGTCGCGCCTGCGCTATCACCTGCCCTATACCAATCTCCTTCAGCAAGATATCAATCGCCTAGATGCGCTCATCCGGAAGGCGACAAAGCTGGCCATCGGCATACCGTTTAGTGCCAGCACTAAGCTCCTCCTTCACATCGGTTGCCATAACACGGTGGCGGAACTAGTCAGTATTCATCGTCGTCGCGAAGAACTGCGTTTGCAGCGTACGTGTTAAGGCACGCACGTCCTCCATAGCATCGGTCATCATCCAGAAGCTGCGCCCCTTGTGAACACGCGCCCACTACCCCCGAAACAACGCGAACTCCTAGCGATAGCTCCACTGCCACGTCACATTAATCCAGAACGAGGCAAGGAAAGGCGACGCCAGCGAGTTGCTTACTTCAAGAGGTACACGGCAAGACACCCTGACGGCATATACTTCTACGCTGATGCTAGCGTTGGTGCACGGGGCTCCGCTATAGCAGTCGTGAATAACGACCTCCAAACTGTGCATACGGAGGTACTCCCAGAGACAGATCCGACTTTAGCGGAACTGACAGCCATTGCAATCGCGATCAAACACATGCCCCCTAATAACTCAACCTACCCAAGAATCATATTTACCGACTCCATGGCGGCTTGCAGGAAATTGTTGCACAACGATCTCCCGGCCCACATTTCGACATTTATTCAAGAGCACATTCAGGGTCCTTTGGAAATCATCTGGATACTTCGTCATGACGGGGTGCCGGGAAATGAAAGAGCTAATCAGCTCGCCTGCGAAACTTTGAACCAGGCACCCTGCACTCCGCGACCAGCCCAGACGAAAAGGTGGGCTCCCCTGATTCTGCGGCCATATCAAGAGGCAAGGCGCAAGTTCCCCCAAACTCAGCAAAGTGCTCACCCATGAAGAGGGTGTACTGATTCGTCAGGCCCAGACAAACATTGCCTATACCAGCGCGAATGCACCTCCTCCGCGGCCTCTTACCTGAAGATCCCCCACCTGCATGCCGATACTGTGGCGAACACCCGAACACATCCCATATCCTCTGGTCCTGTGGACCATCCCCACTTCCCCTGCCTGCCCCTACAAATCTTTGCCCTAAACACCATGCCGGGTGGCTGAGAGAAGCAGCCAGCGCTGACGACCAACGGTACCTTGCGGCGTTTATCAGTGCTGCACTGAAGAATGCCGCAAGAGAGGCTCTGGACTGAGGGCCTCTCCACCACACCACCCCTACATAAAAATAAAGTTTTTTCTCTCTCTCTCTCTAATTTTGCACCATCATCTCCAGCAAGTTATCCTAACTCTGCCGATACTCGTCTTCAAGGTGGGAACTGCTTTTTCAGCGCTTTATTGGACTATTTCTCCCGAGCCGCTGCGCCGCCGAGATAAGCTTACTGCTAAGCTTAGTGCTCCGGCCGCTACGTGAGCCGCAGTTACCGCTGCGCGTCGACTTTCTTCAAGCCGCCATGGAAGTACAAGTTGAAGGAACTGGTATCTCACCCACCCAGATTTTTGAAGAAGCAGGATGGTGCACCATTGGCCCGCGCGGCTAAAACTTTTTCAACTTTTCTGTATTACTTTGCATTTTCGTGTACATATGTAAATATAAACGTGTTTGTGAAACGTCCTGAATATCGCGCCCAGCCTCACGTTCACTTACCCCTCCACGAGGAAAGAGGATCCCACGTCATCAAAACCCAAGTCGCAACATTAGATGGCAGCGGTGAGATAGTCTGCACAGCGCTTCGACTTCGGCATCGGAACACCCACGCAACCGCACTAGGCGCCAGCATTGATTCATCCTACAGCCTGTTGCTGTGAAAACACGGACTACTCTGGCCCACGGCCGGGCTCCCGACTTAACTCTCTCCTCCGCGCGCCGCTACGGCCTTCGCAATGCGACGGGAACACACGGAACTTTTTCTTGCCGAGTAGCTCGATGGCTCGCCGCACGAGGTCGCCACAACCTCACTGTGTCCGCGGCGCAAAGGGACGAGCGGTAGTTTTGTAACTTTCTTCAGTAGCTCAGGCCCCGCGCAGGGACATGCGTTCGAGTTGCGAGGCTCTCTGCGCATGCTGAAGCAATTCCAACGCGGCTGCCCCTGCCGGGGCCATAGCTGCCTTGGCGTGTTTTCTACACCATGAACCAAGAGCGCCAAGCGACCAGCTCTTCCGAGGCCCATGTTCTAAACGGGCGTGCAAAGGGCCTTCGGCCAATTCACCGCTCTGTTTCGATGGAGCATTTATCTACCGCAGCATCATTTTCCAACGAGCAGAAGACGCAATCGGCGACGGAGAACGCCGCCCGTTCCTTAACAACAACGAAGACGCCCGAGGTGGATATCGCGGGAGTGGCCGCCGATCCCATCGTCGCCAATTTTCCCTCACAACAGCTAGAGGTGGACACTCCGACCGGGGAAATGAAGATTATGAAGTTTGCAGGGACGACATGGCCACAATTACTAGATGACCGGGTTTGTTGGAGAAGTATGGGAGAGGCCTTTGCCCTGCAGTGGACGTAACCAGGCTGATGATAATGATGATGAGATATTCAAAGACTTCGCGCGCAACTCCTGACTCTTAATTATATTCAAGAGTTGTGCGACTGCCCAGGACATCCTTAACGAATTTTACATAGCACATTATGAGGCTTTACTTGCCAAAACCACGATTTCATTATGAGGCACGCCGTAGTGGAGGTTTCAGGAATAATTTAGACCACTTGGGATTTTTAACGAGCGCCTAACCATAAGTACGCGGGTTTTCGCATTTCACACCCATTCAAATACGGCTGCCGTGGTTGCGATTCGATCCCGAGACCTCGTGATTAGCAGCCGAACCCAATAAAAGATAAGCAACTACGGAGGGGAAGAAATGTTGGCAGTACGAGGAAGGTGACAGCCGGCACGTGAGACAATTTGTTCCCATCCTCATTGCGCGAGAATTCGTACCATCTGTCCAAGAATGACACCGTAGAATGCACTGTATTTAATGTGACGGAGTCCGCGTCCGATATTTCAGACTCGAATCATACTGTAACAACACATACATCGACAGTCTAGCGTGACTCCCATATGGAGCCCGCAAGACGAAGGTTACAGCAAACGAGCACACAGCTCACGAGTATATTTCGAGCACAACAACGAGCACACTCTAGCAGCCGGCAATCGCTGCTTATAAGCACTTCGTTCGACGCCATCGTTCGACGTCATCGCAGACTACACGCCTTTTTGGAGGAGGAGGGCTCACACACACGTGCCGCACAGGTTTCCGTGCTCTCGCGAGGGCAGACGACCTTTGCAGCGCAGTCGTCGTGGTATCCATTGTCCTGCGTCCCCGTAGTCAGCTGGTCACGCCCGACCCCAGCCGGCGCCGCTAAATTCCAGAGCTGCCGTAGTCTGCAGTAGTCTGCAGTTACCCAAAGCAAGTTCACGGTTGGTTAGCGCTGTCCTCGCTGGTTCTCTGAAGGGCGCCACCACTCCGGATCGATCGACGCACCTGCAGCGGGCTGAAATAGCTGCAAGTCGATCCTAACAGCTCCTCCATGGCCTGGAAAATCTCGCCTGGCCAGTGCTGGCAACCGCTGGGCAGGAAGAGAATGGCTGGCGAGCAAGGCGATGGCTTTGCTCTCTGCAACCCCTGCGCACTTGGAATGCCTTCAACCATCTCACAACAACTGGCACAGAAGAGTCGATCCCGGCAACACACTACCACTCAGCGTGCAAACGCCCGGAATCAGCTGTTCACCCACCAGGCTTCTTATCAAAATTTCAATGCAAGCCACTCAACTGGGAGCCCCAAATTTTGCCCCCCAAAATTTGGTGCCGCCAAAGCGAGCGTTGACGTTCCCCTTGAGTTAACCAAACCCGACCGTCGGGATGCACAAGAATAAAGGTTTACGCGGAACTGAACCGAAGGCTCTCAACCACCAATACCCGAACATAACTTAAGCAGCCTAGCTTCACGAACAGTCTGTTCTTACCCTATCACAGTGGCGTACTTATCTCGTGTACGGTTGCCACTGAACCGTCTGGCCAACTCCACAGGTACGTAATCACAATCGCGCTAGCTTTGTGGTCTCTATTCAGAACGCTTACTTGCGTCGTACGTAAGCATTTCATCACGCTTACTCACATTTGTTCCTTTAGTCTATACAGGACACGTACCTTAAACGAGCAACTAAACTTGCGTAGCTTACGCACTCCGCAGAACCCTTTAAAAAATACGCACGGGTACTAGAGAAGTCAGAATACGGCTGCCCTAAACACACACGAGCAACCCAGTCAAACGATCTGCTTCTCTCCGTCCGCACAGGACACGCGCTAACGGAACTGCGAACTCTTAGTGCAAATCACGCACTTACTGAAAACCCACGCGCTTAACCTTAGAAAATAAAAACCACATAAAAAAGGAAGGTTAACTAACACACGCGCGTTACGATAGGCCTCTCAACGATAACCTTGACCTTCAGGTTACTCACACAAAAAAAAAATAAACTATATACTCATTAATGAACACCTCGCGAGACTAATTGTTTAAATAAAACACCTCTTTCAAACCACGGAGCTTCTCAAACGAAAACCTAAAGAAAGCTCATACGTTACTTATACCTTACAATTTGAGGCTAGAAACTCCAGCCTCAAATAGCGAAAATTTTAAAAATGTTCAAAAAAAAATTAAACAAAACAACACGCTTTCCTTCTGCGGAAGCTCTCTTGGCCTCCCGTTCCAAACGTTTACGTCTGACTCATACTTTGAGCCGTGACCGAGGTGGTCGTGGTTCAAAAGCTACTCTGGCTACTGAGGAACAACAAAAGGGCTGACTCACTATCAGCTCCTCCAAGACGTGACAGTCTCCTGTCAATTTGAGTCCTGGCACCACGCTTTCATCACTAACTTGACTGACCGCGTTGCGACACCCTACCACCTCGTCTCGTCTTGCCACTGTGGTGAACACAAATATGCCATGGATAAGCCGCAGTGCTGCCAGCACGGAACAGAGCCGGCCGCAGTCGATCGTAGCCAGCCGGCCGCCGAGAGAGGGCCGGCGCACAAAGAATAAAGATTAGTTGGCACGAGACTCCAAGCCCCACGCCTCGTCCCTGCTTTCCTCGCGCGTGCCAATAATTGGTGACCCGAACGTGATCGCCATGAACCAGCCAAGCGACGCCGACAGTCCCACGGTAGCCGTACTTGATGTCAAGCTACCTCCGTTTTGGACTGGCGACCCGCAACTTTGGTTCGTGCAGGTTGAGTCACAGTTCGTTGCACGCCGCATCGCTGCTGACAGCACCAAATACCACCACGTGGAGGGCAGCCTCCCGCCTGCGACGGCCAGCGAGGTGCGGGACCTACTGCTAACACCACCCGCAGAGAACGCCTACCAGACGGTAAAAGAGACACTCATTCGCCGTCTCATACCTACAGAGCCGGAGCGTCTCCAACACCTACTGCGGGAGGCCGAACTTGGCGACCGCCGACCCAGCCAGTTGCTACGCCACATGCAACAATTGGCCGGCGACGCGACAGCAAGCGACGGTCGTGTAGTGCGGGAACTCTTCCTGCAAATGCTTCTCACAAGTGTACGGATAGGCCTCACGGCGTCGGGCGAGACAGACCTTGCCAAGATGGCCGAGCTCGCCGACAAACTCATGGCTGTCGCCGTGCCCACAGTCGCGTCGGTGCACGCAGACGCACCGTCCGCCAATGCCTTGCAAGAGATGCGAGAGGAAATTTCTCGCCTCGCAGACACCGTCGCAGCGCTGCACTCGAGCGGAAACCAGCGACCACGACAGCGTAGGGTGTGATGGTACCACCGCAGATTCGGCAACGCTGCACGGAACTGTGTGTCGCCCTGTGAAAATTCGGGAAACGCCCCGGGCCAGCACTGACGGTGACCAGTGCCCCCGCCCCGTCGGACAGTCGCCCATCGGTTTTCTTCCTGACCGATCGCGAAAGAGGTGCTCCTTTCCTAGTCGACACAGGGGCGGAAGTTAGTGTCGTGCAGGCGTCGCCAGCCGACCGCAAACGACCGTGCGCAGCACCGTTGCAAGCTGTAAAGAATACGACGAACTTTAAGTAATATTGCACTAACCTGCAAGAGGAGCAGTTTCGCCGTGAGCGATGTAGACACGTTGCTGCCGCCGCTGCCATGTAGCCGAACGCTCCAAGCGCTCGCGTTTTATCTTGTACGGGCTCCCAGTCGGCGCCTGCGCCCATTCTCTCGGGGCTGATGGCAGCGACTGACGGCAGATTGCGCACGCCTGGCATTCCATGACCAAGCTCGGTGGTGATGGCATCAGAAATGGCGTAGGTTCCCAGCAGCAGAACTGTCGGTTTTCCAGGTTCCCGGCCGCATGGGTGCTCAGGTAGGTGAAGTACATTCTGCAACAGGAGCAGTTTCGCCGTTAGCGATGTAGACACGTTGCTGTCGCCGCTGCCAAGTAGCCGAACGCTCCAAGCGCTCGCGT
Organism: Dermacentor variabilis; assembly: GCF_050947875.1. Classification (NCBI taxonomy): domain Eukaryota; kingdom Metazoa; phylum Arthropoda; class Arachnida; order Ixodida; family Ixodidae; genus Dermacentor; species Dermacentor variabilis. Next base: position 1,222,878 of record NW_027460357.1, read on the forward strand.
TTTATCATGTACGGGCTCCCAGTCGGCGCCTGCGCAGATTCTCTCGGGGCTGACGGCAGCGACTGACGGCAGATTGCGCAGACGGTAGCACGCCAGGCATCTGATGATGCAGCAGAACTGTCGGTTTTCCAGGTTCCCGGCCGCAGGAGTGCTCAGGGAGGTGAAGTACGATCTGCAACACGAGCAGTTTCGCCGTTAGCGATGTAGACACGTTGCTGCCGCCGCTGCCTAGTAGCCGAACGCTCCAAGCGCTCGCGTTTTATCTTGTACGGGCTCCCAGTCGGCGCCTGCGCAGATTCTCTCGGGGATGACGGCAGCGCGCTGACGCCAGATTGCGCAGACGGTAGCACGCCAGGCATTTGATGACCGAGTTCGGTGGTGATGGCTTCAGAAATGGCGTAGGTTCCCAGCAGCAGAACTGTCGGTTTTCCAGGTTCCCGGCCGCAGGAGTGCACAGGAAGGTGAAGTACGATCTGCAACAGGAGCAGTTTGGTCGTTAGCGATGTACGCACGTTGCAGCCGCCGCTGCCTAGTAGCCGAACGCTCCAAGCGCTCGCGTTTTATCTTGTACGGGCTCCCAGTCGGCGCCTGCGCAGATTCTCTCGGGGCTGACGGCAGCGCGCTGACGGCAGATTGCGCAGACGGTAGCACGCCAGGCATCTGATGACCAAGCTCGGTGGTGATAGCTTCAGAAATGGCGTAGGTTCCCAGCAGCAGAACTGTCGGTTTTCCAGGTTCCCGGCCGCAGGAGTGCACAGGAAGGTGAAGTACGATCTGCAACAGGAGCAGTTTGGTCGTTAGCGATGTACGCACGTTGCAGCCGCCGCTGCCTAGTAGCCGAACGCTCCAAGCGCTCGCGTTTTATCTTGTACGGGCTCCCAGTCGGCGCCTGCGCAGATTCTCTCGGGGCTGACGGCAGCGCGCTGACGGCAGATTGCGCAGACGGTAGCACGCCAGGCATCTGATGACCAAGCTCGGTGGTGATAGCTTCAGAAATGGCGTAGGTTCCCAGCAGCAGAACTGTCGGTTTTCCAGGTTCTCCGGCCGCAGGAGTGCTCAGGGAGGTGAAGTACTATCTGCAACAGGAGCAGTTTCGCCGTTAGCGATGTACACACGTTGCTGCCGCCGCTGCCTAGTAGCCGAACGCTCCAAGCGCTCGCGTTTTATCTTGTACGGGCTCCCAGTCGGCGCCTGCGCAGATTCTCTCGGGGCTGACGGCAGCGCGCTGACGGCAGATTGCGCAGACGGTAGCACGCCAGGCATTTGATGACCAAGCTCGGTGGCGATGGCTTCAGAAATGGCGTAGGTTCCCAGCAGCAGAACTGTCGGTTTTCCAGGTTCCCGGCCGCAGGAGTGCACAGGAATGTGAAGTACGATCTGCAACAGGAGCAGTTTGGTCGTTAGCGATGTACGCACGTTGCAGCCGCCGCTGCCTAGTAGCCGAACGCTCCAAGCGCTCGCGTTTTATCTTGTACGGGCTCCCAGTCGGCGCCTGCGCAGATTCTCTCGGGGATGACGGCAGCGCGCTGACGCCAGATTGCGCAGACGGTAGCACGCCAGGCATTTGATGACCGAGTTCGGTGGTGATGGCTTCAGAAATGGCGTAGGTTCCCAGCAGCAGAACTGTCGGTTTTCCAGGTTCCCGGCCGCAGGAGTGCACAGGAAGGTGAAGTACGATCTGCAACAGGAGCAGTTTGGTCGTTAGCGATGTACGCACGTTGCAGCCGCCGCTGCCTAGTAGCCGAACGCTCCAAGCGCTCGCGTTTTATCTTGTACGGGCTCCCAGTCGGCGCCTGCGCAGATTCTCTCGGGGCTGACGGCAGCGCGCTGACGGCAGATTGCGCAGACGGTAGCACGCCAGGCATCTGATGACCAAGCTCGGTGGTGATAGCTTCAGAAATGGCGTAGGTTCCCAGCAGCAGAACTGTCGGTTTTCCAGGTTCTCCGGCCGCAGGAGTGCTCAGGGAGGTGAAGTACTATCTGCAACAGGAGCAGTTTCGCCGTTAGCGATGTACACACGTTGCTGCCGCCGCTGCCTAGTAGCCGAACGCTCCAAGCGCTCGCGTTTTATCTTGTACGGGCTCCCAGTCGGCGCCTGCGCAGATTCTCTCGGGGCTGACGGCAGCGCGCTGACGGCAGATTGCGCAGACGGTAGCACGCCAGGCATTTGATGACCAAGCTCGGTGGCGATGGCTTCAGAAATGGCGTAGGTTCCCAGCAGCAGAACTGTCGGTTTTCCAGGTTCTCCGGCCGCAGGAGTGCTCAGGGAGGTGAAGTACTATCTGCAACAGGAGCAGTTTCGCCGTTAGCGATGTACACACGTTGCTGCCGCCGCTGCCTAGTAGCCGAACGCTCCAAGCGCTCGCGTTTTATCTTGTACGGGCTCCCAGTCGGCGCCTGCGCAGATTCTCTCGGGGCTGACGGCAGCGCGCTGACGGCAGATTGCGCAGACGGTAGCACGCCAGGCATTTGATGACCAAGCTCGGTGGCGATGGCTTCAGAAATGGCGTAGGTTCCCAGCAGCAGAACTGTCGGTTTTCCAGGTTCCCGGCCGCAGGAGTGCACAGGTAGGTGAAGTACGATCTGCAACAGGAGCAGTTTCGCCGTTAGCGATGTAGACACGTTGCTGCCGCCGATGCCAAGTCAATGAAAAAGCAAACAACCGCATTTAAAGCAAACAACCGCATTTCGAAAAGTAAGTCTTGCAACCATTACACCTTTCCACATACCTCGGAGGACCTCGCGCCTATTGTATCGCCATAGCGCTCTGTGCTTCATTACGGCTGCCCATTTCTCTTCCCCTTCACTGTTATTGTTTTTTCTTGTGTTTCTATATATCTATTGCCTTCGTTTATCCATATACCAAGGTATTTAAATTCTGTTACCCGAGGTATTTCCTGGCCCTGTATCGCCCCTGTCTGTTCACTGTTTTCATTGAATACCATAACACCTGATTTTCTAACACTAAATTTCAAACCTAAATTGTTGCCTTCCTGTCCACAGATATTATCCAGACGTTGCAAATCACTTTGCTTGTTAGCTAGCAACACAATATCGTACGCATAAGATAAACCTGAAAGCTGCTGCTCTACTACTGTACCCGCCTGTTTGTATGAGAGATTAAAACCGATATTACTTCCTTCTAGCGCCCTCTCGATCCTCACCATGTACATCATAAACAGCAGCGGGGATAAAGGGCACCTCTGCCTCAGTCCCTTGTTGATATGAACTTCCTCCTCGCTCCTCATACCTTCCCATTCAACGCAAACGGTATTTTCTAGGTAAATCTCTCTCAAAAGCTGTAGACGATCGGCACCTAAGTCTTCTCCTTCCAGAATATCCCACAAGATGTTGCGGTCTACGTTGTCATGGGCTCCTGTAATGTCTAAAAAGGCCACATATAACGGTCTGCTTTCTACTTTTGATATTTCAATACACTAAGAACAAATAAGTTATCATCTAAACGCCTACATATTCTGAAGCCATACTGAAGTTCTCCCAAAATGCCGTTATTCTCTGTCCATGCTTGAAGCTTTAATTTGATTTCCTGCATTGCTAGCCTGTATATTATCGATGTAATGGTCAACGGTCTACTTTGTCACCAACTGTCTGGTAATCGTCTATCTTTTAAAGTTTTTTCCACTGCTTTCACCAGAGCTTCCTTACTTTTTGGTCCTAGTTCATTAATCAGCCTAACGGGAACCTCGTCTAGCCCTGTGGCTTTGCGCTTAGGAATTTTCTCTTCGGCTTTCTTCCAGTTGAAATTTGTCAGCACCAGCTATTTTTCCACCTGGGTCTCTTTCATGTTCGTTTTTTCTTCAAGTACAACCTCATCATTGCCTTGGAAAGATTCGGCTGTTATTTTTCGGATGCAATTTATTGCCGCTTCTCCTACCAGTCTGTTTTCATCGTCTAGGATATGTTGTTGTATTGTTGTTGACTTCCTGCCTAATAATTTTATGTGGTTCCAAAATATTCTAGGTACGGCCTTCTTTTTCTCACGTATTTCTGACAACCAACGTTCACTTTCACTTTTTAGTTTTGCTTGCACCTGTATTTGAACCATAGACTTTTTCTCTCGGTATGTTTCCCATTTTCTGGTTACTTCATCCTGCGGCAACTACGCCTTCTTTGCCTGTCTGTGCTCTCGGGATGCTTTCTGTCGTTCGGCGATCGCTTCTCGTATCTCCCTGTTCCACCAGCTTTGCGGTGTCTTTTTCCTTTTCAGCGAACATGTTGTTTGTCTTTCCGTATTTCTTTTTATTTTATTTTTATTTACAAATACTGCTGTCTCAGTTTCTGATACATAGCAGGAGTGAGTACAGAGTAATAATAAAAAAAAATTCCATTACAAATACTTTCAACAAAATTCACCAGAATACAAGAAAACATTAAAAGAATACATAATTACGCAATTCCTTTTCAAAATGCTCAGTACCGAGTCTGCGCAGAGACCAATCAAGTTTATTCCATAAATCCACCGTCCGCGGAAAGAAGGAAAACTTAAATGAATCAAGATTCGACCTGAAGGTCACAATGTTCAGGGGATCAGATCGTCGAGTACAGCGTGCAGAAGCTGCAACAAAAGAAATCGGCGCCAGAACATTCAAGCCGGTGTGAACTATCTTATGAAGAAGGATAACGCGATCAGAAGTACGCCGATGTTCCAGAGATTACAGCGTTAGAACGTGTGCATGCGAAGTAGGCGAGAATTGCCGGTCATAGCGACAAAAAATGAACCTGATTGCTTTTTTTTTTGGACAGATTCTAACATAGCTATGTCGTGCTTGAGGTGAGGTGACCAAACAACCGATGCATATTCTAGTATGGGCTTGACCAAAGTTTTGTACGCAGTCAATTTGCATTCTCTTGTTGAGTTGCTTAACGTGCGTTGGAGATACCAAAGTTTTTGACGAGCCTTATTGCAGATTATTTCAACATGCTTTCGCCATTTTAAGTTTGATGTTAGAGTTACACCGAGGTACTTAAACTCCGTAACAGGTATTAGACTGGCTCCGTCATTAGTATAAGTAAAAGAAAGGGGCTGTTTCTTGTTTGAAAAGGTCATAGTTACAGTCTTTTTTAAGTTAATAGACATTTGCCAGGTTTCACTCCAGTTACAAAACAATGAAAACACGTTATTTAGCACAACCTGATCATGAGCATCAGAGATGGTGTTGTAGATAACGCAGTCGTCTGCATACAATCTAAGTTTAACTTGAGTATCGCCAATGATTTCTGCTACGTCATTTATGAAAATAATGAACAAAAGCGGCCCCAGCACCGAGCCTTGCGGCACCCCAGATGTAGTATGTACCTCTGACGACTTCGCGCGGTTAAACGTAACAAATTGAGAGTGCGACCGTAAGTAATCAGCTATCCAATCAACCAGCTTGCTGTCACCAAAAAATGTACGAAGTTTAACTAAAAGCTTAGCATGGCAAACCAAATCGAAGGCTTTAGAATAGTCAATAAATATGGCATCAAGCTGTCCTCGGCTGTTAAGGGAAGAAGCAATGTCGTGTGTAAATTCAAGCAGCTGTGTAACAGTGGAATAGCCAGCAAGAAAACCGTGCTGCGATCGGGAAAGAATATTGTTTGGATTTAGATATTCCACAATGTGCTTGTGAATAATGTGCTCCAAGAGTTTAGAGCTGGTGGAAAGTAAAGATATTGGCCTATAATTTGGTATTATTTGTTTGTTTCCGGACTTGAATACGGGCACGACGTTAGCCAATTTCCACAGCCCGGGAACTGTTGTAGAGCCTATTGATTTTTTTAAATATTATAGTCAGATAGTTTGCGCACCATTCCGAGTACCTATTTGGGAACATATTTGGAATGCCGTCTGGGCTTTCGTTACATCAAGTTTTAATACGAGGTTATGTACTCCGGAGGAGGTAACATCAAGATTTGGAAGAGAGGGCAGATTGCAGCACGTGGAAAATGGGGGATTGGTGCCATTATCGGTAGAAAAAACAGATTTGAAGAAGTTGTTGAAGGCATTGGCTATAGTTTCAGATTGGGAGCAGGACTGGTCATTAAGAATAAAGGAAGAAGGTACAGAAGATGCAGGACTAATCGATCTCCAGAACCTCGGTGGATTTTTTTCATAAATGTAGCCAATGTATTATTAAAGTAAAAGCTCTTAGCCTCTTGCATTTTCGCTCTTAATTTAGACTTCAACGTGTTGAATAAGGAAGTATTGTCCTTACACTCGGAATGGCTTTGCTTACGTAGTCGCTTAATGCGACGAGTGAGCTGAATTATTTCTCTATTATACCAAGGGTGTCTTTGGTTCCGTCTAATACATCTTTTGGGCACGTACTTTGACAGGCATTCATGGACAATGTCACAAAATTTAAGGAGCAGTGTGTCTACATTGCAAAGTTCACTACAGCATTGGAAGTCATCAAAAGTTGAGGCTAAAGTGTCAAGTACGGAAGTACCGCCAGCTTCAGAAAAGTCAAAACGGTTGTGAATTCAGGTCTTAGTCGAGGGCACACAAAGTTCCAGGCAATTTCAACAGCTTTCGGGTCAGATAAGCCTTCGGTGACTTCACATTTAACTCCGTGCGATAAGAGTGGTTGGTTTACAAATATAAGGTCTAATATTGAGTTTTCGCGCGTTACAAAATCCACAAGTTGAGTTAACCCAAATGAAATAACCAGGTCGATCAGGGAAACGCAAAGCGCCCTATCACGGCCAGTTGGGGTAAGTGTGCTCCAGTTAATGCATGGGAGATTGAAATTCCCAGCTAACAATAATTTGCAAATACGCAACTTGTTACTAATAAGGTACTCATTGATAGGAGGAAAAATATCGGCGGAGTTCGGAGGGCGATAAATAACACCAACAACTATTACAATACCTCTGCTGTATACTTTACACCAAATAGCCTCAATGCCAGGAAGTTCAGGTAATAAAGAAAATTTAAGACTTGTTTTAATGAGAACTGCCACACCACCACCACGGCCAACATGCCTGTCCTTCCGTAGAAGTGCATAACCAGGAGGCAAGATTTCTATATCAATAACAGAGTCATTTAACCAAGTCTCAGTAAGACAGACAATTGTTGGGTTGTGGCTTTCCACCAAACAATTGAGAGCTTCAACTTTGTTGAGTACACTCCTCGCATTTACATTGAGGACAGTTATATTCTGATCGCAGCGTCAGTCAACACGAGCCGAAGCAGTATTAGCCGAAGCTGTATTCTTGCCAGCCGCTTTTGCAGAAGCCGATTTCACGGGAGCCGAAGGCACAGAGGATGACACCGTTGAAGGCGAACGCGCTGACGCCTTAGCAATGACATTCTTATCAGTGTCCAACATGTAACGAACACCGTCAATCGTGAGTGTGTCGTGTTTAAGTGTAAATTTACCAGCATTCTTGCGCATATCTTGCGAGTTCTGCCACAGCGCTCTACGTGCCATCCGTACCCGTGCAGAGTAGTCCTCGTTTATAAATATATTAGTTCCCTTAAGTTTCCGGGCATTGTTCAAGATAGCAATCTTTGTTCTGAAATCCAGTAATTTAATAATTACCGGCCGAGGTTTATCCTTTCTTTCAGCTCCAAGCCTGTGGCAACGCTCTATGTCGTCGCATTTTACTCCGAGTTTAACTGATACGAGTTCCAATACAGATTTAAGCAGATGATCAGCCGACTCGGAAGGCTTTTCACGCAAGCCATGAATGACCAGATTCTTTTTACGGAGTCTATTTTCTAACTCATCGTTCTGACGATCTAGCTTGCCTACTAGTTTTTGAAGCGCACCAACGGTGTGCTCCAGTTCGCTTACGCGTGGTGCAATGTTTGACATAGTCGCCGCCATTTCCTCAACATTCTTTAGACGACTATCAAAGATGCAACCGTTTCAGATAGGCTAGCTATATCTTGGCTATTGCGGGCCTGCCCAGCCAGCAGTTGCGACAGCATTTCGTCCACGTTTGGACCAGGATTGGTCTCAACGTCACCGCAAAGCAACAGCAATGACATTTTTAGGCAATGCACCAACTGTATCAAAACGGCAGCACAATTCAGAGGGTCCGGTAGCAGCAGCAAACAACGGTTATCACTTGCGTAACATTTATAATTGTATGTTACCTGCAAGATGAAACAGACGTGCTTGAAACGGGCGTTCGCCATGCCGCCACCGGACCCACTGAAGTAGTGATCCCACGGTGCTGCTCTTATAGCCTTTGGGCATCCATGCTGCCAGCGCCACCTTTGTACCATGACGTGTGCGGTAGAGATGGTTGTTCAAAGGCACGGTAATGGATGGAAAATCTATCTCCCGAACAGCAGCGCATCCCTGCGCAGGCGCAGATCGAACACCACTGTCGGTTTGGGCGCTGCTCAATCGCGGTCGGTGCCTGTGCGGCTTGTCGCTTGCAGGATCTGGTAGCAGAACATCGGGACTACTGGTGATAGCGGCAATCTGCAAGGTGAAACAGACTGGCAGAAATTTCTGTCGTTATTACACTTAGAAGCTCACCATATTCCCACTCTTGGCCATTTGCCAAGTTCTTCCTCGACTCTAGCAACTATATTTATTTGTTCAACGTTCAAATTTGGACTGGCCATTTTGCACTCCTTGCTCTCTATCCCAACTACATATCCCATTTTCAAAATGATGCGTTTAAGGTCACTCCCTATGCTGCTATACCCTTCCTCATCAATGACCATTTCTCTCAACTTATTAATTCCTTCTGTCATGAGACAGTAATCAATGGTTGATTGCCGGTTTCCAACTTCGCACGTGATCTGCCCTTCACACTTAGGCACTGTATTCACTATAACGAGGTTATGTTGCTCACAAAGGTGTAGCATTGACTTCCCGTTGTTGTCGGTATAGCCATCCAAATCATGTATGTGGGCATTTATGTCACCTAATAGGATAATTTCAGCGCCATTCCCGAAACCCCTAATATCAGCGCTTATGCATTCCACTAACTCTTTATTCTTCTCTGTGCTATTATTTCCGGTCCGCAAATACGTAACACCCAGCCAACTGGCGCTCTCTAGTGTTCCTGTATATGCTCCCTGCGGGAGCATATACAGGAACACTAGCGGATGGATGGATGGATGGATGGATGGATGTTATGAGCGTCCCCTTTGGAACGGGGCGGTGGCTTGCGCCACCAAGCTCTTGCTACTATGCTGCCTAATATCCTACCTAGATTCACCAATGAAAAAAAAAACCACTATGAACTACCACGTCCAAATTTTCTGATACCCTATTGCGAACTGCGCTTTTGTACGTCTCCGTCTTTTGTCGTTTCCCTACTTTTCTTCCACCAATCCTCCAATCGCCTCTTACTGATGTCTATTGCGGACCTGTTTGCTTTACCACTGCTCCCGCTGAACCCAAGGGCTTCAAGGAGGCCAGTGGTGCCTAAATCGACCGCTGGATAGACGTCTTCACATTCTAATAAAGTGCTCCGTCGTTTCCCTAGCTTTACCGCAGCAAGCACATGCTTCTTCTTCCTTCTTATACCTCGCTTTATAGGTGCGTGTTCTAAGGCATCCCGATCTCGCTTCGAAAAGTAATGAGCTTCCCTTTGAGTTATCATAAATGGTTTTTTCCTAATTTCGTTTTTTCCCCTTAAGTAGTTACTCATGGCAGGTTTCTTTTCCATTGCCGCCACCCATGAGATTAATTCAGCCTCTCTGACTTTCCGCTTGACCTTCTTTGTTGCTGTGTTGCCCACCCCACAGGCCGCATACTTGCTGGTAAGCTTCCTAGTTCTTTTCCTCCACTGTGAATCAATGTTTTGCCTGTACAGATACCTGAACACTCTCCCAGCCCATTTACTTTCCTCCATATTCCTCAGCCGTTCTTCATACTCAATTTTACTGCGAGCTTCCCTCACTTCAAAACTAGTCCAGCCCATATCCCCTTGCACAGCTTCATTTGTAGTCTTCCCGTGAGCGCCCAATGCGAGGCGACCCACTGACCTTTGGTTCCCGTCGAGTCCTGATTGTACCCCTGATTTAAAGCAAACAACCGCATTTCCAAAAGTAAGTCCTGGAACCATTACCCCTTTCCACATACCTCGGAGGACCTCGTACCTATTGTATCCCCATAGCGCTCTGTGCTTCATTATGGCTGCATTTCTCTTCCCCTTGACTGTTATGGTTTTTTCCTGTGTTTCCATATATCCGTTGCCTTCGTTTATCCATATACCAAGGTATTTATATTCTGTTACCCGAGGTATTTCTTGGCCCTGTATCTCCACTGTCTGTTCACTGTTTTCATTGAATACAATAACACCTGATTTTCTAACACTAAATTTCAAACCTAAATTGTTGCCTTCCTGTCCACAGATATTAGCCAGACGTTGCAAATCACTTTGCTTGTTTGCGAGCAACACAATGTCGTCCGCATAAAATAAACCTGGGAGTTGCTGCTCTATTACTGTACCTGCCTGTTTGTATGAGAGATTAAACCCGATATTACTTCCTTCTAGCGCCCTCTCCATCCTCACCATGTACATCATAAACAGCAGCGGGGATAAAGGGCACCCCTGCCTCAGTCCCTTGTTGATATGAACTTTCTCCGCGCTCCTCATCCCCTCCCATTCAACGCAAACAGTATTTCCTAGGTAAATCTCTCTCAAAAGCTGTATACAATCGTTACCTAAGCCTTCCCCTTCCAGAATATCCCACAAAATGCTGCGGTCTACGTTGTCGTATGCTCCTGTAATGTCCAAAAAGGCCACATACAACGGTCTGCTTTCTGCTTTTGATATTTCAATACACTGAGTAAGAACAAACAAGTTATCATCCAAACGCCTACCTATTCTAAAGCCATTCTGAAGCTCTCCCAAAATGCCATTATTTTCTGCCCATGCTTGAAGCTTTAATTTGATTGCCTGCATTGCTAGCCTGTATATTACCGATGTAATGGTCAACGGTCTATACGAGTGAATTCTGTCTTTCTCCCCCTTACCTTTATAAATTAAATTCATTCTACTTTGTCGCCAACTGTCTGGTATTCGTCTATCTTTTAAAGTTTTTTCAACTGCTTTCACGAGAGCTTCCTTACTTTTTGGTCCCAGTTCATTTATCAGCCTAACGGGAACCTCGTCTAGCCCTGTGGCTGTGCGCTTAGGAATTTTCTCTTCCGCTTTCTTCCAATTTAAATTTGTAAGCACTAGCTCCTTTCCCCCTTGGGTCTCTTTCATGCTCTTTTTTTCTTCAAATACAACCTTGTCCTTGCCTTGGAAAGATTCGGCTGTTACTTTTTGGATGTAATTTATTGCTGCTTCTCCTTCCAGTCTGTTTTCATCTTCGTCTAGGATATAGCGATGGATGGATGGATGGATGATTGTGGCTCAACCCTTTGAATCGGGCGGCGGCGGCGCGCGCCACCTAGCCTTTAATGGTTCTATATGCATGCATACCTATGTATTTACTCCTTTACTTTTGCGTTGATATTGTCCACCAATCAGATAGCCTCCGTTTAGTTATTTCTACCTGTTCAAAGTCTATTCTACTTTCACTGTCTTTAAAACCCAAGGCTTTGAATAGTTCCCCGTTAGATTCAACTGCAGGGTGAAGTTGTTTACAAGCAAGTATCACGTGTTCCGCCGTTTCCTCCTCCTCTCTACACGCCTCGCACACCAAATCTATCTCCTGGTATCTGGCTCGGTACGTTTTAGTCCTCAGTACACCTGTCCTGGCTTCGAACAACAATGAGCTTCCCTTAGAGTTATCGTAAATATTTTCTTTGGCTATTTCTTGCTTAAACGTCCTGTATGTCTCCAATGCCGATTTGGTTTGCATCTCTGTACTCCACATACCCCTCTCTGCCTCCTTAACCTTTTTCTTGACAGATGATTCCTTACTTGTTCCCCCGCTACTGCCCAAGTATTTGCTTGTCAATTTTCTAGTTCGCTTCCTCCACCTCGTGTCAACATTCCTCGTGTATAAGTAACTGAAAACCTTCCTAGCCCACCGAATTTCCCCCATTTTTCTCAATCGCTCCTCAAATGCTATCTTGCTACTAGCCTCTCTGCCCTCGAAAGAAGACCATCCCAGATCCCCCTGCACTCCAAGATTTGGTGTCTTGCCATGTGCTCCCAGAGCGAGCCTTCCCACACCACGTTGCCTAATTTCCAACTGTTGCCGGGTCTCTGTTCTAATACATAGAACTGCATTGGCAAAAGTCAGGCCTGGTACCATTACCCCCTTCCATATCCCTCGTACTACCTCGTACCTATTGTAGTTCCACAGTGCCCTACTCTTCATAATCGCTGCACTTCTGTTACCTTTAGTCGTTAGATATTTTTCGTACTCTGTCAGATACTCAATGCCATTATTTATCCACACCCCAAGGTACTTGTATTTATCGACTATCTCCAGCGTGGCCTCCTGTATCTTATGCTCGCCGCAACTGTTACCATTAAAAATCATGACTGCTGATTTTTCTTTGCTAAACCTCAAGCCCAACCTGTCTCCTTCTGTACCACATATGTCCATTAATTCCTGCAGATCTTCTGCATTGTCAGCCATTAATACAATATCATCCGCGTACATCAGTCCTGGTAATGACTGTTCAATCAATTTTCCTTGCTTGAGAAATGATAGGTTGAAGCCGAGTCCGCTTTGCTGTATTTTGGCCTCTAGACCTTGTAGGTACAGCATAAACATCAGAGGTGACAATGGGCACCCCTGCCTAAGCCCCCGCCGAATCATCACAGGCTCCGAAACCTGCTTTTCCCATTGTATAATCACCCGGTTACCTTTATAGATATCTTTTAAGAAATTGGTTACTCCATCTTGCACTCCTAAAGTTTCCAGAATGCCCCACAAGCCCTCTTGAAGTACACTGTCATAGGCTCCCTTGATGTCCAAAAAAGCCAGCCATAGGGGTCTGTGTTCCTTTTCAGCTATTTCAATGCACTGTGTTAGCGAGAACAGATTGTCCTCTAGCCTCCTATGCTTCCGGAACCCATTCTGTAGCTCTCCAAGTACCCCCTCGTTCTCTACCCATGCCTGCAGTCTGTCCTTTATAATCTGCATAACCACCCTGTAAACCACTGACGTCACTGTTATAGGCCGGTAGTTATTTATGTCAGCTTTGTCCCCCTTTCCCTTATATATCATTCTCATCCTACTTAGCCTCCATTCGTCAGGTACTTTACCATCCACTAGCATTTTGCTCACCACCTCCCTCAATGCTTTCTTAGATTTCGGGCCCAATTTCTTTATTAACATAATTGGAATACCATCGGGGCCTGCCGATGTGCTACTTGGTACCCTCTTCTCCGCCCTTTCCCACTCTTTTTGTCCAAGCGAAAGCAGTGGGTTGACCGGGCTATCCCTCTCCGACGTACTGCATGTACCATTTGTCTGTTCTGTAAATTTTTCCCTCATCATGGTTCCTATATGCTCCATTGCCGCCTCTCCTTCTAACCGAGTACCTTGAGCTGTTACTATATGCCTCTGCTCTAGGCTTGTCCTATTACCCAAGGAGTTCAGATGTTGCCAGAATTTTCTAGCTGCCTGTTTATCTTTTTTATTGCTTATTTTTGACAGCCATTGGGATCCTTTTGTCTTGATTTTCTCGTTGATCAAATAAGATGCTTCCCTTTTGCATTTTATGTAGTTTACCCATTTCCTCTCTACTTCTGCTTCAGGTTCTCCCTTACTTTTGCAATACCTGTGTTCCCTGGAGGCTTCCTGACGTTTCTTTATGGCCTTCTTAACCTCTTCATCCCACCAGCTCTTGAGTTTTCGTATCCCTTGCCTTGCTTTCCTGACTCGCGCCTTACCTAGCTCACGCTCAAATAGTCTCATTATCTTTGGGTAAGTCCAATCAGTTTCAGTACTCTCTGATATTTCCTCTTCAATTTGTTTGGCCGCTATTTCCACTTCGTCTTCTGAGTAAAAAATCACACCTGGCGTTTCCTCGCGCGTCGTTCGTGCTTTAGTTTCCCTCTTAAAACTCAACTTGATACGTTTGTGGTCGCTACCTATACTTCTGGAGTCCTGTTCATCTATAATCATGGCTCCTAATCTATCGTACATCCTATGTGACATCAACGCATAATCTATTGTCGAGTGTCGACCCCCTACCTCCCATGTTATGATCCCGTCACACTTTTCAGTAGTGTTACAGACAACTAAGTTAAGCCTCTCACACATATCCAGCAGCATGTTACCTGTGGAGTCTGTGTACCCATCCATATCTTCAACATGCGCATTCATGTCTCCTAATACAATTACTTCACATCCTTTTCCTAGCTCATTGATGTCCGCTGCTGTACAGTCCAACATTTTTTTGTTTTCCTCTTTAGCATTTGATCCTGTCCAAAGGTATACAAAGCCCAGAAGTGTTTTCCCCCCTGCTACTTTTCCTTCTAGCCATAAATGCTCCTTGCATTCCTGTTTGACCCTTTGCCAATTTGTATTTTTATGAATGAATGCTCCAATGCACCCTTCCTGCTACCCTGCACTCTGTTGCAGTATTCCCATGCATAATCAGGGTTACAGGGCGGTTGTTCCATGTCCCTAAGATGTGTCTCTACAAACCCATAAACCATTAAGTTCTCCTGCCTTAGTTGTTCTTCGATTTCCTCCCATTTTAGCCTATTTCTGCCACCTTGCATGTTAATGAACCCTATGTCTGACTTAATTTGGCTCTTGCGCTTATTCCTGTCACCTCTCCTACAGTACCGATGTTCGCGTGTTTGTGGCTCCTGCCTCGAATCTTCCACGCCTACACTGCTTCTTTCAGGGCTCTGGGTCCCCCTAAAAAAGCTGTTGCCTGGCGACCCATCCTGCCCCCTATCCTTTTGCCAGTGGCACCACTGTAGTGAATACCATCCTGCACAAAAGGTCGGAAGCCGGTTCCGTACACGTCCCTGTTGACCTCCATCACGCTGTACCCGAGTCGTCCGCTCAGACTCCTAATGACCCGATTGGCCTCAACCACCCTCCTTTCTACCTGGTAAGCCTGGCCCTGGACCTCTGGGATAGTGCATATGGTCACATGCACCCTCCCGGAGGCCTCTCTAAGCTTACTCAGCCCAGTCTCAATGTGCCTCTCGAGGTCCTGGCTTCTCCCCTTAAGTACGTCATTGGGCCCAGAATGCATAATGACCAAGCTGTCGCTCTCCGTGCTGACCCCAATTACTTCCCGCGCCTTGGTCATTGCTTCCGCCATACCCTTGCCCGCTTGCACCTCCACCTGTACTCGCCCGTCCGCCTTCACTCTCACCATCACGCCCTGTTCGGCCCTCCCCACATTGGAGTCCCCTATCACCAGGACCCTTCTACGTGCAAACCGTTCGACTGCAGCCTGTGCCTGCTGCCCCTCCCTTTGCGCCCGCTGGCGCCCCTGTGGCTGCAGCGTCGCCTCACTCGGGGCGCGTTGTGCAGCTTCACTATAACTACGCCGTTTCGCCGGCGGCGAGCTGACGACGGCTTGCTTTGGCTCCCTGCCTCCCACTTCGCCTGTAGGGTCTACCCTACTTTCCGAGTTTTTGCCAACACTTTGTTGTCCTGACCCGACCTTCTCCGCTGCCCGCGTCTCCAGCGCGTCGAGCCGCCTTTCCAGTTCGGCGCTCCTTTCTTTTTCTGCCTCAAGCTCGGCCACGGTCCTTACTAACTGCGCGGCCTGGGCCGCCTCCACCTTGACAAAATTGTCAACTTTCGCCTGCAGTGCTACCCGCTTCTCCTGTTCCTCCCTCAGTTCTGCCTTAAGCTCGTCGAACTTAGCCGCCCAATTCCCTTCCAGTTTTTGGACGGCTTCCCTGACGCCCTCGCACGACCTGCACGTGAAGCTAGACCCCTCCGCGTCTGCTAAATTCTGGAACTTAGTTTCGTCGAGGAAGCACCATCGCAGGCACTCGTCGCACTGCACTTGCTCCCCGTCCCCCGCTGCCTTCACGTTCTTCGATTTCATCGCTAGGCCTACGTCCCGAGGCCCAACGAGGAACTTCGCCAAATCACTCAAGCAAAGCCGACCTCGACCGCTATCCCAAACTAAAATAAAGAATTGTCACTCTCTACCCCATGCAAGAATCTGAGGAGCTAGCTGAAATAATTAACGAAGCCTATCAATAGGTCCCTCCTACCAACTAGGCCTAACGGGGAGCCGCCAGACCTAGACAAAGCCGGTGCGTTTGCTACTCTTACCAAGAATTCAAAATTTGCGCCCCTACTCCATGCAACAGAAAATACTTCAAAACACTAGCTAATAAAGATAAAAAGGTACTTAGCTACGAACGAAGTCGCTGAAGCCTCGACCACAGGAGCGTCCGTACCGCCGTCCGCACCGTCCGCCACACCCCCGCGCTCTCGGGCGCGCTCTCGTAAGAGCAGCGCCCTCTCTAGGGTCTTCAAAGTAATTTGTGCGTGACCTCCACGTACGCCCGTCGAGCGGCCGCAGTGCGATCGCGGATGCCACGCGTCTCTTTCAGGCGCACAGCTGACTATACAGCGTCGTGCGGATGCTTGTTCGTAGCAGCAACTTACATTTAAATTACTGTCTTGTCACCGTCACCATATAGCGCACCGAGAATAAGTTTTTTTTACCCCTGTCGAGAGCGCTGCGGTCGCGCGGTCGCTTCGCACCCTTGTTCGCGCTCTGCGCTATGGCGTTGGAAAGTGGGAAACTTAAGATTCGAAACAATTGGACATGATGCTTTCGAATGTGATGCACCACCTGGACATGAAATCTTAGGTAACTGCGCAAGTAATTGGGAATGCAATTTTCTCGAATTACGTACAGAATGGTAACCGACTAATTCCCCAGTTTGCCCAAGACACGCTTTGTGTAATCATCCTATCTTGTTCTCTCTCTCCTTTAAGTGAGCTTGGCCCGGGTTAGCTGGGACACACTCTACATAGGTTTCATTTACATCAACCTGCCCGCCATATTAGGTCTCTAGCACGCGAAGAAAATGTGCTAAAATAAGTCAGAGAGACCACATGCCGCTCGCTGAATCGGTGTAAGCGAAGCTTTAAAGAATTACTGCGGAAAACACCAGTGTAAGAAGCACGCAGTCGTCTTCGGCGGCGAGCACGCCCCGAACAATGGCTCGCTCGAAATGGTAAAAGCTGCGACGGCGCACAATGAGCAAAGATAAACGACAAATTGATTGTTATTCCTGGGAAAACAGTTTCTTTAACGTGCGCCTAAATCTAAGTACACGGGTGTTCACGCACCTCGACTCCAACGAAATGTGGCCGCGCACGGCTCGCATGACTCCCAAGGGTCTCGGCGCCGAGGAGCTTTCCCGGCGCCATCTTTCCATGCCTGATTTTGAATGTCTCAGCGCTAACAGTTGCCACCCAGGCGAAGCGTAACATTAACTATGGTAGAAATTAATGTACATGCTGAACAGTTTCTGTGAACAATCTTTTTTTAAATACCTGTATCGGGATTTTGGTTGAATAATCTGATCGCATCCTTGCGCACCCTGTCGTATTTTTCGTGATTTCTATTTTTTAATCATACCAAGCGTACTGCTACTAATAATTTCATGACCCGCCGTGGTTGCTCAGTGGCTATGGTGTTGAGCTGCTGAGCACGAGGTCGCGGGACTGAATCCCGGCCGCGGCGGCCGCATTTCGATGGGGGCGAAATGCGAGAAGACCCGTGTACTTAGATTTAGGTGCACGATAAAGAACTCCAGGTGGTCGAAATTTCCGGAGTCCTCCACCACGACGTGCCTCATAATCAGAAAGTGGTTTTGGAACGTAAAACCCCATGATTTAAATAAATTTTAATCATTTCCTGTATTAATTCTGCTAATGTTTTAGTGTTTCCCGTTGTATAAATTACTTGATTGTGCTTCTTTTGTATTTATATTATTACGATATGATCAAGCGATGTTCAAGAAACGAGCCGCCGCGAGAACGACGACGAAGTTGGTCAGTGCGCTTGGCGCGAGCGAATGTCGGCCTGGCTGCCTGGCTCCAGTGTAAATAGCCTGTAAATAGCGTCTTCTGTCTGTGTCTTTCCACACGCAACATTCTGGTGGGGGTCAGCGATCCCCGTCCTCACCACGGAACTCAGAAGTGGTCGACACACCGAGCTTGTCACCATGCCTCCCGGTGACGGGCCCACCTCTGCAACGGCTTCGGCTTGTCCCACTGCTCCAATCGTCACGGTCGCCCCACATCGCGACCCAGGTGTGTTCTCTGGCCTGGAGGGACAGGATGTTGACGACTGGATCAAACTCTATGAACACGCCAGTGCTAATAAAAGGTGGGACCCAACGATTACGCTCGCCAACGTTCGACACTCACCTTAAACGTCTCACAACTATACTTGATGTATTTCGAAAGGCGAAGCTGCAACTTAACTCGCCCAAATGTCGTTTTGGCCACCGGCAAATTACTCTTCTGGGCCATCTCGTTGACGCTTCCGGAGTACAGCCTGATCCCGACAAAACTCGCGCTGTCTTCGAGTTTCCGGTTCCGAAGACAGCCGCAGACGTTCGAAGTTTTGTAGGGCTATGCTCGTACTTTCGTCGTTTTGTTCCATATTTTGCGACAATTGCTAGACCCCTAACTAACCTTTTGAAGAAAGGCATACAATTCTCGTGGGGCACTGGACAGGCCGCCGCCTTCTCTCGTCTCGTCACTCTTCTAACCTCACCACCCATTCTCGCCCACTTCGACCCTGATGCCCCTACAGAATTGCGTACACATGCAAGCGGTCATGGCGTAGGTGCCGTCTTAGCCCAGCGTCAGCGTGGCCAGGATCGCGTTATTGCTTATGCAAGCCGCCTCCTAGCACCATCGGAGCGCAACTATTCCATTTCGGAACGAGAATGCCTTGCTGTTGTCTGGGAGCGTTGCGAAGTTCCGTCCCTACCTTTACGGTCGCCCTTTTTCCGTAGTCACTGACCATCATGTTCTCTGCTGGCTCTCTTCGCTAAAAGATCCTACAGGCCGGCTTGGTCGATGGGCTTTGAGGCTACAAGAATTTTCATATACCGTGGCGTACAAGTCTGGCCGCCTGCACCAAGACGCTGACAGCTTGTCGCGTTACCCTGTTGACGACTTTGACTCCTCTAATATTGCCAGTGTTTCTTGCATATTCTCTGTATCACAGCTGTTTCATTTCGCCGACGAGCAACGCCGTGACGCCTACATCAGAGCACTCATCGACCATTTTAAGCACTCTCCGGCCGATGCTACTCTACGCCTCTTCATCCTCCGCGACGGTACTCTGTACCGTCGTAACCTTCATCCGGACGGCTCTGAGTTCCTACTTGTAATACCTAAATACCTCCGCTCCACCATTACAGAAGAGCTACACGACGCACCAACGGCAGGATATCTCGGCGTATCTCGAACCTATGACCGTGTACGTCGCCGTTTTTTCTGGCCGGGCCTTGCCCGTTCCGTACGACGTTACGTCGCCGCTTGTGAAGTTTGCCAACGACGCCAGAAGCCTTCCCAGCTCCCCGCTGGTTACCTGCAGCCCCTCGACATCCCTGCCGAGCCCTTTCATCGTGTCGGCTTAGATCTTATCGGCCCATTTCCGGAATCTACATCAGGGAACAAGTGGGTTGCAGTCGCGGTGGACTACGCGACCCGCTACGCCGTAACCCGTGTTTTTCCGACCAGTTGCGCAACTGATGTTGCGGACTTCTTCCTAGATATTATTTTGATGCATGGTGCTCCGCGTCAATTGCTAACAGACCGTGGCCGTACGTTTTTTGCCAAAGTCATCGACGACATCATGCGGGCCTGCTCAATACGGCATAAATTTACCACCTCCTACCATCCCCAAACGAACGGCCTCACTGAGTGCTTGAACTGCACCCTTACAGACATGCTATCCAAATACGTTTCCGACAACCACCGTGACTGAGACCTGGCTCTACCTTACATTACCTTTGCATACAACTCTTCCCGTCTCGAAACTGCTGGCTTTTCCGCGTTTTACCTCTTGTCTGGCCGCGATCCAACGCTACCACTGGACACTGTGCTTCCGTCCGCCACAGCTTCAACTAGCGCTTATGCCTGTGATGCAATCGCCCATGCTGACCACGCTCGCCAACTTGCGCGCGCTCGTCTACAAGTGTCTCAAGACAAGCAGAAGCAACGCTACGACCTCCATCACAGTGATGTCCATTTTATGCCCGGCAGCCTCGTGTTGCTTTGGTCACCTTCGCGTAAAGTTGGCCTATGGGAAAAACTCCTTTCTTGTTACACAGGCCCATATCGCGTGCTCCGCAATGTGACCGATGTCACCTATGAAATCGTTCTCGCCACGCCCACTACGTCCTCTGCTGTGACAACCAGTGACATTGTCCACGTCGCCCGACTCAAGCCCTACAACTCTCTACGCGCCTTGGATATTTAACAGCACCGCGACGGTGCTTTTGCCGCTGGCGGTGTAGTATTACGATATGATCAAGCGATGTTCAAGAAACGAGCCGCCGCGAGAACGATGACGAAGTTGGTTGGTGCGCTTGGCGCGAGCGAGGGTCGGCCTGGCTGCCTGGCTCCAGTGTAAATAGCCTGTAAATTGTGTCTTCTGTCTGTGTCTTTCCACACGCAACAATATGTAAGCCCTACCTGCAACGATCTCTTGTGAGATCGGCAGAATACCTAAAAGAATAAATAAACGCTTCGCGCACGACTTCCGTTCACCTGCTTGAGCGCATTCAAACCGCGCTGTTTTCGCTGAACAAGAGGAAGTATTTTTCCGCGCTTGGTCCGCCTAACAACGAGGATTCAGCGGAAGAGCCATTCGCACAATAAGTGCCGAGAACACGACAAAACTGTATAAACTACAGCAATGTGGTACGTGCAAGTTTCGCAGAGCTGGAGAAGGTGACCCGGCTTCCAAACACTTCCGACTAGCAGCAGACAGCCGAGACAAAAACAAAAAAACGAAGAAACGCCGATATTCTGTTGAAATGCACTAAAATCACTTGCTTCGGGCAGGTTAGCAGCGCTCTCTCATTGTTTCTCAAGTATTACACGATATAAAATAGGATAAGAACATATGCGCAAAGAGCGAAACTTTAATGGCTCAACTCGCGTAACTCTATGGAAGCTGCTCTACGCCTCCCGAGCAAGCGCCGAAACTGGAAGGGCGAGTGTCAAGTGACAAGAAGCAGCTCGCAAGACGTTTGGGATGAGGAGATATGTCTCTACCACTGATCTATACTATAATTTGCTGGATGCCGCGTCGCCGCTCACCGCGGCGGCGCAAGTCAAGTTACCGGATGTAAGGAGACGCCCGGCGGCTTGTCCCGGTAGGAGGTGTCTGCTGCCTTTACCAGTGCACGTTAGAAGGGGTTAAAGCTGCGTTAGAATGGTTTTTTTTCTTCGTTCTTTCTTGCGCAATATAAATTGTTTTTCTTTCTGTCAGGAACACGCCTTTTTGACAGTTTGAACCTGTATTCTCGCAACTTTATTTATTTAGAACAATAATCTTGATGACGACCGTTCGAGTGTCCATCATTCAAAATAGCGACGTGATCTGCGCCGGATTCCAGTTCTGGAGAGCAGTTGCATTGAGCATTAAACATGGCATCACATTAGGCACTTTCGATCGCAGTAGAGACGTCTCAGATCGATCATCAATGGGCTTGCGCGAAACGGCCAACCACATTCGAGAAATTCGTTCGCGATCAGGCTTGAACGCGATCGAAAGTGCTCGGCTGCTTAAGCGCCGACAAGGAAACATTTTCTATATTGGATATGTGCTCTTAATTCCGCTTTGCTGTTTTCGGACGTAGTTTATGTATGCTTGTGACTGGTATAGCCAGTGTACAGCGGATGGTGTTATAACTCTTCACTGACGTCCTTCCTTTAACACACAGCAAACACGGAGTGGTGAATAACAAAAAGTTTGAAGAAAATTCATGCATTTATTTCACATCATGTGGTAACTCCATTAACAGTGTAAGGAAATCGTACAAAGGATATAGGTTAATGCACAAAACATTTGTTTATTGTGCAGAAAAAAATGCTGGCATCTTTCTTTGTGCACACACTTTAGCAATGCTGATGACTACTGGTTGTTAAAAAAAATGAGCTTCGTCAGCCGTTTTCGAATGTTGGGACCGGATATTTTCTCAGTCACTTTCCTTGCCATGTGGTGCATCCGTATCTTCACATAGCACCCAATAACGCACTTGACAAGGCGCACAAAGTGGTTCGAGTCTGCAGCTGATTTGAGCATGTGTTCGCGGAGTTCTGGATATAGTTTCTCAACGTGCCCTGAAAGATGCTTCATTACTTTCACTGTAAGGACTTCAGCAAAGTGTCCGTTTTTAGGGAGCTTTCCCTCAAGTATATTTTCTTCATGTCGAATTACCTTCTGTGTGAGCTGACAGATGTAAGAAGTGGAGGACGAAGGCTTCATGAGACCACCATTGTTCTTTCTGTTCAGAAGTACTATTGAGCACGTTCCTGAAACTGTTGCCAGCTGGCATGCAGATCAAGTTATTCTTCGCCGCACCATTCAATACACAAAGCCAGCAATATAGCCAGCAATATTGGCGACATAAATAGATAGAAGTGGAAAACATTTCAGCTCACTTTCTTCCAAAAAGTTGACAATTTCCAGGAAATCAATAGTGCCATTTGTTTTTGCTGTGGTGACATCAAGTTCATCTGAAGCACCGATATGACTGCTTATATATAAAATTTGAGTGTCATAACATAAAGGCATGTGCAATTCCCTCGACCACCCTTCACTTGATTATGTACAACCAGGCGCTTATAAGCTGCCACAAACTGTGATGCTGTGGGGTTGTTGAACCCTCCTTTGGAACGCACAGCACTAAAGAAGAGTTCAATATGGTCTAGCGAGAGCCTGTACGTAAGTAGATAGCGCAAGAGAGGAGCTTCTTCAAGGAGAAGTGAACATGCCAGATACATGGTACTCTCAATGGTCACCAGCAATCCAAGGAAAGCGGTTTTCCTATTTGCCTCGCAAATAGGTTTTCCTAGGACGTCAGTAAGGCCACTGATTTAGTGTTTTGCCTTCTCAAAAAAAGCAATCCATATACCTTTTACTCCCAGGGCGGAGTGGTGCCTTGAACCCCTTAGCAATAGGGTTGCGAGAGTTAAGGCAGTAAAACAGCCGATCAAACAATCTAATAAATTTCACCGTCGCTTCCAATTCTCTGAACTGAGGAAGCCGAAGGTCTTCCCGGCAGAAATCGATAGCATCAGCAACGCTCGAGCTTAACGTTTGGGCAGCGAGGTTCACCTTAATCTTGATTTTGCCAGTCGATATGGGCCGCACGCAGCTCTGTAGCAGCATGAAGACCTTCCTTCTCTTGCAGCTCATGCAACAAGCGAATGTAATTCCATGCTATTAGTGACCCAGATGCATCTTTCAGGCACTCAAGTGAGGCCCCAGGCTATTTCTTACCAATCCGCCTTTTTCACGGCGCGACGGCGCATGCGCCCTGCCCTAGCGGATTAGTCGCGAAACGTTTTGGAAGGGACGCGGCCGCGCGGCCAGATATCGGGGTAAACTAACCCGGAAAAACAAAGCGCACGGACGCTCACTGCAGCGAACACTTGTGCAGTGCACCACGTTGAAACTGTACTGGTAGCTCGACGTCGGTGCAGTGCCGAACACGTGCGTAGTGTAAGACTGCAACTCCACTTTAGAACAGAAAAGGGCCAGTGCTTTGTCTGGACTGCACCATGAACCACATAGTTGCCGCCTTGAAGTGACAGCTGTCAAATTTATCGATAAACCCCTGCGTTACAATTGGGCGACACTTCAAAAACATGTTTCTGACGCAGACTTCTTGCAGCGTCGACCCACTGTTGCTGGTGGTGGCAGCGCGTGCCTGACTTCATGTACTTGTTTAATGCGTGGTAACACTGGGTCGATACGAGACCGACAGAACGCTAACGCCGACGATTCAGCACTGTGCCGCTGAGACCTTTTGATCATATTAGGCCAACAACGATGCAAAACGAAATTAATTGTACTGCTTCAGATATAAAAAAAGAATGGCGCTTGATCAATTCCTTTCTCAATAAAACCATTAATCCGCCTATAGCCAACATTCATCATGAAGGATCAGTAATATCTAACCCATAAGATATCACTAATGCATTTAATGACTACTACTCCTCTCCCATACCCGTTCCAGCCAGTACGCATGACAAAGTTTATCACTGTGGTCACTCACTTTTTTCTTTTCCCTACTACCACAGATTTATTTATTTATTTCAGTACTCTCAGGGCCAGAGGCATTACAGAGAGGAAGGGCATACAAAATCGGCGGCAGTTTTCTTAAATTTGTTGACGTCGGTGATGGCAGCCATGAAGGCAGGGAGGTGGTTCCAGTCATTTCCAGTTCGAGGAATAAATGAATTTATACAAAGGCTAGTTCGGCATTGCGGTATTCCTACCTTGAAGTTGTGGTCAGTGCGTGAAGATATATAAGATGGAAAGAGGAGTAACTTATCTTTGAGAATAGGGTTGGTATAATAAATTCTGTGAAAAAGACATAAGCGAAAATATTTACGGCGCAGAGAAAGAACGGGAAGACCACGTGCAGATTCCGTTGCAGATAGGCTTGCTGTTCGGGAATAATTTGAAACAATAAAACGGGCGGCGCGGTTTTGAACAGACTCTAAAGCGTTAATTAAGGTTATCTGATTATGATCCGAAATGCAGCAAGCATATTCTAGTTTAGGTCTGATTAACGTCTTATATAGATGAAGCTTAACGGTGCTCTTAGAAGCTATGAAATGGCGCCGTAAGAATCCGAGCGTGTGGTTAGCCTGGTTAGATATGTAGTTCACGTGCATTTTCCAGGACAGATTGTGTGTTAAGTGAATACCCACATATTTGTACGATGAGACAGATGATAACTGAGTGTTATTAGGAAGACAGCGAGGGGTGTATTCAGGAGGACGGCTGGAGATACGCAGGTGTTTGCACTTAGTGGTGTTGTAGTCAAGTGTTCGACGAAAACTCGTCTGGCGAGGAAACATAATGGTGACAAAAATGGTGACAAATAATGGTGCCCTGGCACGAATTTTTAAGGGCTACGGTGTTCAAATCGCCCACGTGCCTTCCCGAAAACTTGGCCAACAGCTGGTACACGCAAAAGACCCTTTGCAACACGCGGACTACCCGGGAGTGATCTACAAGATACCCTGCAAGGAGTGTGACGTGTCGTACATCGGCGAGAGCGGAAATTTTAAACGGCGCTTGAAACAATACATGAATGACGTCACCAAGGGCCACACAGCCACGAACGCCCTGGCGGAACATCACGAACTAACTGGACACATCATTGACTGGGACTCGGCAGCCATCATCGCAAAAGAATAACACTTATCTGCCCGCTTGCTTTTAGAATCATTTCACAGACTATACACACGATGTACAGGACGCGGGGTAATTTTCCCGAGATATACACACGAACACTGCGCCACCTCACCCATAAATAGCCGTGCGCTCATGCTTGCATCTTCATTGTGATCAAGGTACCCGTACGGGGCCCGAAACGTCGGTTCTTTATTTTTGTTTCATTCTTGGCGAGTGCACGTTTTTTGGCACCATTAGTGGTGTTGTGTGTCATGAGCCATTCGCTGCACCACGAAGAAACTGCGTTCAAGTCCGATTGCAAACATGCTTCATCAGAGGGATTAGTAATTGAACGATAAAGCACAAAGTCATCTGCGAAAAGATTTATATGGGAGATAGCGTTATCAGGAAGATAATTAATACAAATTAAACGCAGGAGAGGACCTAACACAGAACCTTGAGGTACTCCAGAAGTTACGGAAATAAGAGGCGAGTCATAGTCATTAACTGAGACATATTGACTATACGGTTGGAAAGAAAACATTTAATCCAGCCTAATACCTGATCGTTAATATTAAAACGCCGAGTTTAATTAGTAATAGATCGTGAGAAACAGTGTCAAACGCCTTAGCAAAGTCTAAAAAAACGCAATCCACAATAACGTTAGCATCACAGATGAGGTAAGAACAATTACTGGTATAAAGTCCTCTAGCGCAGGTATCGATAATATTTCTGCTAACCACGTGAAAATGATTGCTGATGATATTGCGGATGTGCTCACCTACATAATAAATTTAATTTTTGAAGCCATTGTATTTACCCGTGAGATCAAGATGAGTAAGGTTATCCCGGTATTTAAAAAAGGTGAAAGACGCTTAATTTCTAATTATAGGCCGATATCCATCCTCCCCTTTTTTAGCAAAGTAATTGAAAAACTAATACATGTTTGCCTGTCTAGCTACCTAACGAAATTTAACCTATTTCATCTGAAACAATTAGGGTTTAGACAAAGGTATTCAACTACCCTAGTCCTCATTTACTTCACAGAAAAATGAAAACTAGAAATTGACAATGGTAACTTCGTTGGTTCTGTTTCTTAAGTTTTTATTAAAGCTTTTGATACACTTAATCATGACATTCTTTTTTCTAAACTTGCATCATATGGCATCATTGGCAACTCTCTCAATCTTTTCATTAGTTACTTATCTGATCGTGAGCAATTAATATCCATCTCCGGCATCTACTCCACTAAAAATTTAATTAACAAGGCGTTCCGCAAGGCTCAATTCTGGGCCCGCTTTTATTTCTACTATACATTAATGACCTTCCACAGTGTCTAACCACATTATCAGAATGCATTTTATATGCTTACGACACGACTGTCTTATGTTCAAGTAATTATCTAAACAACATTACAACAACCCTTAATGCAGAACTTATTAACGTTAGTGCATGGTGTTCTAAAAATAAGCTTTTGATAAATCCCTCGAAACGTAAGTTTTTAATTTTCTATTCCAGGTCAATAAATAACACGCAAGTTATGCCCCTCTTTATAAACACACATCCTATTCATCTATCAGATCATTATTCCTTCCTTGGTATCAAACTTGATTCCCGATTAAAATTTAATTTGCATATTAATGAGCTACAGCGGAAAACTTCCTATGGTATAAGGATATTACTAAAAGCTAGAGGTTACTTTGACTTGACTACTTTGGTAACCTTATATTATGCATTTATTCATAGCCATCTAAATTATTGTATTGCTTCCTGGGGTCAAACATATCATTGCCACGTTTCCTCCCTCCAACATGTACAGAATCAAGCCATTCGCATTCTCACCTGGAGCAACCGACTTTCACATGTTACTGATCTGTACCGGGAACTGCACATACTGAATATTGACAATCTAATCAAATGTAATGTCTGAACATTTGCTTATCAAGCAGTTAAAGACCATGGCCTTCTCAAAATTGTTCTTATCCGACACTTTAATAATTCAAATATTACGCGCTTTTCCTCCAATAACAATTTTATACTCCCTAGTGTACGAACTAACTATGGTTCACAAAGAGTAGCATTTGTTTTATTCAAACTGGAATTCTTTGCCTTTTAACACTGAGTGTGCCTTTTCCATATCGTCATTCAAACATCAGCTTCGAAATTTCATGTTTAACCTATAGCCCCGTTTATTGAATATGTCTTCTAAAACACAACTTCAACTCTGTCGTTTTTAACACTGTTTGCTTCGTTTCCTACTTCAGCCTAAGCCTTATCCCTATCGTTTTATATTTTCCATTGCATTATTCTTTTGCCTCATTATGTATTTGCGTGCTTGTATTTTTATATTTCGCTGCTTTTTTGCTGTCAAGTTGTATAGGTGTTTCTTTTTTTAACTTTATGAAAGGTCCCCCTACAGTGGGGGTTTACCACTATGGGACCTTCTTCTGTACTAAATATCAATATTTTTTTATCTGCACTAAGTATTCAATAAACTTCAAACTTCAAACCGACGGGTGCGAGTTGTCATATAGCGCGACGGGTTTTCTTGTTGACGGCACCGACAAAATCAGCGTGCCGACCATGATAGCTTGACCGAACCCTACACGATGAGCCGTCGAACCGACAATGCGATAGCTGCAGCTCATTCACTTGTATATATAATTATTCGCGGTCAAAATGCGTCGACATGCCTGCGAAGTTGAAATGCACGAGCTTCGGTCCTCACAAGCCGTGAACGTGGAGTTTGAGTCAATGTTAACCCGGTTTAGCGAAGGTTGGGTTACGACTGACCCCGTCGTGTTCGTGCTCCCGCTACCGATGGACCTGAACTTAAGAAAATAACCGATCAGGACAAAATTAACCGCTCTTATAGTTCAGTTGTCATCCTATAGCGATTCGATAACTACTCTTCACTTCGCACGGCGCGTACACAATAAGTGGACCCGCCGTGGTTGCTCAGTGGCTATGGTGTTGGGCTGCTGAGCACGAGGTCGCGGGATCGAATCCCGGCCACGGCGGCCGCATTTCGATGGGGGCGAAACGCGAAAACACCCGTGTGCTTAGATTTAGGTGCACGTTAAAGAGCC
This sequence comes from Dermacentor variabilis, assembly GCF_050947875.1. Taxonomy (NCBI): domain Eukaryota; kingdom Metazoa; phylum Arthropoda; class Arachnida; order Ixodida; family Ixodidae; genus Dermacentor; species Dermacentor variabilis. The sequence continues at coordinate 1,251,244 of NW_027460357.1, forward strand.
CCAGGTGGTCAAAATTTCCGGAGTCCTCCACTACGGCGTGCCTCATAATCAGAAAGTGGTTTTGGCACGTAAAACCCCAAATATTATTATATTACAATAAGTGGCAAGCAGCGACACAGCGCTGTGCCAACATCTTGTATTTTGGTCACCGTTCCCGAAAGCTGCCGGTCGCATTCCCGTAGATGGTGGGTCTGGGTGTGTTGTTATGCTGAGACATTGCTTAATTTCAGAGAAGCACTGTTTACCTCTGCGTCAAACGTGAAAGAAGAGAATAATCACTCGGTACAGCAGCATAAACTCACTCATTACCAACGGTGTCAGCAATGGCATCCGCGTTTTCACGAGAGAACTACACGGCCTATAAGTGGGGGCATATGCCGAGCACAGTTCTCTCTAATAATACTTTATGGCACGCGCAAACTGTGTGATGTAGTTAAACAAAAGCGAGAATCAGTATCAACAGCCCGTAATATATACATATATATACATATATACATATATATATATATATCAGTGGCGTAGCCAGAAATTTCGTTCGGGGGGGCTCACAATGCAGCTCGGCCTCCTCCTAAGAGGAAACATTATGTCGGATGCTCCTGTCTAAATGCATGTAGAAGGAGAATCCGTTTTTCTCGGCAACCGTTTCACCAAATTTGATGAGGCTTGTTGCATTTGAAAGAAAACTTAAATTCTAGCGATTGTCTGCTTCGAATTTTCGATTTAGGTCATCAATATTTTATTGAAAAGTGACGAAAATAAAAAATTTTCAGAAAACGAAAGAATGAAGTTTACAACTCTGTAAATCAGCAATGAAAATTGATATCACAATTCTGTGAATTGCACATAATAGTACATGTACAGCGGACAAAATTGCTGTTAAACATGAGTCTCAAAAAATGAAGTATTATGGAAATACGGCTTTCGCAGAACCCTTGTACATACCAATTCACACAAGATACAAATAGACATATCGAATTTGTCCGCTTTGAATGGTGTAATGGATGCCGTTTACAGAACCGCGATATCTGTTCTTGATGCAGAGCTATTAATTTGTACAAACTTCGTGCTTCTATATTTTTCTAAGTTTGAAAAATTCAAAACTATTTTAAACAAAGTTCGGGCCCTAAATCTAAATTTCGCTTCCAACAGAATCTAGAATTTAACTTACTCTCTCAAATGCAACAAATTTCATTAAAAGCGATTCAGGAGTTATCTCAGAAAAGCGTTTCTGCGTTTTACATGTATTTGAATAGGCCGCGTCGGAGTTGGGCCCGAGCTAAAGCTTCCCCTTAAACAATTTGCCCAGGGATCAAATACATGAATAATAACTGCATTGCCATTGCCAAAGATGCTGCAAACGAATTCTTGAACGCTACGCACTGTCGAAACAAGTAAAATATGTATTTTTTATAAAATAATATACTCGTATGTGCCAAAAATTGTGCCCAACATAACTGATGTCAATGCTTCCATGTTTTTTGTCTATTTAGTAAGTAAATAAAAGATCACACGAACTTTAGAACTACATCAGTTCGAAACCAGCAAAGCAGTGCATGCCGCTGATATGAAAAATGTAGAGGCCATGAAATGAACAAGTTGAGGACAAATATGTTAATGAAACTTTGTCACTCAAGATCCTTGTTTACATTCTTGTACATATGCAACGGCCAGTGAAAAATCTTAATGACGCTGTCATTTGTTCCAATTTATTACGCAGGAGCAGCTGTCACCGGTTATGTATCGTGAGTAATTGCACCGAAATTATAGTCGTAACAGAGAGCACATATAAGAAGCAGGAGTTCTGCAGAATATACGAGGGCGAGTCAAATGAAAGTGAGCCAATGCGGATATATGACCAACGGGGTACTTTATTTAAAGGTAGCCTCCATGAGCATTTAGTCGTTTGTCCCATTGACTAACGAGTCACGTAATTCCCGTCTCATAAAGCTCCTGGGGTTGTTGCTTCAAAACGCCTGCAACTGACTTTCACGTCATCGTCCGAGACGAATCTGGTTCCCTTGAGCTGTTTTTTTCGGTTGCCCCAAAATGTGGAAGTCGCAAGGCGACACGTCTGCGCTGTATGGCGGATGTTGCAGCGTTTCCCACTTGAACTTTCCCAGTTTCGTGCTAACCTCATCAACGACGTTGGAACGGACATCATCGTGGAGCAACAACCCCATTCCTGAATTCTCCACGTCATTTGTTCTTGATTGCGGCACACAGCCGATCCGACGTTTCACAATATCGGAAACGATCGATGATCTCTCCAGGTTTAGCACAGTCGATCAGTAATAGCCCCTGACACTCGAAAAAAAAAAGTCAACAATACCTTTCTGGCGGAAATGACGGCCTTTGCTTTCTTTGGGGGTCGTGAATTCGAATGTCTCCACTCTAAGCATTGCCGTCGTGTGTCAGGCTCGTAATGGTGGCACCATGATTAGTCCCCGATGACAACTGCAGACAAAAAGTCGTCACCCTCATTGTGATACCAGATCATGAGTCGAAGGCAGTGACAAAGCTCTCCGTCTTCTGGCAGTGGTTCAATATCTTGGGCAACCATTGCGCACACAAGAGCCGATGACCGAGATGTTCATGAATTATGGTGTGAACCGAACCGTGGCTGATATTCACACGCTCTGCCACGATGCTTATCCTCCGTTCTTGTCTAATCAGCTCATCAACCTTCGCAATTGCGTTAAGGGTGATTGCACGGTGACTTTTGCCCGGTCTTGGATCATATTCGCAACTTTCACGTTCTTCTTTGAACCGTTTGCTCCAACGCTTCACAGTGGCCATTGAAATGCAATGTTCAACGTACACGGCAGCCGTACGGCGACTAATTTCTTTTCGAGAAGCACCTTCAGCTGTGAAAAACCTCACGACACCACGCTGTTCAACTTTTGGAGTGTCCATTAGGTAACGCAACCATATTCAACCCAGTGTATGAGAGCATTAAAGAAAATTTTAATGTTACTTTTGTAAATGAGAGGTGCCTGGGTGCTACGTGCACTCCTTGCCGATAATGAACTGAACCATTATTGCGTGGGGTTGATTGGCTCACTTTCATTTGACTCGTCCTCATACATTAGAAATGCGAAGATGCAATGGAGTATACAAATGCGAAGATACAGCTTGATAAAGGGCAAAACAGTGTTACTGGAAACAAAGTTCACTGCACGTATACACAATACCTCGCAACAAGATATTTAAATATACATAGAAGTCTCTAAAAAATCTACTTAGCTAAGAAAAAGTCCCTGTATATAATGCGTCAAACAAGGCAAATAAATATCTTGGGCAATCACAGAATCCTAAGGCCCGCCCTGCACTCCCCCCGATGTATCGTGCGCAGTGGAAGGCGGCGCGCTTCCTCCCCGCTTTTCTCCCCTTGCGCGCACAAGACTAAGCCACCATCGTCAGCTCACCCCCCCCCCCCCCTTCGCTTTCATTCGCACATGAAGCATGCGGTGCACGGTCATGATGTTATCGCCCTTGGACTTCATATGGAACATGAGGGCGATGGCTGGAATGCGCCTGGAGTGTCCATATAATGGCTATCGCAATAATATAAGATTATCCGGAAACTGAAGCGTCCCGTGGCTCTTTACTTTCCGCAAAACAAGTAATGACATCGAACTTTCACCATGCTGCGCCAAAATAATGACTTTCTTTTTCCTCTGTGGGACGGGGGTACCGAAATGAAAATAACGCAAAGGAATGCATGTTGGCCACAATCGTACGCCTACTTTGAGCACCTAATGTGGCTGCCGAAGGAATATCAAAGAAAACGTCAGAGGCTTGGTCCACAGAGAGCCATACGCATACTGCTCGGTATCCTACACCGGCGAGACAAGACTTTCCGGCGAGGTTGCGCTTAAGCGAACGCGTTGCAATACGTTGAGTCCCCGCAGTGATGGCGGCGAGCGACCATTGTTTCTTTTTCTCGTCTGCTAGCCAGGAGGTTTCCAATACTCTGCCAGGCGAAAATCGACTCGGCCAGAGAGAAATGAACGCGTACCGAAGTGAGCCACGCGGTGGCCGGCGCAACACGAGAAAAACGCATGCGCTCTGGCTGGCTCTGGCAGCACGCGGGTAGCGAGAACAAGGAAATTGAAGACGTTCAATGTGTCCGCGCGAATCAAGTCAAAGTAGAAAAATAAATAAGAACGTAGTTATATTTGCTTGCTTTAGTGTCTTGACATGGATGCTTTGGGGTACGTGAAAGAAATGATGTTCTTTTCTGTGGCACGACGGCACAAATGAACCACCACAACGCTTCGTCTCATCGGACCTCGCTGCGTCCTTTGTCAACTTGTCTAATAGTGTGTTGATTTGGCTTCTCTCGTTTTATGGTGCGATGTACGACATTAGAAAGGTTATCGCACCTTTGGCGTCAAATGTTTATAACATTGAACCTAAAAAGTTCCGGAACTGAAAATCTAAAGCACGACTTTAGAAATATCGATGCACCTTTCACACCAATATTTTAGAACTTTATACCCATAAAGTTTTGCAGTAGATACCCATGCGCTCCGTAGATTACGCGGCCTCCGCGAGATGAAACGACAAGCCCGGTCACCATCAAAATGCTCTTGAAGCTTTGTGGATACGTGACGTGACTCCCGGTGCAAGGGCGATGCCGCGAAATCCAGTCCGAGTTTGCAATGTTGAGCTGAAATCTCTTTCCGAGTGTGAAAAAGACCCCCCCCCTCCCCTTCTAGACAAAATCCAGAATGATTTTCGGTGCCGCGGGTTGTTTTGGTCAGCGGCGCATGACAGCATGCACAAAAAACTTTCGAGGGGGGCTGAAGCCCCACAGCCCCCCCCTGGCTACGCCCCTGATATATATATATATATATATATATATATATATATATATATATATATATATATATATATATATATATATATATATATATATATATATATGTATGTATGTCTGGAGCACAGTTGCAGTTTGTCACTCGGCCGCTCGTATTGAATCGTCGTAGGGAGGAACAACGCGGCTCAGATGCGCAGATATGTATGTTTTGCTACATTTTGAAATTATTTCACATCAGCGATGCGCTGTTTCTACAATATTCGAAGAGCTAAGAGCGATCTGAAGCTGTAGATGTAAACAAATGGCAGCGCTTTCGCAAATCACACGTGGAAGGCTGCGCTCGAATGCTTCTTGAACATGCTAAATGTTTAGTGAATGTATAAAATGAATACAAAAAGCGATGTGCAATCGCAGGCATCAGTGACAGCGAACTCTAAGGTAGCTGCATCGGCAAACGGAACTCGGCGTGCCTTTCTCAGCCGGGATGTTGCCGCAACAGCGCACTCGGGCCTGCTCACCCACCATAGTGGACATGCTGCCCCAGTGAAACCATTAATAATTATTCGCGATCCACGAAATGCACAACCGACGCACACTCAACATGGGCGCATGTACACAAGTCAATTGGCGAAATCCCCGACACCCTTCCAATACGTTTCCAGTGGCGTGTGTTAGAAGGCAGCACAGGAACAGGAAACACAGTTAAACAAAAAGCTTAGCATGGTGGCAACTGCCATCACCCCGTTTCAAAGGGGACGCTCCTACCTTTCATCCATCCATCCAGAGGCGGATTTCATCATATGGCAGGCATCCAGCAAGCAATATACATTCTCCTGGGTAGTTAGGTGAGGAAATGACGGCTTTCTCACACAATCATTTTCAATTGATGCACCCAATTCTGCAAACATGGGGAAATTGCTTCTCAGTCCGTCACACGTTAGTGATGCCATACGCACTACTGCATCATGCAGCTTGTTTAAACAAAGCTTCACAAGGTTTGCCCGTTCTTTTCCAGAAAGCTTATTGATTAAAAAATAGCCGCAAGGAATTTTCCAATGGCAGTCGAGGGATACGACCATGAAGACAATGGCTTCTGTTGCGACTTTGTTGCTGTCATCATCCAGTTTGTCCCTGTGTCGACATATCCCCTGAAATTTCTGCCGTCCCATTCAACATGCTTCCTTACGGCCATCTCGTCAACAACGAGGTTGAAAAGAAGCTCTTTGCCAAGTTGCCTAGCTTCTTTAGTCTTTGCTTCAATAGCATTCATAGCTTCACCTGTAAAACCAGGCTCCCCATTTAGGGCACTGTACCACTTTGTTAATGTTGGTGGATGAGACAACGAGCTACCAAAAGTTTCTCTAACGTAGTTGTAGGCTTTGCTTGAGTAGAATTGTAGCGTCAGAGCAAACATACGCAATATTGGGGAATACTTCTCACTGCTCAACTTCTCAAACTCACTGGGTCCAGTTGGCATTTTCTTGAACAGACACTTCATGATCTCTAAGGGAACACCTGAAAAGCACTTTTCAAGCATAGCTGAAGCGTCCTCTGAAATAAGCTGATTTTTCCTGAGGTCGTTGGTAATCTGGCTGAATGTTTGGACTTTGAGACGACGCTGTCGTTGCTGGCTGAGTTTCAGCCTTCTTGTCACAGTGGCTGCTGATGCCGAACAGTCTAGCTTCCTCTTTAGTGTGCGTGGTGTCTCCATGACAGCATAGCTGCGTTCAGCAACCTGAATGCAAATGGCATGGTAGATCGACCAGTTAACAAATGTTTAAACCAACATTACTAAAGTTATGATGTAAAGGCTCCTGCATTTAAAAGCAGCAAACACAACTCTGCCAGGAAGTAAATGCTTGCTCACAGAATACCGGCAGTATTCAGGTAATAAATCGAGGAGCAACATAGCACGAGTCAAAACAGTGAATAGCAATAGTATACTAATATATCGAACAACTAAGTTGTGGCGCAGTCAGTGTGGCACACGGAGTACTTTAAAGAATTTAGCGCAAATTTATTGGTGGATAACTGTCCTTGTTATTTGTGGTGCGGGAAGGAAAAAGGATACACAGAGCAAAAACACGTCGATACACACATTAGTTAGCACCATCTCCTTCCAAATCACAGCAACTATTTTTCAATAAAGGCATGCTAATACATTTTAGCCTCAATTGCATGTGGCTGAAGTATACTGCTCTGTACGGGTGGCTTTCAAAATACTTACATTACCGGAAGCTTCCTTTGGCGAAGGTTCCTGTGGCGAGTTTGCACTGTTTGTCACATCTTCGATTGGAGCTCCACCCTGATCCAGATCTCTCCGTTTTGGTGGCTTCTTCGTTGTAGGTTTCTGTAATAGGTACATTGAATATTGCGGATTACCACAGTGCTTACCTGCTGCACGAAGTGCCGCGGAGGGGGGCGGGGGTTAAGTAAAAAATTCCTATACACTGAATATCTACAACAGTTCGGCGTGCCAAAAGCAGCTCAAGTCATCTCATATGTGCATTTATTTATTGAGTGTACTTCACAGGCGGGTCCGAGGCGCACTCAAACCACAAAATATGTAACGCTCTGCTCTATACAGAAAACCAACATTTTCCTATTGCGACTCTCGTTTACACTTTGCGCAGTTGGTTAATTAGTCGTAAGCTCGGCGATGTCGTGCCAATGAATACTTTGGGCTTTGCTGAATGTGAACGAGAAATAAACCACCCAACAGAAACAGAGACTATTAATTACTATATTAGTGTCAATAGGAACATATCAGAACATCACGTCCTTGCCTTTTGCAGGTGTGCGGGAAAATTGAATATCGTAGGGACAGCACCAGGTCGTAGTCGCGTTCGTGCTTGCGTCCGGTCGAAGCACGACTCCGTGAATTGGTCGCTACAAAGTCTGCTTCCCGGTGATGGCCTCCGCTTTTCTCGCCTTAAGTTTGCAACCCATCGACTGCACAAATCGCTCCGAGACCACGGGAACATACGCATAAAATGACCCAACTTGTAGTGTCTGTGGTCTGCAGTGTTGGACTGCACGCCAAAATGTCAGTGGTACAGCCTCGGTTTTGCGCAGCGCACAATGCAAATTTGAAGAATACTTGCGCGTGAAACGTCTTTCCAGAAGAGTTCTCCGGCCTGCTTGTGCAATTCACGGCACAACAAGCAGGCATTTTTGGGCAGAAAAAGAAAACACGTCAAGCGCATGCGAGCTGCAAAGCGATGCAATGGCCGACTTCCGGGACAAGGCCTCTCACTATAGTGCTTAGAATATACTGGCTAGCGTGCCATCCGCGGCATTCCGGGTGGCACCGGATGCAATGAATGTCAGCTGCTGCCGCTAGGAGTGCTGCAGTGCAGGTGGGCGAGGAGTTACGGAGTCGCCATCTGTCGGAAGCGCCTCCCTTGCGTAGTATGAGGGACCATGCAGCGCGCTCCTCATAGGTTTCGCTTACGCCGCTCAATAAAGACACCACGCGGCAGCCCTCCTGGACATTTATGTAGGTACTCTCAAAACAAGGGAAGTTTTTGACTGTCAATATAATAATCTTGGGCAAACTGAAAGCACGGAATTGTTTACAGACGCTATCTCTTTACCGAATACGCACAGTGAACGCCACTGCGCGCGGTCGCCGCGATGGAGTCTCCCGAACCGGCTTCTTGCGTGAAAGGTAGGTGTTGTGTATAGGGGGCGCTGTCAATTACATCAGCTGTATATAAGCGATTGCCATCAGAATAGATTTCAGTTCCGTGGTTCCCCGTCAATGTATATATAGTCTTGTCTTATCGTTCAGCACTTCGCGTCACCACAATCTGGCGCAGTTGGCGAAGCTAGCGACGAACTGCTTTCCCTTACCTGGCTTCCTGCTGTTCCAAGGGGCGTCACCTACGAGATGGCAGCGTACAGACTACCGCCATTACCGCCTTTCCTGGAGACTGCTGGAAATGCGACCATTCCATGGGAGCAGTGGCGCGATGATTTCACAAATTTCCTTGAAGCGACGGGGATGGACGCCAACCGCCACTACGGAAAAAGGTCATTCTGCTGCAATGTCTTGGGGTCGCGGGACGCCGTGTTTTTCGCACAATGGGCCCCGAGCCGGCACGTACGTCAGATACGACAAAAGCCGGGCCATAGGCAAGCAAACCAACAGGAAAAGACAAGACAGAGGCAAGTGAAGCGGATAATTACACAGAGGCGTTGAGCCTATTGGAGCGTCAGTTCTCAAGCACCGTCAACGTACTTGTCGAACGACGTCGATTCACGTTACGTCGGCAACTGGCGAATGAGCCGATCCGAGAGTACGTCAGTGCCCTCCGACAGTTAGCAAAGACGTGCGACTTCGGGCTTTTCTTGGAAGCGGCTCTACGGGAGAGGGTTGTTGACGGATTACGGAGCACTGAATTGCGACAGAAATTGATCCTGGATGCTCGCAGAGGCAGTAGAAATGCTGCAGACGTACGAGCAGGCAGCGGAGGGTGCTGCGGTCTATGTCCAAGGGTCACCACAAACGGACACAGTGCAGAATGTATCTCAAGGCAGAGGCCCAGACAGCGACTCGGCAATGACGCCGGTGCCGAGGTGTTACTGGTGCGGCTCTACAAGGCACCTAGCTAATTCACAGGAATGTAAAGCACGGCGGAAACGTTGCTCCCAGGGACACAGGATGGGACATTTCCGAGCGGTATGTGGCAGGTCGGCGGAGCGCCACGTGTGGGCTGTCCGAAACGACGGCGCTAGTGAGGAGGACGTGCTCACTGTGCTGGCGGTCAGACAAGTGGAACGAAGGACTTTGGTTGTTGACGTCGTTATTGAGAACGAGCCACTTCAGTTGCTGGTGGATACTGGGTCGTCGGTGTCTATTTTGCCAGACCACGTTCATCGAGCCAAGTTCGCCAACAGGTTCCCTTTGACTGCTGCTACAGCGATGCTGCGGGATTTTTCACAGAAGAAAATTCCAGTCTTGGGATGGCTCACAGCCAGAGTTGTACGCGGGAACAACTCGGCTTGCCTTAGCTTTTACGTTGTTCCTCAAGGCATGGCATTACTAGGACTGGATGCGGTGCACCAGCTACGGTTGCACATCATCGTTTCCACACTAGAGTGCCTACAAGTCATGGTCAGCCCCCAGTCGCTTCCTCTTGAATTACGTGAGTTTTCCTTTCTTTTTGCTGATAAGTTGGGATTACTGAAACACTTTGTACATTCTGTGAAGCGGCACGCAGATGTAAAACCAGTAGCAGCGAAGGTTCGACGTTTGCCCCTGACGCTGCGAGAGAAAGTAGCAGCTGAACTGGCAAGATTATTGGATGCAGGCATTATAGAAAAGGTGAGTGCTGCGGAATGGGTGTCTCCTATAGCGGTTGTGCAGAAGAAGGATGAAACTATTCGTCTATGCGTGGATTTGCACGAGCCGAACAAAGCAATAGTCATTGATGGATTCCCTTTGCCGCACACGAAGGAACTGTTGCATGCGCTGAGCGGAGCAGCATGGTTCTCGAAACTGGATCTTGCTGCAGCCTACCATCAAGTGGAATTGGGAGAAGAGAGTCGCGAAATAACGATGTTTATTACGCGCGAAGGCTTATTTAGGTTCCGCAGAGAGTGTTTTGGCCTCACATCGGCACCAGCCGCGTTTCAGCGAACGATGCAAGAAATCTTGAAAGGCTGCAAGGGCGTGTTGTTTTATATCGGCGACATCGTAGTCTTTGGAAAGACTAAGAATGAGCACAACCGTAACCTTCACGAGGTATTGCATCGGATCGCTGAGGAGAGGCTGCAGCTAAATCAGAAATGCCTGTTCACTGTCAAGGAACTATCCTTTTTGGGGTCATCATGTGAGTGCAAGTGGTCTTGCCCCACTCAAGTCAAAGGTGGATGCTGTGATTAAAGCACAAACGCCTGCCGTTGTAGCCTCACTGTGGTCTCTCCTTGGGCTCGTAGGCTATTACTCCCATTTTCTTCCCAATTATGCAAAGGTGGGGAGCCCCTGCGACTGCTTCTTCGTAAAGGACAGAAGTTCGTGTGGGACCAGAGCATCGAGGAGAGTTTTTGCAGGATCAAGGAGGTGGTGGCTATGTTCAACGAGTCTTTGCCTGTACAAGTGACCACTAACGCCTCGGCATATGGACCGGGAGCTGTGCTATAAGCAGGTAGTCGACGGAGAAGTACGTACAGTGGCATCCGCTTCGAGGACACTAATTCCAACAGAACGCAAGTACTCTACCGGGGAACGAGAGGCGCTGGCATGTTTATGGGCGTGCGAACATTGGCACGTTTATCTGTGGGGCCGCAAGTTTGTCTTGCGAACTGATCATCAGGCTTTGGTGACACTGCTGTCCACAAATGGGGTTGGAAGACGCCCACTGCGTATCGAACGCTGGTGTGCTAGACTTTTGAGAGACAACTTCACTGTGCAGTACACAAAGCTTAACACCAATGTCGTTGCGGATGCGCTTTCTAGGTTACCTTGGACCTCTGCAGAGGACGAACCTGTGGAGGAAGTAGTTGCTGTGGTTTCCAGCATGATCACTAAGAGTGAGTTGCAAGCAGCAACAGCTGAGGATTCATTGCTAAATGAGGTGGCACAGCATGTTATGTCCAGATGATCGGAAAAGGGCTGTTTAGCTGGAAAACTAAGGTTGTTTTTTCGTGTACAAAAATAGCTGCCGGTTATAGACGGGCTACTGTTTCGCGCAGAACGGGTCGTTCCCCCAGCGACACTCACTTCCAGGCTGGTCATGATGGCACATGAATCACATCCAGGCATTGTGAGGACCAAACAACGGTTGAGGGAACAGTACTGGTGGCCCGGAATGGACAGTGATGTTGAATCTCCGGTTAGGAATTGTGCTATCTGCAAAGCGTCAGATAAATCTGCAAAAACCGTAATGGCCCCATTGGGGCCAGTAAAGTGGCCCGAGAAGCCGTGGGAAAAGCTTGGAATCGATATCGTTGGGCCGATGGAGCAAGCCCCTCCGGAGTGCAGGTTTGCAATCCCTATTATTGATTACCACAGCAAGTGGCCCGAAGTGGCATTTGTGTCCACAATCACTGCACAGGCTGTAGTGAAAGTGCTTTTGAACTTTTTGCGAGAGAAGGGTACCCGGAAAGCATTGTGACTGACAATGGGCATCAGTTTATGTCGACATGTTTTGAGCAGTCTTTACGAGATCGGGTAATCCAGCACTGCGTTACAACATTGCACCGCAATGCTGCAATGGTCAGATTGAGCGGTTTATTTATTCTATTTATTCAAGTACCTACAGCGCCCGTTGAGAGCATTTTTGGTGGGGGGGTTCCAGTTGGGGCAAAACACATCGTCATACAGATGACACTGTGTAAATAACAAACAAACAATAAAAATACAACGCATTCCAATACTGAGCAAACTGATAACAAAAGAATCATGAAAGCAAGAAAGACGTAAATGTTGTCATATGAACAAGCGTATACAAAAAATTCGAAAACGCACAGCAACACAGCGCAAAAAAATTAATTCAACAAAAGTTAATTCAACAAAAGGCGTGACAAAGCATTTTCAAAAGAAGATTGCGAGGCTAAAACTTCTTCTGGCAATTTATTCCAATCATGCACTGTTTTGGGAAAAATGAGTTTTTAAAGGCATTTATACGGCATTGGTATTCTTGAAACTTTAAAGAATGATCTAAACGGGAGGGTATATAGCTGGGAGCTTTCATGTATGAATCTTTAGACAAACCTGTTGCGCCTATAAAAATATTGTAAAATAGCTTAAGTCTAAGGTATTTGCGTCTGTCTTGCAATAGAGGCCAGCCCAAATTTTTGCACATCTGAGAGCTGCTTTTGGTGAAATCATAGTTTGCGGACACAAACCTTGCTGCTCATTTTTGAATGCGTTCAAGTTCGCTGATAAGTGTTTTTGTTTCAGGGTCCCAAGTCGCACAACCATATTCTAAGATGGGACGCACGTTTGTCAAGTAGTGTCTCCTTCAAATCAGCAGGTGCCTGCTTGAAATTGCGTTTTAGAAAGTTTAACACACGGCTAGCTTTGGCAGCAATATGGTTTACGTGGTCGTTCCAAGAAAGGTTTTTGGCAAAGGTAACACCCAAGTACTTGTAATTCTTAACAAATGATAAGTTTCTGTCGCCTAAAGAGTACTGGGTAGGTAATGGATGCTTTTTATTTGTAAATTGCAGAACTTCACATTTTGAAAAATTTAATGTCATGTTCCATGTTTTGCACCATGCCAAGACAGAGTCGAGGTCGCTTTGCAATTCATAAGAGTCACTTATACACGTGACGTCACGGTAAATGCAACAATCGTCAGCATACAATCTGACTCGACTGGAAACCCCGTCAACTATATCATTGATAAATATTAAAAGAAGAGGGCCCAAAACTGATCCCTGGGGAACATCCGATAAGACTGCAATATCACATGAACTTGCGCCTTCAAGAATAACGCATTGCTTTCTACCGACGAGGTACGCTTCGAGCCATTTCAGCAGGGTGGGTGGAACCTTGAGGGTTGACAAGTTTCAGTAATAACAAATTAGGTGCGACAGAACCAAAAGCTTTTTGAAAATCCAAAAATATGCAGTCAACCTGGTTACCATTGTTAATTGAAAAAGCGGTATCATGAGCAAACTCTATCGGTTGCGTATCGCAAGAAAATCTCTTTCTGAAGCCATGTTGCATTGCGCAGAAAAAGTTATCCTGGAGGTGCTTAAATAGATTAGTGTAAACGATGTGCTCTAGCGATTTGCATATTACATTTGTAAGGGAGATAGGCCTATAGTTTACAGTTTTTGTTTTGTCGCCACTTTTATACAGAGGAACTACGTTGGCACTTTTCCAGTCATCGGGCAAGGCGCTGACATCCAGTGATTTTTGAAACAGTGTTACTAAGAAGGGAGCAACAGAGACTGCACAGTTCTTCAAGATGCAGTTCGGAATACGGTCAGGACCGGGTGCCGTGTTTACGTTGAGCTTCTCCAAAAGTAACACTATTCCATGTACTGAGAATCTATGCCACTGATCTCCGTAAACTCATTCACAATATGTAAACCGTTGGTAGGGCATGCCGATATAGAAAAAAACTGACTGAAAATAAAGATTATACTGTGCAGCCTTGCCTTCCAGATCTGAGCTATAGTAAAAGTCGTCTATAATATCGGGAATGTTGTCTCTTACGCGCTGCTTACTTTTTACATACTTCCATACTTGCTTTCGATTATTCTTTATTTTCCCGCCAAGAACACCCAGATACGCACTTTCGGCCCTGCGCATCTCCCGCGTTATAATCTTGTTCAGCTCTTTCAATTCACAATGCAAGGATGGCTCTGGTGATTGACAGTACCGACGATATAAGCGGTGTCATTTGTTTATCAAGGTACGAATGGCGGCGTTCATCCTAAGCTTATCTGTTCGACACTTCGACGAAATGGTGCCTGATGGAGCATGCGTCTGCACTAAGGCCAGGAGTTTTGTCTTCAGTAGGTGCCACTTGGAATGTATATCAAGTCTAGAACTGTGATGTCTAAATTCTGGGAGAAAAGCCTCGAGTTCATGCGATAGCAAGACAGTCTGTTCTGTCATAATGAAATACCGTACGTGGTGGCGGCTTTCTGCGGTGCTCGGCAAAACAGGATAATCTTGCGATTACCACTTCATGGTCGCTTAAACCGTGAATTGTGGTGGTTGAAGAAACGAGGGTGCGATCGTTGCAGAAAATCATATCAAGTACATTTGCACTGCTACAGCCTATTCTAGTCGGGCATTCCACAAACTGAAATAGGGAATGAGTGTTAATCATTTCACGAAAAGCAGTATAAGAAGCGATGTGGTCTTTATATTCGGCTTAAGGGAGACCCATTCTACATTAGGTAAATTAAAATCACCACCTAAAATAACGTAAGATGCATCTAGGGTTAGTAGGATGTTGCTCTATTCAAATAGGGGTTGCGGTGTTTTAGGGGCTGGAGGTCTGTAAAATGAACCAATAGCCATTGAGGAACCGTTAGTCAGTATGACCGTACACCAGACCGTTTCGCATGTCTTGCTTTCTGTGTTAAGAGGTATGCTGTCCAGTCCATTATCGACAATTACAAAGACGCCACCGCCATGGTTCTTACGGTCCTTCCGGTATACATTGTAATTAAACGGAAATATCTCGCAGGAGCCTATTGTTTCGTCCAGCCATGACTCGGTGCCAATGACCATTTCTGGTTTGGCCAAGTCCAAGAGTGCATCAAACTCTTCTTTTTTATTTTTGAGGCTGCGGCAGTTGACAGCAATAATTATCAAGTCGGATTTAGGATCTGCTCTTTTCTGCAATGCAGGATTCTTTGATGGCTATTGGTTTATGCTTTTCATGGTATCAGTAGCGCTGTCATACATGTAAACTTGTTTTGCGAACTTTAGTTTGTTGGCATTTCACTTCACTTCACTTCACTTTATTTCCATAAAGACTCTCATGTGAGGGTATTACATAAGGGGTGGGACACGTATAGGTTAACAACAGTAAACAGAAAAATGTTGAACGAGTTATACAAACAAAAATGATTATTGTGATGCAAGCGCACGCGTAATTTGGTTAAGGAACACAGATTGGCATGTGATGGCAGCAAGTTCCTGGGGAAGGCCGTTCCAGTCGCAAGCAGTCCGGGGGAAGAATGACGAAGCAAAAGTTTTTGTGTGTGCTCGTGGTCGAGACACCTGCTGCTGATGTCCGGTGCGAAGAGAGAAACGTGGTGGGGGAGGGCAGATGTAGGGTTCCTGTGATAGCTCGGAATAAAAGAATTTATGAAATGAGAAGAGAGAACTAGAAATGTGGCGACGAAGTGCAAGAGTAGGTAGGTTGGACTGCGATTTCAGAGATGATATGCTGATATCAAAAGAGTACGAGGAATGAATGAATATAGTTGCCCTGTTTTGAACTGATTCAAGTGAATTAGCAAGGTATACTTGTTTCGGGGACCAGATGGGCGATGCGTATTCTAATTTTGGTCGAACTAGTGATTTGTATGCGAGTAGCTTAACATATGTAGGGGGCCAGAGTGGAGATGACGCTTTAAGAAGCCAAGCGTTTTGTTAGCAGATGAAATAATATTCGCGATATGGCTATTCTACGCAAGATCATGACTAAGATGAACACCGAGATATTTATATGATTGGACAGGGTCGATAGGAACGTTAGAGATAGTGTAGGGAAACAGGAGAGGATTACTGTGACGGTGGAAAGATATATATTTGCATTTGTTTATATTAAGTGTCATTAGCCAGTCGTTGCACCAGTTTTCTACCAGATTTAGGTTATTTTGTAGGGATTGTTGGTTAAAGGTGTCAGTAACTGTTTTGTAAATAACGCAATCGTCGGCAAACATCCGAATATGGCAATCTAATTTCTGAGGTAGGTCGTTAATATAAATTAAAAACAAAAGAGGCCCTAGGATGGATCCTTGGGGTACCCCTGAGGAAACTGGTAGTAAGTTAGACATTTGTTTGTTAATGACGACTGATTGGGAGTGGTGAGTCAAGAATTCTTTTATCCATGCTAGTATGTCACAATGCAAGTTTAGGCTGGAAAGTTTCAGAAATAGGCGGTTATGGGGTGCCTTGTCAAATGCCTTAGCAAAGTCGAGGAAGATTGTGTCGGTTTGGAGATTAGCGTCAAGGTTGGCATGCAGGTCGTGAACGAAAATGGCTAGTTGAGTCTCACAGGAGTAACCTTTACGAAATCCATGCTGTGATGAATGAAAGAAATTATTTGAGTCCAGAAACTGCATTGTTAAAGAGTAAATGACGTGTTCCATGAGCTTGCAGGGTATGCTGGTAAGTGATATGGGGCGGTAGTTAAGTGGTGAATCTTTTTTACCCGACTTGCGGACTGGGACGACCTTCCCCACTTTCCAGTCGTGGGGTATGATACCTGTAGAAATGGACTGCGAAAATAGCAAGCATAAAAACTTGGCAGACGTGTGGCGAGTGTTTTTCAAGACCTTTGTGTTGATTTCATCAATGCCGGTAGATGAAGAAAGTTTTAACTTATCTATAAGAAGAGATATGCCGGTTTCTGAGAACGTAACGGCTGGCATTGTAATTGTGGGGTCACTGGCTGTCATGAGGGGTGGTGGTTTTTGTTCTTTAGTGAATAAGTGATTAAGTTTGAAGTCACCGCCACATTCCTTAGCAAACTGTATCAGCTTTTTCCGCTCATGCCTTACTTTATTCGAGTAGTCTTCACTGATAGCAAAACCGGTATCTTTTACTTTTGAGGCAGCTGCAAGTAAGCGTTGCTTGTCTTTGAAAGATAAGAATTTCGCTAGAATCTGCCGTTTTCTTTATAGTGAGTAACGCCCAAGTATATGCGCTCTTTTCATAGCCATCGAGATAAGTTCTACACTTAGTTTCTCAGCGCAAAAAGTCAGAATCCGTTCCTCACACTGTGCCCATGTTTCATTCTCGGAATCTGGGTGGCCATGAAACATCAGGTTGTTCCTTCTTGCTTTGTTATCTAGATCCTCTTGGCCTTTGTGTACTGTCGCAAACGAGGAAGCAACCGATTCGACACGAGACGAGATCATTTCTATCGATTCTTTTAACTGTGGGACGCATGATACGCGGTCTTCAGCACACACAACCTTGGCTGCGTGCTCCTCTACTTTTTGTTCAATGGCCTGCTGATTACTTCGAAGCGAACGAATTTCGTCAAGAATGTCGGATTGTTTTTCCAAGATTGATGGTATCTGCATAATAGCCTTAAACATTTCTTGTTCTTGTTCTTCGGTAAGAGGACCAGGATTCAGCTCGACATCCCCGGCAAGCAGTAAGAGCGACTTTGAAAACAGACAAAAAATGGCAATAGAGCAGCACAATCTTAAACAGAACACGCGACATCCAAGCATGTATAGGCATTGGGTGGGATCTGACGCCATTCTTCTAAAAGGTTTACCATTTACACAATGATAGGAATAACCAACCTGTAGAAACACGAAGCGTAAGTGCCTGGCAGCCATGGTGGCGCCAGATCCCGAAATGGTCGGCTGCGGCGGCTGCTTTAGTAGTATTTCATCCGAAGGTGACCATGGTGGCCAGCAAGCGAGAGAAACAACCACAGGCAGCGCTGTCATGTCCAGTGGTGATTTGAAATCCAAGGCAGTGCAGATGAAGGGCGGGCACGTACAGTCCTTACAAGCGGTGTAATCAGGAACGGGACACGTTGCATCGATGCTGTCTTGATAAGCAGTCACCGCGTTCAACCGCGTTCTCAAAGGAATATATTCAGGTTGCCGCATTGGAACGAAGACCGCTGAAGGAGGCAATCTGGGACTACATGGGTGTTTACAGGGCCACCCCACATGCAACTACAGGAGCGTCACCGGCTAACCTACTGCATGGAAGAAGACAGAACAAGATTGGATGTTGTTGGCCTCCCAGAAAAGGAATTTTTCGAGGAGCCGCGTGTTGCCATGGAAAAGTTGAAGCAGCGCGTTAAGGAGCAGCAACAACGAACAAAAGAGTACACCGATGAAAAACGAGCAGCCAGAGCATCTGCCATTGAGCCAGGAGATTTCGTAAAAATAAAGCAAGGCGGACCAAAGACGAAAAACAAGTTTTCTTTGCCGATCCAGGTGGAGAGACAAGTAGGCACGAATTCGTTTTTTTCTGGCAAACGGTACGAAATGGAACGCATCAAAATTAACAGTAATTGGTAAAGTAGGGACAGGACAGGCAGAAGCACTAGCTGACGCGATTACAGCGCAACGCAGTGCAGCCTCAGGGTTTTCCTACGACCTGGATCTTCACATAGGGAAGATGACGGAGCAAAATACCCCTACTACCGTCGAGAATCAATCTGAAATGGTGCCATCAGAAGACATCCAGGGAAGCGCTACCCATTCTGACGGTGCACAGACGGTGCAATTTCATTTGAATGCACGCAAGAATTAAAATAAAAGCACCGTTTAAACAAGATCACTGCAGTTAAAGCCTCATCTAACTAAGGAGTTCATTGTGGTCCCACATTGTCAATAATCTGCTTTGACCTATAGAAGTATTTTGCCCCAATTTATCCGTATTGGTACTAATGGAATACGGGAGATATTGACGGCATTCTTTGCGCTGGAAGCAACACTGTGTAGTGCTGTATGGAACTAGCATGCTGAACTATTATTGCAACGGTCAACTATGGCCTTGTTTGCTGGTGCAGAGACGTCAGAAGTAGCATTGTCTATGTGAATAAAGATGCTCCTATTCCTTTGATGAGAACACTCAGCAACAGAAACGTTTAGTCTGCTATCGTTAAATGCAGTACAACCACATGCCTCAAACAGTGTGAGCACTCACTTGTGCAGTTGTCCACATAAATGCCCTACATCCTAAAACTATTACACTTTGTTTTTATTCCGAATCGGTCATTAGCCCTCCTTGATAGTTCAGAATGGTTTGGGTCCAGCCCATATGGGTGGGCGCCACACCAACATGGACATATCCCGAGCCATTTTGACCTATCACAAAGGGCTAATGGCCGATTTGGAATAAAAACAGGTTGGAATAGTTTTAAGTTATAGCTGCCATAGTTTGTTTTAAGACTTTCTATTAAAATTATCCGAACAAGTATGTAGAAGACGCTTAAAAACAGCATGTTCTCCCAGAAGACACATTGGCCGACATTTAATTTGCAAGCTCAACATCCACCTTTCACTCGCTTGATCTGAAGCTTTGGTATAACCTATAGGTTCTATCATGAACAGGTGGGGCTTCAGAATAGAATGCAAATAGTGCAAGCTGCATGCCAAATTAGTTAATTTAGTGTACATGTTTAATAAAGCACACAAGAAAAGTCTACATGTTTGAATAGTACACAAACATTGCAATACGGCTGAAGCCTGCATATATAAAATGAACAAAATAATAAATATTACCAAATGCCTCAACCACTTCACAAGGTAGACTCCTCTAGTTATTTCCAGGCATGGCCCCAGCTTTTAACAAGCTTTTTGTGCATTTTGTTTGTGGAGGCCACATGCAGCTGTTGCCATCAATCCAGTTTTTATGTATAATGGCAACAGCATCATCTTCTTCAGAAAATTTTGCTACTATGTAGAGGCCACCTTGAAAAAAGAAAGAAACCTAGTTTATTTCCAAAAGCAGTCACACTAATGATGACAAATGAAATTGCAACATCTGTACAGTAACATGACAACTATTGCAGAACAACAGCATGCAAAAGTGGAAAAATAATATTTTCTCTCTTGAACAACACTCTCAGACATTTCTGAAGTATACTCCGGACTGGCCAGGACCGCAAGCCAGAAAGCTGGGATACAATGCAAATCTCAAGCATTCTTGGTTGACGAGGTTTCGTATACAAGTCTCTCCTTTGAGGGAACTCTCTTCCTATCACAAAGGGTGTGCCTGACTTGTCATGCACAAAGTTCTCCACAATAATAATTGTTCCATTATTCAGTGTGCAGCAGCTGTTTTTACCTGCTGCCAGTGCATTGCCAGGTAATGTGGCCTTTTTAAACTCTGGGCCTTGGAACAGCAGAATCAATGAACCGCAGTTATGCTCTACAGAAAATAGACCTGATGGTACCAAATTTCTTTTTGGAACATTTCTTTGATCTGACAATCTATTGCAGAACTGCTCAAGGGGACGTTCAGGCTTTCGTATCATTCTCTTGATGTTTGGCATATAGTTTTCAAATGGAAATGCACTCTAAGCATCCTGGGGACCTAGGTGCAACACATCAGATGCAATGTCGCTTAAGCCATGCACATTGTGCGACACTTGCTCTTGTCTATATATGTCGATGAAGTTTCTAAGAAAAATGTTTAGCAAGTCACCTGCATAACTAACCTCACTTGCAATTGAATTAGGTGAGGCTAGTATTGTAATTGCCAAATGCAGTGTAAGAAAATTCTCATACATGTGGGAAGGATTCTAGAAGACAACACTAAAGGCCCTCTGTACAGTAAGAAGAAGCGAAGTTCAGTTGCCTTGCAGTGATCTAGCTCTACAAGACTTCGCGGCTTCCTATTAAAATCAGAAGGAATGAACTCTGCAAGTTTAATGTTCATCTCAGAGATTTCACTTCGACCTTTAGAGCCTCTAGATTCGACCTTCGATTTTAGATTTCTCTAAAGTAGATGATGTGGCAGTATTGTACCATTTAGAGGAAGGTTATGATAATTTCAGCCATTTTATTTCGCTAAATACTACGTCAGTAAATGATGCTTGGGAGAAGTTTAAAAGTGTGGTATTGAAATCAATAGCACTATTTGTTCCCAAGCGCCCTAAGAAAGTTAACAAAAAAAACCCACAGATTACACAAAAAATAATTCATAAAAAGCGTCTCTGAAACGAATGAGGTCTAGAAAATTATCTGCAAGAGCACGTCATTGTATTCATTCCGCTTCACAGGAACTTAAAATGGAAATTACTAAAGCGAAACATTGTTACATGAATAAAACACTTGCCTATTTTATTAAATCCTCTCCGGGAAAATTTTGTAGGTACGTTTCAGGGCCCAAATCCAGCATTCAATTTCGGACAAGTGAAAATAAGTCTATCACGAACAGCTCTGAAATGGCTTGCCTCTTCAATGAATATTTTGAATCTGTCTTCACATGGGATGATGGTTCTACACCCCAAACAGCACATTCCATTAGGCGCTGTATATCTGAACCAACTATTAGACAAGACGACGGCATTTTGAACCTGCTCCTTAAACTGGATGAGAAAAAATGTCCTGGCCCTGATCAAATTCCCAACGCTTTTTTAAAGAGATACGCCGAATGGTGCTCATATCTATACCAAATCTCTAGAATCTGGTGACGTTCCGAGAGACTGGAGGCGGGCTAAGGTAGTACCGATTCACCAACAGGGTTACAAACATGATGTCACTAATTACCGACCAATCCCTTTGACAAGTACATGTTGAAAAATGCTAGAGCACATCCTAACTATCCACCTAACTAAATTTGTGGAAGAGAACGACATTTTGGGTAAAAACCAGCATGGCTTTCGCCGAGGGTACTTCACAGTCACTATTCTCACTGAAGTTACGCATGAAATCGGTCAATATATTGATGGAAGGGGTCAAATAGATATGATCTTTATCGGTTTCCGCAAAGCATTCGACAGAATGTCTCATAGAAAGCTGCTTATAAAGCTGTCTCATTTCTTAGGTAATACCCAGCTATTAAAATGGATTGAGGCATATTTGTCAGAAAGGGAACAATTTGTTTCATTAAATTCTGTTTGCAGTACCAATAAATCAGTTCGATCGGGTGTGCCGCAAGGATCTGTTATAGGCCCTTTACTTTTTTCCATTTATATTAGTGATATGGGAGCAGGTTTTTCGCCGCAAATATCCATCAAGCATTATGCAGATGACACAATTATAGTATATGCTAAAATTTCTCCTAATGATCAACAGGAGCTTAGTAACGATTTACAAAAAGTCAGTTTCTGGTGTGATGAATGGCAAATGGAATTGAATGTATCAAAAACTGTTTGTATGCGTATGACGCGTAAAAAAGATCCTTTAATTTTCCCCTACAGCATTAACGGAGCCGAATTAGCTGAGGTTAAGGAATTTAAATACCTAGGAATTCATCTCACACATGATTTGAACTGGTCGGTACATGTCGACAACATCTGTTATAAGGCCACGTGTACACTTTGGTCATTACGACAAAAACTTCACGACGCCAACCCAGAGGTAAAAACAATGGCCTACAAAATGACTGTACTTCCTGTACTGACTTATGCAAGCCATGT
The DNA here is from genome assembly GCF_050947875.1 of Dermacentor variabilis. Classification (NCBI taxonomy): domain Eukaryota; kingdom Metazoa; phylum Arthropoda; class Arachnida; order Ixodida; family Ixodidae; genus Dermacentor; species Dermacentor variabilis. Next base: position 1,273,837 of record NW_027460357.1, read on the forward strand.
TTGGGAGCCGTACGCTTAACAAAACGCACTAAAATGTGAGCGCGTACAAAACAGGGCCTTGAGGTTTATTTTTAACACATACGCTAGAACCCAGTCCATCACTGAACTTCGAAATAGAGCTGGCCTCATGACTGTCAAGCAAAAAATGAAGCTTAACAGGCTGACATTCTTTTTTCACGTATTAAGCGGAGACTATAAAGTAGACAGAAAAACACATCACATTAGAGAGACCTGCTAACCCCAGAACAAAGCATCCAAAACATATTAAACCACTTAATTATAGAACATTTTCAAAAATTCGTTCCTGGTTCAAAGCATAGACGATTGGAACAACTTGCCACATGATATAGTAGAATGCACTGATTTACAATATTTTGTAAAGGCTGTTACCAATTACTCGTAAAGGGTTGAGAATACGTTTTATTGTTAGCTGTTTGTCGGTTGCAGTTGTTCCGGCGCATTACTTTTTCGTTAGACCCATATAGTGCTATAACTTATCTATTGTGACTCATGTTGTTTATTGCTTCATATTTGTTTATATGCTGTGCATTCCTATACTGATTGCTTTGTATTGAATTGTTTAAACATCTACTCTGTCTAGTTTGATGACAGCAATGTAACCGCAACTCCTGTCTTGGCTTGTGCTGACAGTATGAACAAATAAATAAAAAAGTCTCACTTCTTTCGGCCCGCGCACCCACAGAACAAGGAGTTTTTGCATGACACATAGGCAGACAAGGTGCATGTATTCCAAAGGCAAATCCTTTATCATATCTATTTGGAGTTCCTCCAAGATAGTGCGGCCTGTGTGGTGTTGCTCTTGACTATGGTTGCGAAAACTTATCAGTACGGAGGGTGCTATATAGCAAAAGGCGGGAAACAAACTCTTCCTGCTCCATACATTCCCTTGATGGTGCATTTTGTGCAGCTGAAATATCCTGTGTGGCTCCTGATATAAAGGCCAAAGGCTTTAGCAGGTGCATCACAAATTATGCTATGCAGCTTTACAGGAACTGATGCATCATGAACAGGAAGGCCTTCCACCAACAGTTCTTTGGTTTCCTCAACAAAGCACTGCAAGAACTCGTTTGCATCTTGCGGTTTGGTTTTGCCGAAAAAAAACACTGACAACAAATGGTTCTCCGTCTTCAAAATTTCGGATGCGGCCGAGGATGATCCAGAATTGGTCTTTCGAACTTTTCGCTAGTGGCAGACCATCAATGTTAAAGCTAAGACTAAGCTGGGCAGGCAAGTGCACACGGCCAAGAAGTGTTTGCCGCAGTCCTGCCTCTAGGCCAAAATAGTGAAATTCCCCTCCTCCTTGATGTTAAGGACCCTTTTTGGAGTTTGCAAAAGAGCTCTAGCAGACGACGGTAGTTACGAAAGGTAACTGTGGCTTCGCAGAACTGCCAATAGTGACGTGACCGCGGCCTGAGGGCAGCGCGATACAACAGCTCAAGCTTGCAACATCTGCCGTATGGTCAACACATTGCTGTCGCCACTGTCAGATTCAGAGTCCTGCTTGTTTTGTGCATCACTGCTTTGGAGTTGGCGTTGTTCGTGTTCCAACAAAATGGCCGAAGGCCCATTAGGTAAAGAACCGCTGACTAGGTCACTCACTGACTCAGTGTCCACTACGCCATGCTGACACACCACTTGCACATCGTCATAAACAAAACGTGCCAGCTTTCTGCTCAACTCAGGAGATTGCGCTATCTCCCTATCATCCAAATTCATTTCACCACGCGACCACTGTCATCGGCACCGAACACGAAAGACAGTGCCTGTGTGGGCTCCGTTGTATGTGAGGCGCTGCGAAGTCATTGTGAACGTCTCTTAGGAAATGAACACACGCATCAAAGCGCCATTTGCGCTCCCAGCGAAACTGTCGTTCACTGCTTTCCTCCACCACGAGCACAACAAACAACACCACGGCTTTCAGAAGGCTGGGCACTCACTGGCATTCACACCTGGCTCCAGATCATTTTCTGCTGTCATGACTTCAACATTGGCTCGGCGGTGCTACAGAAATGGATCGCCCTAACTGCCTTCGCTTCTTCGTTACGCAGTTCATCCTACTTTCCTGGCCCCATCTGCTCGCTGTTCTCGGAGTGCTGTCCGCCTGCACATCATCGACGGTCGTCCCGTTGCCTGTGCTTCCCTCTGCGCATGCCCATACCGACATGGAACAACCGCTGCAAGATCAAGCTTGGACAGCCAAGTGCGAGCCTCCGCCTTCAACTACGGATACTTTGCTTCCGCTGCATTATCTTCATAACCCCTGGACACCGTCATCGCTATCTGCGACAATCGCCTTGCCCTCCCCTGTATTTGGCTACATAAGGCCCGACCAAACCATCGTAGCGCTTAGTGGGCTCGGCGGCGCTACAGAAATGGATCGCCCTAACTGCCATCGCTTCTTCATTACGCAGGTAATGATTTATCACAGCCTTTACGCCAAGCGCTCCAGTGACCGTTGTCTGTTTGTGCTGCCGGGCCCACGGCGATCTAGAGCTACGTTTTACGAGTGTTCGCACATCTTGTTGAAACTGCTATTGCTGGCCGGGGATGTGGAAACTAATCCTGGTCCTCCCCCCTCCTCTACTGCTGACAATTCCAATGATATAGTTGCCGCGCTTACAGTTTTACAATCCGGGCAGTCGACAATCCTTGAGCAGCTAGGCTCTATCAAGTCCACCCTTGAGGAGCATGAGAAAGCATTTGCGCACCTAAACACTAGTCTTGCGAAGATTGAGACAGATTTCCAGTCTATTTCAAATGTAAGATCTCAAATTGACAGTATACAAAGCATTACCACCAACTGCTGAGCTCAAGTATCTACTTTGACTGCCCGAATGGATGACCTTGAAAACATCCCAGTTGAAAAAAACAATTGGACCCAATTGGAAAATTTCCACTTGTTTCCAATTGGTCCCATTTGTGTATTAGTACCCAATTGGGCCACTTGGAACAATTGGGCCAATTGGTTGTATACCATCTGGCTCAAATGGTGCAGTTGGCATAAAACCAATTGGTTGTATACCATTTGGCTCAAATGGTGCAGTTGGCATAAAACCAATTGGTTGTTGCCAATTGGGTCACATGGTGCAGTTGGCATAGAACCAATTGGGCCAATTGGCATGGAACCAAATGGTGCAAATGGAGCCGCTCGACGGGTCAAATGGTTTCGACTGTGCACCGCCTGGCTGCGCTGTGTGAATCTGGCAAACTAGCACAGCAATAAGGAACCACATTATTACGTGTTGCTCGGCTAGTTGGTTCATATATATTGCGATCTAATATGATGCAATACAATACGAACAGCACAGAAAGAGAATCTCTTCATTAATACTCTTCCCCATGCTTTTCTTGCTTCACATCATATCACACAAGGAGCCACTACTTCCTTAAGATGATAACTACACGTGACAATGAGGCAACAAGTGAAAAGTAGGATTTAAAGCTTTATTACTGAGAAAAATGCAATTCGGGATACTGTTCATGGTCCTTTTCTGGTCTAGTCGCGCCACAACCTGCAGAAATGGATAAAAAAGAAAGACAGCATTGTGTATGGAATCCTGAAAAACCTGTTGCCCTCAAAAGCTGGCACGACAGGCAAGCTGATATTAGATAAAAAGGCACCTCAATTTTAATATCCAGCAATCCAACCAGGTTGAAGAGAGTCACAATTTGCGTTATGTAGCTAAGGTTCAAGCAGCAAATGCAAGAAAATTGTTCTAATCAGTATATATTTTTCGCTGTTCTGTCAATGTCAGCAATGTTCTCCCCCACGTAGTGATTCATACGTTTCACCAGTGCTGTCACGACGCTCTCGGGGAAACCTTGCTTTTAAAGAAACGCTCATGCAATACACTTGAAGCATTTTTGTCGAAATTAGTTCAGTGCATCATGCATATTTGCTACATTACACAAAAGCGTATACATATATCTGTGCAATCATTTAACTCAAACGAGTGTGCGTGACCCGTGCACTCGTGTAGTGCAGTAATGCAGATTAATTACAAGAGCTTTGGAAACGCGGAAACTTACCTCCGATCTGCAAAATTCTGGCAAGGTAGTGGGCACACGTGCCGGCCGCGTTTGTCCACTTCACCATATAAAAACCCGCCGAAAAGTCGTCGTCAGGCTTGAAGTTCTTTATGTCTGTCACTGGCACAATTGCCAAATGTTTGTCGATTTCGTGCCGCACGAAGCACGCAAGGCGATCAGGACAAAGGGCAGAATGTAGTGCAGCACGCATGCACGACTGTTTTTGTTGCTGCCATGGTTGCTGCACACACGAGCACATGTTGCTAATGTTGATGTCGATTATGCTGTCCCGTTCGGTCACCAAGGAAAAATGACGCTGAGACAAAATTTAATTCCAAGGAATAATTATTTCAGAGATGTGAAATATAAAATTTAAACAATATTGCTAAATTACAAATTGCATTATGCCTAAAAGTTGTTTGAGTCGTGTGTTTAAGAAACACATAAAAAAGTGCAAGTTTTTTTTTTTTTTTTTTTTTTACTGTTTAACATGATCAATACATCGCGACCACTTCTTTTTACGGTTGTTCCCCATTTACTTGCCCTCCAAATGCCAAATAGTGTCTTCCAATCTCACGAATCCAATCTCGAATCTCGCGTCCAAATCTCAAAAGAGAAATCTCAAAAGGAAAAGAGAAATCTGCAAATTTTGTACACCAGAGACATTAACATTTTCTCACTTAAATTTTATCCAAATGGTTTTGATAACTCCAATTGGACCATGTGGCAATTCAGATTTACCCAAATGGTCCTGCTGGAGACTCCATCTGGCCCAATTGGAAGGGAGGGTTTCCATATGAACCAATCGGCCGTTCTAACTGGTCCAAATGGTCCTGTTGGAGAAAACACTTGGTCCAATTGGAAATTGCCGTTTCCAGTTGGACCCATTGATATTTCCAAATGGTTTCAATTGTTTTTTCGACTGGGATGTCTCCCCGAAGCGATTTGGTGTTCTATGGGCTCAAAGATGCGGAAAACGAAAGCTGGAGTGATTCTGAAAAACTAATAATTGATCACTGCCAGGAGAACCTGAATATAACCATCGAAAGCAATAACATCGAGCGAGCGCATCGTCTAGGCACATTCAAAAGAGAAAAGCACCATAGTTAAATTTCTGCAGTTCAAGGACAAAGAATGCGTTTTATCATCAGCTTATACACTTAAATCGACTGATTACACAATCAGCGAAGACTTCTCCCCTAACACCCGACTTGCCCGTAAACGCCTCATTGAATTTGCGAAAACTAACCACATCCCCCTACAAGCTCCGTCACAACAGGCTAATCTCTAATGGTAAAACGTACATCTTTGATCACACCGCTGAGAAAGTACTCGAACGTAAATCATAGCAGCCACCAATTCCCCCCATGCAGCAGTAATGTACGGTCCAAAAACGACCATCTGTCCCTTTTTTACCCTAACATTCGCATTATAATACCCAAGCGTGATTCCTTATGTAGTCTTATCAGCTCATCATCCAGTAACATCGTTCTGCTGACTGAAACATGGCTAAATTAATCAATCTGAGATTCCGAAATCCTGCCCGAACTTCCTGACTTCGATATATTCCGAAAAGACAGACCTGACGGCTGCCGTGGTGGTGGTGTTCTTATCGCTGCCAAGCGCCTTCTAAATTGTTCAGTTGTTAACGTAGTAACCTCGTTGGAAATGATTTGGGTGTGCTGTCGTGCTTCAACCCCTCGCGTACTCATCGGTTTATGCTATCGACCACCTGATACGGACAGTTCCTTCATAACGCTCTTTCATGACACACTCGATTCGCTAATCTCATCTTACCCACGCACCCACATTTTGCTTTTCGGTGATTTCGACTTTCCGTCCATAGATTGGAATGATATGTCCCGCACCCTAAAAAAAAGTCAGGCATCTAGTGAATTCCTAAACACATGCTTAACTATCGGCCTGTCTCAAATTGTTTCTGATACATAAAACATTCTTGACCTTATTTTGACCACTCACCCTGACGAATTCTGTGCTCCTTCGCACATTACGGGCCTTAGTGACCACGTTGCACTTCACACTACCTTTTCTACCAGCGTTACCAAAAGTCCTAAATCCAAAAAAGTACTGACGCTGTACGACAAAGGACATTACATGACATTACATGACATTACAGTACGACATTAGCATGAATCGTGACCTTCTTTTTTTCCATAACCATTTTGCTTCTACCTACCAACTTACATTCTGCCGAGTCGAACTGGTCTCTCTTCAAGTCAGAAATGCTGCGTTTGATTCTACTTTACATCCCTACCATCAGCATAACAGAACGAAAACGTTCTCCATGGTTTAATGTTACACTAAAGCGTTTAAATAATAAGAAAAAGCGCCTTTTCTGTTCTGCCAAGTTATCTAACACCAAATGTGCCTGGAACAAATACCACACCACTGCCTAGCAATATTCCGATCTCGCTACCCAAACTAAGCTCCGGTTTTTTTCCACTACCCTCCCTGAAATGCTACAAAGCAACCCTAAGCGCTTCTAGAAAACAATCCTCCCTGATGCTGATACTACTATTTCTCTCATTGACAGCACTGGCTCACCAGTAAGCGTATCCGACATACCCCATGTCTTGAACCATGCATTCTCTTCAGTTTTTACTAATGAAACAACTCATGATTTCACTGATCCTGCGCCTTTGCCGCATCCACCAATGGACGGCATCACCTTCAACGCACATGGTATTGTTAATATTATCGACTCGCTAAAAATTTTCATCTTTCTGCGGTATCGATAAAATTAATTCCAAAGTCTTAAAGAATACTAAACATGTTTGCAGTCTTATTCTTTCCCTCATTTTTCAACAGTCGCTTTATGCAGGCTCAGTTCCACATGACTGGCGAATTGGGAAGGTCATTCCAGTTTTCATGAAAGGTGACAGATCATCCCCAGGTAATTACCGACCCATTTCACTAATCATTGTATGCTCTAAGATCATGGAACACGTCATTTACTTTAATGTTGCCACATTTCTAACATCGGCCAACTTTTTTCCTTCAAACCAACACGGATTCCGGAAAGACCACTCATGCGAAACCCAATTAGCTTTGTTCCTGCGTGACATTCATTCCTATCTTCACTGCAATATCTCAACTGATGTGCTATTTCTAGATTTCGAGAAACCTTTCGATAAAGTACCCCATTTCCGCCTTTTACTTAAAATGTCTCTGTTAAACATTCATCCTAGTGTCTTGAACTTGATTCGAAGCGTTTTAACTGACCGCATGCAATTTGTTTCCGCTAATGGCTTCTCATCATCTTACTCACACGCTCTTTCAGGAGTACCTCAAGGCACAGTTCTTGGCCCCTTGCTCTTTCTAATATACATTAACGACTTGCGTTCCACAGTAACATCTAGTATCCGCCTTTTCGCGGATGATTGCGTACTCTACCGCACCGTAACTAACGCCGAGGATGCTTACATCCTCCAAAATGACCTGGATAACATACAGCAGTGGTGCACTAGGTGGCTAATGGCCCTAAATACTACAAAGACCGCACAAATTTCTTTTCACCGCCGCCGAAATTATACTCCGCCTACTTATAAAATTAGCGATACTGCCATTATTCCCACTAACTCTTTTAAGTATCTTGGCATTAACCTTGCTAGTGACTTATCATGGTCTTGCCACATTAACCACATAATAAATTCATTTAATCGAGCACTTGGGTATCTCCGTCGTAACCTGCGCAGGACACCTTCTTCCTTAAAATTACTAGCTTATAAAACATTTGTGCGACCTAAACTTGAATATGCTTGCGCAATATTTGACCCCCATCAGTCTAACCTTATCTCAGCCCTTGAATCTGTTCAGAATCGTGCCACTCGCTTTATTCTTTTACACTACTCGCGATACTCTAGCATATCCACCTTGAAGTTGCAACTAAAACTTCCTTCTCTCGCTTCCCGTCGCCAAATTTCACGTCTCTGCCTTTATCACAGGTTTTTCCATTGTTCGCCCCGTGACAGCAAGCTCATCCTACCAGTACGTCGAACAGCCCGCACAGGCCACCCAAACAGCGTAATCCCGTATCGTTCCCGAACTACTAAATTTCAGAAATCATTTTTTTTTGTCCGCACAGCTCGCGTCTGGAATGACCTTCCCTGCGACTTAGCACTAATCCCTGATCCAGCCCATTTCAACACTGCTATCGAGGAAGCCATGTCCTCATCATGATTCTCATGTAACATTCATTGTTAACCGCCGTTCTTGCGCCCATCCCTCATGTAATGTCCTGCCAGGGACCCTTGAGGTTCCAAATAAATAAATAAATAATAAATAATCAGCGACCGCTTCGTACTGCGCTTCGTACCGGGCTCACCGTGTTAAAGAAAGGAAATGCGGACAATGCAGATGACGATTATTGTTGTGTGGCAAATATACACCCCAAAGGGTGCAACTGTTTTTAGAGTGTGCGTACACTCTAAGAACAGTTTACATCCTTTGGAGTGCCCCTTCTGCCACACAACGATAATCGTCATCTGCCTTGATGCGTTTCCTTTCTTTAACGCTGCGAGCCCGGTACTTTCCAGTAACGAACAGCATGCGCGTTATCAGCATGGTAGCATTTCCTGTCGGCAATGCTATCATGCTGATAACGCTCGTGCCGTTCGTTACTGGAAAGTAAAGATCCCCCTGCACCCCAAGATTTGGTGTGCAGGGGGATCAGCGAGCCTAGTTTCCAACTGTGCCCGGGTCTCTGCTCTCGTACATAGAACTGCATTGGCAAAAGTCAGGCCCGGAACCATCACCCCCTTCCATATCCCTCGTACTACATCGTACCTATTGTAGTTCCACAGTGCCCTACTCTTCATAATCGCTGCACTTCTGTTACCTTTAGTCGTTACACATTTTTCGTACTCTGTCAGATACTCAATGTCATTATTTGTCCACACGCCAAGATACTTGTACTTATCGACTATCTCCAGTGAGGCCTCCTGTATCTTATGTTCTCCGCAAATGTTATCATTAAACATCATGACTGCTGATTTTTCTTTGCTAAACTTCAAGCCTAATCTGGTCTCCTTCTGTACCACATATGTGCATCAATACCTGCAGATCTTCTGCATTGTCAGCCATTAATACAATATCATCCACATACATCAGTCCTGGTAATGACTGTTCAATCAATTTTCCTTGTTTGAAAAATGATAGGTTGAAGCCGAGTCCGTTTTGCTGTATTTTGGCCTCTAAACCTTGTAGGTACAGTATAAACATCAGAGGTGACAATGAACACCCCTGCCTAAGCCCCCGCCGAATCATTACAGGCTCCGAAACCTGCATTTCCCATTGTATAATCACCCGGTTACATTTACAGATATCTTTTACGAAATTGGTTACTCCATCTTGCACTCCTAAGGTTTCCAGAATGCCCCACAAGCCCTCTTAAAGTACACTGTCATAGGCTCCCTTGATATTAAAGAAAGCCAGCCATAGGGGTCTGTGTTCCTTTTCATCTATTTCAATGCACTGTGTTAGTGAGAAGAGGTTGTCTGTTAGCCTCCTATGCTTCCGAAACCCATTTTGTAGCTCTCCAAGCACTCCCTCGTTCTCTACCCATGCCTGCAGTCTGTCCTTTATAATCTGCATAACCACCCTGTAACCACTGACGTCAATGTTATAGGCCGTAGTTATTTATGTCAGCTTTGTCCCCCTTTCCCTTATATATCATTCTCATCCTACTTAGCCTCCATTCGTCAGGTACTTTACGATCCATTAGCATTTTGCTCACCACCTCCCTTAATGCTTTCTTAGATTTCGGGCCCAATTTCTTTATTAACATAATTGGAATACCATCCGCGGGCCTGCCGATGTGCTACTGGTACCCTCTTCTCTGCCCTTTCCCACTCTCTTTGTCCAAGCGAAAGCACTGGATTGACCGGGCTATCCCTCTCCGACATGCTGCATGTACCAATTCTCTGTTTTGTAAATTTTTCCCTCAGCATGGTTCCTATACGCTCCATTGCCTCCTCTTCTTCTAACCGAGTACCTTGAGCTGTTACTATATACCTCTGCTCTAGGCTTGTCCTATTACCCAAGGAGTTCAGATGTTGCCAGAATTTCCTAGCTGCCTGTTTATCTTTTTTATTGCTTACTTCTGACAGCCATTGGGACCCTTTTGTCTTGATTTTCTCGTTGATCAAATAGGACGCTTCCCTTCTGCATTTTATGTAGTTCACCCATTTCCTCTCTACTTCTGCTTCAGGTTCTCCCTTACTTTTGGAATACCTGTGTTCCCTGGAGGCTTCCTGACGTTTCTTTATGGCCTTCTTAACCTCTTCATCCCACCAGCTCTTGAGTTTTCGTATCCCTTGCCTTGTTTTCCTGACTCGCACCTTACCTAGCTCACGCTCAAATAGTCTCATTAACTTTTGGTAAGTCCAATCAGTTTCAGTACCCTCTGATATTTCCTCTTCACCTGTATCTCGGAGCAAAAGCCTCTGTCAGGCTGTATAGCCTTTTGCTTTTGCTTCGATTTCTGTTGATGTACAGAAAGAAATCAAATAAACCTCAAACCTCAAACCTCAATTTGTTTGGCCGCTATTTCCACTTGCTCTTCTGAGTAAAAAACCCATCTGGCATTTCCTCACGCCTCGTTCGGGCTTTGGTTTCCCTCTTAAAACTCAACTTGATACGTTTGTGGTCGCTACCTATACTTCTCGAGCCCTGTTCATCTAATTCATGGCTCCTCATCTATCGTACATACTATGTGACATGAACGCATAATCTATTGTCGAGTGTCGACTCCCTACCTCCCATGTTATGATCCCGTCACACTTCTCAGTAGAGTTAGACAACTAAGTTATGCCTCTCACACATATCCAGTAGCACGTTACCTGTGGAGTCTGTGTACCCATCCTTATCTTCAACGTGCGCATTCATGTCTCCTGGAATAGGGTTGTAGAAGCCTTCAATTCTCAGGGCAAGGGTTTAACGTTTACTTCTGAAGTACTGGCAGATAACAAGCTACAATTTCTTGATGTCAAGTTAGAATTCCTACCGGAACATGTATGTTGGTCATTCTCACCCCGAGCTGGAAAACCGCTAATGAATTTCAAAAGCGTGGCAGTTTGGGCGAGTTGGTATGTCATAACTGTTTAAGGCTATTAGCGCAGCTCAGGACGAGCAAAAAAAGGAAACAGGTAGGGGTAATCAAAGGGAACGGAAAACAGGGTGAGCGCTAACTTCCAACTGAGGTTTATTTCGTGACACAAGACTACTTATACATTCGCAAACCATGTGACATCAACAAAGAAAGAAAACCGATAGCAACCAAGTGGCGACACATTCATACAGCCTGTGGCTGCAGTTGGAGATACGCCAATTCATTTCTTGATAATGATAATGAGGGTGAGCTTACACATGCATGGCCCAGACCAATGATAGCCTTTGCTTCGATGATTTCTCTTGTGAGCTGATTACGACTGCGACCAAGAATGACGCATTCCTCTAAGATAGGTTCGCAACCGCACGTTTTGCAGTGCTGCGCGAGAAACCCCCCAGCTGTAATACAATTCTTGGCATTGTAACCATGCTCGCGCAGCCTGTCATTCAGGCATCGGCCAGTTTGACCTACGTAACGTTTTCCGCACTTGAGTGGAAAAGAATAAACAACACAATGTGCGCAATTAACAAACTTATTTTTGTGCTTCTTGTCGCAGGAAAGAGGAGCTACCTTATTCGGATTAGTGAGTTTGCAAATCCTCATGAGCTTATTGGGGGCAGAAAATACTACACGAACATTCGCACGCTGGGCGATTTTCTTAAGATTATGCGAGACGGTGTGAATATAAGGGATGACGCTAGTCCTACCCCGAGTAGTTACAGGATTATCTGCGTGCTGGCTGTCTTTTCTACACTGTCTAAGAATTCGTTCTGCTATTGACACTTGTAGGGACACGGGATAACCAGCCTGCGAAAGCCGTTCGCACTGAGAGGCAAAGCTAGACGAAACACTATGGTGGCACGACTTTTTCAGAGCATTATTAAGACAAAGGTTAGCAATGCCTCTCTTCACCAACTTAGAATTCTAAGTTGGTGAAGAGAGGCATTGCTAACCTTTGTCTTAATAATGCTCTGAAAAAGTCGTGCCACCATAGTGTTTCGTCTAGCTTTGCCTCTCAGTGCGAACGGCTTTCGCAGGCTGGTTATCCCGTGTCCCTACAAGTGTCAATAGCAGAACGAATTCTTAGACAGTGTAGAAAAGACAGCCAGCACGCAGATAATCCTGTAACTACTCGGGGTAGGACTAGCGTCATCCCTTATATTCACACCGTCTCGCATAATCTTAAGAAAATCGCCCAGCGTGCGAATGTTCGTGTAGTATTTTCTGCCCCCAATAAGCTCATGAGGATTTGCAAACTCACTAATCCGAATAAGGTAGCTCCTCTTTCCTGCGACAAGAAGCACAAAAATAAGTTTGTTAATTGCGCACATTGTGTTGTTTATTCTTTTCCACTCAAGTGCGGAAAACGTTACGTAGGTCAAACTGGCCGATGCCTGAATGACAGGCTGCGCGAGCATGGTTACAATGCCAAGAATTGTATTACAGCTGGGGGGTTTCTCGCGCAGCACTGCAAAACGTGCGGTTGCGAACCTATCTTAGAGGAATGCGTCATTCTTGGTCGCAGTCGTAATCAGCTCACAAGAGAAATCATCGAAGCAAAGGCTATCATTGGTCTGGGCCATGCATGTGTAAGCTCACCCTCATTATCATTATCAAGAAATGAATTGGCGTATCTCCAACTGCAGCCACAGGCTGTATGAATGTGTCGCCACTTGGTTGCTATCGGTTTTCTTTCTTTGTTGATGTCACATGGTTTGCGAATGTATAAGTAGTCTTGTGTCACGAAATAAACCTCAGTTGGAAGTTAGCGCTCACCCTGTTTTCCGTTCCCTTTGATTACCCCTACCTGTTTCCTTTTTTGCTCGTCCTGAGCTGCGCTAATAGCCTTAAACAGCTAATGAATTATGCCTCAAACCATTCCAGGCTTGTGAAGAATGGCATAGTCATTTCGTATTTCCAGTCAGCGTTGTTGAATTCATGTCACCACACCGTAAAGAGTGCATTTTTTGAGCAAGTTGATAGGTTGAGAAAGGCTGGGTACCCGCTCGCTGTGATGTTGGCGTCGTGCGATAGGCTAATGAAAAAACTTAAACAGGATAAAGGACAATGCAAAAAGAATCAAAGGCAAAAGGATGTAGCTTCGAAGATTTCAGTGATTCCATATGTGCACGGCCTTTCACACAGACTTAAAAAGGTGGCTGGTAGTTACGCAGTAAAAGTGGTATTTTCGGCAAAAAATAACATAGGTAGTGTGTGCTCTAAGGTTAAAAATAAGTTCGAAAGAAAGGATGATGCAAAGAAAGAATGTAATGTTAAACATCCGCACAAGAACCAGTTTGTTGATTGCGCGATGAACGTTGTTTATCAGATCCCTATGACGTGTGGTCATGTGTACGTAGGGCAGACTGCGAGATGCATTAACACGAGTTTAAGGGAACACTTGTCCAGTCTGAAAGGTCACCCTAGCACGCATTTGGCAATGCATTGCCAAGAACATAATTGCTCCCCCTGTCTTAGTAGCACCAACATTTTGTATAGGAATAGGAATAAAACCGCGAGGGAAATTGTGGAAGCACACTGGATTGAAAAACAAAAAGAAAAATGCATCAGCCATCCATCGGTTTCATTGTTGGATAAAGAAAATTCACTTCTATCATCACATCTTTAACGCATTTTTATTGTAAGTGGATGTTTCATGCGCCTTGCTGTTCTTATGTTGACCGGGTGGCTTTGGTCCACGTCTTTTTATCACAAGTGGTATATGTACTGTAGATGTGCTCTCTTGACTTGATCGCGCAGATCTCTGCGTATTATATGCGCTATAGGCGTGCTCTGTTTGACTAGATCGCGCAGATCTGTGGGTATATAAGCAGGTGGTTCTTCAAAAATAAAACCAGTTGTTAGAAAGCGCTCGTCCTTGTGTTTCTTCTATTCTTCGTCCCTGTTTGTTTGCGCACAATAAGTTTTAAAGATCCTAAAACAATTATCACATCATTTTCCTAGCTCATTGATGTCCGCTGCTATACAGTCCAACATTTTTTTTCCTCTTTAGCATTTGATCCTGTCCAAAGGTATACAAAGGCTGGAAGTGTTTTTGCCCCCGCTACTTTTTCTTTTAGCCATAAATGCTCCTTGCATTCCTGTTTGACCCTTTGCCATTATGAATGAGTGCTCCGATTCCCCCGCCCTTTCTGCTACCCTGCACTCTGTTGCAGTATTCCCATGTATAATAAGGGCGGTTGTTCCATGTCCCTAAGATGCGTCTCTACAAATCCATAAACCATTAAGTTCTCCTGCCTTAGTTGCTCTTCGATTTCATCCCATTTTAGCCTATTCCTGCCACCTTGCATAATGATCCCTATGTCTGACTTAATTTGGCTCTGGTGCTTACTTCTGTTGCCTCTCCTACAGTACCGATTCTTGCTTGTAGCTCCTGCCTCGAATCGTCCACGCCTACACTGGTTCCTTCAGGGCTCGGGGTCACCGTAAAAAAGCTGTTGCCTGGCGACCCATCCTGCCCCCTATCCTTTTGCCAGTGGCACCACTGTAGTGAATGCCATCCTGCACAAAAGGCCGGGAGCCAGCTCCGTACACGTCCCTGTTGACCTCCATCACACTTACAGTGAGCTAGAAGTATTGGGTAGTGGAAAGAGCGGAGGGCTGGGCGCACAGGCAGCGTGAAGCCAAGAGCGAAGACTCCCGCTAGGGGCGCTGGTGTGCTCTTCCCGAGGAGACCGTGCCAGTTGGAGCTCGCGTTGCCCACGTGCGCTTTACCGCGTCATTCTTGTTGCTACGAGCCACCGTGCTTTTCGCATTTTTGCAAGTGAAGCTAGTGAAAGTGCCGAGCATGACCGTTTCTCTGTTCGATGCTGCCCTGTTGTCGCTTTTTAGATAATGGAAGAGAAGAAGAAAAAAAGCGATACGCATTGTTATGCGCCCGGATGCAAGAGCGGGTATCCGGGTTTTCGGGAAGTAAATGGGCGCACGTTGTCTCTTTTTGGAGCGCCTAAAGACAATGACCGGCGGAAACAATGGGAGAGGAATGGGAAAATGGGAGCGGCCCTACGGCCAGAATCTGCTTCTATGGAAAAGCTTCTTTCGTTTCTGACGTACCTGACCGAATGGGAGCTGCATGCGGTGGTCGAGGTAGAGGTGGTCGAGGTAGGTGCAGCTCTTGTGTACATTCAGTACACAAGAGCTGCATCATGAGAGTGTTATGGATGTTATTGGTATTGTTTAGAGAAACCGCCAAGACCGGATAGCCATGCAGAATCATTGACGGTGAAGGTTGTAGCTTTTCATGTTACCACACGGCTGCACTTTTTTGTGAAGTCCTCAAACCATTCGAAAGATAACGGTCGGGAGACCTCAAGATATCTGAAGTTGAGCCACTGTACATAAGTATGTGAAATGGTATTGTGTACTCCCTACCGTGGAATTCTTCTGTTGCAGTATGTTTCTTGAAAATGCCTCCCCCTACCCACTGATACTGTGACTGAAATAAACTGTCTTCAGGAGGCTCATGCTTCTGAAATGCACATGCTCATGGCTTGCTTAAATCATCATGATAGAATAATGCAGGAGTTTCAGGAGGGATGTCGTGCGAAACGCAATTGCTTGAATTTATGACAGATTTACACTTTAACATAAACTCAAACCTTCAAACTGACAGCATCTTTCTGGATTTTTCTAAAGCTTTTGACCGTAGTCCATTGTCGCCTGTTTTTGAAGTTATCATCATTAAAACTTGATTCACTAACTCTATCCTGGCTTCGAAATTTTCTTTCTAACAGGCAGCAGTTTACTTTCGCTAACAGCTTCTCCTTGCCCCTTTCAGATGTTCCATCTGGTGTACCACAAGGAAGCGTTCTTGGTCCCTTACTCTTTCTGATATACATTAATGACATACCCAATAACTTATCATGCATGCGCATTTTCACTGATGACTGCATTGTCTATCGTTCTATTAACAGCTCTGATGACCACCTGATCCTCCAAAATGATCTTAACCAAATTATTAATTGGTGTGACACCTGGCTAATGACTCTAAATTCATCAAAATGTAAAGTGATGTTCTTCACCCGCAAACGCACTAGCTTGGACTATTTCTACTGCAGTAAAAATGTCCCATTATCTCGGACCTCATCATTTAAATATCTAGACGTAAATCTTTCAACAAACCTCTCCTGGACTTCTCACATTACTAACATCTGTGCCAGTGCTTCTCGATCACTGGGTTACCAGCAACGTAACGTTCGGAACTCACCTCCACTTATCCGCAATCTAGCATTTCAAACATTTGTTCGCCCTCGACTTGAGTTCGCCGCTCCACTCTGGTCTCCCCACCAAAATTACCTAATTACCATGCTGGAATCAATCCAAAATAGAGCCGCACGTTTCATTTCCCGAAATTAGGACTACCGTTCTAGCGTAACCCAAATAAAAATTCACCTTTCACTTCAGATGCTAAGTAATCGTCGCGACATAGCCTTTTTGTCATTATTTCATCAATACGCTCACCACACTAACAAACGCTCCCTACACCTAGAAACGTCATCGCACACGTCGTACAGATTACACAATCATGATAGCTTTACGCGCATCTATGGTAAAATAGAAGCATTCAACTCGTCTGCAATTCCCCGTGCCATTCAGCTCTGGAACAGCCTCCCCGACAACATAGTTGTGGAAACTGATCGTGAAAAATTCAGGCACTCATTCAACTCGCTTAACCTTTGTTAACCATTGATATCACACTCACTGTTCTGTGTTATTTTTCCTACCTTTTTCTTGCACTATAATACATTTGTCACAAACCTAAGAGTTCTTTTTTATTGTACTTATATACAGCATTATGTAGCTATTATGTTTCTCAACCTTTAGGCTGTGCACTTGGCTGGTGCTTTTTATTATTATTTCATATTGTTGTTGTTACTAGATTGTGTGTACTTAATTGATTCTATGCCCCCCTTACTCAATCCCCATGTAAGGGCCTTGTAAGGTTCTCTACAAATAAATAAATAAATAAATAAATATGCATGCATTCAGCACAAATAGATTTTCTATGGTATGAACAGGACTTGTTACTGCTGCAGCTGGGTAAAAAAAAGAAGTGAAATTTTAATGCTTGAAGTGCACTCTGTCGCTGCAGGGA
Organism: Dermacentor variabilis; assembly: GCF_050947875.1. Lineage (NCBI taxonomy): Eukaryota > Metazoa > Arthropoda > Arachnida > Ixodida > Ixodidae > Dermacentor > Dermacentor variabilis. Next base: position 1,291,131 of record NW_027460357.1, read on the forward strand.
GGAGGGGGGCGCACGAAGTGCGTGCATCGCTATAACAGACATTGCAGGTACGTGCTGTGCCCTGCCATCCGATGCTACAGATCTTATGGTAGCTTACATAAAACCATATTTACATGTTTGGCATGAGGAAAAATGAACGCAGCATTCTGAAACTCTGTGCCGCCGCACTCGCTTGCTGCGTTCTGCCGCATACTCCCTCAGCCGGTGCTCGGGAAGTGAGAGCTCGCGCCATCTGGTGAGCTTCTGCACAATATGCCTCGCGCCCGGACCGCCGCTTCTTCCACTACCCAATATTTTCTAGTGCACTGTAATCACACTGTACCCGAGTCCATAGAGTTTCCTACAAAATTACTAGAGGGAACTCTGGCGCTGCAGTCGTTGTCCTACCATGGGAATGATGGGAAGTACATGGATTTGTCTGATCTTCGTGCTTGTGGATTCAGACGTTCTTGTGGCTTTGTATATTACGCTATATAAATCTTATTGTCGTATATTTCAGCGCAATCTATATTCTTCGAAGTGTAGAAGACGCCGGGGAACGCGTACAATTGCTATTAATTGCAATGATTGAGCTTGTTTATGTGCCCAAATCGAAACGCACCAAGCGTCTCAAAGCACTGGCATGCCCGCGATAAATTCATAAGTGCGTTTCATTCGCTTGTCGATACATGCATCCGTGGCTTAATGGTTTCAATATCAGGCTTCTGTACTAGAGTCCCTGTGTTCGAATCCTGCAGTCGGGCAATTTTAATGATGTTTATTTAATTATTTATCACGCAATAAACTGTTGAAAATGACGAGTTTACTAAGTCACAAAGCCGTTTGAAGCCAAAAAGGACGAAGTTTAGGCAAATCCATGTACTTCCCATAATTCCCATGCTGGGACAACCGCTCCCATTGTAGCTCACGTAGACACTAGCGCCAGAGTTCCCTCTAGTAATTTTGTAGGAAACTCTATGCCCGAGTCATCCGCTCAGACTCCTTTTTGATTGAGCGTCACGCCAGAATGCGAGACTCGGGCTTGGCTTGACTTCATCCCAGTGTTGCCAGGGGCCAAAAAAAAAAAAAACAAAAAAAAAAGGCCGTGTGGCACAGCAGACTAAAGGTGCCCGAAATGTCTACGTTCACCTATGACGTCACGTCCGCTATAACCCATGATGTCACATCCGCTCATTTTGATGGCGTCTGTCTTACGGAGCCGGCTGCGCTGCGAAGCGGTTCGTATTCCGTGCCCACTTAGAGCGTGAGTAATTCATCTTTCCACGCTATATGCGTGTAATAAAGGGTTGGGGCTGTGAGCTGTTTGATGCGTTACCATTAGGTACCTTGTGCGCATATTTTGCCTCATGGCCGCGTCAAATTGCAGCCGGCATGTGGAATGGGCCGTGGCATCTTATATGGAGCTGCTCATGTGAGTGATTGCCTCCGTCAGGATCGTTAGTGCGTGCACACAACCATTCAGTAGTCTGATTCAGGGGAGGGTACGCGTAAGAACGAGGACGTAAGAAAACACTGGCATGACGAGCTATTCCGTCAGATCGCGTTGCATCGCGCTTTTTTTCTAAGACCATCTCGCTCGAGCGAGAGGATCTTAGAACAGCATTACTACTGCTTTTTTACAGCTTTGCTGCGGCTCATTTAATCATCACCTGCATTCTTTTAATAATACAAATGGCATCGCTGCGCGGAAGAGCGTCTCTTGAAGTTTCCAAACAAGAGCCAATGCCGCCGTGCCTGCTGCATACACGCTTACCTTTCCTAACGCACCTAAGACGCGGCACTAGCTCTGCCACTGCGTGATACAGGGTCACTGTGATAATAAAATTAAAAAGAACAAACGAAATTAATGCAGAAAATGTCAAACGTTGCCAAGCGTGATAAACGGACCTGCCTCGCTAGATGAGTTGAAGAAATCGGCGTCCTGAAGTCAGCTTCGCCGCAGTAGACGAGTGTTACGCGGTGAAGCATGTCAGAACTGAAGAGTGACCGCTTTCACCGACATATATGTGTTCCTTAATGATGTACTTGTGGAGCTGCCGTCTCCTATTACATTACGCGCGCCGAGGCGCCTAAGTGTACAGGCCGGCCTTCAGCGCTATTTTTTTCGGACGTGGCTGTGATTCTTTGAACCGTTGGTTTGTCGACCTCGTAAGCCAGTTAATGTTTACACGGCCATTTTTTTTCTGAACTGTTGATTTCTTCCATAACAGCTACGTAATTTCGTAGTTTCCTGTTCAACTGCTTTGGTCATATGCGAGTCAAGGTGTTTTCGAAAGCGAAACGACGCTTTTGCATCAGCATATAGTGCCGTCGCCCATTTACAACACAGTCAATCAATGTCATCTTGTATGTCACTGGGAAACCGCCGAACGCAGGGAACTCACTCGCATGCGGGGAACTGCATAACTAGCCACTGGATTAGCGTGCCTCTTGGGAAGCTGCTTCGCATCAAAGGCCAGGTACCCTTGCTATGATTCACCGCAAAACATGTATGTCTAACTGCTTAACATATTTGTATTGCGTTGAAGCTAACCTTACGGAACCGAATTTCGCAACGCTTTTTAGACACCTGCATCTCTACCAGCCACTACCAAACGCTTGTCGGTACATTTCTTGGCAAAGGTCCAGCTAAATCTCCCTGTTGGAAGTGGGGGGGGGGTCTCACGTATATGAAAACTGCCAAGGAAAGCAGTTGCCCTGATGAAGGCACGCTCCCCTGTCGAAACATTTGCACCAGCCTGTTCGACCACCGTTATCACCGCAACATATTTGTGTGTTGCGGTGAAGCATGCCAATATTGGGAAAGATTTACGTGAATCTGGAATGTATGGTTTCTGTCAGTGACGAACCTAATGTTCTACTCTCAACAAAGCAGATTTTCGTGGCAGGATGCATGATGTCTTGAGAACTTTTGTTGGCTAAAGCCATACATGCCAGGTTAGCTCTTGTCACATTAATACGCTTTACCGCAATACACAAGAGGCCGCGCTGCAGGACACGCCCGCCGTAGTTATCCAAAACCTTACGTGACCGTTCACTGCAAAATACCTCCTGTATTGCGGTGAATCGTAATAAAGCACATTTGTCAGTTTAGAATGTAAAGACCCTTGCCCTTCGCTTTTGTAATATTATGACTCAGTTTAATGAGAACATGTATTCACTGCTAAAAACATCCACATTGAAATAGAGATATGAACACTCATGGCAGCCTGTGTGATGTTTTATCCCTTTACTTTTCTGTGTACCTGTCACGCTGCCATTATTAAATTTTCCTGTACTTTGTAAGGTGCTGACGTACATAACATTACATCACAAGGAGCCACTGTGTAATTAGTGTTCAAGGACCAGTGTGATGGCTTTTCTCAAGAAAGGTTTGGGTTATGTTGTTGTGAAGTTTTTTTTTTAGAGAGGTGGCTTTCTGAGAAGAAATCAGATGTCAGAAAATAGACCTCAATGGCACAGTAATCTTGGCTGCTTTTTGCTCAAACGTGCCCTAGACATAATTGAGTGATTTGCACTTGCAACTGGACAGCAGCCTTAGCTTGGGAGACCAGTGATATGGTATATTTTATCAAACTAGGTGACACATAGCATTACCAGTCCGAATAGAGACCTGTTTAAATGTTTGTCACCTTTAACACCTAGATTTTCGACCATGAATTCAGAAAAATCTGTAACACATTTAGAACCTAGATTTTAAATGCTGTACAAGTTGGCTTCTTGTTCACTGCAGCTGTGCTCGGCTTCTGTCCAAACGGGAGAGCACTTCTGCATAGCTTATTAGGGAACATTCTTATTTACATACCTTCTTTTTATTTATCTCGCCTACAATCACAATCAAATGTTTATAGCACATGAATGTGCTGTGCATGAATCTTAACTTACAATGCCATGTTCAACAGCACAGTGCATGTAGCTTGTGTTGGTTCATTCAAGCTAAGCATTGCTACAGCCTTTAACTGTAGGTATCATGGTATGAGAGCAGAGAAATGGATATGCAAAGACAGTTGGGCACATTGAGACATCTTTGTTGTGTGTGAAAAGGTGACAGATACACAATATGGGGAGAACGCATGCACTTTAATATTTTCTCGCGCTCAAAAAAAGCCGAAGGAATAAGGTTTCTTCACTGTGCCATCACGGAATCAGGGTGTAGACCAGCCGTATGTAAAAATACTGAAAGATATCTATAGCGGCTCCACAGCCACCATAGTCCTCCATAAAGCAAGCAACAAAATCCCAATAAAGAAAGGCGTCAGGCAGGGAGATACGATCTCTCCAATGCTATTCACAGCGTGTTTACAGGAGGTATTCGGAGACCTGGATTGGGAAGAATTGGGGATAAAAGCTAATGGAGAATACCTTAGTAACTTGCGATTCGTTGATGATATTGCCTTGCTTAGTAACTCAGGGGACCAATTGCAATGCATGCTCACTGACCTGGAGAGGCAAAGCAGAAGAGTGGGTCTAAAAATTAATCTGCAGAAAACTAAAGTAATGTTTAACAGTCTCGGAAGAGAACAGCAATTTACAATAGGCAGCGAGACACTGGAAGTCGTAAGGGAACACACCTACTTAGGGCAGGTAGTGACGGCGGATCCGGATCATGAGACGGAAATAATCAGAAGAATAAGAATGGGCTGGGGTGCATTTGGCAGGCATTCTCAGATCATGAACAGCAGGTTGCCATTATCCCTGAAGAGAAAAGTATATAATAGCTGTGTCTTACCAGTACTCACCTACGGTGCAGAAACCTGGAGGCTTACGAAAAGAGTTCTACTCAAATTGAGGACGACGCAACGAGCTATGGAAAGAAGAATGATAGGTGTAACGTTAAGGGATAAGAAAAGAGCAGATTGGGTGAGGGAACAAACGCGAGTTAATGACATCTTAGTTGAAATCAAGAAAAAGAAATGGGCATGGGCAGGACATGTAATGAGGAGGGAAGATAACCGATGGTCATTAAGGGTTACGGAATGGATTCCACGGGAAGGGAAGCATAGCAGGGGGCGGCAGAAAGTTAGGTCATTAAGGGTTACGGAATGGATTCCACGGGAAGGGAAGCATAGCAGGGGGCGGCAGAAAGTTAGGTGAACGGATGAGATTAAGAAGTTTGCAAGGACGGCATGGCCACAATTAGTACATGACCGGGGTTGTTGGAGAAGTATGGGAGAGGCCTTTGCCCTGCTGTGGGCGTAACCAGGCTGATGATGACTGTGCCATAGAGACTATATGTTTGCTCTCAAAGGTAATTCTGATTCATTGGATATGTTCCTGTGCTGTGTTTATTTTCTTGAGTGTGCTTTAGTTTTTGCACGTTAATGTTTCAAACTCGTTTTTATTTTCACAGACTGAACATCCCACGTCTTGGTTTGACTTCCTGGTACAGGATACTTGCACTTAGCATGGAGTGATGAAGCAGAGCAGTGTACTTTTATTAAATGTGCAGATTTTAGCAGTATAACAGCCATTCATTAAAAAAACGTGGGCTGAAAATAAAGTGTACTTACCCACATTCCTTGTTGTCTATTTATTTATTTATTAATACTGTCAACCCTCATAGAGGGTCATAACAGAGAGGACAATACAATTACATAAATCAAATATAGACAATGTCAATGTACGTAAAGTTGCTTAACACTTGTCAATTCACAGTGAATAAGATGTTCACTTGAATGCTGTTCAGCACACTTCTGACATTCATCAACATACGTACAATGAATATCAAGTCGCACATATCACTTGGCACTTTAAAACTAAATCGAAAACTTTCATAAATATGCCTCAGCAGCATTTTCAAAGTCGGCGACATCTTTTAGGCTAACAATAGCGTTTGGCAATTGGTTCCATATTTCTATCGCATCCAGGAAAAATGAGTATCGATATGTATCACTGTTGGTATGATCCGGCTTTATGATGTAGGCGTGGTTAGTTCGCGGGTATCTTTTGCCTGGAGCATGTAGATATTTGAGCTTATCAATCTAAAGTTGATCCTGCATTATTTGATAAAGCACCTTCAGCCTATATTTTTTCCTACGTACCTCAAGAAGATAGAAGTTGCAACGCTGTAACATAAGCGTGACCGATTCCTTCCTTCGATATGTCGAACAAATAAAATGTGCCGCCAGACTCTGTATCCTTTCCAACTTCCTCTTAAGCATCACTTGATGGGGACTCCAAACAACGGCTGAATATTCTAGTATCATCCTAATGAAGGCGGTGTATGCAATAAGTTTTACATTACGTGATGCATGTTCCAGTTTTTTTCTCAGAAAATATAACTTTTGATAGGCAGTCATGCAGACGTTATCTATATGTTGGTTCCATGTCAATTTTGCTCGTATTCCTGTATTCTCATCAGCAAAACCACTTATATGGGGAACTGATCATGATAAGTGCTCATGAGCATTTTAAAGAACAGCCTTGAACCCTACTCATGCACTGGTAAAATGTATAGATGCAGTGAATTTGAAACAGAAGGCAAAATAGCAAACATGATGCAGTATTTGTCAGACAATTATGTCAGCAATTTTTGCATAAAACAATTTACTTAGAGCATACTAGCACTACAAAGCACCCATCTTTCTTGTTAGGCATACATTACCACAAGCTCTTTAAATGTGGTCACAAGAGAGATGCTGGCTTTAATGAGGGACTATAGAGGTTAAAGGCAGCCATGAAAATGTATTAAGAAATAATGCAATGCATAGCATTTACTCAGTTCAGAGAGCTTCCAAAGTTGCCATAAGGCCTTGATAGCTGTGGATGAGGGAACAGTTGTAGTCCAATTGGAGTATGAAAAATGAACATTAAGATTGAAACAAGTAACCACTCGTAATGCAATTAAAAAATCTTGCTATACCTTTAAAAAGACAGTGAAATGAAATTAGTGTGACAATTTCCTTTTCCTTTTACTTCATTTAGGTTCAACATACTTATTTTAGTAACACAAGAAAAGCAGAGGCGTGAAGCACATAAGAAAGATGCTAGTCTGTGTTTATATTCTGCCTTCTCTAAATTCAAAGTTCAGTAAAGTTAACTTAGAAAGCTACAGTGAAGCCATTGCGTCTGCCTGTATGGTGCATAACAGCAGCAATCGCCAGCCTAACTGCTTGGGTTTACAGTGCCTTATTTGTATTGTATACCTTTTAAGTGCTGATATTGGAAGATTGATTAAGGTGGCCAACACGCTGAACCAGTAGTTTACTGAGTAAAATACATGGAGAAGGGTGGAAAGATAGGACAGAGCACAGGGGATGTATTCCGTGTCCACCTAGTAGAAATGTCCATTTCATCCACTGCTGAAGTTCTGATTGGCTGGGCTGGGGTATGCATGAAAAGGAGACATGCTCCCCCAGCTAATTCAGCAGAAGAGGATATGGAAATGTCCACAAGATGAATACTTACAAAGCTATTTAATAAAGTACATCTGTAACCAACATGCCTGCTATGCCATCCTTGCTTTCAATGTCTGTCTTAGTAAAAGTGTGAAAGAACCAGGTTTGTGCATGAAAAGTCTTCCTGAGGGTGTGTGCCTTGAAGCCCGTAGTGGTAATCACAGGAAACGAGGGTGGATCCAGAGTAGCACCAAAGGGCAAGCCTTCATCGAAACAAATATGGAGGGAAGTGACTGCATGCTCAAACTTGTCAGCTCACAAGTTTGCCAAGACCAAGTGATGTCAGAAGCTGATGAAGCCTACATGGTTAATGTATAACCGCTTAGGCCAAAATTATTTAGATACTTTTTATGAGGACTACGTATTTACTGGAAATCTCAAAATAATTATGTTAGTGCAGAATACCTTCCACTAGGTGTGACGTCCTTGAAAGAATGAAAATGTTTGAGTTGTACTTGTGTGGTGCATGAAGTTACTTTTAAAAAAAAAACTCAGCAATGGAAACAAAATGCAAAGAGTAGTATTCGTAATAAATTGCCACCTCTTTAGGGCTAGATGAATTCAAATAATAATAGTAATAAGCAAATGAAGATCGGGCATACAAGATAGATGCTTCGGCTCCCACTTGAAAGCCTTATTCGCAAAGGTTGTGAACAAAGCTCCAGTTGAACCAGTTCTTATTTTTCATTTTTATGGTTAGCATCTAATTTTAAACTACTTACCGTGCCTCTTTTCACCAAACCAGACAGGCTGCCGTCAAACTCTTCACTACTTCAATGCAAATAATTGGAGGTTGGCAAATACATTTTTCTAATAGGAATAGTAGGTAACGAATAGTCAAACACTGATGCATACAGTTACAGCAGGCATATTTATCTTGGAATTAAGCACTATGCTTATATTGTCTAGTAAAAAAAGGACAGCTATCAAGGAAGATTAGGATTATTTTTAAGCAAAAGCAATTATACCTCATATACTTGAAGCAGATGTAGTGCTTCTCAAGAATCACGTCCAAACTGCACACACTAAAACATTAGGCTGGGATATTCAAAAAGACAAGTACATGTTTTGCTCGCCAAGTGACCTTTAATGTGCTCAATTATGTAAAGTGTGCTATTATATGATTAATGTAATTTGCTAATGTAAAGAAAGAACAAGCCAAGATCTCTTGCTTCATATATATGCGCTGAATCAAGAAAATAATTAAGGAAGAAGAACACCAGAAATAAACACAAATATTTGTGTGCTTTCTGGCATAAAATAATTCTCATGTAAGCCACATAACATGCTTTCCAAAGCATCCCCTACCTTAACTTACAGCTGCATCACATGAAGGCACTTTCTAAGAACACACATGTTTCATGATCATTCACTGTGTTAGTGACTCCCACTGAAGTAGACTGAGAACATATCTGGGCATTACATTCAATAGATGATGTAAAGTGAAAAGGCTGCTGCTTGCAAGTATGAATGAACCAAGTGAATAAGAAATATAAGTTCTCAAACTTCTAGTAGTAAGTGTGGCAGCACTTAAGAAGAACATATTGCAACTAAAAATTGCAACACATGATGAAATAACTGAAACAGCTAGGGAGAGTTTAATAGACCAATAAACAGGAAACTGCAAATTCCCAACATTTCTGACTACTTTTCTTCACATGTACTCACCTCATAAGTATGACTTCCCTTAATGCTCGAACCTCTGCCTTAATTTCATAATTCCCCATTCTCGCTGTTTCACTCATGCTGATTGACATCTAGCACAAAGGTTGGCAAAAGTAGCTGAGCATGTGCATGTGTTGTGAGGCAAGCTGCCCACATTTGGTAGCCGCATGCCAATTTCTCAGAGTAGATGAAAGGGAAGCCTTGAGGGTAAACCATAGAGAAGACGGATACCTTGGTTCAGTGATAACTGAAAACACCAACATGGAAAATTTGGACAGCCCACAGAATCAGCGTAATTGACATAGTTTGGAAAAACTGAAAAGATGCATTATGATATTTACGTTACACAGGTTCCAGTCAAGTTGAAGATTTTCACTGTCTAATAAACTTATAAGACAATACATGACCAGGAATACTGTATGGAACCTAAACAATTTTAATAAAGTCACCTAGAAGTCAGGATGGAGAAGTGACTGAATTGAGGATGCTAAAATGGATGAGGTGGAGGCAGATTGTGAAGACAGGTCTTAAAAAATTAACATTCAACACACACTTAAGTTGGCAAAGATTGGACTCAATGTTCAAGAAGAAATTGACTAAGATAATTGATTGGTATACATACATGAGAGAGCAGCAACAATACAGCAGAGATAACTGTCATGCAAGAGGAAAGGATGTCAGTCTAAAAATTAACATTTGATCAGAAGAATGGTTATGCATGGTCTCAGGCTCACGTACAATTCTGTATGGTACGCATGATGTCAGAGCTGCATCGCATAAGGAACTGTGTCCTTACATGCCTCGATTATGAAATGATGTGGGCCAAGAGTGGAACAAGGATAGCATCAAGAGGAGGCCTCCTCCAAAAGGAGAACAGTAGGGAAACGGGGCAAGAGAGATTTTCTACGCAACAGATACAGAGTCATATGAGTCATAGTCATAGAAACCATGACCCAAGGAGCTGCACAACAAGGTATATAAATTCAAATCTCTATACAGTTAAGCCTCAGTATAACGAAATTCTCGATATAGCGAAGTATTTAACTTTTCATAACCTCTTCTCCATAGGACACCATGCATTTAGAGCCTCAATATAAAGAAGTGTGTTTGTGTGCAATTTCAATATAACGAAATTTCGCTTCTGCCGCAGAGGAGTGCCAAGACAATTAATCAATGGTAACTTCCGCGGACGCAGATAGTCAAATGATTGAATTACAAGCGGCTGCTTGCAAACGCACCTCTCAAACTGCGTGCAGCGCGACAAGAACAACAGCTTGGAGCCGCATCATGTTCCGTATAAATTAAGTCCAAGTGCGATCAGATCCTATCGCGCCCCGCGCACTTGTGCTTTACGTGCGAGTGAAAGAGTGCGAGGGTGAGACAAGAAAGATGGTGGCTTCGTAAGTGCGGCCTTCCCACGCGAGCAATGGCAAAGTGGGGAAGGAAAGCGAGCTCGCGGTAACGCGATCAAGCGCGCGCGTAGGGGCGGAGTGGGGGGGGGGGGGTAAGTTGGCGCGCTTGTCGGCCATGACTGCGAGTGGCTGTAAGCGTGGCTGAGCGCATATGCATCCGCGCACCCTGCTCTAGAGGTAATCTGCTGCGTGTGGAAAGAGCGGGCATGCCAAGACGGCGTGGCATCATGTAAGCTGTTTTCCCGCACGTTTAGTATTGAAGGTTGCGCAATCTCGAGTTTTGATGACCCGTTGGAACGAGAAGCAGACGAAGCATTCGCTCCCAGCTGCCGGCGCTTTTCATGATAGCGTCGTCGCAGTGCGACCGGGCGACGCTTTGGGGGCGGAGTGCACGCGAAAGCATATGGCGTCACTTAATTTGTACGTACCGCTGATGTGACGATATCAACGTGGCATGAAACCGTATATCATTCATCGCTGACTCCTATATTCGTCAAAATAAAATGTTTTCTCATTCAAACTTGCTTTTTTTTATTGTCAAATAATTCGGAAAATTGCATGGCCCCTTCCCGTGCAACAAAAATCGATCGGCGACTGTACTCATTTACATAACAGATCGAATTTCAATACAAGGAAATTTCTATATAACGAAGCGAATTGCCGATTTTACCTACTTTGTTATATCAAAGTTTAAGTGTATAACGAAATTTCCTGTTCTCTACACGGGGGCGGCAATGTGGGATTGTTCGTTGATCATCATGGAAGGGCATGTAGTGTAGCGCAGCAAAAACAAGAACACAAGAAGAAATGAAGCACAGACACAAGCGCCTAATTATGTCTGTCTTTTGCTTTTTCTTGTGTCCTTGTTTTTGTTGCATTACACTACATGACATTCAATACTTTCACTGTCACATTCATGAGCACTGAAAACCTAGAATCAACTAATATCTTGCCTGATTTGCCATAATTAAAAAGAAAAATGTGGGTATAGTAGGTCTAATTGAGTTCTGATGATTTTAGTATCACTGACATATAGCTTTTAAGAATGTTTAATCGTTTCTTCTGTTAAGGCAGAGTACATGCTCAACTGCTACAATAAGTGTGAACGTAGGCAAGAACGACATTTTTGGCTCTTGCATCAGTTTTATGGCATGTTGCGTGATCTAATCAAGTGGTTTCAATTTGACGAAGTTCTCGATTTAACTACATAAAACCTCACATCCCAATAAAATTTATTAACTAGACTTACTGTACTTTATAACCAAAGTACGGTATAACTATAAGCAGCTACAGCCGCCATGAGTGGCGAGCAGAATTGAAATGAAATTGTTTTAGTCGAAACACGCTGAGCGCTGCTGCTAAAGTACGCGCCACATGCATTGGGTGACTGCGGGAACCGTGGTACCACACGCAGTTATTCAAAGCAGCACATAAAAGTGCCGCGGACTCAAATTGGTTAGTAAATGTATTCGGAACCAGTCTTTCGATTACTCAATTGATATATCAGCCACACACTCGCATAGCACGGCCACGTGGCAAACGCGGCCATGCGGACGCTTCACTATGCACCGATCGGCTGGTTGCAATATTGGGGCACTCTATGGGTGCATGTTTAAAGCACAGCGTTTTTCGCCTATCGCGTGATCGTTGCGGGTGCTCCATGGCTGAGTGTATTGCATGGTACAGAATTGGCCCCAGTACCAAAAGTACACAGGTAGGGTGGCCCGTGTAGATGAAGCGTGAACGCGAGCTCAACATAACCACGTTGTCAGTATTCTGTAGCGATTATTTATGCGAAAGCGTCAAATGGCCCATTGAGCAAAAAAGCCGGCGTCTGTCGTCTCAGCGAAACAGCACCTCAAATCCCATTGGCTGCGACCACGTCACGAGTGCACCTCGACAAAACAGAGCGGGTGAAAGGGTACACCTGCTGTCGCTATAGTGCACCAGGTGTTGCGTGAGGGGAGAGGGCGTCGCCGCGACGCCACGTCATCCTTGCTCTTGCAAGCCGCCGCCTGGTCCGTATCTCCCCCCTCCACTGGTCTTAACTGCTGCACGTGCCTGCCGGCCTTGGTGGCCACTGCTGTTTCCTGGTCTCTGGTCATGCAGCACATCGGTGGCATGCGGTGTTGGCACCACAGGCTGCTGCTGCTTGCTAGCTCGGGCCCAATGTAGCTCTAGGGTGCATCACTTGCAGCGTAAAACTCGAAGGACTGCTCAGCAGCGTTCAATTGGGCATTAATGCTTTCGCAATCACAACTCAGATAAGACATGCTTAGCTGTCCTCATATGTTGTTCTTTAGTTGCCAAGTGGATGCATCATTGTTCACCATTCACAGTCTTCAATCTGTCGTCATCATTGGCATTGTCATTTCAAATTAGTTGTAATATCACGCCGTCGGGTGCTGCCGCCTTCACGCTGTGTAGTAAATATGCAGTCGTTGCCAGGCATGCACTCATCATCCCAAAGTCGTTATGCCTCAATCGTGATGACTCTAGAATTGTCATCCCATCGTCGATCATGCCATCGTTGTCACCGCATCAGCATCATACTGTTGTCGGCATTCGACAGATGCATTACACAGATTAGCATTACCTTTTCAGCTTCTAGAACAGAATGCACGTGGTGATCTACCGCAGTAATATTATGAGAGACACTTGGGCGGAACAATTGCTGGCCTCAATTGCCAAGCCTCCCTGTAACATCATTTATTTAAATCTCCATAATAATCCTAAATTGTGTCACAAAACTTCTACAACAAATGTCAACATGGTTTCCATAAGACCTTGTCCCTCATGAAAAACACAACTATATTGTCATGTTCACTAACTTGATCTCCTCCATTGAACTTAGTTCTTGCGTTGAATGGATGCTTTTAGCGTTTTAAATTCTGCTACTTTGTGCCACTGCCTCCTTCTGCTGAATAAGCTAACTTAATATTGATCCACATGCAATTACTAAAATTCACTGAATGCTTTCTTCATGACTAAACACAATTTTTATGTTAACAACTCCAATTCACAAATCTGTCTTTTGTCACTTCTGGCATGCAACAATGCTGAGTGTTTAGGCCCTTGATTTTTATCATTTTAGATCTCGCAAAGAACTTAACGTAGAAAACTAAACTTTCTGTTGATGACTGTGTGTTTTGTTGTGAAACAACCAAACTCTGGCAGGTCTGTTTCTGTTCAAACAGACTAAACAGATGGCCCACTGAGTAAAAAAGGCAGCGTCTGTCGTCTCAGCGAAATGGAACCTCAAATCCAATTGGTTGTGACCACATTGCGAGCGTGCCTCTACGGAGCAGAGCGGGTGAAAGGGTACATCTGCCGTCGCTCTAGCGCGCCAGGTGTTGCGTGAGGGGAGAGGGCGCCGCCGCCATGCCACGTCATCTTTGCTCTCGCAAGCGGGTGCAAAGTCCATATCTCCCCCCCCCCACTGGGCTTAGCTGCTGCACGTGCCCAGTGGGGCAATGTCTCCACTAATGTCTCTCCGGAGTGCCATCACTAGTTAAAAACGTAACATCAGTACTCTAGCAAAAAAAAAACTGATAGAAATTTCTATAGTCTCTTAGGAATATGTATAGGTAGTACGGGTCCTTCTAAGAGTGATATATATTCCTACCTGACCCATAGAACTCTTTACCAGACTGGCAGGCAGCAGATAGATCTCACTGTGCTGCCTACAAGCCCAAATAGCATGATGTACGTATCAGTCTTTTAAACCCAGATAGAGATCATCATATGACATACAGAAATCTGATTGAGGCACTGATAAAGCATGTTAGAAATAGCACACATGCCGGTGCCCACACGCCTGAAGAGACGTTTTTAAAATGAACTGAATATACAACCCTGAATGCATTGCCTGCCACGTTAACAGATTAACAAACACAGTTGGGATATTGGAGTATCAAATAAAAATGAAGTGCATAAACTGTGCAATTATCAAAACTTTTTACAGCTTGTATGCAGATATATTATCCTAAACATGTTTCAACATAAATTAAAGCACACGTTTTCAAAGCACAGCAGCGTTACCTAGCCTTTGAAATTACATTGGGGAAGTTGCATGAGAAAAGTATCAGTCCATCTTTGTAGCAGGTGTGCTCCAGTTCTTTTAATACAAAATTACATTTACAAATTTTGCGAGACGGATGTGCAACATTTAATGCATATCCAAAACAGGATTACTGTCATCATCATCATCATCATCATCATCATCATCATCATCATCATATTTATGTCCACTGCAGGACGAAAGCCTCTCCCTGCAATCTCTAATTACCCCTGTCCTGTGCCAACCGATTCCAACTAGCACCCACAAATTTCCTAATTTTGGCGCACCACCTAGTCTTCTGCCATCCTCTACTGCACTTCCCTTCTCTTGGTACCCATTGTGTCACCCTAATGGTCCAACGGTTATCTAATCTGCGCATTACATGACCTGCCCAGCGCCATTTTTTTCTCTTAATGTCTATTAGAATATCATCTATACCCTTTTGCTCTCTTGTCCAAACTGCTCTCTTTCTGTGTCTTAAAGTTATACTTAGCATTCTTCGTTCCATCCCTCTTTGCATGGCCCTTAACTTGTTCTCAAGCTTCTTTGTCAGTCTCCAAATCTCTGCGCCATATGTCAGCACCCATAAAATGCACTGATTGTGTACTTTCCTTTTCAATAATAATGGTAAGCTCCCAGTCAGGAGCTCACAATGTCTGCCGTATGCGATCCAGCCCATTTTTATTCTTCTGTGAATTTCCTTCTCATGGTCAGGGTTTCCTGTGATTAGTTGACCTGGGTAGACGTACACCTTCACAGACTCTAGAGGCTGACTAGTGATCTTGAACTCTTGTTCCTTTGCCCGGTTATTTATCATTATCTTTGTCTTTTGCATATTAATCTTCAGCCCCACTCTTACACTCTCCCTGTTAAGGTCCTCAATCATTTGTTGTAACTCGTCCGCAGTGTTCCTGAATAGAACAATCTCATCGGCAAACCGAATGTTGCTGAGGTGTTCGCCGTCGATCCCTACTCCCAAACCTTCCCAGTTTAATAGCTTGAATACTTCTTCCAAGCACGCAGTGAATAGCACTGCAGAGATTGTGTCTACTTGTCTGACTCCTTTCTTCATAGGTATCTTCCTACTGTTCTAATAAAGTTTATTTACAAAAGCAAAACAAAGCACTTTCAAGACTGTGGATACTAACTGTAGCTCTAACATGTCCGGCTGAGTTTGTGAATGCCATAAATTAGACACTACCAACGTGATTTCATTAAAGCTACTTTCTGGGCTAGTTTGTGCTTACTTGATTTGAAAATTATAACAACGCTAATGCATCCATCCACAAAGGAACAAGGACAAGACACAAGCAACATGACTACAAACATGACTAGGGTTTATTTTACACTCCACTATCTAAAGAATAAGCAAGCAACTTTAGCCACATTCAAACAAACACATAAGAGGAAGAACACAGACTGAAGTACCAACTTCACCATGCCCATTTTTGCTCACAGATGCTGTATAGAACACCAGGTCTAATTGGAATATGCTTTTATAATATTACAACTTCATATGAAGCTATTTTCTCTAGACTATGTATTTTTGCACTCATCCCAAAAGTGTTGTGATATGTGACAGAACACAAGTGAGCTTATGCAAAAAGAACAAACTGGCATGGCACACTGACAGGAAGCAAGGAAACAGGACAAGCATCGCTATTGGTACAAGATCTACAGCAATATATCAGAACATGACAATACAGCAATATTATTTAAGCAAAAGTGAGTACAGATCTGAGAACTTATTCAAGTAAGAACATGGATTTACCATTTTTAAAACCACATAATCATGAACAAAAACAGCTAAACATCAGTGCACATATTGCAAAATCAGAAGACACAATTCTTCACTGGGTGCTAGTTCAACCACCGCACGTCGAAATGTGTAAAAGTAGTTTAACCTGTGTAGCCTTCAGCATGCAAAAGCAAAGAAGACTATCAGAACAGGCTTCATATATAGTGTTTGGAGTCTTTGATTCAAACCGTAATACACTGTTAAAATAAAATTTCAGAGTTTGCTTGTTTCATTCAGAAAAAAGATAGTGTCTTAGTCATGCTGCCACAGTTAACGGATAAACTTGCACCAGCTACATTGAGTCAAAGGAGTAAATAAAGTGAGGCAGACAGATGCATGGTGTGAAAATGATGCTGTTGTATCAAGTAGCATAACTGCTCACTTAACATTCAGCTGCTTTCCATGCCTCTGCATACAGACTGAGAAGCTTTACCTCTTCACCATCTGCTATTGAACCACTGTTTGTTCACTGTGATCACCCACTCAAGGCAGTCACGTGGTTAAGTAGGGCCCTTCGCTACATGTAAGGACACCGACCCGAAACTGTGCATAAGTCCTGTAAAATATTGTCATTTTTTGGCTACTGCAGCTGTTCATCAGCAGCTGCATCACTACTGCCAACATGCAGACCATGCAATTCCCCAAGCACTTAATCAACAAGAGTACAATAATGAAGAGTGGCAAATTGGGCTAGCTGGTTCATTAAGAAAACAAGAAGCTAACGCAAGAAAAAATAAACACTCTAGAATTTTGATCGCTCTGGCTTGGTTAATATATTCAAACATGAAAAAGCTGATTATTACAGAATGCCATAAAGTGTGGTGCACTGTTACCAACAGTTTTTTTTAAAGCTATAACCTGTTATTACCAGACATTCATGTACCATGGCTGAAGACATACTTTTCATCGTTGCCATGTTTTGAGCATGGGAATTAGTCTCTTTCATAAAGGTTTCGTATTGTCCATTCAAAAATATTGTTGTCTATTTCTATAAACACATAAAGGCGCATAACTTCGCTGGGTGTTACGTAAACTAGTGGCTCCTCTCTTCTGATGCAGACTGAAAGGTGCTTTGCATAGAGAATTTCAACAGGAAATAGTTTCTTGCATTTCAGAATTATGCAAGAATTTGCTCCAGTAAGAATTCTACAAATGAGAGAAAACGCACCTGAGAGGCTGACAAATGCACTGTTTTTAGTCTTTATAGTTCAAGTGTACTGGAGAGAGTGGAATGTTTGTTGGTTGATGACCATTCGCTAATATTCAGTGACACTTGTTGAGTCACAGCCACGGTTGTGGACTACAGCCTGTTTTTCACTTTCATCCAAGTTGAGGCACAGCTTTGCAGTGCCTAACAAAACTGTCTGCTGACCAGCTCTCCTCTCCTGTTCACCAAAAAAACTCACTGCTTCTGGTGAAAGATTTAAACTAGCTTTAGCTGCCTGTAACTTTCGAGCAAGTACATAACATTCCAATATTTGTAAAGGAACATCATTAGCTCCGCTGACCAATTTCACAAGAAGTTCATTTCCGCCTTCAAATACAAATGAAGAATGCGACCAATGAGGTCCTAGTTTAGCCGCACTTTTAGGAAGATGCAGGATTTGGTGTACATTGTATGTCATTGCACCCAATCCAAACAAAGACTGTGCTCTCACAACAAACTCCGAGAGAAGATCAGATGATCTCATTATGGTCATCTGAAGTGACGGTGTCTAGTAGAAGTATATAGACACCCTCCGTAAGCAAACTGGAATGTCTGACATACTTATCTAGCAAAAAGCCATGAAGGCATGGTAATGAATAATGAAGAACCCACCACTTCCATTCACTAGCTTTCCAGATTGTGAAGTCTGATAATCTTTGTGGTGTACGTGTGAACCAATTCGGTGGCTTGATTGCCAATAACCTCCTGTTTAAAGAGGCTAAACTTTGTTGTGAACCAATCTAAACATCTTTTCTCTTTTAAATGTGATCACATTTTTATTCTTTTTAAGCTGTTGTATGGTGTATATTTGTTCCAACAATCTTTTCCTTTCTGAATCCTTTGCTTCATATTTGATTTATATGTATTGTCTTTTCTCATAATATAAATGCAAAATTTCTGACTCATTTTTTGGGCAAAAGAGGAAGCTTGCTTCTCCTTGAAGCACATTACACCTATACAACACACATAGATACTGACAGACTATAGATCTGGCAAACTAATATGAATACACTATTACACTAATAAAAAGAATACACTAGTAGACACTAGTAGCAGAATAGCACAGATACGTCCAGAATAGAACTAAAAGTAATTTTATCAGTGTATCAGTTGTATCCTTTCATAATGCAATACAAAAAAACTGATATAATTTTTATTAGGTTGCCCTATCAGATTATTTGCTAGTGATCTTTCAGTGTAAATGCATATCAACTTTTTGACTAATGCTAATAGCTGAACACATGGCTTTTTTTGCTGCAAGTTTTCTTGGACTCCTGCTTCCCTTAAACTTATACTGTATAATATGCTTGCAAGATCAAAACTGGAGTATGCTTCCTTAATCCGGGATACGCCAACAAAAAACACAACTCTGATATTTAGTTGAAGCCATACAAAACCAACCTGTACATTTTATTGTAGCTGCTTATTCCCATACCGCAAGCATATCAACAATTAAAACTTGCCTTAATTGGCCAGGCTTGCCAACAAAAAAACTTGCCCATTTATTTCACAAATTCTCAATTGAAACATACGTTATTACCTCCTTGTATCTCATTGAGAATGAACTACAACCTCGAGGTACAGGTGCCAACTTCCCAAACCAATCTTTACTATTCCTGTAAAAGGCAGCCTCAGAACACACACACGCACACACACGCACACACATATATATCAATGAGCTATATATATATATATATATATATATATATATATATATATATATATATATATATATATATATATATACCATGGCACCCATTTCGTAACTCTAATGCTCCATACGATAGAAAATATGATAGAAAATTGGACAAGTTGTTGAAGCTACTGCATGACAGATGCCGACAAAAGTAATAGAATGGGACAGGATACAGCACTATCAAATGAAGTTTATTGAAAGAAAACAACCAATATATAACACACATCACGTGACCAACACCCGGCCCCCTAGCATATGCAGATACATACCAAAACAACCTTCACATCACCGAATGCACATGTTTTGACGGCAACACACATGTCACGGCTGATTAATCAATGTAAAAAAACAATTCATAAGGCACAATGCAACTCAGTGGTTTTACTTAAGATCTAACACGGCAACCTCGCTATCTTGCAGCGAGATGGATGGCTGGCTAACACACAGTGTGCTTTTCTTTCTAATGTGATAAGCCTCCATTAATTCATGTGAGAGCTTTTCACAGTGTGTGAACAGCAGAATAGTACTTTCAAAAACTGGATGACGCCCAATGCTGCAACAATGCACAGAAAGGTGTGGATGCGCAAAAACCCTTAAAAAAACTATGGTACTTCCTTAGTCGAATGTTTAAGCACCTTCCAGTCTGACTGATATATATTTTGTAGGCTTCAAGAAAAAGGAATCAAATAAACAACATTTCGTGTGCAAGAGACAAACTGTATGCTATATTTCACTTTGCAGTCCTCCCTGCTCAGACACCCGTTGTGAAGAATGTGCTTGTTTATTGCTTCACATATTCCCTTCAGCTTATCTTTAAATGAAAACCCAATCCTCTCCTGAAAATTAGAAGCCACCTTTTTCTGCCTGTGCGACAATTAATAGAGGGGATAATGGCAACTTTGTTCCGCTCTTACTCCTTAAGCTTCTTCCACCCTGGTCGCACCTTAAGTTCCTTAATTAATGTGCTTCAAGATAAAAAAAACCACTGAAACTGAATAACCTGCCTCATTAAGCCTTGTCACCAGATTCCTTACACTTTCAAGGATAAGGTGAGGATAGCTCTTGGTTGGGGCATCTCTAATTGCGTGAGTGGCAATACTGTACTTAATAAGTTTTGAATAGCTAGACCTATAATCAAGAAGGAGCTTAGAAGTTCTCGACTGACATCCCCAGCATACGTGATCCCACATAAAAGTAAGCCTGACATAAGAAGTTGCAGCACATTTTTTTTTCTGGAACTTCTAAAGTGAAGTTGAAACCTTGCTATTGTTCTCTAAATAGCTTCAGTACTTCGATGACAGCTCTGCGAAAGTTATCATTTGCTCATGAAAAACAAATAATCATCCACGTATCTGAAAATTTTAAGAGCAAGCCCACTCAGGTTTTGATTATTTTCTGGTCAACATAACTTAAAATATTACTGAGCACTGGTGCAACACCGGAACCTATGCAGATTCCAGCATTCTGGACACATATTTTACTTTCCCACCAGACCAAAACTGACCTTAAATAGAAATCAAGAAGCTCCAGAAAGTTTGCAACAAGAATTTTACACCTTTCAGCAAATTCCAGCTAACTTTTTTGCTTGTGTATGCAGTCCTTAACAAATTGCAAGAGATGCACCTGCGGCAAAGAATTGTATAAATCTTCTGCATCTATACTAAAGCCTGCCCATTTTCCCCAGATTATGCTCCTGCAGGAAGTGTACAACAGTCTGAGAGCTGGCAGCAAGGAATTGGTCGTTGATTCCCAGCCTGTCAAGGTGTGTCTGCAGAAATTCTGAAACATGAAGCCATGATTTATATTCCGACACAATGGTTCTGATATGGATTCCCTAAACTTGTGTGTTTTGCACTGAAGAAGGCGCATAAAAGAAAACCTTTTTCCACCTTAACATTATTTGAGATTGTTGTCGAACCAAACTGATTCAACTTCGTGACAGCTCAACATTTTATGTCAGCTATATTGGTATAAATTTCATTAAAATTTATGTCAGTGGCTGACACACCCTCCTCCGGAAAAGTGCTTTCCAACATGACAACACAATGCCCTTTTTCGTCCCCAAGAAACCTCCAAGTTTCTGCCCCATACGTTAGCTCAGGTAGAAGGCAATGATTCTATGCTTGATTGTACAAAACTATATATATATATATATATATATATATATATATATATATGACTTTGTATTCACCATCCAGGGCCAGGGAACAAGAGAAGCCAGACACCACTGACCAATTTCTGACTAAAAGAATTAATTTTTGACCTTATACATCTTGTTTTTACTGTACATGTCCCTCAACTCCATCCAGGTTCCCAACATTTATATCTAAAAAGCTTGTCTATCACCACATACAGGGTCTGTCCTGAAAGTAATGTCAGTAAATTTATTGTGATGAGACTGTATGTCAGAGCAGTCTAACTGGTTGAAACTAGTAGTGACGGAATCCAGCTAAGCAGCGGTCCGTCAGTCAGTGTGCTTCGAACATCGGAGAGTGTCGGACAGGCCCGTTTGTGAGAGCTGTTTTTTATTCTTGTGCAAGTGAAAGTGCAGCGCTCATTAGAACAAAGATTTGCGATCAAGTTTTGTGTGAAACTTGGCAATACCGCTGCGAAAACTGTAACTATGCTCAAGACTGCTTATAAAGATCATGCCTGGTCAGATCGGCAAGTGTTTCAGTGGCACAAAGCCTTTTGGAAGGCCGGGAAGAGGGCGACGACAAGGACTGCGCTGGATGGCCATCTACGACCACTATGACTGACAATATGACACGAGCGAGAGAACTGTTGAACTCAGACCAACGATTAAGTGTTCGTTTAATGGCCGACACGTTAAACGTTTCGAAAACTCAAGTTCATGAAATTGTTACAAACGATATCGGCATGCGGAAGGCGTGCACAAAAATGGTTCCAAAAGTGCTCACTGACAATGAAAAGTCACGCCGCGTTGAAACATGCCAAGAAAATCTCAACATGTGCAAATGTGAGCGAAAATTTTTGGACAACATCATTACAGAAGACGAGACTTGGGTATTTGAATATGACTTGGACACCAAAAGGCAATCATCTGAGTGGCACACACACTCATGCCCTCCCCAGAAGAAAGCCAGGATGAGCAAATCAAAGATCAAGATCATGCTCATTGTTTTTTTTTGACATCCACGGACTGGTTCATCATGAGTTTAAAGAACCTGGAACCACTGTGAACTCCAAGTTTTATGTGGATGTCCTTGAAAGACTGAAACGCAGGGTTCAACATATCCGGCCGGACATTGCAGACAACTGGAAGTTGCACCACGATAATGAGCTGGCCCACAGTGCCTTCATCGTCACCGACTACCTGGTTAATGCAGTGGGACCAACGATCCCCCAGCCCCCGTACAGCCCGGGCTTGGCTCCCGCCCAACTTTTTTCTGTTTCCATGCCTCAAAATACCCCTGAAAGGCAATCATTTTGGGACAGCGGACGTGATTAAAGCAGCTAGCACCACAGCATTAAAGGCCATTCCGGAGGAGGACAACGCATTCGAGAGCTGGAAGTCTCGCTGGAGCCGATGTATTGACACAAAAGGAGAGTATGTTGAAGATTTTTAAACTTTTTGTAACAAAAAATTCAATAAATGATTTTTAATCGCCTTACTGACATTACTTTCAGGACAGACCCTGTACATGCACCTTGAAGGTATGTATGTGGAAAGCATTTCAACCTCTGCTTGCTTTTCTGGCATGGAATAAAACGGCCTTTTGTCTCTAAACCACTTACTTTTAAACTATTCCGTTTGGTTCATTTTTCTAACTTCTGCAGAGTTGCATTAACAACTTTCATAGTTAGCCGGCTCCGTTTTCATTCTTGCTTCCTAAAATATGCCCTCCTGTCATGCATAATTTGGAAGGCCTTCTGTTAGCAATGGGTATTGTATTTCAAGACTATCAGTGCAATGT
This sequence comes from Dermacentor variabilis, assembly GCF_050947875.1. Taxonomy (NCBI): domain Eukaryota; kingdom Metazoa; phylum Arthropoda; class Arachnida; order Ixodida; family Ixodidae; genus Dermacentor; species Dermacentor variabilis. The sequence continues at coordinate 1,314,304 of NW_027460357.1, forward strand.
TGCATGAAGAAACCTATTCTTGGAGTGAATTATTGTTCAGCTTGATATCATGATATTGCTGCATGGTTGTTATTTAACTCTGCAAGAGAATGGTCCTGCCATCCTACCAAGAGTGCATTTCATGGGTATTACTCTCTTTCTTTTGACATTGACATTAGTTTATGAGGCTCACAGATATGTATCTGTGTCAACTATAACACCTGACATCTAATTTTGTGCAACATGCACTACATTTAATCAGATAAAAGTTGCATGTTTTATCTCTTGGACCAGTCTGCTCAGTGGTAGGAGGTCGAGACCACAAATGAGAATGGCTGGCCAAGATCTGTGGTGTATGTCCCGTGTTATGCATCTGACAAGATTTCATGGTGGCAAGAAGACATATCAGACCTGATGTGATCTTTCTAATTATTGTGCACAGAGTTATCAGCATGATAATATCCTTAATGCTATAAATAGTACCTCCAGCAAGCAGTCTATATGCTTATGCCTTTTTGTTGCTTATGGCAACAAAATCCAACATCCTTTGAAACATGCTCACTTGCTGTCTGATGCACAAAATGAAGAACGCTGCCTTCTCTAAATTTATTAGCAACAAGAAAGCCACTCTGGAAGCAATTATGTACATACACAGCAACACACACTAAAACCTACAAATGGGAGAAAAAACACAAACTAGGCTAACAATAAAAGAAACCTGACACCCAACAAGTGTTACATGTTACTCAAGTATGCACATTCAACCTGAGTTAGAGAGATAGATGGTCGACTCCCGCACTCCTGTGCATGCATGTGGACATGTTAAGCCTCAGCTACTCTTTCTATATCATAACTATCCCCATGTTTGTGAAATCTGGTGTACAACTGCAAGAACAATGATGGCTTGACAGGTGGTTCACATTTCAATAAGTTCTATAAGGAGGATGCATCAACTGTTCCAGCCAATGTACACATTACCAGATGAAAGCAGCCGCTTATAAACAGCACAACACCATACAGCACAAATTATATATTTGCCACGTGTTATGAAACTTACATCATTAAAGTACATTAGAATTGGTGCTAAGGCTGGTGCACAATATATGCATATACTTTAAACAATCATAAATAATGCAGGAGCTTGGAATATGATTGGCCGTTCTCGGAACTGCTTTGATAATACAAAAGTCAAGGCTTTGTTTTTGGCATCACCCACTCCAATTCGTTTTCTTTCTTTTTCCAATTGAAGCATTGGCAAGGTTTGTGCATTGCGCTTCGACAGTGATTTTTCCTTGTTCGCGCACGGCCATGACCATAATACAAGAAAATCGCCCCAGTAACGCAGTGGTCCCTGCCTACTTTTTCATATACTTTACCGCAATACATTACGTATGCTTCACTGCATAACATGACTGTATTGCGGCAAAGCTGATTTTATGGAACTGACATTATGTAACGGACCTTTTGTCCTTCTGCTGTTCGCATGAGCATAAGCTCGAAAAACCACAAAATAAAGACTTGGCTTGCTGCTGGTTGATTTCTAGCTAACATTTCGAGACGTCCACGTTGTTTACAAAAAAATCGGCGAAGTTTCTCGCGCTCGGACGCGCTTCAAAAGGCAGCGTGCACATGACCACCTATAATTAAGGCAGTCATAAGCGGCAACGAAATCCACACAAGGTACATCAACTTCCACAAAGCTACTGGGCAACGCCATCAATAACTGGCACACGGGCCACCGAGGAGCTGGCAAACGCTGCGATGACATCCACACAAACCACGTCGCTTTCCACAAAGCTATTGGGCAACACTATCAGTCACAGGCACAGGTGAAGTCCGCAAAACACTACATGGGCAGAACTACTACGGCCATACTCAATCACTTCGCCACAAGCTCTCACATTTAACGACATCAAACAGCTACAATCACTCCTCCACAGCCACGGACGACAGGCGAAGACTGCACGGGCAGAACGGAAGCACCGATTCAGGGTTCGATCATGGCTCGATCGTCGCGTTCATCGCTTTAGCGCCACCTATTTAAAAATAATATACGGAGCCAAGCCAAACCATTATTTAGCGACTATTTGGGTGAACCTAACGCTTTCGGGCCCTTAGCGTTCGAACCACGACCTACTGGAACTCCAGACCTGCACAGATATCCGGCTTCTATGGGAGCAGCTTGCGCCCACTTTCGTTCAACCGACGGCCGTAGGGTGGCGCTTTTATAACCTGTTCGTCTGCTACGCGGTGGGCGGCTGTGCGGCGTTGTAATTAGTACGGCAGCTGTTTTGTTGTGATGACCTGCTTCTCTAGTTGATGATTTTTGCTAACACAGTGACAGTGATGTCACAAGCCTTTGATCGGTCACTTGGTTCCAAAAGTTGACTGCCCGAACCTAAAAAAATGTCGGAGCGTGTAGTCCGCTGCTCTCTAAAATAGCGTTAAATAGCCTCTCCTATTGCCTTTTTCAAGCAGATTATTATAAATCACATTGTGTATAGAGTTCGCAACGTACACAACAGTTTCATTGTACACGTTGTAAAATTCGCTTCTGCACTCTTTAGAAACTTGAAGCCACCGTAATGTTCGACGACAGAACGATTACCACTCATTCTCTTAAAGGTTGTCCGTGAATGCGTCGCGAGTTCAAAAATGTGAATTATGCACACAGCTTCACTGCGTACGTATCTTAAACACCACCGTTATGCTGCCGCCGTACCACGCAGAAAAGCTAGCTTTACAGTTTGAAAAGAGTTCCGTGACACGATTTTTAAGGCCTGCAGTGCAGCACGTTTTAAAGCACTGGGATCGCTTAATTTTTTGCAAGCTTTCTATGAGCTAGACATCCAACGACATTAAAAACAAGATGTGCTCACCTTCCCTTGAAACAGAATAGATCAGCCTATTGCACATATCGGGTGGAGGACTTACTCGTGAATACTTTTACTATACTTTTACCAGATCATCTGCCTTTCACTACGGCACACAGCAGCAAATCCTAATGTCATCTACGACATTAGGCTCTCTGTAATCAACTAAACAAGGCTAGATTATCCTATGAATTTTTTAAAACAATTTTTCCAGTCTCTTAAGGAGGCTAGGAAAGGGACATTTATGCTGTCGATCTGGTATTGCAGCGGCCACCTATGCTCGTTGTTTACATTTCTTGCACCGCTCCTCCTCTTCTAGTTTCACTATTAAAACGCAAAGCATTCGTAAATATGTCTTCTTTTGTATATTTGTGAATTTATTCATTTACCGCCAATAGAAGCGCTCTGTGCCTGCCGAAATGGCAAGACAAGCGCTGAACAGAACGCAGAAGCAGACGACAGCGAACAGATTATAACTAGCGCCACTTTGCTCGTACGTTCTTTCCCTAGCGGCAAAAGGGGCGAACTAGACCAGGCGTGCTGGAGGAGGGAGATCTGTGCAGGTCTGGAGTTCAGTAGGTCGTGGTTCGAACGACCAGGGCACGATAACGCTTACCCCCCCTTTCCACTCCTGCGACCGGGTCGCAGGAACGGCGGCCAAAAAAAAAAAAAAGCGCCGGAGTGGCGATTTTGAACAAAATTTTGTTCTTTACGACGCTTATTATTATTTTTTTTACCGAGCAGTCCGTAAGGGAGACGGCTAAGGAAAATAGCTCATTTACCAAAATTTAATTGACGACTTATGCCGATGTTCTTTCAGTTTAGGCAAAACGTCATGATTAGGTTATCATCGTAACTTCATAACTTTTATGCATAGCCAGCTATTTTTAATTGTATCTCGTAATCTACACTTAAACAGCATTTATTTCAGAACTAGCAGCTTTCCAACTGATTCACAGATTTGTTATCCTGAACACGTCAATTTGAGGAGAATTCTAGGATAATCTTGTAACTGATGTCCTCAGGACATCTTCAGAACGACGCAGAAAGGACGAGGACGCTTGTACCTTTTGAGGACGCCTTCAGGACGTCGAGTGTTATCCACTCACGCTCACTGGCACTCACCTCCGCTCACATTCACTGGCACTCACTTACACACGCACTCATCTACACTCACACTCACTGGCGCTCACCTCCGCTCACACTCACGCACTCACTCGTACTCACGCCTTTGCAATGAGTGTGAGCGAGTGCGCAGACCTGTGCCTATTTGATACTCTGGTAAATGGTAATGTAATTAAATTTTTATTGAGATCTAGCATAATTTTGGTCGAAATTGAGACAACAACAGGACTTTGCTTTTGTTCGTGGTGTTGTACGTTTACCAGCAGCATGCAGCGAGCACATCTCGACGTGAATCGTCGCGATCATGTTTAATTTTCCCGCGCATGTTTTTTTTGTTTTTGTTTTACATAATCAAAGCTGATCTTACCGAAAAGCAACAAACCTATACATAAATAAGTAATTTTAGAACAAAATGGCCAATAAGTTATAAAACATCTTTTTTGTGCAGGTACAAGTGGTGTAGAAAGCCAGCGCATTCCATTCGGTGCGGGATGAAAAACAGCTGAAGCACCAACATGGCCGCTTTCTTTAGCGGCTCAAATGCAGGTGCTGTGCGCCGTGGGGTCGCGTTCTCTACGCCGTGAGACGGCGACATTCGTGCCACAGTGGAAGTCGCAGCGTCCGCAGCCAACCCCATCACTGCGTTACCCTTCCTGGTCCGAGAAGCAAGATGAAATTCACTGAACATTTGGCCGCGCACATCACGCCCGAGTGGCGCAAGCAGTACATATTGTACGAGGTGAGAGAAACGGTGCGCGTACTGGCGCCTCGCTGTTGCAGTGTGGTTGGAGAAGCGTTCAAGTACGCTTATCCGTTACTCTCGCGCGCACTCTTCCTGTTCGCGTCGCGTGTCCGAGCTTTGCCGCCTCCGAAGCTCTTGTTGCAGACAGGTCCGTCGCTTGTCGCCATGAGACTTCGAGGCGCGTTTTTTCGAACGCTTGGTGCATTGGAAGTCTACACGAAAATAGAGGTGGACACTGTAATGCTTGACACTCACAGCGCGTATAATTATAGCGCTGGCACACTGGTCCGAGTTCTGTCTGCGGAACTCTGACAAATGTGCCGTTTGTCGGGTAGCGCTAATTTGGCGATACCGCACGGAGTTGCCAACCTGAAACCTCTTGCACGGGATCGCTGCCTTGTCAAGCGTTCGTGTCCATTCTGAATGGGCCGGAGCTCTTCGCTTTGACAGTTTGGTTAATTAGCGCTCGCTTAGCCACGTTCGTTCGAGCGCGACAACTGGGTTAACATCGAAATCCCGGGTCTTTGTTTACGTTGAGGCACATGTAGCAGCGCGTTATGATTGAGAACTCGTGCGAATTTCGCTAGCACCGCGTGTAGCCAGTTTCTTGACCCGTGTTATACCCCTGTCAAGCGGGCAAGTTAAGTGCACCTCGGGACCTTGAGTCACACTTTAGGCAACGCGCTTCTTAACGGGAAAACACAGTGCACTCGCAGTGAAAGTCATCTCGACAACGGACTACAGTGACGTCGTCACTCTGGGAGCCTTGCCGACGTCCTCTTTTTCTGACCGCGCGATTCTCTCGCGGCCTGAGCTCCGAGGTCGCATAGCGCTCGTGTTCGTCTATTCTTCGTCCGTGTTTTTTAGTGCGCGCTGTGTGTAATAGTTATGAAGATATACCGACTCGTCCAGCTAGCTACTGTACTCGCATTCAAGCGCCCTGCTGCTCCTTTCATTGTACGTCGGTTGAAGTGCGACCGTCGACGGGTGTCAGGACCAAGTGGATAAAAGGAAACGCAAATTCCTTCTCGCGCCTCGCTTGTGGAGGTTGTTACTCTTGCCATGATTGATCGCTGCCGCTAGCTGGAACCGGAGTGCATTAAGGAAGGTTTCGCCACGCTGTACGCGCTCGCCGGCGCAGCTCTGTTGCAGCTTTGGAAGCGTGCGTAGCGCTTGGCGCGCTTGGTCGAATGATTGTTTTTTAGTTTTTTTCGCGCTTACGACACTCCGCCGCTGTTGCTATGCTTTGGCGCGGCGATGTCGAGCGTCATTGTGGAACTGTTTACGGCTAGTGACTCGCCATCAGTCCACAGAGTGCCTAGCCGCTAACTTTACCAGCCTCGTCCGTTCTAAATATTCTATCAAAGAGCAGTGAGCTCTTTCATCCTAACGGTGTGCGAGGACCAGGTTGATATGCTACAGTAGTTGCGAGTCACGTGCAGTTTAATGCAGCTCTGGAAAATTATGTAAAGTTGGTAGTTGCCATGCAACATTCTCACTGGAACAAGCACATGGCTAAGTGTCTCTGCACGATGTCTAAAACCCATAAATTTGTAGAAAGGAACTTGCACTTAGATGAAGGAAGCTTTGCGATCACAACCATTGCAAAGCTGTCCGTTCTAGCAGTTTAGGCCGACCAAGTTGTGTGCCTGCAGCACGCATCAAGTTGGCTCCGAACATTTATGTTTAAAGGCACAGCCACCCCTATCTATAATCCAAAGCTCTCCACTACATTGTTATTTGCTAACGAAGAGTTCAGGACATTAAACCTCACAGCTTATTATTAACTTCAGCTGTACATACTTTGGGTGCTTTGCTTAAGCTTTGTTACTGCTCCAAGTTGAATTTATTGGTGTAGCTCGGAGCAGTGCGGCTAGACAGGGAAATATGTCAGCATTTTAGTAAGTATTTATATTGCTAGTACTGTCTGGAATGTTTCACTGACCTACATGCTTGTAATATGAAGGGAACTAACATAACACATTTAGCCCTACATTGACACTGTTGCAGGAGAAGGTGCTTTCGAAATGGCCATTTGAACGAAATGATTTGCCATCATCTTAAGCACATTTGAGAGAGATTGTGTTTGCTGAACCCACTTGGAGCTCATACTTGTTAGGGGGGTCATACGGGGTGCCATTAGCAGACTCACCTACTAAATGTATTAGATTTTTTGTGTGTGTGTTTATATGTGTGTAATTTGCATGAGTTGTCTCATGTAAGGGTTCCTTTCTTAGTATGGCTGACATTTGGACAAGTTGGAAATCATCAGCCTTGAGGTCAAATGCTTTGTAACATCATGTATACACAAGATAAAAAAAATTTCTTGCATAGCAGTGGCATGCCATGTGTTTGCCACCCTTGTCCAGTAGAAAAGAGACCCATTGAGGTGTGAGGGTCAGATTGATATTCTGCTGTTGTAAGTCATGTTGCAGTTCAATTACATAAATTGAACATAATTTAATGTCGGAGAGCTGTACCAAAGGAATTGCCATAAGTGTAGCCGTTCAGCTTATATTTGTGCACTTGTCCAGTGTAATTATTCTTTTTCTTTCAGTTCACATCTATTCTCGGCCGCTATTTTTATAGCGACGCCTTTTTCAATGCTAATTCCTTTTCGCGTTAATGATTGGCTGCATTTGGCGCTCTGCCTGAGGCAGAGCATTGCTTGACCCCTCATTCATGTGAAAGTACCAAAGGGCATTTAGTATCGGGAAAAAGTAATCGCTATGAAAATCGCATCCCTGATCACTTGCACAGGCTAGTTGGTACTTCCAGTAGTTATGACGAAGCTGTGGCTGAGCTCGTTGATAAGTAATAAAATAGAAGCTATGTGTTTTTCCCGTTTTTCTTTATTTGCTGTATGAATAGTGCAGTTTGTGATCAGGAGCTTTCTTTGTATCAAGCCGTCTTTTACAAAATTATGTGCCCTATTTAGTAACAGCAGATTTGTTGAAGGATGGTGGGCAGATTGTTCTAGAAAAACTGGCCACCCTGCATATGCAATGCCTCATGAGCTCGAGCGTACCGGAACCTGGGAAGAGAGAGAAGGAGATTCTAGAATATGGGAAGGAAAGGTTGGGGTAAAGTGCAGCGCAGTAACTGTCTCTCAGCAGAGGACACCTCAACCGCGCTGCACAGGGGGTAGGAACCTGGGAAGACTGGCAACATAATCTTAATCCATAAGAAAGGGGACGCCAAACACTTGAAAAATTATAGACCGATCAGCTTACTGTCCGTTGCCTAAAAAGTATTTACTAAGATAGTCGCAATTAGAATCAGGAACACCTTAGACTTCTGTCGACCAAAGAACCAGGCAGGATTTCGTAAAGGCTACTCAACAATAGACCGTATTCACACTATCAATCAGGTAATAGAGAAATGTACGGAATATAACCAACCCTTATATATAGCTTTCATTGATTACAAGAAAGCATTTGATTCAGTCGAAACCTCGGCAGTCATGCAGGCATTACGGAATCAGGGTGTAAATGAGCCGTATGTAAAAATACTGAAAGATATCTATAGCAGCGCCACAGCCACTGTAGTCCTCCATGAAGAAAGCAGCAAAATCCCAATAAAGAAGGGCGTCAGGCAGGGAGATACGATCTCTCATATGCTATTCACAGCGTGTTTACAAGAGGTATTCAGAGACCTTGGTTGGGAAGAATTGGCGATAAGAGTTAATGGAGAATACCTTAGTAACTTGCGATTCGCTAATGATATTGCCTTGCTTAGTACCTCAGGGGACCAATTGCAATGCATGCTCACTGACTTGGAGAGGCAAAGCAGAAGGGTGCGTCTAAAAATTAATCTGCAGGAAACGAAAGTAATGTTTAACAGTCTCGGAAGAAAACAGCAGTTTATGATAGGTAGCGAGGCACTGGAAGGGGTAAGGGAGTACATCTACTTAGGACAGGTAGTGACCACGCATTCAGATCATGAGACTGAAATAACCAGAAGTATAAGAATGGGCTGGGGTGCGTTTGGCAGACATTCTGAGATCATGAACAGCAGGTTGCCATTATCCATTAAGAGAAAAGTGTATAACAGCTGTGTCTTACCAGTACTCACCTACAGGGTAGAAACCTGGAGGCTTATGAAAAGGGTTCTACTTAAATTGAGGATGACGCAACGAGCTGGTGGAAAGAAGAATGATGAGTGTAACCTTAAGGGATAACAAAAGCACAGATTGGGTGTGGGAACAAACGCGAGTTAATGACATCTTAGTTGAAATCAAGAAAAATAAATGGGGGGCATAGGCAGGACATGTAATGAGGAGGGAAGATAACCGATGGTCATTAAGGGTTACGGACTGGATCCCAAGGGAAGGGAAGCGTAGCAGGGGGCGGCAGAAAGTTAGGTGGACGGATGAGATTAAGAAGTTTGCAGGGACGGCATGGCCACAGTTAGTACATGACCGGGGTTGTTGGAGAAGTATGGGAGAGGCCTTTGCCCTGCAGTGGGCATAGCCAGGATGATGATGATGATGATGATTTGAATGTAAAACTCCGGTGTCGTTCATTCAAATTAGTATTGAAAGGCAACTGAACATTTGTGTTTCTCAGCTGAAAATGACTGCTCAGTTACCTTGATGTGATGTAGTTAGCCTCATGATCTTTTATGGTGTCTTATGAATGTGCACTGCTTTGTTTGAGGACACTTTGAGGTTAACTTTAACCTATTTGTGTTTTTTTTGCGTGTGTGCACGTGTGTGTGTGCACGTGTGTGTGTGTGTGCACGTGTGTGTGTGTGTGTGTCGTTATTGGTAATGTTTGTAAGAAAACTTCATTACATACGAGGAGTGTTTTTGTCAGTTCACTTTGTAATCCAGCAGCTGGCCTTTAAGTTTTACATCTCATGTCAGCTTTGGTATATATCCCTAAGGGCAATTGGAAAAGTATTTACTGCTATCATGGTACCATCAGTAATGAGTGCATCAAGAATATTGTAAACACTTATAGTTTATATCAGATCCTTAAGAAACTATCAAATTAAGGCAAAAACTACATGCTTTTCAAATGACGTGAATGGTGGCTGTCTGGGAATCACCTTGCAAGAATTGCCGCAGTGCAGTGATTGTTATTATTGTTATGTTAACATTAAATGTTCATTCCAAGTGCTCTGCCGAAGTCATGTAATATGTAACGGCATTTTAAAGATACCAAATCCATGCCGATTAAAGTGATTCCCCTCTTTGCATTCATTCTATGGAGAATGGGGCTTGTGATGGGGTGATCTCACTGGCTTCGTGCATTGTATCACTTCAAATACCGTCAACGTGGCACTGTGCAAATATTGTTTCTAGTATTACATTTTGACATAGTAATTTATTTTGAGGTTAAAAAGGAAAAATGCAAAGGCCGTGAACATTTACGGTTCAGCAAAGTAGGGGTGCACTTCCATGTAATAGTGAGGACTGTTAGCCATAGATCCTGTGTATATGCATACATTTGTGTTTGCCTGTCAACCTTCTGTCAACTTCTGTCAACCAAAGGACCAGGCAGGATTCCGTAAAGGCTACTCAATAATAGACCATATTCACACTATCAATCAAGTGATAGAGAAATGTGCAGAATATAACCAACCCTTATATATAGCTTTCATTGATTACGAGAAAGCGTTTGATTCAGTCGAAACCTCAGCAGTCATGGAGGCATTACGGAATCAGGGTGTAGATGAGCCATATGTAAAAATACTGGAAGATATCTATAGCGGCTCCACAGCCACCGTAGTCCTCCATAAAGCAAGCCACAAAATCCCAATAAAGAAAGGCGTCAGGCAGGGAGATACGATATCTCCAATGCTATTCACAGCGTGTTTACAGGAGGTATTCAGAGACCTGGATTGGGAAGAATTGGGGATAAAAGTTAATGGAGAATACCTTAGTAACTTGCGATTCGCTGATGATATTGCCTTGCTTAGTAACTCAGGGGACCAATTGCAATGCATGCTCACTGACCTGGAGAGGCAAAGCAGAAGAGTGGGTCTAAAAATTAATATGCAGAAAACTAAAGTAATGCTTAACAGTCTCGGGAGAGAACAGCAATTTACAATAGGCAGCGAGGCACTGGAAGTCGTAAGGGAATACATCTACTTAGGGCAGGTAGTGACGGCGGATCCGGATCATGAGACGGAAATAATCAGAAGAATAAGAATGGGCTGGAGTGCGTTTGGCAGGCATTCCCAAATCATGAACAGCAGGTTGCCGTTATCCCTGAAGAGAAAAGTATATAATAGCTGTGTCTTACCAGTACTCACCTACGGCAGTGGGCGTAACCAGGCTGATGATGATGATGATGTGTTTGCCTGTGAAAAACAAGGAGAGCAAAGTGTTTCTTCAGAATAGCATGGTTCCATGGGAGGGAAGGGAGGGGTAGGAAGGCCGTGACAAATGTTTAAAAACAATGTAGTGGAATTTCCACTACATCGGAATTTCCTCAGCGACGCGTAATTCAGTTTCTTGACATTTCCTTGAACTTCGAACAAAATCATGATTGTTGGCAGTACTCCCCAAGATCTTCGAAGCCGTTGCTAAACTTTCAATCCAAGCACTCTAAATTAGTAAAAAACGGAATTACCATGTCATGCCTTAAGTCTTCTCTCACCAGATCCTGCATGCACAAAATGAGCGCCAGTTTTAATGCGCAGGTCCGGCGCCTATTAGAAGCAGGTTATCCTAGTGTAGCGGTGGCCACTGTGGCTGAGCGCCTAAAGAAGTCGGTTTCGAGAGGAACGGACGTGATTACAAAAAGCAGTAATAGCAAAAAAAGAGTAGTGGCTATCCCGTATATTCATTCAGTGTCGCACAGGCTTAAAAAAGTTGCAAGTAGATATGATGTTAATGTTGCTTTCACTGCTCCCAATAAGCTAGGTAAGATATGCACTGCCGTACAGAATAAAAAGGAGCGGGTAAAAGGCAAAAAGCGAACAGATATTTGTCCAGTGAAGCACAATAAGAACAACACTTTTACTGACTGTCGTATGGGTGTGGTTTATAAAATTCCCCTTAGCTGTGGCCAGTTCTACGTAGGGCAAACGGGACGGTGTATCAATCAGAGGCTAATGGAACATAAAAGGTTGTTAACCGGTGGATCGCCTTCTAATCTTTCACTACATTGCCGAGATTGTAACTGCACGCCAAAGTTAGATGAATGCGTAATATTGTATAGGCATAAGAATGAAGATACGCGTCTTATGGTAGAGGCATAGCATATCTATAATGGTGGAAGTGCGTGCGTGAGTCAGCCTTCGATTAATTTACATAAGGAAGAGATTAAGTGCCTTAACAGTTATCTCTCACGTAGACCGGCACGTGTACCCGACTGACACGTGGTGTTACCATTCCTGAGCATGCGCAGATGAGTTTTGGGTCTTTCTTTTTTCGCCTCTGTGCTCCCTTCAGTTGATAGTTCGCATTCGTGTTGTCCACTTCTCTACTCTTGTGTCCTGTCTGCACTCCCTACTTCTTTTTTGCATAATGAATCCTTACCAACTAACTCAGCTTTCTGTTGTGGGGAGGGTGTTACCTTGCTTTTCAGCTTTTTACAAAAAAAGAAAAGAATGAAAAAGAAGTAGGTGCATGGGTGTTTTTCTGGCTTGAAACAAACACTTCACATGCACCAGCTGTACAGGGACTTGCACATGCCATACCTCTTACCTCCTCCTCAGGTACCTTGGTTAAGCAGTGTGCATATGACTGCACGACGTGTATACAGGGAATGCACTGTAGGAAAAGCTCTTTGAAGAGGCTTAAGGAAACACTGTAGAACTGAACACTTGTAGATTATTGTCAATTACAAACTACTGCTTCACATATAACACGTTCCCTTTGCCTTCTGTGCCGACCTGTTGTGCACACCAGGCAGTGGAGAGATGTCATGCACATAATGGCCTCTGAGGTAAGCAAGCATAAAGCTGTTGGGTGGGTTGGTTAAATGTAGTGCTGTTTCCAGCCTAAAGGATTGGGCAGACTACTAGACAAGACCGGGAGGCAATAGAAAGGGATCATCTCTTTTCACCACCAATTGGACACGCTTTAAAGAAAAGCTGAAGGAAGTGACAGATGAATTTGTAAGTTTCAGAGCCAGTCGTCACAAACCATGGTTTACGAAAACATTAAAAAAGCTTGAAAATAAAAAGAAACACCTATTCCGGGTTGCAAAGTTTACAGATCAACCAAATGCACGGGAGAAATATTACGAAGCAGATAAAAACTACCTTTCTGCTCTACATCAAGCAAAGCACTCATTTTACCACTTAGAATTGCCCAATTAATCCCAAACAGTTTTGGAAAACATTGAAAGACGACGAACCACGAGAAACAGTATTCACCAGTGATCTGAATGAAAGGATTACAGATGTGGATTGTGTGAACTTGTTCAACACCACGTTCGCTACAGTCTTCTCTGGTGAGGTGACCGCACCCTCCTGTTTACCTTTGCTTGACTTTGATTGTGACATGTCAGGGATCAATTTCTGTGAAAATGGAATTTGATCCATAATAGAAAATATTAAATTGTCATCTTGCTGGAATGGACGAAATTAATACCAAAATCTTGAAAAACACCAAACACAACCTCTCACTTTATCTCACCCTAATTTTTTCACAGTCGCTTTCTTCAGGAATTATTCCAGACGACTGAAGGATAGGGAAGGTCGTTCCGGTTTTCAAGTCAGGTAGCAGAAATTCCCCACTTCATTACTGCCCTATCTCTCTAACAAGCGTCCCCTGTGGAATCATGGAGCATGTGGTCTACTCCCACGTAATAAATTTTCTTGACAGTAATCATGTTTTTCATCCTTCACAACATGGCTTCCCCATGGGGTTGTCATGTGAAACACAGCTTGCAGTTTTTCTGCATGACACCCACACTAACCTGGATGGTGATGTACAGACTGACGCGATCTTTCTTGATTATGCTAAAGTGTTTGATAAAGTGCCTCACCAACGATAACTTACGAAACTCTCCCAGCTAAATTTACATCCTACTGTCTTAACATGGATTACAGAATTTCTTACTGTTATAAATAACCACCTATCCAATCCGGTTCCAGTAACGTCAGGCGTCCCCCAGGGATCGGTTCTTGGGCCGCTCCTATTCTTAACCTATATCAACGACTTAACTTTGCATGTATCCCGTAATATACGCATGTTCGCGGATGACTGTGTTATCTACCGCGCCGTACTTAACACTCGGATCAGGTAACCCTACAAAGTGACCTTGCTAATATTTCAGAATGGTGTACCACTTGGTTAATGACATTAAACGACAACAAATACAAAAGAATGTCGTTCACCCGCAGCCATAATCCTCGGACGTTTGCGTACACAATCATTTGGCTCTAGAATCAACTGACACCTATAAGTACCTCGGTGTCACTGTGTCAGACGACCTCAACTGGTGTACGCATGTGCTTACCATCATTTCTGCTTCTGACAAAACTTAGGTTTCTTAAAACATCATTTGCAGAAAGCCCCAAATCACGTAAAATTACTTGCCTACACATCACTTGTACGACCGAAACTAGAATACGACTCAGCAGTCTGGAATCCGCATCAAGCATATCTCATTGACGCTCTTGAAGCTGTACAAAACCACACCGCTCAATTCATCCATTCAGCATACTCATATGACATCAGCGTCACGTCACTGAAATTACTATCTGGGCCTCCAGACCTCGTTTTACGTCGATGCATCGCTTCCCTCTGTCTTTACCACAAATTCTTTTACAATCCTACCCTTCATCAAGCACCCTATATCATGCCCGCAGCGCATATATCATACCGGACAAGCCACTCGCAGCAGGTTTCATGACCACGTTCACAAGCATCAACATATTTAGCCTCGTTTTTCTTCATATGGCGGCAGACTGGAACGGCCTCCGCCCTGCCATTATCAATATAATCTGCCAATCCGTATTTTTACAACAGGTCACTGACCATCTCCAACTACGTTGCACTTGATTTTTCCTTATATATGTTGTTTGTATTTACATGCGTGTACGTATGTGTACATTTGTAGGTGTTAATATGTGTGTATACATGTGTGCGTATACTTGAATGTGTATACTATGTATCTATATATATACATGCGCGCTTATGTTACTGGAACGAGTGTAAATTTGAATCTTGTACCCACCCCTTATGTAATACCCCTGAAATAGGGGGTCTTTAAGGAAAATAAACTGGACTGAACAGATGGGTTGGTGCTGATTTTGGGCCATGATGCACACAAATTCTCTCCATTGCCTATTTTATGGCTGCATAAAGGGCAGATATACGAATGGGCGTGGCAGATGATGGAAAGGCTACATGATTTCATGGGGTTCCATGACGCATTTTTCAAAGTAATCAAGTACCTAAGCAAGTAACATTGGTTAGAAGATCAGTAATGTGGAAAGTTGGGCTAGTTGGTGATTAATCATCATACCTTTTCTGGTGAAGCAGCGCACGGACACGGTGAAGACACACATTAGCAAGTATCATTCACTCTTGCATGTCTTCGCCGTGTCAGTGCACTGCTTCACCAGCAAGGTATGATGGTTAGAAGAAATGAGTGCTGCAGAGAATCTTCACTTCAAGGTTACTGTTACTATAGTAACAATAAAAGAATGTGTTGAAACAAAGCAATTATTTTAATACATGCAGGAACTCGCTTGTTCAAACCAGTCTGGAAGGAGTAAGATATTGTTACGGGAAGGAAGAAGCATGCGTCTATTTACAGATGGCTTTTAATGGCTGAGCCAGCAAGCGTAGAGCAGCGATAATCCTACACTCTTCTTCGTCGTCTCCAAGGCCACCATCATCGTCCTCCTTTTCCCACATTACCGGCTGTGACATCACCCCCGTCGGAAAAAGCACCTTATTGGTGCAGCTCTTCGGTCTGAGAAAGGTAGGGTTTGAGGCGGCTGACGTGGATGATGTCAGAGAGAGGTGAAGGCACTGTGGCATCCAGCGGAGACACTTCATATGTGACAGGGGTCACCTGGTGAAGGATGCGGAAAGGGCCATAGTACCGCGAGAGGAATTTCTCCGAAATACCAACACGCCGAGTTGGATACCAAACTAGCACAAGAGCACCTGGTTCGTAGTGCATGTTGTGATGGCGCTGGTCTTAATGGCACTTCTGGCGTGTCTGTGAAGCAGAAAGACAAATGCGGGCAATCTGGCGTGCTTGGGTCGCTGTGGCTATGACATCCCGAGTGTACTCTGTCGGCGAGTCGAGTGTGGTCGAAAGGAGAGTCTCGAAAGGCAAAGTCGGCTCACGGCCAAAGAGGAGATAGAAGGGTGAATATCCAGCTGTGTCGTGGTGCGAGGAATTGTCGGCGAACGTGACAAATAGTAGAGCAATGTCCCAGTCGCGATGATTGGAGGAAACATACATTGCTAACATGTCAGTTAATGTGCGGTTAAGGCGTTCGGTAAGACCGTTAGTTTGAGGATGGTAAGCGATAGTAAGTTTGTGTTTAGTAGCACATGATCGAAGTAGGTCGTCTATGACTTTGGCAAGAAAGTATCTGCCATGATCGGTGAGAAGTTAACGAGGTGCACCGTGATGCAAGATAACGTCGTCAAGCAAGAAATCAGCGATGTCTGTGGCACAGCTGGTCGGTAGGGCTCTAGTAATGGCATAGCGAGTTGTATAGTCCGTAGCCACAGCAATCCACGTATTTCCCTCATTTATATAGGGAATGGTCCGAGAAGATCAATGCCAACGTGAAAAAAAAGGGTCGGCCGGTATATCCAAAGGCTGCAGCAGTCCGGCGGGAGGCACAGCTGGTCTTTTCCGGCGTTGACACGACTCACACGCGGCAACATAGCGCCGGACGGAGCGGTTGAGATGGGGCCAGAAAAACCGTCGCCGAATTCGGTCATAGGTCCGCGTGACGCCAAGGTGTCCAGCGGTGGGAACGTCGTGCAGTTGCTGCAGTACAACCTGTCGCAGATGAGACGGAATGATGGTTAGGAGCTCGGGCCCGTCGGGGTGCGTGTTGCGGTGGAACAGGATGCCATTTTGTAGTACGAACATGTGAAGGGATGGATCAGACGGATCAGAGAGCAGGCGTTCGATAATGGGGCAGAACGACTCATCGTGTCGTTGTTCAGCGCCAATGTCTTGCAAGGCAGAGAGTGAAAGAACGCAGATCAGTACGACATCCACTAAACCGTCCGGTACATCAACGGGATGACGAGACAGGCAGTCGGCGTCCTGATGTAGACGACCCGACTTATAGACCACAGTGTATGTGTATTCCTGTAGCCGTAGGGCCCAGCGACAGAGGCGTCCGGTGGGATCCTTGAGGGAGGAAAGCCAACAAAGGGCGTGGTGGTCGGTTGTAACTGTAAATGGTCGACCATATATGTAGGGTCAGAACTTGCCCACCGCCCAAATGAAGGCGAGACACTCGTGCTCAGTAATCGAGTAATTGCGCTCTGCGGGAGAGAGGAGGCGGCTGGCGTAGGCGATGACACGGTCGTGCCTACATTGGCGTTGAGCTAAAACTGCGCCGATGCCGTAGCCACTGGCGTCAGTGTGGATTTCTGTCAAAGCGGAGGCATCAAAATGGGCAAGAACAGGTGTGGTGAGCAGCGTGATGAGCTGCGAGAAAGCAGACGCCTGTTCAGAGCCCCAACAGAAAGGAACGTCTTTCTTCAGGAAGTCAGTCAGGGGACGGGCAACATTGGCAAAATTTTCCACAAACCTGCGGAAGTACGAGCAAAGGCCAATAAAGCTGCGAACATCTTTGGCACAAGTTGGTACGGGGAAATTCTGCACAGCATGAACTTTAGCGGGGTCGGGGCGAATGCCTGACAAATCGACGAGGTGTCCGAGCATGGTTATTTGGCGGTGACCGAAGTGGCACTTGGACGAGTTGAGCTGTAAGCCAGTAGTGCAAAAAACAGAAAGAACAGATGAAAGTCTTTCAAGATGCGTCACAAAAGTTGAAGAGAATACGATGACGTCATCCAAGTAGCACAAACAGATGGACCATTTCAAACCACGTAAGAGCATGTCCATCATCCGTTCAAAGGTCGCCGGGGCATTGCACGAGCCAAAAGGCATTACCCAGGACTGATATAGGCCGTCTGGTGTGACAAATGCGGTCTTTTCACAGTCCATTTCAACCATGGCAATTTGCCAATATCCAGAGCGAAGGTCTATAGATAAAAAATAAGTGGCACCGTGGAGACAATCCAGAGCATCGTTGATGCGGGGAAGTGGATATACATCTTTCTTGGTGATCGTGTTTAGATGACGAAGGTCAACGCAGCATCGCCAGCTGTTATCCTTCTTTTTGACGAGAACAACAGGGGACGCCCACGGACTGGAAGAGTGTTCAATAATCCCTTTGGCAAGCATCTTGTCACCCTCGCTCTGGATAACTTGTTGCTCAGAAAGCGACACCCGGTATGGGCGTCGGTGAACAGGTGCTGCGTCACCGGTATTTATATGATGCTTCACGACCGTAGTTTGACACAAAGGGCGATTGTTCAGGTCGAAAATGTCGGAGTAGGACTCGAGCAGGCCACGGAGCTCTGCGGCTTGTTGGGTTGAGAGGTCTGGTGCAATCATCTTTGTAAAGTCGTCGGTCGGGGCTGATGCAGAAGGCGCAGAATGAGCATTGGTCGAAGACGGTGCACCAGATAGAG
Organism: Dermacentor variabilis; assembly: GCF_050947875.1. Taxonomy (NCBI): domain Eukaryota; kingdom Metazoa; phylum Arthropoda; class Arachnida; order Ixodida; family Ixodidae; genus Dermacentor; species Dermacentor variabilis. Next base: position 1,332,677 of record NW_027460357.1, read on the forward strand.
CGGAAATGTGGCACTCGTGCGTCGGTGGCAACGTGGCTAGAGACATGCCCCGAGGAAGTACTTGTGGGCACTGTCTGAAATTTCGGATGGGAAGACATGTCTGATTGTCCGCAACAGAAACGATAGTGTGCGGGAAGGAGACATTGTGAGAAAGTAGGACTGAAGTCGCGGGAGTAAGGATATAGTCTCTGTCAGGTACAGGTGGGCAGGCTAAGACAGGGATGCAGGTTGCTGCAAGAGATGGCAGGCGTACAAAATTCGCGGAACAAAGCTGAGTTGGAGCATGAGCAGGAAGGTCAACGGGGACAGGTAGTGGTAGGTCAAGTTGTACAACGCCGGCGGAACAGTCAATCAGAGCAGAATGGGCGGCCAAAAAGTCGAGTCCGAGGATAATATTGTGAGGGCAACGTTCGAGTACGCTAAACAAAACTGACGTGTGGCGACCGGCGACACTGACATGAGCAGTACACATTCCAAGTACAGCCGGAGTTCCACCGTCGGCGACCTGGAGCAGTAGAGTCGGAGCAGGAGTCAGTACTTTCTTCAAGCACGTTTGAAGCTCCGCACTCATGATGGAAATTTGGGCTCCAGTGTCGATGAGTGCTGTAACGGGCAAACCATCCACGTCCACGTCCAGAAGGTTCCGATTAGTAGGCAGGGTCAGCAGAGGAATTTCAGGCCGGGGTTCTAGAGCAGCGCAACCTCCAGGAGCTGCCCCAGTTAGTTTCCCGTCGGATAGCGGCGACGGTAAGCTGGAGATGGAGAGCGACGCAGCTGGGGCGAACAGGAGCGGCGACTATGTGGTGATGGCGAGCCGCTGGTCGCGGTGGCTCGAGTGTTGTCAGGAGCGTCTTCAACCTCGGTGGAGAGGGATGGCGGGCGAGGATTCAGTGGGGAGCGGCGGTAGGCGGGAAAGCTTGGTTGAGAGTGGGATGGCCAGGAACTTCGACAGTGGCGAGAGATGTGGCCCACACGTCCACAGTTAAAGCAGATGCGTCTATCGTCATGTGTGCGCCATTCGGCCGGGTTGCGATAGCTCGGATATGGACCGTATTGGCTCCGGTGAACAGGGGCAGAGGCAGCAGACGAAGCAAAGTCAGGACGGCTGGCGGAGCAGATGGACGGAAGGCCCACATTGGCAAGTTCTTGGCGAATTACAGACTGAATGAGAGACACAAGCGGCCGGGAATCGTCAAAGCACTGCGTCACTGGCGTGGCAGGAGACGCTGCTTCGATTTCTCGCCGAACGATACATACAATGTTCTCGCAGGAGGTGGGCTCACGCAGCGGACAAACGTCTTCGCACGTCGATGAAGCTGCGGTATTAGCTAGACGCGTAAACTGTTGAACTATGCGGCGACTCTTCGCGTCTTCAAAGCGGCGACATTCGTTAATGATTTCATTGACCGTTGTTATGTTCTTGTAAACAATCAGGTTAAACACGTCGTCCGCGATGCCTTTTAAAACGTGGCTGACCTTGTCTGCCTCTGCCATATTGTTATCCACTTTGCGGCAAAGGGTGAGGCAGCCTGGATATACGCCACGTAAGATTCAGTGGACGTCTGTGCACGGGTCCCAAGGTCCTTCTTCGCAGCACGTTGGCGGCCGACGGGCTTGCCGAACAAATCTCTAAGCTTCTGCTTGCACTGGGCCCAACTCGTAATCTCTTCTTCGTGTGTTTCGAACCAGAACCCTGCCGTTTTCTTGAGGTAGAATATTATATTGGCCAGCATAAGCGTGTTATCCCACCTGTTGTGTGCGCTGACCCATTCGTAATTCTGCAACCAGTCTTCGACGTCAACGTTGTCGATCACGGAAAACATGCCAGGGTCGCGAGACTGGGCCAGGATGACCGTCGGTGGCGACGAAGGGGCCGTGGTTGAACTCTCTCTTTCAGATGACACGGCGGCCAGGTTACGTCCGCTGTGGAGCTCCGCCTTGCGCAAGTGATTACCCCGCACGTCCACCAAAGATGTTACGGGAAGGAAGAAGCGTGTGTCTATTTACAGATGGCTTTTAATGGCTGAGCCAGCAAGCGTAGAGCAGCGGTAATGCTACACTCTTCTTCTTCGTCTCCAAGGCCACCATCGTCGTCCTCCTTTTCCCACATTACCGACTGTGACAATATTAAAAGGGGCTCATTGGTTCAAATCCATACTTACACCACAAATTATACATTTTATTAGAAAAACAAGCACTAACTTTTGTCAGAGCATGAGGTATAATTAAAACAACCAGAAGAGATATGCAAAGCAACGAAAAGCTTACAAGTTACAAAGTAACACCTAGATGTACAGAAATTGCAGGGAGAGCAATCCTGTTAGGCTGATTTTACATTCCAAGGAGTCCTCTTCTGTCATTCTGTCATCCTGTCACTCTGAAAACTAGGTGATCAATGGGGGATTCTAAGAAAGGACAGAATTCCTTCTTCATTTCTTAGTTTCATACAAAATAGAAAGGCTCAAAAGTATGTTTCCTAATGTGACTATACGGACTGTCACGTGGCATTCCCTTACAACTGGAAGTGCGGGAAGGTCATTCCAGTTCACAAAGCAGGCAACAGAGGCTGTCCGTTAAATTACCACCCCATATCTCTAACCAGTGTGTGTTGCAAACTCATGGAACATCATGCAGTTCCTTGATTCTAACAGCTTTTTTAATCCCTCTCAACATGGATTTCGAAAAGGCCTCTCATGCGAATTCCAACTAACCCTTTTTCTTCACGACCTGTATGCTAACCTCGACACTAACCTACAAACAGATGCTATTTTTCTTGACTTCACCAGGGCTTTTGATAAAGTACAACACAAGCGTCTACTAATGAAGCTCTCTCAACTAAATCTGCCACCCGACGTTCTAAACTGGATCGCCCAATTTCTGACTAACCACTCTCAGTTTGTTTCCCTTAACGATGTCAAGTCTAACTCGCTCCCTGTAACGTCCGGTGTGCTGCAGGGATCTGTCCTTGGCCCACTTTTATTTCTAATATATATCAACGACTTGCCTAATAATTTATCATGTAACATTCGCATGTTCGCTGACAACTGTGTCATCTACCGCAAAATAACTAACATATCTGATCAAATAGCCCTACAGAATGATCTTAATAAAGTGTTCAACTGGTGTAACCGCTGGCTAATGACCCTTAATCCTAACAAACGTAAATTAATTTCCTTTTACCGCCGCAAAAACCCGCTCCAATTTCCCTATGCAATCGCTAACATACGAGTTGAAACAAGCGAATCCTATAAATACCTTCGTGTAACACTAACCCCTGATCTTTCCTGGCGCACCCATGTCACGAATATCATTTTATCGGCTAACCGATCATTAGGATTTCTAAAACGTCATCTGCGTCACTCACCCTACCACGTAAGACTTTTGGCTTACCAATCGCTAATTCGGCCCAAACTTGAGTACGCATCACCAATCTGGAGCCCACCAAGTTTATTCGATCAATGCTATCGAAGTAGTGCAAAATCATGCTGCTCGCTTCATTCATTCTTCTTATTCATACAATATCAGCGTGTCATCCCTTAAAAATGAATCTGGTTTGCCCACTCTTTCGTCTCTCCACAGGACCACCACACTATCACTTTACCACAAGTTTTATCACAGTTCTTTCATCCATCCACCTTACATCGCTCCCGCCGCGCGCACTTCCCCCCGCGTGGGCCATCCACTTCAAGTCACCCGACCCCGTTCTGGCACCACTACTTTTTCTGCATCATTCTTTTGCCGCACAGCTTCAGATTGGAATGGCCTTCCCCACGACATTGTTTCAATCACCTGTCCATCACGTTTTGTTCAAAGTGTATCCATATACCTGTCTTATTAAAAACCTGTGGCATTAGTAACATTTCTGTACAACCCACCCCTTATGTAACACCCCCTTGTGGGGTCCTTAAGGAAATAAAGTGAAGTGAAGGCAGTATTTGCCACAGCCATATAATAAGTTTTGAGCCTAAAATGTTGCTTCTACTTTCTGTTTGCAGCTTAGTACTGCTCTTCATTTTTATGCTGACCCCCCCCCTCCTCCCTCTTTTAACTCTAAAGAGCCATAAAACTTGCACTGGCTGTGTTACTTAGTGTTATAACCATGAAATGATGCAGAATTAAACATGCACTTATGTTCTAGCATTTCTTTTTTTGGCAATGACATTTCAATCAGTTAAAGCGCCTGCTTTTTTATGTTGTCAAAGATTGTAAATTGCTTGAGAAATTTTTGAGGTTCACAATTCTACTTCGTCTTTATGAATGTTACTTAGTGGGTTTTTGAGTCATGTACAGAGCACTGTTCCAGGCAACAATGGCCGTTGCTTGGAACAGTAAATTGATCTCTCAGTGGCTTGTTCATTTGCTAGTATTGCTGCAATCTGTTTTGTTGTGCATTGCTGTGAGCCACCATGTAGACACAAGAGAGCCTAGTAATGTCGTGCAAAACTTTCTAAGTGCTAGGTCGTCGCTGCTCAAATAAAAGAAAAGGGCGAAGACGTAGCACTCGCTGTCACATAAGCGCCTGTGGCGCTTATCGGCTGTCGTTTCTCTTGAACAGTTGCCAAGGGGTGCACATTATCGGCACGAAGAAAAAGAACAGGCTCTCGAATCTTGCAGCACATTGTCCGTTCTTTTATCAGTCTAGCGTTGAACGGCTGTGGTTGCAGAGAACCTTGGCACGTATTATGTAAGCTTGCGTGCCTTGGTTGGGCAACTGTGCCCTTGTTCTTTTTTTTGTTGTTTCTTGCTGTTCATCTTGTTGAAGTATGAATAAAATAAGTTGCTAATGTCTGTTCAGCACTATTCCTAAGGGTTGTGGTTCTGCTGTGCTGTGACTGGCGCCCTCTGTTTTGATTCTTGTTGTGTCAAGAATGGTGGCATTACACTGCTGAGCATGAGGTTGCTGGCTCAATTCCTTTTCGATGTAGGACTTGTTCACAAGCGCTTTCTGAAATGGTGAAGAAAAAGTCATTTTGTGGGTCCTCGATTCGGTAAAACATGGCGCCTTGTAATCCTCCCCGTTGTTAGTGAAATCGACGCAAGGTTATGCAGGAAGCCACCGTCATGAGGAGGGCATATGCAAATTAGCAAAAATTGCTTGGGACGTACTACATGCACTATCAAATTATCAGCAGCAGCTCACTGATATCCATGAGAAAAAAGAAGGTATATAATTCAGTGCATTTTTTTGCATTGCCCTATGGGGCTGAAATTTGGAGAATAGGACGTAAAGTTGAGAGGAAACTAAGGGCTATGCAACAACCACTGGAATGAAAAAAGACTGATAGAAATGATGGTGTCTGGAGATAAGATGTCATTATGGGTTAGAGGGCAAGCATGGGCAGCTGATACTCTTGTTCAGTCCAAGAGGAAGAAGTGCAGTTGAACCCGCTGCGGCGGCTTAGCGGCTGCGGTGCTGTGCTGCTAAGCAGTAGGGGGCTGGATCACATTTCGGGGGGGGGGGGGAAATGTCGAAACACCCGTGGTCCCGTGTATTGGGGGCACGTTAGAGATCCCCTGGGGGTCAAAATTAATTCTGAGTCCCCCACTGCAGCATTCCTCATGATCAAATCGTGGTTCTGGCACCAAAAAATAAATAGAATATGAAGTGTAGTTGAGCAGATCCTTTTTAAAAATTTATTTGAGAATACACTCATTGAAATCCATTGCATTCCTTCTGGCTACAGTTGTTAATATCAATGAATGATTAATTGATTAAAATTATCCCGCAAAACGATTGTCATCAATGTCCACCTTTCATTTAATCGACTTAATCGATTAGACAGGTTCAATTAATAGTTTTCTAGCGTTTGACAGAGTAGCGCGAAAATTTTGATGTACTAGAATGGCAGAGCATGAGCATTGACTTTGGTAGAGCGAGTGTCGACTGTTTTTGCTAGTCTCGAGTGAGGCCGAGCCGTGCACTTCCCCGACACGCTGCCCCCGAAGGTGGAGGCTTAAAATGTCCTTTCAGTTCAAGGCATGTTATTGCAACCTAGTTGTTGATCGTCGTGTCACACCCAGTGCACTAAACATATGGCACAGCATTTGTGTCGGTTTAGAGGATGCATTTGACATTGTGATGGAGTTTCAGTTTAATTCTTTAATAAGTGTATATACATGCTTACACAAGTATACAGGAGGAGGTCGCAGAGCATGTGGCTGAAAGCAGACCTGCTGTCTGAAAATGTATACATTTGTGCAAATATACAGCATAAAACAGTAATATATTAGTCACTAAGTGGACGATTATGCAAAGTAAATGTAGAACAAACTGCTAAATAATCTAAAATCAATAACTAGTCATAGAATTAGAACAGTAGTTAAGGCATTCAAAACCCGCCGTGTTTGCTCAGTGGCTATGGTGTTGGGCGGCTGAGCACGAGGTCGCGGGATCGAATCCCGGCCACGGCGGCCGCATTTCGATGGGGGCGAAATGCGAAAACACTCGTGTGCTTAGATTTAGGTGCACGTTAAAGAACCCCAGGTGGTCAAAATTTCCGGAGTCCTCCACTACGGCGTGCCTCATAATCAGAAAGTGGTTTTGGCATGTAAAACCCCAAATATTATTATTAAGGCATTCAAAACAGAACAAACCAAAGCAGAAAGCATATTTACCGCCAGCAAACAAGGACGGAAAGGAGAAGACACCACAATGCGCTAACTTCAACAACTTCATTTTCAGGAAATACACCTATATAACCCATGCACAGTGGCGCCACCTTATCCAAATCTTATTCATCCAAAAAAGCCGTCTCTTTATCTAACAAATCTACTGAAGGGACACTAACACACGTGTCACTATTCCGCCAGATAGCCTGAGCCTCAAGAATCTCTCGCACATCTTTATCTTTGTGCTTCGCAAGAACCCGGCAGGATCCATACACCGGCGCACAGCCGCATTCCTGACAGTGGGTCGACAAATGACCGTATTGCTTATTTTTCACATTTTGGCAATGTTCCCGTTATCGGTCATTAAGACATCTCCCTGTCTGTCCGATGTATTTTTTCCCACAGGACAGCGGAAGCTCATATACAACAGCCTCTACGCATCCCACTGGCGCTTTTCGATGATTCGTAGAGCATCCGGCAGCTGGCTTACGGTATGGCTCCGTCAATTGACATATTTTTGTCAGCTTTTCTGGTGCGGAAAAGACCACTTTTGTGTCCACCCGGCTAGCCATTTTCTTAAGTTTATGTGCCGTTCTATGCAGGTAGGGCACTACCGCTACCTTCCTTCTACGTTCCGTCCCTTGATTTGCCGTGTCCCGAGTTGTGCTATCTGACCTGCACTTTTTTAGCAGCCCCTCGACGACCGAAACTTGCACTGATTCCGGAAGCCCTGCTGCTGATAACCTTCCCGATTGATCCATCAGACTCGTATAGACCTTATGGTGGCAAGACTTCTTTAGAGCATTTCCAAAGCATAAGTTGGCAATGCTCCTCTTGAGGAGCTTCGAGTGGGCTGACCGATACGAAAACAGGGGCTTATTAGCTCTAGGTTTATTTTCCCAGCATGTGTGCCGTTCCATGAATTCGAGCTGAATATCTAGGAAACGCAGCACGTTATTGGTGGGCTCTTCAATCGTGAGAGTAAGTGGGCTAAGGCCTGCAGAAAAAACTTTGTAAAGCTTGCCTACTGTAAAACGTGCGTCTGGTTCAAAAAGAACGAGATAGTCGTCAACGTATCTGACAACTTTAACCACCCTGTGCTCTGACAAGGTACGGGACAGGTTTCTGTTATGGTGAGCTAGAAAAAATGTCACTTAGTATGGGCGCCAAACATGAACCGATGCAAACCCGTTGCTTTTAAATGAATATGACGTCATTCCATGCTGCATATGTAGAGTGAAGGTAGCAACTAAGCATATCTAAAAAGCCCTGAACGGACAAACCGGCTGAATTTTGGAACGAAACCATGCCATAATCGTCTATGCACTATTCTACACAAGTTATTAATTTCTTTTGAGGCAAGGAGTAGTACAAGTCCATTATGTCAAAGGAGCAAGCTGATAAGCTTTCGTCAGAATTTTCTTTCAGGAAATCTACGATTTCTGCAGAGCTCCTAACCAAAAATGGGTCGTCAATATTAAGAATTCGGAGCTTGTCTTGCAAGAAAAGAGCGAACTTTTTCTGCCATGACCCTGTTTCTGAAACTATTACCCTTAATGGGTAATCGGGTTTGTGCGTCTTCACACTAAACAAAATTTGAAGGCAACCAGACTTCGCGTTGTCAATTTCACGAACCAACTGGCTAAGCTCTGCCTTCTTACAAAGATGCTTTGCTTCTAGCTTGATTTTCCTGAGAGATACATTACTACACTGGTCGAACACAGAGGCAATCGCAGAGCAGGCTTTTGTATTAAAATCGCCTTCCTTGAGGACAACAAAGCGACCTTCCTTGTCCGCTGGCAAAACACACAGACCGTTGTGCCTCAAAAATGAAGTTGCGCGCTTAACCGGTACACGTGAGACCATTGGTTTGTTGCGCGAAACCACATCGACCCCTTCAGAAATACATCGGTTCACTTCGCCTTGTGGGGCGCACTTTCAAATCCTTCGCACTATGCTTAGAAGTTCCGGCGCACTCAACCTTGGTTCTACGGTGAACTTGGGGCCAAGTTCAAGAACACCTTCAACGTAGTCTGGAAGACTAACCTCGCCGAAGGTTCTGACGCCACAGGGTCCGGTAGGTTTCTTCTTAGGGATGCTGTCACGCAGGCCGGGTAAGGTCCTCTGGCACAGGAATTCCGTGCCGCTACTGATGATCGCCAGGAAGTCGGTCCACCTCCTGCAGGCACCCCGTTGTCTCCCTGGAGCGTCCAGCGTCGCTCTCAGCAAACCTTTCACCACTCTCGCTTACCTTTGCCACTTGCTTCTCATTATCTTTAGGACTCTGATGCCATGACCAACGGAAAGAGCAAGGCCACCAAACAACCGCAGGACTTCGCTGGGCAAATGCTTGCAGCGAATGTAGAAGGAAAGTGACCGAGCTTGGCAACTGGCGTAGATGAGGAGAGGGCATTTGCCCAACGTAGACCTGCGGTTGTTTGGTGGCCTTGCTCCTTCCGTTGGCCATGGAATCCGAGTCCTAAAGATAATGAGAAGCGAGTGGCAAAGGCAAGAGAGAGTGGTGAAAGGTTTGCTGAGAGCAACGCTGGACGCTCCAGGGAGACAACAGGGTGCCTGCAGGAAGTGGACCGACTTCCTGGCGATCATCAGTAGTGGCACAGAATTCCTGTGACAGAGGACCTTACCCGGCCTGTGTGACAGCATCCCTAAGAAGAAACCTATCGGACCTTGTGGCGTCAGAACCTTCGGCGAGGTTAGTCTTCCAGACTACGTTGAAGGTGTTCTTGAACTTGGCCCCAAGTTCACCGTAGAACCAAGGTTGAGTGCGCCGGAACTTCTAAGCATAGTGCGAAGGATTTGAAAGTGCGCCCCACAAGGCGAAGTGAACCGATGTATCTCTGAAGGGGTCGATGTGGTTTCGCGCAACAAACCAATGGTCTCACGTGTACCGGTTAAGCGCGCAACTTCATTTTTGAGGCACAACGGTCTGTGTGTTTCGCCAGCGGACAAGGAAGGTCGCTTTGTTGTCCTCAAGGAAGGTGATTTTAATACGAAAGCCTGCTCTGCGATTGCCTCTGTGTTCGACCAGTGTAGTAATGTATCTCTCAGGAAAATCAAGCTAGAAGCAAAGCATCTTTGTAAGAAGGCAGAGCTTAGCCAGTTGGTTCGTGAAATTGACAACGCGAAGTCTGGTTGCCTTCAAATTTTGTTTAGTGTGAAGACGCACAAACCCGATTACCCATTAAGGGTAATAGTTTCAGAAACAGGGTCATGGCAGAAAAAGTTCGCTCTTTTCTTGCAAGATAAGCTCCGAATTCTTAATATTGACGACCCATTTTTGGTTAGGAGCTCTGCAGAAATCGTAGATTTCCTGAAAGAAAATTCTGACGAAAGCTTATCAGCTTGCTCCTTTGACATAATGGACTTGTACTACTCCTTGCCTCAAAAGAAATTAATAACTTGTGTAGAAGAGTGCATAGACGATTATGGCATGGTTTCGTTCCAAAATTCAGCCGGTTTGTCCGTTCAGAGCTTTTTAGATATATATGCTTAGTTGCTACCTTCACTCTACATATGCAGCATGGAATGACGACATATTCATTTAAAAGCAACGGGTCTGCATCGGTTCATGTTTGGCGCCCATACTAAGTGACATTTTTTCTAGCTCACCGTAACAGGAACCTGTCCCGTACCTTGTCAGAGCACAGGGTGGTTAAAGTTGTCAGATATGTTGACGACTATCTCGTTCTTTTTGAACCAGACGCACGTTTTACAGTAGGCAAGCTTTACGAAGTTTTTTCTGCAGGCTTTAGCCCACTTACTCTCACGATTGAAGAGCCCACCAATAATGTGCTGCGTTTCCTAGATATTCAGCTCGAGTTCATGGAACGGCACACATGCTGGGAATATAAAACTAGAGCTTTAATAAGCCCCTGTTATCGTATCGGTCAGCCCACTCGAAGCTCCTCAAGAGGAGCATTGCCAACTTATGCTTTGGAAATGCTCTAAAGAAGTCTTGCCACCATAAGATCTATACGAGTCTTATGGATCAATCGGGAAGGTTATCAGCAGCAAGGTTTCCGGAATCAGTGCAAGTTTCGGTCGTCGAGGGGCTGCTAAAAAAGTGCAGGTCAGGTAGCACAACTCGGGACACGGCAAATCAAGGGACGGAACGTAGAAGGAAGGTAGCGGTAGTGCCCTACCTGCTTAGAACGGCACATAAACTTAAGAAAATGGCTAGCCGGGTGGACACAAAAGTGGTCTTTTCCGCACCAGAAAAGCTGGCAAAAATATGTCGATTGACGGAGCCGTACCGTAAGCCAGCTGCCGGATGCTCTACGAACCATCGAAAAGCGCCAGTGGGATGCATAGAAGCTGTTGTATATGAGCTTCCGCTGTCCTGTGGGAAAAAATACATCGGACAGACAGGGAGGTGCCTTAATGACCGATTACGGGAACATTGCCGAAATGTGAAAAATAAGCAATACGGTCATTTGTCGACCCACTGTCTGGAATGCGGCTGTGCGCCGGTGTATGGATCCTGCCGGGTTCTTGCGAAGCACAAAGATAAAGATGTGCGAGAGATTCTTGAGGCTCAGGCTATCTGGCGGAATAGTGACACGTGTGTTAGTGCCCCTTCAGTCGACTTGTTAGATGAAGTGACGGCTTTTTTGGATGAGTAAGATTTGGATAAGGTGGCGCCACTGTGCATGGGTTATATAGGTGTATTTCCTGAAAGTGTGAAGTTGTTGAAGTTAGCGCATTGTGGTGTCTTCTCCCTTCCGTCCTTGTTTGCTGGCGCTAAATATGCTTTCAGTTTACCAACACGCCCAACAAATGGCAATGCAGAGAACAAACGAAAAATATTTATAAATATTACAAGTGAAAAAAACTAGAAAGGAGGAAAAAGAAATGCGCAGGAGTGAAGTGAATAGCTTAGATATGTGGATTATTTTGGCTATCTAGTAGAAAAGTGAATGTTTCCTTGGAAGAAACCTAAAGACGGAGTGCTTGACATCTAGTGGGAGGCTGTTCAAAGTAGATAATGTTGTGAAATGTCCAAATTGTTTTCCATAATTAGTATGTATTGGTGGCAATAATAAATTGTTGTTAGCTGCAAATGTTCGTGTTGATTTCAGCATATCTGTAACATCCAAGCATCTATTCTCACATGCTGGTTGTGTGGTGATTTAAAGAAAGGGTCGGTTTCACCCAAACATCCTAGCTGCTTTGCATTGCTTATCTCTGTAGAAAGGAGCATGCGGTTTAAAATTGTAAACCAGTAATTTTCTTTTCCCCTGTGCATATTGCGCTTTCATATTTTAGTTGGGCATCACCATTCACTTTTGCCATTTTTCTTATTTCTTGTATTGTACAGGGATTCACTTGTGCCAATGTCTTGTATAATTCTCCTCTAAGTGCCCTTTTATAACATATATTGTTTATCTTTTCAAAGGCCACAAGTGCCAACATGATCTTGTCTTAAATTAAAGATTATTCTTTATCAAACTTTATAGACTGCATTTCTAACTTGGTTCCACCTCTCAAACATTAGAATAGGGTCTTGCAAGAGTAGATAACTATTTCAACCTTTTTAATGTGACCCTCAAAAATTTCGATTAGTTGATGAAAAAAACTGCATTGTAAGTGATTAATCAGTTAAAGGGTAAAGTGATGAACAATTAATCGTTAATCAAATGAAAGAATTAAATGACCATCCCTATTTCCTGCGTATTGCTGATATTTCAAGAAAAGGTGTTTCAGAAACACTTAAAGGTTACTCTTCTATACTAGCCTCCTCTTTTTCTTCTTTCTCAGGAAATGAAGACAATGCTTTATGGGGCGGTGGAAAGAGCCCCATCTGCCGAAGGTGAGCTTTGCTCTTCGTGATTTATGCAGCATTTATATAGCCAAGCAGTGTTTTGATTCTCAAGATTAATGGTTGGTGCCTGATTTTGTCTTGGAATTTCCCACCGCTGGCTTTGTGATGGTGCGCTTATCGACTGCTAAATGGCCGTATCAGATAAGTGCACGACGCTGTGTTAAGTGATTCACGTCTTAATGTTGTCGTTCACATGGTGTCATATAGGCAGAGTTTATGGTATTTATCTTTAATGGCACATATTTAATGTTCCTTGCACAACTTATTTGCCCATGAAATGTCTGCACTCGACACCCTTTCTTTCCAGGGTTGATACTTACTAATGGTGATAGCATTTACTGGGCTCATGTTTTGGCATGCTCTGTTTCTGCCAGAAATGTGGTGTTCATCCCAATTTTCCGACTGAACTACTCACTGCTTCTGCCTCTTCATACCGCTTAAATACCACACACACACTCTCTCTCTTTTTTTGAGGAGGAGAGTAGGCTGCCCAATTTCTTTGTACAGGCCTCTGACTTGTGTGCAGGTGGGGGGGGGGGCATTGTATCCTGCATGTGTACCCTAACTCAGCTAATCAGAACTTCAGCAGCAGACAAAAGGGACATGTGCACGCACTAGGTTGGACACTTACAGAATAACCCCCCTCCCACCTGCTTGTAAGCATATTATTATCACAGGTAAAAAGACAGAATTTTTAGCTGCCCTGTCTTCTAAAAGCATATTTAGCGCCAGCAAACAAGGACGGAAGGGAGACGACAACACAGTGTGCTAACTTCACCAACTTGATTTTCAGGAAATACACCTATATAACCCATGCACAGTGGCGCCACCTTATCCAAATCTTACCCATCCAAAAAAGCAGTCTCCTTATCTAACAAGTTGATTGAAGGGGCACTGTGTCTCTATTCTGCCAGATAGCCTGAGCCTCAATAATCTCTCGCACGTCTTTATCTTTGTGCTTCGCAAGAACCTGGCAGGATCCATGCATTGGCGCACAGCCGCATTCTTGACAGTGGGTTGACAGATGACCGTATTGCTTATTTTTCAGTTTGGCAGTGTTCCCGTAATCGGTCATTAAGACATCTCCCTGTCTGTCCTATGTATGGGTTCGTTAACATATTTTTGCCAGCTTTTCTGGTGCGGAAAAGACCACTTTTGCGTCCACCCGGCTAGCCATTTTCTTAAGTTTATGTGCCGTTCTATGCAGGTAGGACACTACCGCTACTTTCCTTCTATGTTCCCTCCCTTGATTTGCCGTGTTCCGGATTGTGCTATCTGACCTGCACCTTTTTAGCAGCCCCTCGACGACCGAAACTTGCACTGATTCCGGAAACCCTGCTGCTGATAACCTTCCCGATTGATCCATAAGACTCGTATAGATCTTATGGTGGCAAGACTTCTTTAGAGCATTTCCAAAGCATAAGTTGGCAATGCTCCTCTTGAGGAGCTTCGAGTCGGCTGACCGATACGATAACAGGGGCTTATTAAAGCTCTAGGTTTATATTCCCAGCACGTGTGCCGTTCCATGAACTCGAGCTGAATATCTAGGAAACGCAGCACGTTATTGGTGGGCTCTTCAATTGTGAGAGTAAGTGGGCTAAGGCCTGCAGAAAAAACTTCGTAAAGCTTGCCTACTGTAAAACGTGCGTCTGGTTCAAAAAGAACGAGATAGTCGTCGACGTATCTGATAACTTTAACCACCCTGTGCTCCGACAAGGTACGGGACAGGTTTCTGTTATGGTCAGCTAGAAAAATGTCACTTAGTATGTGCGCCAAATATAAACCGATGCAAACCCCTTGCTTTTGAATGAATATGTCGTCATTCCATGCTGCATATGTAGAGTGAAAGTAGCAACTAAGCACATCAAAAAAAGCCCTGAATGGACAAACCGGCTGAATTTTGGAACGAAACCACGCCATACTCGTCTATGCACTCTTCTACACAAGTTATTAGTTTCTTTTGAGGCAAGGAGTAGTACAAGTCCATTATGTCAAAGGAGCAAGCTGATAAGCTTTCGTCAGAATTTTCTTTCAGGAAATCTACGATTTCTGCAGAGCTCCTAACCAAAAATGGGTCGTCAATATTAAGAATTCGGAGCTTATCTTGCAAGAACAGAGCAAACTTTTTCTGCCATGACCCTGTTTCTGAAACTATTACCCTTAATGGGTAATCGGGTTTGTGCGTCTTCACACTAAACAAAATTTGAAGGCAGCCAGACTTCGCGTTGTCAATTTCACGAACCAACTGGCTAAGCTCTGCCTTCTTACAAAGATGCTTTGCTTCTAGCTTGATTTTCCTGAGAGATACATTACTACACTGGTCGAACACAGAGGCAATCGCAGAGCAGGCTTTCGTATTAAAATCACCTTCCTTGAGGGCAACAAAGCCACCTTCCTTGTCCGCTGCAAAACACACAGACCGTTGTGCCTCAAAAACGAAGTTGTGTGCTTAACCGGTACGCGCGAGACCATCGGTTCGGTGCGCGAAACCCCTTCAGAGATACATCGGTTCACTTCACCTTGTGGGGCGCGCCTTGAAATCCTTCGCACAATGCTTAGAAGTTCCGGCGCGCTCAACCTTGGCTCTACGGCGAACTTGGAGCCAAGTTCAACAACACCTTCAACGTAGTCTGGAAGACTAACCTCACTGAAGGTTCTGAGGCTACAAAGTCCGGTAGGTTTCTTCTTAGGGATGCTGTCACGCAGGCCGGGTAAGGTCCTCTGCCACAGAAATTCCGTGCCGCTACTGATGATCGCCAGGAAGTCGGTCCACTTCCTGCAGGCACCCTGTTGTCTCCTTGGAGTGCAAAAAAGGTGCAGGTCAAATAGCACAATTCGGAACACGGCAAATCAAGGGACGGAACATAGAAGGAAGGTAGCGGTGGTGCCCTGCCTGCATAGAACGGCACATAAACTTAAGGAAATGGCTAGCCGGATGGACACAAAAGTGATCTTTTCCGCATCAGAAAAGCTGGCAAAAATATGTCGATTAACGGACCCGTACCGTAAGCCAGCTGCCGGACGCTCTACGAATCATCGAAAAGCGCCAGTGGGATGCGTAGAAGCTGTTGTATATGAGCTTCCACTGTCCTGTGGGAAAAAATACATCGGACAGACAGGGAGATGTCTTAATGACCGATTACGGGAATATTGCCAAACTGTGAAAAATAAGCAATATGGTCATCTGTCAACCCACTGTCAAGAATGCGGCTGTGCGCCGGTGTATGGATCCTGCCGGGTTCTTGCGAAGCACAAAGATAAAGACGTGCGAGAGATTATTGAGGCTCAGGCTATCTGGCGAAATAGAGACACGTGTGTTTGTGCCCCTTCAATCGACTTGTTAGATAAGGAGACGGCTTTTTTGGATGGGTAAGATTTGGATAAAGTGGCGCCACTGTGCATGTGTTATATAGGTGTATTTCCTGAAAATCAAATTGTTGAAGTTAGCGCATTGTGTTGTCGTCTCCCTTCCGTCCTTGTTTGCTGGTGCTAAATATGCTTTCAGTTTACCAACACACCCAACAAATGGCAATGCTGTCTTCTGAGCTGTGTTTGTAAGAAGATTTGCAGGCTCAGGCCACCAACTAAACTGTTTTCATCTTAACATTCATGCTTTAACTCGTAGCTGGCCGCAGGGTCTCAGGTGCTCGGCTATATTTGATCATAGATATACTGTTTCGTGATTGTGAAAGGAGTCGTTCCATGCCTTTCCCGCTATCTTTCCGCTACAAAAATTACTAAAGGAAACTCTGGCACTGCAATTGTACAGCTACCGTGTGAATGGCTGGTAGTAATTGCCGATTTCATTGTGCAGGTGGGCTTCTGTCTAGCTGCTCTGAGGGGCAGCTTTTGCAGTTTCCTTCATCAGTTTTAGTAGAAGTAAAAGGCCATTGGGTGTTGTATATTATTATATTGTAGTTTGTTTAATCTTCGTGTTTGGGCTACAGATGTTCTTGTTGCTTTACTTATTATTCATGGTCTTTGTAAGTTTAAAGGGAATCATATTTTTCTAAATGCATGAGGGCGATAAATTTCTGCCAAACGCATAATTGTTCAACATTATTGCACTTATATTTTAATAGTATTTGGTTCAAAATGATCAATTTGCAAAGTGACCAATTTGTTTGATGCCAGGAGGACAAATTTTAGGTGAATTCATGTACTACCCGTGATTTGCATGTTGTTTAAACCACTATATTGCAGCTCCCGTACACAGTGGCAGCTGAGTTCCCTCTAGTAATTTTGTAAGAAATGCTATGCATTAGAGCCCCCATTTGTTGTGGGTGATTTCTCCAGTGGTAAGAATTGTCTGGCCCCTTCAGTCTTGATTCAAATCAATTCTTTCAATTCTTTATTTCATTTCTTTATTTGCAGACATAGAACATACAGAAATACCAAAACTGGTTGAACCCATAGCCACAGGCTTGTTGCAGGTCCAATGAAAAATGAATAACAATTGCAAGTACAAAGCAAATAAGATACATCATGTGCATACACATATTTGTTGCATACCGTTAAATTGCACGAGCGTACACAATGAAATGCGAAACAGTGAAAAGCATGTTATACTATTAAACATTTCTAAGTAAACACAATACACTAGTTAGGAGGATTGCAGGCAAGTTCCTGCATTATTATGAACATACATTATCAATCTCGACAAAATCGAAACACCAAGATATGTTCAGCAGGTGTCAGCGAGTTATTAAAGAAAAGAAAGGACATCATGAGTGTTAACATTGAAAAGCATTATTGAGGCTAAGCAAGTATTTCTTAAACACGGATGAAAAATTATTTGCTTGTTTTATTTCTGCTGGTAGTTTATTCCAAATTTTTGACCCTGAAAACTGTAGCGAACGTTGTCCGTAAATATTTTTAGTTGGAGGAAGATTAAAATTACCGCACGTTTGATTTCTGGTCGCACGAAAATATGAGTAAAATATAGAAATATGAAAAGGCAGACTGTGTTTAACAATGTTAAAAACACACGTGGCAATTTTTAATTCGTGTATCTTATCATACGGCAAAACATTCATTCTATTAAATAAAGTCAGACTTGGTTTATGTAACATGAATGGATAATTATTTTTAGGGCGTGTTTTTGAAGTTTGTATACAGGTTCAAGATAAGTTTTGTATGTCGTACCCCATGATTCATTACAATATGTGATATGGCTATGGATGAGTGTAAAATATAAAATACGCAGTGTGTTAGTATCGAGATTATGCTGTGATTGTGGGAGTGCATAGCATCCTAATGAGAGATTTTTACAAACTGTGCTTATTTGTTCTTGCCAGTGCAGATTGCTGTCAAAAATCCTGCCAAGATATTGAAATGAGTTGACTTCATCTAATGGAAAATTGTTTATTTCTAAATCTAATGATTTAGCAGGAAAGGTATTGTTACACGTTCGAAATACCACATATTTGGTTTTATTAACGGTAATCTTAAGTTTGTTCATTGAAAACCATTCATTTGCTGTTTTAAACTCTTCGTTTGCTTTAGTTTCCAGATCACAAATGTTATCGGCTGTTACTACACTACAAGTGTTGTCAGCGTACATAAGGGCTTCACTCGTACCAAAAATAAGTGGGAAGTCGTTAATGTATAATGAAAATAAAAGGGGTCCAAGGACGGATCCTTGCGGGACTGCAGTACGCGTATGCTTAGATGATGATGTAACATTGTTCATTCAGACTACTTGCATTCATTCATGATGGTAGTCAGTAAGAAGATCTAATGAGCTACCGCGGAAACCATAATGTTGTAGTTTATGTAGGAGTATATCGTGATCAACTGTATCGAATGCTTTTTTTAGGTCCAGAAATATGGCACACACAAGTATATTATTTTGCAAAGCTACATTAATCATTTGAGTTAACGTTAACACTGCTGAAAAAGTTGAATGATTTGGACGAATGCCATGTAGCTGTGTGGGCACATAACCTTGTACTTATCAATAAATTTGTGGAACCGATGTGTTAAATTTTTTCAACTATAGCATTAATGGTACTGAGCATGGATATCGGCCTGTAATTGCAAGGGTCATTTCGGTCTCCATCTTTGAAGATAGGGACCACCTTAACAATCTTCAGCTGAGACGGATATCTAGAGGAGTTCACGGAGTGGTTAAACAAGTGGCACCATACTGGCCCTAATATATCTATATTCTCTTTTATCATTCGAATAGAAATACCATCTAGTCCGGAGGCTTTAGAGGTTGACATCTTACTGACTGTTGCCATCATTTCTTCAAGTTCAATGGTATACATAACGAAAGTGTTAAGTGCGGGACTCTGCAAGATAGATATATTTTCTGATTCACTAAACTTTTCAGCCAGGGATAGACCGATACATGCGAAGTATGTGTTAAAATTCTCTACAACGTCTTTATCAGTGGTTTCGGGAAGCACAGTTAGCTTGCGTTGTTTTCCTATGATTTTGTTTATAATTTCCCACAGCTTTTTTGTGTTACCAGCGGTCTGTGTAATTAGGTGAGCATAATAGGCCCTTTTGCGCAGTTGAATCATAGCGACAGATTTATTCTGCTGTACTCTGAATTGCTGTAAGTAGTATATATTATCTTTATTATGACTCCATTTGTCATGCCAGTATTCTTTGGTCTTAAGTGTTTGAAGTACAATAGGTACTTCAAACACTCTGTCATCCAAGGGCGCATGGGCGTATCATGTTGGTCCTTCGAGACTTTGCGATTACTCCTATGTACGGCGATATTGAGATATGCGATTAGGTTAGTTATTTCAATGTCAATATCCTCATTCAAAATTTCACTGAAGTTAATGCGAAGGATTTCTTCTCTAATATTGTGTAATCTATTTTCATTGCAATGCTGTTTCTTATTTCTTTGGTACTAGTTGGATGATCTAAAGCGGCAAAGATAGGTAGATGATCAGAAATTAGCTCTAGGTAAACGCCTCCGGTAACCCCCGTGTCTAGATTTGTTAATGCGTTGACTAGATTTGTTAATGCGTTGACAATTAAAGACTAAAATCCCTTAGTTATACGTGTCGGTGTCGTAGTTAAATTACGATAGTTGTAAGATTGCAACAAATAGCTATAGCCACGGTTATGCATGTTTATGTGTTTATGTTCATGTCGCCTACTATAATCACTGGTTCATTTCGCTGCTTTGACACAGAGCAGAAAATTGTTTCCAGCTTATCGAGAAATCCTGCAAGGTTACCGCTTGGTGGCCGATAAACTGCACCAATGATAACGTCACACTCTAGCCGAATGAAAAGGGATTCAATGTCGTTGCAACTATATGTGGCTGCTATAACTTTACAATACGATATATTATGTTTTACAAACAATGCAACGCCACCCCCGCGTGAATGTGAGTCGCGCGCGTTTAATTCTGTTCTGTAACCTCGAAGACTGATTATTTCACTTTTCCGCAGCCACGTCTCAGTTGTTGCAATGACATTGAACGAATGTGCATGTAGCTGCAGGAAAGCAGAAAGGAAGTCTACGTTTTTATTAATACTACGGATATTGCAATGAAGAACTGATTTAGTAAAGCAATGAAGGGGGCTAGTTGGGGACGTTATGGTTATATTGCGCTCCGTTTTACACAGACGATATTAAGGAAGGACAGGACGTGGACGGACGTAGCGCAACTACGCCCGTCCACGTCCTGTCCTTCCTTAATCTCGTCTGTGTAAAACTGAGCGCAATATAACCATGAACAACTGATGTAGATTTTGCTCTACAAAGATTGTCAATCTGTTTGATTGAATAAGCCATTTTAACGAATAGGGTGTGCAGTTATAACAATAATTAAACTGTTTCTGCTAAGTCTTCTTCACGTGTTAGTTCTCGGATTTTCGCATTAGTATTTTCCCCTCAAAAACCCATGCAAATTTTCATCCTTTCTCTCTTTTTTGTTGGATGGCTTTTCCAAGCAAGATATTGTTTTCGGGGCACAAGTGTTCGTTTACGTAAACTGGATTGCTATTCTGAAAACCTAGCATGGCTCTATTCAGTTGCTTCTTTTTGGCTGCCTTTAACAGTTTGTCACGAACTGATCTGTATGTGAACTTCATAACTACGTTCGGAGGCGCATTGTTCTTCAATGGGATGTGGTGAGCTACGTCAAGGTCACAGTCAGAAAGCTGGACGCACAAGGAAGATGCGACTTTTCTGATTGTTCCGAGGACGTCTTCATTGTCAGCCTTTGGTATACCTCTTAAATCAAGGTTATTGCGCCTGCTGTACTGCTTTAACTCAATAAGCTGCTTTTTTGTTTCCTGCAGCTCTTTGTTTAGTCTTAGGTTCTCTTTCTTGCATTCCAGGCCCTGGTTTTTCTCTTCGGTAAGCTGAAGTCGAAGGCTTTTTATTTCTTTACAGTAATCTTCAAAGTTTTCGTTCATGTACCCGACTGATTGGCTGATGGAAGTGAGCTCAGCTTTCACTGAGTTATTTGTCGCATCAATCTTGTTCATCTTTTTTAGGTCACCCATTGCTTCAACAAATTTAGAGGTCATCTCAACGAGCACCTTTGATACCTCTTCAATGCTAGCTGGCGCCTTTTCAACCAAAGCTTTAGCAATATCTGACAGAGCGTCAGTCTTGCTAGAAGCCATTTTTACAGTTAACTCGGCACACTTGCAAACCTTAACACAACCGGGTAAACACTATAGAGA
Source organism: Dermacentor variabilis (assembly GCF_050947875.1). Taxonomy (NCBI): domain Eukaryota; kingdom Metazoa; phylum Arthropoda; class Arachnida; order Ixodida; family Ixodidae; genus Dermacentor; species Dermacentor variabilis. The sequence continues at coordinate 1,353,794 of NW_027460357.1, forward strand.
CACTTTGGTACACTGTGGCAGCAGTGACAGCAAAACTTCAGAAGAGGTTTAAAAAGAAAAGAATGCTAACCTGCAATGTGAAGCAGGAACCGTTTAGCAGATGCACAGTCAATGCTGTCACTGCTGCCAAATGATGTCTCTCCGGAGCATTGCTGTATTTATAGGCTGTAAGTTGGTCACGAGGTCCTGGAGTCCAGCGCCATTTCAGTAGGAACGATCTGGCTTTGCGCAGTTGCCCAGCTCAGTCATTCGTCACCTTTATCGAAGGCCGGTTCACCAACGATGCTGATAAGGTTTTCAGGCTTTCGTGGGCGGCACATCTGCAATGTGAAGCAGGAACTGTTTAGCAGATGCACAGTCGATGCTGTCACTGCTCCTGTTCCTGTTTTATCACACCTGTTGATGTCTGCGCCCATGATGTAATGGCTACTATATCTGGCTTCTGTGCTAGAGGTCCTCTGATCGAATCCAGGCGTCGGACAATTTTATTTGTGTGTGTTTATTCATTTGTTACAGTATATTTGCTGCAAATGTATAATTTTCAAAGTCAAGAAGCTGTTTGAAGTCGTAAGGACCCAGTCTGAACAAATCCATGGACAAGCCATCATTCCCATGCCGGCTGAACCACCCTTCCTGAAGCTCCTGTAGACACCAGAGTTACCTCTAGTAATTGTTGTAGGAAGCTCTATTTACTCTCGATCTACTGCTCAACTGTGAAATTTGCGTCGCAAGAGGGATCGCTCGACACCGGGGAGGGACAGTGGAAGTTATGCTAACCAACTTCAGCCAAGAGTTTAAGCACATCAACAAGGGCACGACAGTCGCGTACATCAAGGAAATTGTGGAAACGAGCAATGCGTTTGTCCTCTCGGATTCTGCCGAATCTACCCTGATGACCGTAGTTCCCGAACCAGACTTCGACATTAATCTAAGTCTCCCCACGCTTACACAACAACAGCTGAGAAGTCTACTTCGACGATACAAAGAGTGCTTTTCGACGTCATCGAGGATTCGACAAACACCAGTCGCAAAGCATCGCATAATAGAGAGTTTTAGTATAGCGTAAAATCCCTGCGTTAGCGTTAGCGTGCGACGCAACGCTAACGCAAAGAAAAACTGCACTGCGCGGCACAAGGTAGTGCTTTAGAATAGCGGAAAGGAGAAAAGCCATCTAGATGTAAAAACACAAAGTACTGGAAAGCCAAATCCACACGAAATGTCGAGCTTATCCAATGCCGAATCCGCAAGTGTGTCCCTAAGTCAAGCTTATCGAAAGCCACAGTCGCTGCGTTAATTACGCATGTAGGTGTTTGGTTTGAGCGTTGTTTTGTCGAGAGTCGCGAAACACACCGATTATTCTTGGCATGCCGCGATCGAGTCTTCTGTGGGACCCATATTACGTGTCGTCCTTTTTAAGTTGGGATGACATAGACGCCTTCATGCTTCGGGAACGAGAGCGACCGCGCAGGTTTTACGTGTCCTCAAGATCCACTCAACATCGAAGCTATTCCGGAGGGGACGTTTCACCGGCAATTTCGCTTCCAGAAAGCGGATTTCCCACTTCTTTCCAATTTTTTGCAACGGACGCCCACCTTGACGTCCATCCGAATGGGTTCAAGGCGAAAACCTCCTTCACGAGGTTCATATCGTCGTCGTTGGTAAAAGGCACACGCATTGTGACCACAGCACCGACCACACTACTGTGTTTTGCAGCGGAAAACGTGACATGCATCGGCTTGACAAGCGAACGGGCGAAATACACTTGGGCGCCATCTCGAGGCGGATACAGCAAACATGAGCAAACATTAGCAAACCCTCTCGTTAAGCCTACTGCGCCGCTAATTGAGAACGTATATCGTAAACAACGCCCATTTGTCACCTGTGCGCCACTGTCGAAGCATCATCACACAAATCTAAAGCAAACACGAGCATTTGTGGGGAACGAATGAGCCGAACAGTGCAGGCCGACGACTCGATAGATCCGAAGCGGGCTGCTCTCACTTTGACTGGCGCCGCCATGTTACCGTACGTAAGGCTCCCCTTGCGTGCGTTAGCATTCACCGCTAAATCTCGAAAGTAGCGTACGTACGTAAGAGCTCCAGCACCGTTTACGTAAAGCGCATGCGCAGTGTGGTGCACGCAACGCTAACGCTAACTCTTTGCGTTTGCTGCTTTACGCTATACTAAAACTGTCTAATAGCCGAAGAGCGTGCTCGACCACTCCGTCAGAGCCCTTACCGAGTTTCGGTGCGAGAACGTGAAGCTATTAGGCAACAAGCGGACGAAATGCTGCGCGACGACATTATCCAGCCATCGAAAAGCCCGTAGGCATCTCCTGTAGTCTTGGTGAAGAAAAAGGATGGAACCCTACGTTTCTGCGTCGATCATCGTCGTCCGAACAAGATCACGAAGAAGGACGTATACCCCCATCCACGGATAGATGATGCATTAGACCGGCTCTGTAATGCTAAATAGTTCTCGTCGATGGACCTCAAGTCTGGCTACTGGCAAATAGAAGTTGACGAGAGAGATCGCGGAAATGCCGCCTTCATCACGCCAGACGGCCTCTACGAGTTCAAGGTCATGCCATTCGGACTGTGCTCGGCGCCTGCAACGTTTCAGCGCGTCATGGACACGGTGTTAGCAGGATTGAAGTGGCAGACGTGTCTTATTTACTTGGATGACGTCGTTGTCTTCGCCGGAAATTTCGACGATCATCTTAGGCGGCTTGCGACAGTATTAGAGGCCATCAAGTCATCAGGGCTCACTCTGAAGCCGGAAAAGTGCTGCTTCGCCTACGATGAGCTTCTGTTCCCAGGCCACGTCATCAGCAAATCTGGAGTTTGCCCCAACCCGCAGAAGACAGCTGCCATCGCAAAGTTCCCGTAGCCAATCGACAAGAAGGCAGTGCGCAGATTCCTTGGCATGTGTGCCTACTATAGGCGCTTTGTCAAGGACTTTTCACGCATCGCAGAGCCGCTAACACATCTAACCATATGTGATGTCGAGTTCTTGTGGGAAACACTGCAGGCCGATGCATTTCAAGAACTCAAACGACGCATGCAGTTGTCGCCGGTACTTGCACGCTTTGATGAGGACGCTGGTACCGAAATCCACACTGACGCCAGTAGCCTAGGCCCCGGTGCCGTCCTAGTCCAAAGGAAAGATGGACTTGAACGGGTGATACCTTACGCTAGCCGGTCGCTGTCAAAAGCGGAAGGCAATCATTCTAAGACTGAAAAGGAATGCCTTGCCATCTTTTGGGCTACAGCAAAATTCCGCCCTTACCTCTATGGCAGGCCATTCAATGTCGTCAGCGACCATCACATGTTGTGTTGGCTAGCTAACTTAAAGGGCCCTTCAGGATGGCAGGCACAGTGGAGCCTCAGTCTGCAAGAATATGACGTCACGGTAATATACAAGTCCGGAAGAAAACACTCTGACTCCAACTGCTTATCACGCGCCCCCATCGATCCCCCGCCGCAAGACGACGAGAACGACGACGCTTTCCTTGGAATAATAAGCGCGGAAGACTTCACTAAAGAGCAGCGAGCAGACCCGGAGCTAAAAGGCCTCGTCGAGTATTTGGAAGGGAACACCGACGTTGTCCCGAGGACATTTAAGTGCGGGTTGTCTTCGTTCACGCTATAAAACAACCTGCTCGTGAAGAACTTCTCACCAGTCCACGCCAGCTACCTTCTTGTTGTACCGTCAGTGCAGGACGCGCCTGCATGTATCGAAAGTTTCTGGAATGTTATGTGATGCTTCCATCCGCTGTCTGTGACCAAACCTAATGTAATCTGATCGCATGTGTGCGCGACGCAAATAATGTAGAACTATGTGGAAGGCACGCGGGTCCCAGCGATTACTCTGGAACATTTGACAACTGATGTATAAAAGCCGGTGCGCTTGACTCGCTGATCAGATTTTCCACGATCGCCGACCGTGTTTGCCGCTATTGTTGTGCTATAAGTGTAGCCTGTTTTTGTGGGCACAGGTTCGCCCAATAAAAGTTAGTTTTGTCTTTCACAGTATTGCTACTGTGTTCTTCAACGTCACCACCACGTGACAATATTTAGGGTCCCTTTAAGGCATTAAATATTTCAGATTGTGGGCATGAGCACATGGCATTGAACAGAAAGTGCTTGGCCTGCTTTCTCTTGTGGATTGGAGTGTAACTCAGTGGTACAGTAATAATGATATGTGTGTATATTGTTTAAGATTGCACGGCAAAGCATAAGATGGGGACAAGACACACTTTGTCGCAAGTTGTGCTGTATTATGCTAAGCACCATAGGCGGAACGTTTTCATTTTTTCGCCCCACCAGCTTTCCGAACCCCACCCATAGATATACAGGGTGACCCACATAACTTGAGCCAAGACTTTAAAAATGGAAGGCATGTTGGAAGTGAATTAAACCGAACGCATTTGCAATAGCCTATAGTAACTCAGACAATTTTTGTTTTCCACATAACTGATTAAGTTTAATTATCCAACTTTTTAATTATTGGCTGAGGACCCCAAGTATGACACGCCGATTTGTATAGCACCTTCAGAAACCACCTGTCACGATCCACCTGGGTTCGTGAACAAGAGAGGGCACGAGGCACCCTCCGTTAGACGGACGCTCCGCAGCGTGGTGGTGCTGAACGATGACTGACCGCCAAGCAGCCGTGCTCGTCGGTGTTTATTGCGGTGCGGTGACCATTGTTGCCTGCCGAGCTTAGCAGGCCACCGAGCCTAGCGGCGAACGAACATTATGCCTGAGGGGGCATCACATGCTTGCTACACCCCCTTACCGCCAGTTTGTTTGTTAAATAACAGAAACAAATGTCTATGTTCAAAATACGAGGCTCTGCCTCCACCCTAGTTGGGTCTACGGTGCCTGCTATCCAAGCGAGTAACGGTCCGGTGGCCTCTGCCGTCGAGTACTCTGCCTGGGCACCGGCGTTGATGGGTCGGGTGTGGCAATGCCGGTTGCTGCCTGAGCCAGCCTCGCTCCATCCGGAGGGTTTGTAGTGGCCGGCCTTGTGAGTGGTGCTGGGCTCGACACCGGTCCAACGGGTGCCGCACCACTGGCAACGGTTGCCGCCTCCGAGGTAAGTGGTGCTCCGCTGGAAGCGACTGGTGCTGCCACTAGTCCTCCTGCGGACTGAAACTCTGAAGTGGCAGTCGAGGGTGCTGGCCAGGCCCCGAGGCAAGGCCTAACATGGTCGGGGTGTTTGTGCCACATGGCCCCGTCTGGCATGCGGACGAGCAGCAATGAGGCGCTGGCAGGAGACACCACCTGTCCGGCAGACCAGGGTGGGCCAGGACGGAAGTTCCTGGCGAAAACTGGAGCTCCCGACTCTGGCAAAGGCCCGGGACGGCATCCTTGGTCAGCAGCCAGCTTCTGCTTCAGCTGCTTCGAAAGCACTGTGGATCGGAGGTCTGGATGCAAGACGTCCAAGGGGGTCTTGACCATCCGACCCAGCAGGAGCTCACAGGGGGCACGGCCAGTGACATAATGGGGTGTGGTCCGGTACTGGAATAGTATCCGGGCAATCTGCGTCCGGAAATCCCCAGTCTGGCTCTTCTTGAGCTTGTCTTTGATGGTTTGCACCACTCGCTCGGCTGCACCATTTGAAGCAGGGTGGTACGGCGGAGCCATCATCTGGCGGATTCCGTTTTTCGTCAGCCAGGCCAGGTACTCTGCGCTGGCGAAAGCAGGACCATTGTCGGACACGATGACATCCGGCAACCCCTGGGTGGCGAAGACCTGTCGTAGCGCTGCAATGGTCGCGCCTGCTGATGGAGTGGCGACAGATAGAACCTCCACCCACTTTGAAAAGGCATCCACCACCACCCGGAAGTAATGGCCCTTGAAGGGTCCCCCAAAATCCACATGTAGGCTGGACCAGGGTCTCTGTGGGAACGGCCATGGGGTGCTTTCCACATGACACGAGGCTCGCTGATGCTCCTGGCAGATTTGGCTGCTCTGCACCACATGCAGGTTGGCTTCCGGGTACTGTGGCAGACGAACGCCCAGTGCATGAATCCAGTTATGGCCCAGCAGCGTCGGCGACAACCCCTTCGTTAAGTAAAGAAGAAGGGTTGCCTCCCTGTCGCCAAAAGGAACGCTGACCTGTGCCTGACCCTGGACCTGGGAGAGTTGCCCGGAGGAGCTGCGCAGCATCACGCCCGAAGCCTTGACGGACACGCCGGGGAAAGTACGCTTGAAGAGCTTCCCGGCCATTACAGACACGCTGGCCCCTGTGTCCAGCTCCATGGAAATGGGGTGCCTGCAGATTTCGGCGGTCAGCATATATGGCGGCACAGACGATGGTACAAAGCCTGTGTGCCACATGTTGAAAATCGGCGGGTCCTCGGCCATGACGTGGAGCCTTGCCGCGGAAGAACTTGAGCCTGCTGCCACACGCCTCCACCGCATAGGCTTGCGACGGCTACCCTGGCCGTGGGCTTGTATGGTACCTGGGCTTGAATCAGGCTGCTGCTGCTGTTTGCTGTTCGTCCTCCCCCTTCGGCATACACGTGCCAGGTGCCCAGTTTTCCCGCACGTAAAGCATTGTGCTCGAGAAAACTGGCACTGTGAGGGGGAGTGGGCACCACCACAGCGACCGCAGGTACTGCCCTTTGTCGCCAACTTCTTGACCGCAGCTTCCGCTGACGGTGAGCCAGTCGCACGGGAAAGCTCGTCGGCATCTTTGGCAGCAGCTTCCACTGCCAGCGCTGCCTTCACGGCGTCGTCCAGCGAAGGGTCGGGAAGCTCCAGGAGTCGCGTCTGCATGGCGGGGTTGTTGATTCTGCAGACGAAACGGTCCCAGAGCAGCGAGTCCAGTTGGTCCCCGAAGATGCAGGCGCTCGCTAACCCTCGTAGCGCAGCAACTAACTGCCCGAGGGTCTCTCCTTCCCGGCGGCTCCAGTTGTTGAAGCGGAAACGCTCCATTAGTGTTGATGGTGCTGGGTTAAAAAGCGAGCGCAGTATGGCAAGCAGCTCACCCAGTGTCTTAACGTGTGGCGTGGCTGGCTTGAGAAGGTCAAGCAGGAGGCTGAAGACGCGGGTCTCGCAGCTGGCCAGGAAAATGTCCCGCTGCTTGGCCTCAGGTGTGTCGTTTGCCCGGAAGAACACGTGGGCTTGCTCTTCGTAAATTTGCCAGGCGGACCCATCTCCCTCGAACGGCTCGAGCCTTCCGAACAGCGGCATGGCGACAGCAACGGGGGGTGATGTTTCGCAGCTCGTGGCGGCGTGGGACGCTCCGTGAGTACTCGTCGCCATCCTCGTCGCCAGTGTCACGAGGATCCCATCCTCGTCGCCAGTGTCACGATCCTTCCTGGGTCGTGAACAAGGGAGGGCTTGTGGCACCCTCCGTTAGACGGACGCTCCGCAGCGTGGTGGCGCTGAATGATGACTGACCAGCAAGGTTTGGAGGTGCTTACTCAGATACTAAAGTTATTAACCAAGGTGCACCACAAGGCTCCATACTAGGTCCCTTACTATTCTTCATTTATATTAATGATTTATCCAATTGTCTTAAAGCGGCACATTGTGTACTATACGTAGACCTGTCCATTGCAATTGCTACGAACAGGTGGATGTCTAATTTTCCCTTTATTAATTACTTCTCTTCACCTTGCGGCTTTCCGCAGAACTATTCTCAATACTATCTCGTTGCATGACAATTCTTTAACAACCTTAATCCTTAAACTAAACAATGAGCTTGACCATATTGTTGCATGTTGTTCTTCCAATCATTTAATTATTGATCCTATTCATGATTTTTCATTCTAGCTAAAGAATACTACCTGGCTTGCCTGAGATAACTCTAGATGGTCATCAAATTAGATACTAACCTAAATTTTTCTCACCACATTGCCTTCATGAAGCAAAAGTGTACCTTCGGTATTAGAGCATTAATCAAATCAAGAGCATATTCCTCCAAGGGCGCATTATTAGTATTATACTTTGCTTTTATTCACAGTCACATTAATTACTGCATTGTTTCCTGGGGAAACACATATCACTATCATACCTCGTATATTCAGCACTTACAAAACCAAGCAATACGCATTATCACTAACAGTGGGTTTTAACGAGTGCTACTCTATTACTTCGTGAAAATAACATCCTTGTAATGAACTTGTTCAACTCATCATCATCATCATCATCATCATCATCATCATCAGCCTGTTTTATGTTCACTGCAAGACGAAGGCCTCTCCTTGCGATCTTCAATTACCCCTGTCCTGCACCAACTGATTCCAACTAGCGCCCGCGAATTTCCTAATTTCATCGCTTCACCCAGTCTTCTGCCGTCCTCGACTGCATTTCCCTTCTCTGTGGCCCTAATGGTCCAACGGTTATTTAACTGGCGCATTACATGACCTGCCCAGCTCCATTTTTTTCTCTTTATGTCAATCAGTATATCGTCTATACCTGTTTGCTCTCTGATCCAAACCGCTCTCTTTCTGTCTCTTAACATTATGCCTAGTAATCTTCGTTCCATTCCTCATTGCGTGGTCCTTAACTCTTTCTCAAGCTTCTTTGTCAGTCTCCAAGTCTCTTCCCCATATATCAGCACTAGTAAAATGCACTTATTCTACACCTTCCTTTTCAATGATAACGGTAAGCTTCCAGTCAGGAGCTGACAATGTCTGCCGTATGTGATCCAACCCATTTTTATTCTTCTATTAACGTTTCCCTTTTTGTGGATAATGTTTGCATTCTTCCAGTTTTCTGGGACCCTTGCAGTCGATACACTTCATATAAAGGGCTGCCAGTTTTCCAAGCATTATGTCTCCTCCATGTTTGATTAAATCAACTCTTATTCCATCTTCTCCTGCCGCTCTTCCTCGTTTCATGTCTTTTAAGGCCCTTCTGACCTCGTTGCTAGGTAGCGGAGGAGTTTCTGTATCCTGTTCATTACTGTTTCTATTTGAGGTATCCTTACTCCTCTGGGTACTATACAGGTCAGTATAGGATTCTTCCTGTTCTTTTACTATATCTTCGAGATTGCTGATGATAATACCCTGCTTATCTTTCAGTGCATATATCTTAGTTTGTCCTAAGCCAAGTTTATTTCTCATTGATCTCAGGCTGCGTCCATTTTTTACGGCTTCTTCAGTCTTTCTCACATTATAGTTTCGAATGTCATTTATTTTCACCTTGCTGATCAGTTTTAACAGTTCTGCGAGTTCTATCTTATCTCTTGAGTTGGACACTTTCCAGGCTGTCTACCAACCGAGAAAACTAAGGGAATTTGTGCTATCAGGGAAAATTAGCTGTAATTTTATTGAAAGCGAACGAAAGTCACGGTAGTTGCTGGCTCAAGTAACAGAGGGGTCGTAACGAATCGTATTTTGACGCCGTGTCGTCGGCTGGAGGAGTTTCCAGTGTGCAATCAACGACCGACTTTCCGGACGCCCGATAATTCGGAGATCTTCGCGGTGCCACCACGTACCCCACAGAGTCAATGTATAAGAACGCCTGAAATTTCGTACGCAAGAACGCTTCGCCGTCCGACTTTGCGGACTTTTTTGCCATAACTGCAAGTCCGAAATGGCATTAATCAAAGCCACCATTACCGCCATTTTGATTACCTCGCCGCCTTGAACCGGTGCTCTCAGACGCAGATCTGCTGGCAGCCGTAGCCACTACCGCAGCAAACGCTAGGTGGTTGCTTCGACGTTCTCTAGTAAGCTTCTTGCCGTTCAGCGCCATGTTTTTCATTGAAAAAAATCGCCGCTGTCTACAACGGCACTGACTTCGCCGTTGTGATCCTCGCGATTGGCTTTAAAGCTCGGAAAGCATGGCGCGTTGCAGAAGGTCATGTCCCGAGAGTCAGCTTCGCCTCAAGGCAGCAATGTCACGTGCTGAAGCGAAATACACGAAAGTATTGCAGTGAACCATAATAAGCGTGGGAGAGGGCAATTGTCACGGGACACAGTATGTATTCCTTAATTGTACACGCTTCTACCCATCTCCTGTCACAGTACGAGCACCGATATGCCTAATAAGTGCACTGGCAGGCCTTTTTGAATGTGCCTGTGGCGCTTTGAGCCCTTAAGGGCAGTAAAAGTGACGCATCAATTTTTTTCGAACTGCCTGATTTTTCTGATGTTTTCGCGGCCCCTAGGGAGTCCGAAAAATCGGACTTTGACTGTAAATATGACCAAGAGGATCATTCAAATGGTCCGTGGGATGAACGCGCGGTGGGAGGAGGACGTGAACAGAAAGGACTTATGCATTGAGGAATAAACAGGAAAGGAAGCGTACCACCGCTTCTTTCAAGGAGCTTGAGTGTTGACTGATACCCACTGTGGTTGCTCAGTGGCTATGGTGTTGGGCTGCTGAGCGTGAGGTCGCGGGATCGAATCCCGGCCACGGCGGCCGCATTTCGATGGCGAAATGCGAAAGCACCCATGTACTTAGATTTAGGTTCACGTTAAAGAACCCCAGGTGGTCGAAATTTCCGGAGTCCTCCACTATGGCATTCCTCATAATCAGAAAGTGGTTTTGGTACGTAAAACCCCTTAATTTAAATTACATTTTTTAGTGTTGACTGATGCCGAGATGCAGGTGTCCCTCATCCAAAGCAAAATAAACTCTTTAGAGCAGTGAAACGCAACACTGAGGCATTGTGCGTGGAATGAGAGTATGTCTGGATAGTTGAGGTTGACCCACCAGCTGTTGAGAGAGAATCTCACTTGCAACAAAGTTCGGACTTCATACCAATGAGCTTGGTATCAGTTGATAGAAATAACTCACATCCCCTTAGGTCACGCGGTCCACATTTGTGGACGCAGCGTATTTTTGCCATTTCTGTGCAGTGGTAGCAAGGAATAGAGCACAAACATTAAGCTTATTGAACATTCTGATAGCCTAAATTACTTCCATTTTACTTCGAAGCAATACGTATCATTACAGAGTACTGCTTTTGTGAAGGCACTACCGTGTTTTACGTGACATTTGATGTGGAGCATGTTGGTATCAACCTCGAAATATATATATTTTTTCTTTCTTGACATTCTTGAAGCCAATGAATAACTCGTGCATGTAATTCGAGCGGAGGATTTAATCATTTTTATGAAGAATAATAGCATGACTGACTTAAGTTATTCAAATATGTAGTTACTTTGTAATTACAATGACTTATAATAAAATGCTATAAGAGTCACATTGTGCCTTTCAGTGGAGTCTCAAGCAACATCTATGTTTCACGCATGTATCGACGGTCATTCATGATTCATGACTGAAGGGGATATTCGAAAATATTTATTTCCACATGGATCTCCTTTTTATTTGTATTTGATAATGTTCAATTCAATTAGCAATGAGTCTTGCTGACTTTTTTAAGGGTATCTTTTTCGCTGTGCACTTTACTAACCCCTGCCTTCTGATTTCTTTTTGAATAAAATGAATGCTACTCCTTACTACATATTCAAACTGGATTAAGCCAATTTGTTTATCTTTTAGCATGATTACTGGAGAGTGACAGCATCGGGCAACAAGGTGTCAGCCTGTCTTGACATTAAACAAGGTTCTGCGTCAGTCAGGTAATTTTGCAACGCCACTCAGGGAAAACCTGGAAAACTCGGAGAATTTGGAAATGTTAACTTGGTAGACACCCTGCTTTCATTCTTTGTCGTTTCTTTATTAGGTCTTTTGCTACTTGGGAGAGCTTGCCTACTGGTTGCCTTGGGGCCTTGCCTCCCACTTCAAATGCTGCCTCTGAAGCCAGCCTAGTTACGGTTTCATCCATTATCTCTATGTCATCATCTCTCTGTTCTAAGGCTGCATATTGGTTTGCAAGTATCAGCCTGAATTAATCTGCTTTTATCCTTACTTACTCTAGGTTGACCTATTTCTCCTTGACCAGTTTTACTCTTTCTGTCTTCAAATTGTGGTGAACCCTAGCCCTCACTAACCTATGATCACTGCACTTTACCCTTCATATCACTTCTACATCCTGCACTATGCTGGGATCAGCAGAAAGTATGAAGTCATGTCATTTCTTGTTTCACCATTAGGGTTTTTCCAGGTCCACTTTCTGTTACTACGCTTCCTGAAAAAGGCGTTCATTATTCGAAGCTTATTCCTTTCTGCGAATTCTACCAGCATCTCTCCTCTAGCATTTATTCCTAGAATCGATGCCATAGTTGCCAATTGCTTGTTCACCAGCCTGCTTTTTTCCTACTTTTGCATTGAAGTCACCCATTACTACAGTATACTGAGTTTGCACTTTTATCATCGCTAATTCTACATCTTCATAAAACTGATCTACTTCCTCCTCATTGTGCCTGAATGTTGGAGCGTAGGCTTGTACTACCTTTAATCTATACCTCCTATTAAGTTTGATTACGACTACAGCTACCCTCTCATTAATGCTGTAGAATTCGTCAATGTTGCCCACTATATCCTTATGGATTAGGAATCCTACCCCATATTGCTTCTTATCTAGGAGACCTCTATAGCAGAGGACATGACCGTTATTCAGCAATGTGTAAGCCTCACCAGTGCTAATGTCACTGAGGTCGATGATATCCTAAACAATGTCTGATAGTTGCTCAAAGAATCCTGCTAAGCTAGCCTCACTCGACAGAGTTCGACAATTAAAGGTTGACAGGGCCAGTTTCGATTCGCGGCCTGTCTGGACCCAGGTATTCTCAGCACCCTCTGCTGCGTTGCAAGTCTGAGCACCGCCTTGGTCAGGTGCTCCGCAGCCACTGGGGACTGAGGGCCATTTCATTGAGGAGATCATTTCATTCGGGAGGTTGTGGCCGAATACTACATCAGGGAGGCCAATTCCTGTTCTGGTGAGGGAATGTCTTTGTTCAAGCTTAGTGGGCCTTCCTAATTTGGTTGTACTTGGATTAGTGTAGCCCCACTCGCTCACGACATCATTTGCCGATGTCAGGTGCCACTCCAAGCGGGCAGATGTAGTGTGCGGTTAGCATTATTAGTGATATGTGCAACGTGCGTTTTCCATGATAGGTTGGCAGTAACGTATACGCCAAGATACTTATAATCAGAGACTGAAGTTAAAGAAGAGTTATTAAGGAAGTAGGTGCATGAAGACTGGTTAGGCGTCCGCATTATTCTCATTGCTTTGCACTTACCAATATTTAGTTTCATAGACCAGGTGTGATACCAGGTGGAGATGTTATCCAGATCAGATTGAAGAATGGCTGCATCAGAAGGTTTAAGTATTTGTCCATATATTACGCAATCATCAGCATAGAGTCTAATTTGTGAGTCAGTGGAATCAGGAAGGTCGTTAATATAAATTAGAAAAAGCAGAAGACCTAGTACGGAGCCTTGGGGAACTCTGGATGTTACAGGGCATACAGGTAAGTCACAGTCATTAATTGAAACGTACTGGGTACAGCCCTGCAAAAAACACTCAATCCACTTCAAAAGATTAGTATCAAGATTTAGTTTACTAAGCTTGAGAAGTAGTAGTTGATGGGACACAGTATCAAATGCTTTCGTGAAATCTAAAAGAAATGCAATCCACAAATGAAGAACAATCCAAAATGGAAAACAAATCATTAATAAATGCGACCAGTTGAGTTTCACAGGAGTGGTGTTTGCGAAAACCATGCTGATTAGGTGTGAAGAAACAGTTCGATTTGAGATGTGACATTAGGTTAGAATATATTATGTGTTCAAGCAGAGTGCATGGAATTGATGTTGATGAGATAGGCCTGTAGTTGTGGGGGCAATGAACGTCACCAGATTTATGCACCGGAACCACCTTTCCCACCTTCCAGTCGTCCGGCAACGTGGCACTCTGCAATGACTGAGAAAAGACATACGACAGTATAATGGATGAATAAGTCTGGGTGTTTTTCAAAAACTTGTAGTTAATACCATCGGTACCAGCTGATGATGAAAGTTTCACAACTTGAATGAGTTTAGAAATGCCTACCCAGTTGATAAGGATAGGGTTCATTTGAAAGAAGTCCGGTGCAGAAATAATAGGAACGGTTATTGGTACAACATGTGAAAAAGATGATGAAAATGTGTGAGTAAGATACAGCATTGTTTATTTGATAGAAAGAATCCACGGTCGTTGTTTAAGCGAACTTCTTTGGATTTGCGCATGCCGGTAACATTCCAAAATTTGCATGGATTTGAATAAGTAAAGAAGAAAGGTTTGAATGAAAATAATTGTGTTTAGCACCGATGAGAGCACGTTTATATTCCGCAGCGGTAGATTGATAAGCCAACTTTGCTTTGTCAGTCATAGCTTTTTTGCAGCAGTGGAATGTGCGCTTTTTCCTGTTTAGTAAGCGTTTTAGCGATAAGTTGAACCACGGCGAACGTCTCTTTAGCTAGATATTCTTCGTAGCGGAATATATTTATCGATGAGCGCTTTGACTTGCATTTGAAATAACCGCCAGTTCTCTTGCACTGTGCGTTCCCAGAACTACGGCAAGAACTCGTCAACGAATTTTTCCAAAGCATTATTAATGGCTTGAAAGTCTGCTCTCCCGTAATCGCGGATTATTTTCGAATATTTCAACGTGCAGCGCGAGTGTGATGGCGTAGTAAAATGGATTGCAAGGTGATCACTTAGACCTGGCAGTAGCGTTAGGGAAGAGACAGAATCGGGATAGTTGGTGAGCACAAGGTCGAGTACATTTGCACACGAAGGGGTAACGCGAGTTGGTACTTGTACGAGCTGGGAAAGATTAAATGTAGAACAGAGGTCAATGAAAGCTATACACTCGGATGAATTAGTAGTTACAATGGGGTTAGAATCGTTCCACTGAATACCTGGAAAATTGAAGTCACCCATAAGAAAAATTCGCACTTTCGGGTATCGAGACACAACTTTGTTCAGACTATCATAGAGTTCATCACAGAATGTGGTGGCAGAAAGTGGAGGCCGATAACATGCACAAACAATGACATTGTGATGGTTTAAGGTAATGCATGTACAGAGAAATTCAAGCTCTGATTGGGTCGGGACAACGTAAGAATTTATGCCTTCAGAAATGGCAATCAAAACAGCGCCCCCTGATTGGTCCCTTCGGTCGTATCTGTACACTGTATATTTCTTTTCACAAGAAAAGAGTTCACAATTTATGACTTTACTTGACAACCAAGTCTTGGTTAAAACAACGATATCGGCTACGCACGTGTCCATTAAGCATGATAAGGTATCGCGCTTCTTTAATATACTTCTGATGTTCACAAGAAGGAATGAATAGTCGCCGATGTGCTTCGTCTGAACGGCCGCTGATTCCTAAGTCGGAGCACTATCAGGGTGTGACACACTGGAAGTTGAAGCATTATCGGAGGCATGTGCCCGAGGGAAACCAGCAACATGTAGCAGATCTGAAGTAGGTACGTGGTTGCCAGATGCAAATGCGCCGGGGGAATCTTCACAGACGTTATCAGTTTCTTTGCAGTAGACGTAGCATTTTTTATTAATATATAATCGATTATATCTTAGGTTGTAGGGTTGTGTGGTAGCTTTGGCAAAATCTATCGGCTTTTTACGTATCTGCCTCGTTTTACAGAAGTCCTCTTGTAGAGCAACTCCCGTATTTTTCAGTTCAGACCCGTGTGCTAAAACATTCTCTCTTGTTTTAAACGGAGCAAAGTTCACAACTATAGGACAATTTCTGCCAGTAACAAAAGAGCCAAGTCTATGCGCTTGTGAAATTGCGTCTGCAGGAAGTTCTAAAGATAGATGATCTGCAAGAACGGCTCTTACGGCTTCTTCAGTGTGGACCCAGCTTTCTGAAGGATTGTCTTTCAGTCCATACATAATTAAGTTTTCACGGCGGGAACGGTCCTCAAAGTCGTCAAGGTGTGCTTGCAGTGCAGCGTTTTCACTTCGCACTACATTAGCAGCAACGCGGTGAACTTCGGGTGCAGCCACATTGTGGATGCCTTCGAGAGCGCTTACTTTCCCTTCCACAGTTGTTAATCTCGTGGCGATATCAGACACTTGTTCTTCCAAGAGTTTTTGACTAGCTTTCACCTCGTCAAGTGAAAACATCACTTCAGTGTGACGTGCTTCCATCGTACTCGCGAGAGCATTTATGGCAGCCAGTACTTCAGCATTGCCCTTATCAACTTTATCGAGACCAGGGTTTTGCTCCACATCACTGGACAATAGCAACATCTTCAACACTTGAAAGCAATCCACAACCAAAAGTACCAAAACATGTGGGCATGGGACGAGCAGCAAGGAGCGATTACTCGAGTGTTTAGAATGCAAGGAATATGAAGTACCAACCTGGATAAAGAAGAAACATGTCTTTAGCCGCGTCTGCATACTTGCTGCCCACCAACGCCCACTGAAAGGCACGTACGATGCCTGGTCGCTTAAGTACAGCACGTCCGTTGATGTCCTCAGTGATGTGATTGACCAACCCAGAGGGAGCACTGGTGCTGTTTCCAGACGGAACTTGGAAACAAGAATTGGATAGTCATGTGCCGCCGCCAGCAGCATGTTGCGGGCGATAGTATTCATCTGGTGCACCATGATAGCAGGTTCATCCATCAAGGCAACGGGCCAAGTCGAGGTGAAAGCCAGAAACTGGATAAAGAAGAAACATGTCTTTAGCCGCGTCTGCATACTTGCTGCCCGCCAACGCCCACTGAAAGGCGCGTACGATGTCCGGTCGCTTAAGTACAGCACGTCCAGTGATGTCCTCAATTTATTTCTTTTATTTCAGCATCAGACGAAAGCAGAGCCTGATGCAGGGACAGAAGCTAAAGGCTGATGGAGCCTGACGAGGCCTCTGACCCTAAACAGTCTACAGCGGTCACAGATACAACACAAATCTTAGAAACAAAGGAAATAAAGTAAAAGAAACGCAGCATTTGACACCTGTACACAAACGTAGTGCATATACTGTTGCACACAAATGACACATAACAAATCATACAATGATACATAATAGGATAATACGATGATACATAATGATACAATGATACAATACAATGATACATAATAGGACACTAAGCAATTTACTTGAATGAATCAGCACAAACAGCTGTTGTACAAAAACATACAAATAAAATATAATTGTCAGTGAAACTGAATAATGTTGCTTGAAACGACACAAAAGTAAGATAAGAGCAATTTCTAGAGTCATTTTGTGTTATGTAGAGTTTTATGTATCCTTTGTGAGAAGGCAGTAAAATATCAAAAAAACACTTCAATTTTGGCTATAGTTAAATTGGCAAGATAACAATAGCTCCATAAGTAGGCTTTTAAATGCTTTTATTTTGCATTCAAAGTTTAGCTTACCTTCAAATTTGTTTAAGATCGCAGGTATGTGATACGCCATTGTTTGCCTTCCATAATTTGTTCGGATTTTTGGTGTTCGGTGTTTTCGGTGCCTCAAAAGGTATTCAGCATTTTCAGAGTCCATAATTCCGTATAGTTTCTTCTGATGGATTACTTGCAGCGTTTTTAAATAATATAACTGGTCTGCCTTTAGGATGCCGTGTTTCTTAAACAGTGGAGCGGTTCTTAAGTCCTGTGCATTACCACAATAAGATTCAAAACAGCGCAGAATTTTCTTCTGCAAAGTAATTAGTTTAGTATAATTGTATTGCGTAGTAGTGCCCCAAACCATTAAGCCATATGTTAATTTGGAATAAAAAAGTGAATAATAAATGTTCTCTTTTAGCCATAGCGGTATGAGCGCAGATATTCTATATAGACATCCAACTGTGCGGGCAAGATCTACACTTAGGTTTCTAACGTGCACTGACCAGCTCAAGTCTTCCTGAAACCAAATCCCGAGAAATTTTTGTGCCTGAACTTGTTTTATAAGGGTGTTTTCAAATTTCACGTTAAGTTTGTGGTGTAGAGGTTTGTTAGGAGGACGAAATATGACATATGTTGTTTTTGAGGCATTTAATCTTAACTTGTTTCTGCTTAACCAGTTCAAAAGATGCACAAGGTAGTCATTTACAGAGGATTCAAATGTCAGTAGGTTATGCGAAGAGAAAAAGACATTGGTATCATCAGCATACATTATGGTTTCAGCAGAACTATCAATTTTGACAATGTCATTGATATAGACAAGAAATAGTAATGGGCCCAATATTGATCCTTGTGGTACTCCTTGTTTTAGCTTTGCGAGTGTTGATACCGCATCATTAATTTTCACCAACTGATAATGATCATTCAGATAGCCATCTAGAAGATCTAGTACAATACCTCGGACACCGTATCTTGATAATTTGTTAAGTAATAAATCAAACTGTATGGAATTAAAAGCTTTCTGAATGTCTAAAAACAAACCTAGTGTATATTTTCTACATTCCATGTTTTCAATTATCCTGTCTTTGATGTGTACAAGAGCGTGTTCTGTCGATCGATGCTTGCGAAAGCCATATTGACATTGAGTTATGACCTGATGCTTTTCTAAAAATGAAACTAGCCTCTCATGAATGACGCATTCAAGTATTTTAGATATTGTAGGAAGTACTGAAATAGGTCGGTAGTTAGATAAATTGTTTGTATCACCTCCTTTGAAAATTGCGGTGACTTTGGCGATTTTTAATAGCTTAGGAAATATGCCTGTTGTTAGAGTGAGGTTAATTATGTAGCTAAGAACTTCACATATTAAAGGCAATATTAATTTTATTTTGTTTGAACGAAGTTCATCCAATGATGTGGTTGACCAGCCCAGAGGGAGGACTGGTGCTGTTTCCAGGCGGAACTTGGAAACAAGAATTGGATAGTTATCTGCCGCCATCAGCAGCATGTTGCGGGTGATATTATTGATCTGGTGCACCACGATAGCAGGTTGATCCATCAAGGCAATGGGCCAAGTCCAGGTGAATGCCAGAAACTGGATAAAGAAGAAACATGCCTTTAGCCGCGTCTGCATACTTGCTGCCCGCCAACGCCCTCTGAAAGGTGCATACGATGCCCGGTCGCTTAAGTGCAGCGCGTCCGGTGATGTCCTCAGTGATGTGGTTGACCAGCCCAGAGGGAGCACTGGTGCTGTTTCCAGGTGGAACTTGGAAACAAGAATTGGATAGTCATCTGCTGCCGTCAGCAGCATGTTGCGGGCGATATTATTAATCTGGTGCACCACGATAGCAGGTTGATCCGTCACGGCAACGGGCCAAGTCCAGGTGAAAGCCAGAAAC
Organism: Dermacentor variabilis; assembly: GCF_050947875.1. Classification (NCBI taxonomy): domain Eukaryota; kingdom Metazoa; phylum Arthropoda; class Arachnida; order Ixodida; family Ixodidae; genus Dermacentor; species Dermacentor variabilis. The sequence continues at coordinate 1,372,930 of NW_027460357.1, forward strand.
TGGATAAAGAAGAAACATGTCTTTCGCCGTGTCTGCATACTTGCTGCCCGCCAATGCCCACTCAGTTAGACATTTTTTGTACGCTTCGTGCGGGAAACCTATTGACGTCCCATTTGCCACCGAACTTTGCAATACATGCAATTTAGTAGTTGCAGATACATGCTCGTGATCTACGGAGTACAAAGGAAAACCCACAAAAACGAATATACATACATATATATGCAGTGTATATATACATATATATACACGGAAACTTTCACTCCCAAATGAATCGGAAGACTCCGTCACTAACTTCTCTGCGACACAGAGCTCATACCGATTCTCGTGTTTAATATAATAACGTGCACGATGCACTCGCTTCGATCACAAAAAGGGGGAAATCACAGTAGGCCCATATTGGCAGATTTCTGCAATCCATTTCGTAAATCTTATGTGCCTAAAAACTTATTGATGTGTCTGCGATAGATGTGTTTTCCTGATTGCGAGGGGTAACTCAATATAGAGCTATTTCTAAACAGTTCTGGCCTCTTCGCACGTGTGCAGACAGCTGTGAACTCGGCTAGGCAAACCCTACAGGCATACCGACGACCTTTCACAGTTGTGAATACATGCTCGTGATATGCAGGACTACAAACGAAAACCCGCAAAAATGAATATAAGTGGAAATGTAGAAGAAATAACTGGACGCAAACTACGACTTTTTTTTTTTACTTGAAAATCTGTAAGTGAAATTTGCAACTGTTATTACGTTATTTGTTTTTCTTATTGTTTATGTGCTACTGCACACTTTCTCATCACTTTTTATTTTTCTTTAGCGTTACAATTTCTTCTTTTCCTTGTTGGGGGGGTGCTCTCACAAGAAAGTCAGCAGGAGGCATGTTGGTAGAGTCAGTTTAAGTCCATTTAGTATTGGGGGCGAGGACTTATGGAGTCGCCATCTGTCGGAAACGCCACCCTTGCGTAGTATAAGGGATAACACGGCGCTCTCCTCATAGGTTTGGCTTATGGCGCTCAATAAAAACACTACGTGGCAGCCCTCCTGCACATTTCTGTAAGTACTCTCAAAACTGAAGATTTTACTGTCAAAATAATAATCTTGGGCAGACTGCAAGCATAGAATCGGTTACAGACGCTGTCTCCTTACCGAATATGTAGAATGAATGCCACTGCGCACGGTCGCCGCGATGGAGCCTCCCGAACCGGCTTCTCGCATGAAAGGTTGGCAAATGCCGAGAGCAAACTATGTGAAATATGTTCTTATAGTGGGCTGTCTGTATAACCGAATGGAGCATAACAGAACGAAGCCTCAATGCAGCGATCGCTCGGGTTCGCAGCGACCGACTGCGCGTCTGCATGCATGTCTGCGCACAATGTTTTGCTTTACTGTGAGCGCGTTTTAGCACCGTGCCGTGAGCTTTAGGCTGCAGAATATGAGCATTTGACAGTACACAAGCAACCATTGTTGCGTGGACGCTATCAGAGCTGTTCAAAAATAATTTCGGTATAGAGACTTTACAGCGACTGTGATGTGCCATCGCGACGATTCAATCTATCTTTCTTCTTCTAAATTCTTGGACGTTTCAATATTATTTCTGAAGTTGTGCTGCACTGTATGTTTATTGGTCTTTTCAGCGTGCGATTTTTCGCTGCTCCTTTTTAGTAATCCAGTACATTAATTCGTAACACAAACATGACCATGTGCCAAATTAAGCCTTTCTTAAATGTGCTTCTTACCACTCCCTTTACATTCCAGTGAACTTGCCAGATTCTAGCATCAACAAGTTCATAGTCCAAATAAAGCGTCATGACATTAACCGGGCGTGGGCGAGCGTCTCGATGCGTGTTTTCTTCAACTCACCGAAAATAGCAGTCTCAACGCCGTAGCAGAAATCTTCCTCACGTCTGTGCTTGCTGCATATCCGAGTTGTAGCTGATGGCTGTTTGCCAGTTCTAAGTTTCGCGAGCCAAGCTTCATGCAGCTTCTTATCCTGCGGCTATGTGGGAATAAGGCTGGCACCAAGCTCCGTTGCGTAGGTCCGGCACTGCGGCACCGAGCAATAGCCTACAATGCTGCACGCCTCCAAAAGCAGCCACTACTTATTACAGTATTTTCAAATAGATACCCAGGGTGGGAAAACCTCGCCACTTAATCAGAACCGCAGCGTAGGTGGGAGTTTAAACTTTTGTTTGCAGTTTGCTTCGGCGCTTCCGAAGCAGCCAACGCAGCCTCTGTGTCCACATGATCCCTCTTGCCACGTCATGCCGATGGTGGCGCCAGCTTTTCCAGTGGTGGAGCTCACCCCCAGTATCTCAAATGCCTGAAAACCTGCTTGAATTATCCGCGGGATATGGGTTTTGAGGATCGTGGCAGGTGGCACGGCATACCATTTCTCAATGGTTCTAACATCGTGGTTTCAGAGTCTCCCATATGCAAGCAGCTTTGAGTGCGGCTAGATACGCAATATATTTTCAGCTGAATTGAACATCACCTAAAAGTATTGTGGAAAAAAAAGAAAATGGGAAAATGAAGAAACTTTCAGCGCTTACCACGAATTCACTAGTCCCGTCTGGAGGGAGGTACACCAAACAGTTCACGGTCTCGGCTGCCTGTATCATGCATCGGACAAGTCCTTGTTCAACTATTATCTAATAATTATGTTTGATAAATTACTTACTAAACAGCTTTCATACCAACTCATTGATTCCAGGTACCTCATCAATAATAATAATACCAGGTTTGCACGTAACTCCAATTTTCTGCTGCCCATGGTTCATTCTAAATATGGAAAAATGACATCTTCATTCACTGCTATAAAACTGTGGAATGGTTTACCCAACAACATTAAATCTTCATCCTTTCATGCATTTAGTCATGCCCTTAAGCTTTTTTATATTGTTACGTGAACGAAGGATTAAGGACTGGAGACTATTTCATCATCATCATCACCATTTACAAAGTCTACTTACAAAGGATAATGCAGCGCTGGCCAGTTCAGCCGACATGCATGTATCATGTCCCCTGCATGCATGCATGTATCGTTATCCCCGGGGGCGCAAGCACCGTCCCGGTGCGTCTAAATATTGGTGATAACAGGAGAGTAATAGGGTTTGAGGCGTGCGACGTGCACGTCTGTGATATTCGGGGCAGATTAGGCACTGGTACGGATAGGGGTGATTTCGTACGTAGCTGGAGTCGCGGCACGCAATACTCAATATGGGCCTGTGTACTGAGACTATGTAGCGAGTATAACTATGTTTACGTCATTCATGACACTACATTTGCCATTTGTATGTATTGACAGTTTTTTTTTATGCACTATAGGCTTGTATACAGACAAGTTGTTTTTGTTAATTTTTCTATGTTGTATTTTCGCGATTGTGTTTGTTTCCTTGAGTTAGCTTGCTCATCTTTAATACATCTTTCCATTGTTAATATTACCCGAGGGTCCCGTTGCAGTCTTTGACTTTGGGACCCTCGTCTGTCTTTTACCTGTTATGTTGTTTGGGTTTGTTGCGTAGGGTTTCAAAGATGCGACGGCACGAAGCCGCGAGGGACAGACTCCATTTCTTGAGAACAACAACTCTGGCGGCCACGACTGGCCTAGCCTTTATTAAAAAACGTTGGATTTGTAGGGGGCGCCAGGAGATACATAACACGCCCCTTTTTGAGTGACGATTACAACAATAAAGCACGCACTTCATTACGTTCAGTTCTGAAATCTGGCCGGTGGCCGTATGGCTCTTCCAGCCCTTGTCATGTATGTCGAAGCATGTCTTGCTTCTTCAGGATAGTTGTGAGGCGTAGCATCGTTGGCACTTGTTGGCCCCGATTCATCAAGGGTGTATTCTTCTGCTGTACGAGTGGCTTCACGGACCACCTGAGTGCGTGGCCTCAGGTGCACACGGTTACGCACATAAATTGCTCCACTTGTAGTTTGCACTGTGTAGCGCCTTGGTTGAGGACCAACCTGTGGACAACTGCTTTTTTCCAGTCATTCTTATGCCTCACCCACACAGGTTGATGTTTCTTCAGAGGTGCAAATATGCGAGTGTGGTTGTCTCCATATCTGTGCTGTGCACTCTGTCTGCATTTGAGGAGCTTCAGATGTGCATCTGTGGGGTAGTGTGGTTTCAGATTATGGGGCAAGGTCGGTATGAACGTTCTCAATTTCCTGCCCATTAGCAACTCTGCTGGGGAAGATGCTCCAATGGTTGGGGTGGCACGGTAGTTGAGGAGAACCAAAGACAGATCTTTGCCATCGCTGTGCGACTTGATCAGCATGCACTTAACAGTCTGTATCGTTCTCTCGACCTGCCCATTGGACCTCGGGTAGTGGGGTGATGACAGTTCATGAGCAATATCCCATTCTTGCAGGAATGCTCTGAATGCCTGCGAGTCAAACGGTGGTCCCTGATCAGAGATAAGCACATTGGGGAGTCCAAACCATGAAAAGATGTCCTTCAGGACCAAAATAACTGAAGTTGACGTAGTGGTTTCCATACGTTTCACTTCAACGTACTTTGAAAAGTAGTCAACAACAAGGATATATGTATTGCCTTGACAGTGAAAGAAATCAACGGCCAACTTTTCCCATGGTCGTGCTGGCAGATCTCTGTCAAGCAATGGTTGCTGAGGGTTTGCCTTCTGGGTGGATTGGCAGGTGTCGCAGCTTGAGACAAGGGTGGAATGTCCTTGTTGAGTGTGGGCCAATAAACACCCTGGCTTGCTAGTCTTTTACAAGCCACTATACCACGATGTGCCTGATGGAGTTTCTCAAGAACATCAGCCTGGAGAACTGCTGGAATGACAAGCCGTTGACCACAGCAAATGAAGCCGTCTGTGATATGCAGTTCACTTCTTATGTGAAAGTATGGTCTTGCCATAGGATGAACATCACTAGGGCGATCAGGCCATCCTTGTTGAATGTACTTGGTTAGTTGTTGCAATACTGGATCCCGACTTGTTGCTTCCTGGATCTGGTTGAGTTGGTGGGCGACGCTTGAACCAGACTGGACACCAACAGTCCTGGATCACTGTCTGCAGTTTCCATCCTGGATTCGGGGTTTGGGGATCTTGACAAGGCATCAGCCACAGTTAGCTGTTTCCCCGGTACATACACTAGTTTAGTGCTATAGCACTGTAGCCGGAGCAAAAGTCTTTGCAGTCTTGGTGACATATTTGTTAGATCCTTTGTCTGCAGTCCAGCAAGAGGTTTGGTCTGTTTCCACTGTTACAGAGCGTCCAAAAGTGTAATAGTGGAACCGCTCGCATGCGAACACAACAGCTTGAAGTTCTTTCTCTATTTGAGCATAACGTTGTTGGGGAGGTGTAAGGGCTGCAGAAGCATATGCGATTGGTCTGCCTTCCTGCAAGAGAACCGATCCCAGGCCGTATGAGCTGGCATCTGTTAAAATTGTGATCGGCTTGGATGGGTCAAAATAACGCAACACAGGCGCTGTTATGAGCTTCTGTTTGATGAGCTTGAAAGTCTGTGTGCTGGCTTGTCCAGTGCCACGCTACATCTGCCTTGAGAAGCTCACGCAGAGGACTGGTAGTTGCTGAAAAATTAGGGATGAACTTCGTGAGATATGTCACCATTCCTAAGAATCTTTGCAGTTCTGACTTGTTTGATGGAAGTGACATGGCCTCAATTGATCTGACCTTGTCAGGGTCTGGGGATAGCCCATTTGAGGAGAGCTGGTGGCCCAGATATTTTTGGCTGAAAGTCCTAACTTCAGTTTTGATTTGTTAAGCTTCAGGTTATGTCTAGCTATGGTCAGAACAGTTCTGAGATGGGCTTTGTGTTCTTCTGGAGTCCTTGAGGCAACCAGTATGTCATCAAAATACGGCTTCACAATGGCCTGCCCTTTATTTCCTTGTCAATGGCCTGCTGGAACAGCTCGGGGGCTGTCGCAAGCCCAAATGGTACTCGAAAAAAATGGTAACGGCCCCATGGTGTTGCGAATGTGCAAAGCCGTGAACTTGGTTGATCCAAAGTCAGTTGCCAGAAAGCACTCTTCGCATCAAGGACAGAGAAGACTGTTGAGCCATTCAGGCTTGCAAAAAGCTCTTCTGGTACTGGTATGCGGTAGTGTTGCCTTTTTATTGCTGCATTGAGGTTCCGTGGATCCAGGCACAAACGAACAGTTCCGTCTTTCTTGGTTATCACCACTATGGGATGGACCCATTCACTATGTTCTGACTCTCGCGTGATTACGCCATTCCTCTCTATGCGCTTCAGCTCTGCTTTGACCTTATCCTCGAGTGCACTAGGTACTCTACGAGGAGCACAAACTGTCGGCACTGCACCTTCACGCAGCTGGATGCTATAACGTCCCGGAAGCTGGCCGATTCCTTCAAATATGTCAGGGAAATCATTCAGTACTTTCTGAAACTGTTCTTGCAACACTGTGTCAGTGGACTTTGTCGTTGCTTGAAGGGTCTTCACACAGGAAAGCAAGTGCAGAGTTGTGCATGCAGCGGCCCCTAGTATCGGCTTGAGGGGCTCCTTCACCAGAAGAAATCTCAGACGGCACTCCCTGTTGTTTACCGCACAAGACAGTTCATTCACTGTCTATTGGAAGCTGGTGGCCACTGTACGTAGTCACTTTAGCTGTGTTTGGTTTGGTTGCTGGTCTGCACGGCCACTGCTTGAACATATGTTCTGAAATTATGTTGACGTCCGAACCGGTGTTTAACTTGAATGTCACCTCGTGTCCATTAACACTGACACTTTCGCTCCAGTCTGTTGCGTCGACATTGACACTGCACGTAGTCAAACAGCCCAAGTATAATTCCTCCTGCGAGTCTTGTTGTGGATGTTCATGAAGCAGTCCGACTCGCGGTCGATGCGCTGCTGTCTGCCGACGTGGCTGCTTGCACAGGTGCGCGAAATGGCCAAGTTTGTTGCAGTTGTAACAGTTTTTGCCAAAAGCTGGGCACTGTTGTGGGGGGTGCGAGGTTCCGCAGTGAGAACATTTATGATTAGACCTTTGGGACGAGCGATGAGGCTGCTGAGGTTTGTTGATACCTAGCGGGACGACCAGTTGTCTTCGTGGGTTTCCGATTATACGTGTGAACGGCATTCACTTCTGGCTGCTGATCACTGGTTACGATCTCTTGCACATGTTTCTTTGATATTTCCGCTGCCTTGCACGCTGAGATGACTTTTTCCAGAGTGAGGTCGCGCTCCCGAAAGAGCCGTTCGCGGAGAGCTCCATCGCGGATTCAAACCACCACACGGTCGCCGATGAGTCTGTCGCACTTGTCACCGAAGTCACATTTCTGCGCCTGTCGTCGAAGGTCAGTAACAAAATCGTCAATTGACTGACCTGGCTTTTGTACCATCGAGTTGAACACCGCCGCTGCTTGTATGACGTTCTTGTACGGGCGACATAACTCGTCAAACTTGTCAAGTATGTATTTCACTGGGTCTGCGTCTTCGTTTCCGGCGGCAGGGTCTGGAGGGAACGTCTGTGCGATGCGACGAGCATGCGGGCCAAGTACATGAAGCAACAATGCCTTCCACGTTGATTTAGGCTTAGTGTTGTACTCACAAGCCAGTTCATATATGGTGAATGCTTCCCGCCATTCTTCCTATGCGGTCTGAGGAGTGTCACCAGGTTCGAAGTGAGCCGGGGGCTGGATGAAAACGTTGGCCATTTTGTTGATTTCAGGCGTTGCGGGAACGGTCTGCTTACACTTCTGACACCATGTTATGTTGTTTGGGTTTGTTGCGTAGGGTTTCAAAGATGTGACGGCACGAAGCCGCGAGTGACAGACTCCATTTCTTGAGAACAACAACTCTGGCGGCCACGACTGGCCTAGCCTTTATTAAAAAATGTTGGATTTGTAGGGGGTGCCAGGAGATACATAACATTACCCATTCATTGTATTGAAAGAATAATAAACTGAAATTGAAGCCGGAACATGTAAATGTAAGTGATGACATAAAAGGTTGTGTTGGGCTAGCATTCAAGCATTGTTTCCACATGGTTGAGCTATACTTGGTGTAATGCTTAGGAGGGAACACTGTGATGCTAGAGAGACTTCTTTCACAGCTCGCTTTCACTGCCAAGGAACTATGTGTCACATATGAAATGAAAATACTGTAGGTATGAGTCATATGAAGTCTCATAGTTTTATGTCACAAAATGTGATGTAGTTATTACATAGAAAGCATTGCAGATCTGAACTTTTTTACAATCGAATGAATGGAGTGATGTGTTTCTGCGAATAGTGGTCGCAGTGCATCGCTTCCGCTCGCAATCAAAACATAGTGCGACTGGAAGCACAGCAGTGCAGAAATGTTATGCGATTTGACATAAGATCCACTAGTTGTGAAGTAGAACGCATCACAGATTATAAATAACTGCGCTGTGAACTGAACAAAGTGAAACTTCTATGGTCGCACTACTTGTGTAGCGTAAGCAGCATTTGCCTGCCAACTATGAAATGTAGTATAAAAGTAGTTTGCTTTGTAAAAATTACAAGTAGCTGCACAATGTGTCCAGGCATGTATTAGAATGTGTGGCACTTTATAAACTTGGCTTGCATGCTGCAGCCTGCCTGAAGTTGTGATGCAGGTTTCTAACTTTGCTTACTGTTATTGCTGTTTTTGTTTGTTTGTTTGTGTTAAGTTATTTCTGCACACTTTCAGTGGTGGAGCAGAGTATAATTACAAGGTACCTGGCATCGTTTGATGAAGAGTTTTTCCAGTACTGTGACAAGGAGCTGGCCAAGATCAACACATTCTACTCAGGTGAGCAGGGGTGGTTATTGTCCCAGGAGCTTTGCTTGAAGATTGTTAGTGTGGTATACAAGAGTACACAAGACGGTGTAGACGCTGCCGTGCTGGCGCTAACTACCAAGGTGTTTCATGCAAGTTTGTACTAATTTGTGCATCCTTGATATCAGAGTGCACGTAAGTCGCATAATTCTTGCAATTGAGGTCCCCTTGTTGGTCACGGTTCTCAAATATGCGGACTGCAGGCTGCACCTTGCCTGTGGAGCTCTTTTGTGAAGGTCATGCAGCTTTTGTGAATCACATTAGATACCAAGTGCACTCTTGAGGACGTAGGTAAATCTGTGCATATGACAATAAACACAGTGTTAATTTTCGAATATTTACTTGTAAACAAACTTTTATGTGGGAACACTAAACAGAATTTTCAGCAATCACATGCATTTATGACAGGCACCTATCACACTGATTTGTCCCCCACTTCTTCTGGAACCAACTCCGCGTCTCGAACGTGTACTTATTCTGTATTTACACGCACATTATCCAAGCTAGAGTACTCCTCTGCATACATTGTTGAAATGAGTTTGTGTGAGGCTTACTCAGCGAGCGACGATCAGGCAAAGGCATGTGGCGCTCCTCCACTTCACCGCGCACAAAGGATACTGTAGCAGGGTTCATCTACTCTGACACAGCACAAAAGAGAGTCCATAGTCCAACAGGGTGTCTACCAACCGGGAAAACCAGGAATTCTCAGGGAATTTCAAGTGTCTGGAAATACTCAGGGAAAACTCGGGGAACTTGTGCTTCTATTAGGGAAAATTAGCTGTAATTTTATTGAAAGGGAACGAAAGTCGTATTAACGCTGGCTCCAGTAACAGGAATCGCAACGAATCGTCATTGACGCCGTGTCATCGGCACGAGGTATTTCCAGAGCAGGTAACGACCGATTTTCCAGACGCCCGATTTTTCGGACATGCCCGGTAATTCGCACGGCTTCGCGGCGGCACCACGTACTCCATATAGTCAGTGCATATTGCCCTGACTGCAGTACTGAAATGGCATTAATCAAAGCCACCACCGCCGCCTCGAACCGGCACTCTCGCACGCAGATCCGCTGGCAGCCGTAGCCGCGGCAGCGTTAAGCCTAGCTGCTTCTGCGTTCGCTGTTAAGCTTCTTGCCATGTGTTGCCGTGTTTCTGATTGAAATAATTTGCCGCTGTCAGCAATGGCACCGACTCCGCCTTTGTAATCCTCGCGATTGGCTTCGAAGCTCTCAAAGCACTGCGCGTTGCGTAATGCCAGTCTCCAAAAGTTAGCTTCGCCTCAGTACAGCTGTGTTACGCGGTGAAGCATAACAAGGGTAGGAAGGGGCAATTGTCACGGGACACAGTATGTATTCCTTAATTATACAAGCGTGCACCCCCGTCTCTTGTCACACTACGAACACCGATATGCCTAATAAGTGTACTGGAAGGCCTTAAGAGCTTTTTCGGAAGTGCCTGTGGCAATTTTAGCCCTTAAGGTCAGTTAAACACATACATTTCTTTCGGACTGCCCGATTTTTCGGATGTTTTTGTGGCCCCTAGGGAGTCCGGAAAATCGGACGTTGACGGTACAACTGACAAAGAGGATGCTTCAAATGATCCATGGGGTGAACGCGTGGCAGAAGGAGGATGAGAACAGAGAGGACCGACGCACTGAGAAAGTAACGGGAAAGGAAGTGTACCGCCGCCTCTTTGAAGGAGCTTGAGCTCAAAAAAGAAAGTGTTGGCTGACACCGAGATGCAGGTGTCCCTCATCCAAACCAAAATAAACTCTTTAAAGCAGTGAAAGCCAACACTGAAGTGTCGTGTATGGGCTGAGAGTATGTCAGGACAGTTGAGGTTGACTTCCCAGCTGCTGAGAGAGAACCTTAGTTGTGACAAAGTTCAGTACTCATACCGATGAGCTTGCTATCAGTTGATAGAAATAGCTCATATTCAAAAATATTTACTTCTGTATGCATCTCCTTTTCATTCGTATTTGAATATGTTCGACTCAATTTGGAATGGGTTTTGCCATTTTTTTGCTGTGCATTTTACTAATACCTTCTTTCTGTTTTCTTTTTAAATAACATAGATATTACTCCTTACTATTGAAACTGGATTAACTCATTTTTTTTTGTTTCAACATGCCTACTAGAGAGTGACAGCATCGGGCAGCATAGTGTCGTCAGCCTGTCTTGACATAAAACAAAGTTCTGGCTCATTCAGGGAATTTCGCAAAGGTGCTCAGGGAAAACCTGGAAAACTCAAGGAATTTGGAAATGTCAACTTGGTAGACACCCTGTCAAATTGTCAACAAATGCGAGCTTATTAATTCAGGCCACCTCAGTGCGACAGTCGTGACTTGAAGGCAAAAGTTTGCCACAAGACTGTTCGACTTTGTGTAGCTGCTGTGCTTGCCTAACCGGATAGCGGTTTGCCAAGTCCAATGTAGCTAACTCGTAGCAGGCCTGTGGAGCATCTGCCATGTTGAGGAAGCACCCCGCAATTTAGAGCATGGGGCAGAGGGTGCCTGGAGGCTGTGGCAAATCGGGGCATGTCCTGGCGACGTGCTCGCATGTGTGACTAAACTTCGGGAAGGGGAGTTACGGTTTGCATGAGAAAGTAGTTTGGGCACGCTAGCCATGTCTTCAGGACGGCAGTTCTTGGAGATCAAGCTGCGCTAATGGCCGTCATCATGCACCTATTGGGGATGAGTCACGCAAAGGCACCTCAGTCCCCACAACTTACATTCCTTTGCCCCAGGCTGTGTAAGGCTTGGAGAGCCCTCTCATCGGAAAATTTCTCAGTGTAGCACATGGGCATCCATGTACAGTGTGCCCCACAAGGGCGTCTGCGTCAGCAGGCTTTTGGTGCGTTGCGACACCACGTACCTTAGCACACGTGGGTTAGACCCTTCCGCGTGTCGCCGTGCGCAGCTTAGCCATGTCTGGGGAAAGGGGGATCCTAGGGGTTGAGCCGATGCTGGGTATTTGGTAAGGACCCCTGGTGGAGGCAGGTGTCATACCTGCCTAAGAGCAGCTTTGCTGACGTGACGCGTCAGGGGGCAGCGACACAATGGCTTCCGGCGGCTGCTGACCCACAAGCAGTGAGTCGGCAGTTACGCCATCTGCCCTCGCGGTGATTGCAGCTAGTGCTGCTCCACCACCCCAGCAGAAGGAGCCATCCGCCTGCGGGCAGGTGGCCTCGAAGGTCTCGTCCAACATGCCGAGGCCTTCACGTCAAACAAAGCGCTCGGAAGAGCGCGTGTCCAGCGCCTTGGAAGAGTTGATGGACACAACGACCAGCCAGATGGCGCCACCAGCGCCAAGGGAGCGGCGAGCCTCTATCGACCGCTCAAAAAAAGACAAAACCCACGTCATGGCGCCTTCAAAGGGCTCGTGAACTAACCTTTCCTTTTCAGAACACACAGTATCAAACTCTGTCAAAATGGATACACAAATTATGCAATGGAATGTGAGAGGTCTCCTCCGCAATCTTGACGACGTAACCGAACTTTTACACAAACTTAATCCAAAGGTACTGTGTGTTCAGGAAACACACTTAAAAGCTACACAGAAAAATTTTCTCCGGTCATACACTATTTTTCATAAAGATCGAGACGAGGTTAACACCTCACTCGGCGGTGTAGCCATAATTGTCAATAAAACTGTTGCTTGCCAACACTTTCCCCTTCGGACGTCCCTCGAGGCATTTGCAGTTCGAGCAATTCTTTTTAATAAATTTGTAGCAGTCTGCTCTATCTACATACCCCCAAACTATCACCTGAGCAAAACAGAATTCTACGAACTTATTAACAAACCTCCTGAGCCGTTTCTTATAGTCGGGGACTTTAATGCCCATAACAGTCTCTGGGTAGATTCGAGAACTGATTCGAGCGGTCAACTGATCGAATCCTTTCTTGTTGCGTACGGTGTGTGCCTATTTAATAGGAAAAAACGTACCTACTATAATATTGCACATAATTCATACTCCTCGATAAATCTAGTGCTTGGATCTTCCATACTTTTTTCTTACTTGGAATGGAATGTTATAGAAAATCCATTTGGGAGTGACCACTTTCCGATAACTTTAAACTTACAAACACGACACGACATTTATCCACAAGTACCTCGCTGGAAGCTTGACTTGGCTGATTGGAAGGGTTTTAAGGAACCTACTTACTTATCACAAGATTTTATACGCGATTTTAGCATAGATAATGCTGTAGCATATTTTACCGCTTTTGTTATTGATGCAGCTGAAAAGTTCATTCCACAAACAAACGGTCAGTCATCTAAGAAACGTGTTCCTTGGTGGAATGAAGACTGCAGAGATGCACGAAAAAGACAAAATAAGGCATGGGGCAGATTGCACCACTATCCTACGACGAAAAATTACATTGAATTTAAACATATCAAGTCGCACGAGACGGCAGGCTAGAAGAGCAAGCTGGGAAAGGTTTCTCTTGGGCATCAATTCCTATACCCAGGAGGCTAAATTATGGAATGGGCTGAGAAGGCTAAGAGGGCAGCAGACCAACCCATTACCTTTGATTGATGAGCAAGGAAATACCTTGGAAAACCAGGCCGATGCCCTTGGCTTACATTTTGTCAGTGTATCAAGCGCCATAAACTATTCACAAACATTCCTTAAATATAAGCAAATAGCAGAACTTAGTCAATAAACCGTAAATGCAGACCAAATTTACCGTACAACTGTCCTTTTAATATTGCCGAGCTTAGAGCTGCGTTGAGCTCGTGTATGAGCTCTGCATAGGGAGTTGACAAAATCATGTATGACATGATTAAAAACCTACACACTGATACACAGATTGTAACTCTTGCACTTTTTAACTCTGTTTGGGCTGCTGGATACCTCCCATTCTCATGGAAAGAAGCTATCGTAGTAGCGGTCTTGAAACAAGGCAAGGACCCAACCAACGTTTCAAGTTACCGTCCGATAGCACTCACGAGTTGCTTATGCAAAATCTTTGAGAAAAGGATAAATCGTCGTCTTTTACATTTCCTTGAATCGAATAAAATGCTCGACCCTTATCAGTGCAGCTTCAGAGAGGGTAGGTCGACTACTGACCACCAGCTCGTGCGCATTGAGGCAGTCATTCGTGACGCATTTATCTATAAGCAGTTTCTGTTTTCTTAGACATGGAAAAGGCATATGGGATTTTGCGAGACCTCTCAGAAATGGGTATTCAAGGGAATATGCTTAATGTAATTGAAAGTTACCTATCAAACCATACATTTCGTGTTAGGGTGGGCAATGCTCTATCCAGGCCATTTATACAAGAAACTGGGGTGCCGCAAGGAGGGGTACCCTTTTTATAATAAAAGCTGTACCCTTTTTATAATAAAACTGAACTCCTTGTGCTTATTTATACCGCGGAGTATGTTTTATTCGGTATACGTAGATGATGTACAATTAGGTTTCAAGTCATGTAACCTTGCTATTTGTGAGTGACATGTCCAGCTTGACTTGAACAAAGTATGTAAATGGGCAGAGGAAAACTGCTTTAAACTGAATCCTGTTAAAAGCTCGTGTGTCCTTTTCACACGAAAAAGAGGCTTATTTGCGGAGCCCAGTGTAGAACTTTCTGGACAGCACATACCAGTTGTCACACAACACACATTTTTAGGAATCATATATATAGATTCAGAACTGACCTTCATTTCACACTTAAAGCACTTAAAAGAGAAATGTCTGAAAACAATGAACCTTCTTAAACTTTTATCACATACAACATGGGGCTGCGACAGGAAGTCTCTGATGAACATTTGACAAAAGTCTTATACGTACACGCTTAGACTATGGGTCCATAGTATATCAATCTGCCAGTCCAAGCGCCTTGAAGATGCTTGACCCTGTTCACCGCTCAGGTATCCACTTGGCGACCTGTGCCTTCAGGACAAGGCCTGTAGAGAGTCTCTACGTTGAAGCTAATGAGTGGTCGCTTCATATTCAGAAGTCGTACTCCACTTTCATGTACTTTCTAAAAGTGAATGCAAACCACGACCATCCCTCTTATGTAAGCATAAACGACATGGCATCTGCAATGCTCTTTAATAATCGACCTGCAGCTAGAGAACCATTCTCCTTGCGCTTTAGAAAGCTGGCTGATGAAATGCAAGTTCCAATTCTTCAGCAAAACCTGATGGTCCCAGCTAAGCCATTGCCGCCATGGCAGTGGAAGCCCATAGAGGCGATACGTCATTCATAGAGGTGACGATACACGCCCCAGAGGCACATATTCGAATGCATTTCTTGGAACTTAAATCAAAGTACTCGTGCATAGAGTTTTACACTAACGCTTCTAAGTCACATGCCGGCGTGTTTTATGCTGCAATCGGACCATCCTTCTCAGAGTCCAATAGACTGTATCCGGAAACAAGCGTATTCACCGCGGAAGCTTATGCAATTATATCTGCTGTTAAACAAATAAAGAAAGCAAAGGTGCACAAAGCCATTATATACACGGACTCTCTAAGCATCGTAAAAGCCCTAATGTCCCTGCGGAATCATCGAAACCCTGTACTTACCAAGCTTTATTCCCTTATTTGCACATTGTACATGTCTCAGCAGCAAGTCATTATATGCTGGCTACCTGGACATAGGGCCATTGAGGGCAATATGCTGGCTGACCAAATTGCCACATCAATTGCATCACACGATATCCATCCTACCACTGCTATACCGGCCTTAGATCTAAAGCCTTTCACCCGAAAGAAACTCAGAAGCCACTGGCAGCGCTTATGGGATGCTGAAACCAATAATAAGCTTCACTTGATTAAGCCAAAACTAGGTTATTGGCCATCCGCAACGAAAACGCGACGAACAGATGTCCTATTCTCTCGTCTCAGAATAGGACACATATATGCCATACACAGTTTTCTGCTAACTGGAAATGAACCACCAACCTGCGGTAGATGTGGTGAAAGGCTCACCATCCTCCACGCCCTCCTGGAGTGTCGGGAAGCTGAAACAAAGAGAAACACTTTCTGCTAGCATACCGGCAGCACATCCCCCTTCATCCTGTATTGTTTCTTGGTACAGAACCATTGTTTGACACCAGAGCAGTCCCAAGTTTCTTAAATGATGTTGTCTTGCATGTTGTTAGCCCTACGAATTTGTAGCACATCCTCTCTCCAGGGGAAGCTGCTGCGATATTATTTCTGTGCAGCACATACTTTCAGGCCTTTCCGTTTCGAGGGCTCTCTTAAGACAGTAGTGCGTATTGCAAGCATTTGGCTTCATGTATTTTAAGATATTGTCATTCTATCACAATGTATCTTTTGTGTTCTTAGTAGTCCTCATTAGTCATTGCCATAATTTTATTGCATGTAGCTTTTACCCACTTTGCAGAGATCACTTTTAGGCCTCTTTACAGCTACGTCACACCAACCTCTCAGAATTCATCTACCCACTGACCTGGCGCTCTTTGGCCATCATTGGCCCTTGTGCCATAAAACTTACAAATTCATTCATTCATGTACAGTGTGATTTGAAAGCTATCACTTGAGGTATAACAAAACTAAATTAAAATGTCCCTGTATAGCTTATTTTTGTGGGTAGGTGTAGAAGATGCATCGGTTTACCTTCTCTACCCGAAGTGTCAATTCTCTTAAGACCACATAAATGTCAAGCCATAATAGCCCTATTTGTCTATAGTAGTAGAAGATGGTCATTTTGGAAATGTGTATAGCTGTATGTGGCTGTATTGTATAGTGTAAAAAACTCATTAGAATTCCATAGACAAGCTGCGTATTTGTAACCAAAAGAGCACAGCGTAGGCAGCAAGAGCAGACAACCATATTCACATTTCTGTTCTGCTTCACTGTCCACTGCTTTACACAGTACTAATCATTGCCAAGTGACTTTTGAAAATTTGGCCACATGTATTAATTGTGCCTTCACAGAAAATTCATGCCTTTAGTGCTTGTCATTATGTGTGCGTGTTGCCTGTACTAAATGTGATGGAAGCACCACATCATCATTGTGACATCATCCCGTGTGGCTTGTATGTAAGATTCAGTAATTCAGCTATTCAAGCTCGGCAAATTTTTTTCTACTTTTTGGGAAAGAAGGGGCTGATATGTGATATGAAAGGGTTATCAGCAGGCTTTCATTCCAAATTTAAGCGGCTTTAGGGGGTATGAATACAAATGGGCATGTTCCATCCATGAGTGGACAGCGCTCCGAGTGGCAGACCACTGTAAAAGTGAGTGCTGCATTTGTTTTCCAGGTGAATGAATGTTCTTGCTTCTTTTAGTGGATTGAAAAGGCACTCGTGATACCTTTTTCAAAATGAGAGGTACTTTGCACGCATCAGCAGGTCGCATTTCAACTTGTATGTCTTCAGTAATCATTGTTTGAATATTAAGTGTCCCCTTTGATGTCGACAGCCCTGTATGTGCATTCACCGTGTATCAGTATGAGAATGTGGTTTGAGGGGAGCAAGTTTGTTACCAGAAGGGAACAGACAGAGGTCCAATGCAAATGTGCCTTGATCGTGTTATTTATTTGTACTTTCATTATTTCTTGATTAAGCTTGTTTTGTAGTTCCTGACAAGCATGTGCTTTAGCGACCAGAGTACATTTTGCCAACAGGAATACACCACAGAATATCGTGTGCATTCTTGTTAGCAGTTTCAGCTGTGCCTCACAAACAAGCCCACAAACAAGTCCTTAAGCAGGATTCTTATAAACGTCAAGAATGCATTGAAAACACAGGGAATGCGGGAGATGGAAATTCAAGACGATGAGCAAAACGTGACCAAGGTGAAAGCAGGAGCCAACGTTTCGACAAGTGAACTTGTCTTCTTCAAGGCGACGTATGCTTTGAGACATTTGAATGTGTTTGTGACCATCTGAGCCAAATCTGAGCCTTGCTCTGATGGAGAAGACTGCAGGTTATGGAAAGACTTTTGTGCATACTTTGACCTGATTGTCTCTTTTGGGGGCAAGAGGGTTAAACGTACTCATAGTTCTTCCTGGTGTTAATTTTTGTGCAAGCTCTCGGTGCTGTGACTGAGGCTTGAGGTTAGTGCTGTTGCAGGCACAGTAGGGGTGGAGATGGCAGGCATCAAAATATTGCTTGCAACATTGTGAATGTTGGGTATTCGAGGATAGCTCGCACCTTCTCTTCGCATGGCAGAACACGACCCTTGTCGATTGTAAAGCCCAATAGGGAAATGTGAGTGTTAGCTATTTGCGCTTTCTTCAGGTTTAGAGTCAACCTGGCAGCACACAACCTTTCAAGGACGTCCTCCAGGTGTTGGAGGTGCTCCTTGAACGTTCGAGAGAAGATGACGTCGTCAAGGTATGCCAGCGCATAGCACCACTTAGCATCCCCCAGAATGCGGTCAATCAATCTTTGGAATGTAGCTGCAGCTCCAGAGCAGCCAAATGGCATACAGGTAAACTGGTGAAGGCCTCAGTGAAAGGTGAACTCAGTTTTCTCCGCATAGCCGGCTCCATCTGAACCTGCAGGTAGCTGCGGCCAGCATCTGGGGTGGTGAAGTAGCACGCATCGCCTAAATTAGCCACGATTGAGTCCATGTTAGGAATAGGATAAGCATCCTTTCTCGTCACCTTTACCTCGTTCAGCCTCCGGTAGTCCACACAGAGTCGATAAGAGCCGTCTCTTTTGGGGACCATTACCATCGGTGAACCCCAGGGACTATTTGAGCGTTGGACAATACCGGTCTTAATAAGCTCATGCAATGCCTGGTCGATTGCTTTCCTCTTGGCTACACTAACAGGGCGAGGATTGCATTTCCATGGCAGTGCGTCGCCTGGGTCGATCCGATGTTGCACAACAGAGGTGCAACCTGGTCGTTCAGTGAACATCTCGCTGAAACGAGTCAGCAGCAATGACAGTTGAGCAGTCCGAGTTGCTGCTTAATGGGGTGGTCGCCGGGTAGCCAGCACCTTCACCGCCATGGCAGCGCAATGCTCGTGAGAAAGTAGTTGGCGCTGACTGTTTTCCGCCTTGCCGGCCAAGGGGCCAGTATTGGTGGCGGAGTGAGGGACACGAGCCAAGGCGTCATCGCTAGGTCTCCTCTCCTCCTGCTTTCGCGTGGAATCCGGCGTCTGATGGGCCGCCGCGGCCAGCGAAAGTGTAGTAAAGGGTTGCAGGGGGTCAGAAGGCCCTACCCTGTAGCCTCCACTTGTGACGTCAATCACAATATCCGTGCATGTGAGAAAGTCGCGTCCGAGAATCACGGGCATGGAAAGACCCGGGAGATGCACAAAGCACTGATGGTGCACGCTATTCTCCCAGCGCACAACCAACCGCACAGAGCCGCATGATGTAGCCGTGCCGCTCGTGAGGTGGAAGGCGGTGTCCCAGGCTCTAATGCGGACAGAACGCCGGTGCAATTTAGCCATAACCTCCTCACCGAACAGTGAGACCGAAGCCCCGCTATCCAGCAGCGCCGCAAACTGTCGACCAGCGATCGTAAGGGCGATAAAAGGCGCCGACGGGGGGAAGGGTCAGTTCCAGTGCGACACACCATTGGAAATAGAGGTTGCGTTTCACTACCATGTGCTCCTGCTGTTGTCGCCGGCGAGGGGAAACTCACCGGCGGCTCACGTCGTTTCCAGATGGGTGAGGAGGCTCTTGCGTCAGACGGTGCACTTTGTGTGTTCGGGCAGTATGGCCGTGTTCATGATAATGGTAGCAGACAACGCCTCGATCTGACTGAGGAGGCCTGGGTGCGTCTCGAGTGCTAGGTAGCTTCCATTCGCTAGCCAAAGGGGCACCGCGATCGGATTTCCCCTCGTGTGCCAGGGCACGTGATTTGCATACTCGTTGGACATGCGGGGCAGAACAGCGCGCCTGGCATGCGAGTATGGGTCAGTATGCGAGTATCAGCGCGGTCGGAAAAGTCATGTGCATCTTGGTGTTCTCTTGTGGCGGAGGCCGCCTCGTATTTCGGGGAGTTACGAGATGACTTGTCACCACCAGCCCATGCACAACGAGGCTTGAGAGTGGCAAGTGGCAATGACAGCGAGCGGCGATGATGGCGGGTAGTAGGCTCTTGCTGCCAGTATGTCGCCCTGAATCTGCTTCGCATCGGAGGCCAATTCATTTAGGTCTAAATAATGGGCTCTCCGAAGGTAAGTGGCGAAGGTTGGATGGGCTTGAAGAATAGCCCGCTCCACCTTCTCGGTGTCAGATGCCAAAGGGTCGGCAAGAAGATAGAGCTCCTGCATAGCCCTGAAATACTCGAGCAGAGATTCGTCGATGCGTTGGGTGCGAAGCTCTAGCTTTGCGACACATGCGGTGCTCATATTCAGGAGGGAGAAATTTGCAGCGGAAAGGTGTCCTAAACTCCTCCATCGAATGAGCTTGGGGGCCGACAAGTCGGTACCGCTGTGCCGCGTGGGTTGTTAGTGAGACAGGCAATACAGTGCCTAGCAACATGCTATCGTCCAGCCGCATTGCGTGTTGATGGCGGTGCAGTGCCTCAAAGTTCTCCGTAGCTCTCCATGCGGTCCGAATAACCGCCGTACTCTGGGAGAGGTGCCCGTAGGCCACTTGGCATGCCTGGCTGAGGGGACTGGAGGTCTGCCTTTAGAGCACTAGGCTGCGAGCGCGCCGCTTCCATCAGGACTTGGAGAAGCTTTGCGGCTACGGTGTGCAGCGGCGTTTGCTCTGGGCCAGGCGTGGCGGCCTGTGAAGGGCCAACGTGCACCTGTTCTCCCAAATGCCCGCCCGACCCTGAGGGGCTAGTAAACGGCATTGAGGAGAGCTCGGTTGCCGCTCCGACAGGTGCAAGTGGCCTCGCACGACTGGCGAACGGATTGACAGCGGAGCGGGGAGGCTCACGCGCGTCAAAAATGCCACCCAGCTGCGCATGAGGTAAGTGGTAGCTTCAAAACGCTGCGATGCTGTCGGCTGAGCGGTGTGGCTCGCGCTCGACATTACCTGCGCTCGGGACAAGGAGAGGCCAGCGAGCAATTATGCACCAACAGCGAGCAATTATCAGGGTGTCTACCAACCGGGAAAACCGGGAATTATCAGGGATTTTTAGTAGTCTGGAAGAAGTCAGGGAAAATTCAGGGAATTTGTGCCTCTTTCAGGGAAAATTAGCTGTGATTTTATTGAAAGGGTCGCAAGTCGCGGTAATGCTGGCTCGAGTAACGGACAAATCGTAATGATCGTCTTTGACGGCCTGTCGTCTTTTGGAGGAGTTGCCAGTGTACAGTCAACGACCGACTTTCCGGATTACTGATAATTTGGGCGGCTTTGCGCACCACCACGTACCCATAGAGTCAATGTATCAGAACGTCTGAAATTTTGGACATAAGAACTCTTCGCCGTCCGATTTTCCAGGGGTTTTGCCATGACCGCAGGTCCGAAACGGCATTAATCAAAGCCACCACCGCTGCCATTTTGATTATCTCGATGCCTTGAACCGGCACTCTCGCACGCAGATCCGCTGGCAGCTGTAGCCACCACTGCGGCAACGCTAGGCCTAGCTGTTTTGACGTTCGCTATGATGCTTCTTGCCGTTGGGTGCCGTGTGTTTTATTGAAATAATTCGTTGCTGTTAGCAATGGCACGGAGATCGCCTTTTTGGTCCTCGCAATTGGCTTAGAAGCTTGGAAAGCATGGTGTGTTGCATAATGCCGGTTCCCGAAAGTCAGCTTTGCCTTCGAACAGAAATGTTACTTGGTGAAGCATACACACGAGTATCGCAGGGAAGCATAACAAGCGTGGGGAGGGGCTATTGCCATGGGACACAGTATGTATTCTTTAATTATATTCGCGTGCACCCGGTATTTCCTGCCACAGTACGAGCACCGATATGCCTAATACGTGTACCGACAGGCCTTCAGAGCGTTTTGGAATGTGCCTGTGGCGGTTTAAGCCCTTAAATACAGGAAATGACATGCATTTATTTTTTTCCAACTGGCCGATTTTTCGGACATTTTCGCGGCTTGTAGGGGGTTCGAGAAATCTGACGTAAACTGTGCAACTGACCAAGAAGATGCTTCAAATGGTCCGTGGGGCGAACGAGTGACGGAAGGAGGACAAGAACAGAAAGAACCTATGCATTGATGAATGAACAGGCAAGGGAGTGTGCCACCGCTTCTTTCAAGGAGCTTGAGCTAAACCCAGTGTTGTCTGACGCCGAGATGCAGGTGTTCCTGATCCAGACCAAACTAAACTCTTTAAAGCAATGAAACGCAACACTGAGGTGTTGTGCGCGGGCTGAGAGTATGTCAGGACAGTTGAGGTCGACACACCGGTGATTGAAAGAGAATCTCACTTCTGACAAAGTTCGGACCTCATACCAACGAGCTTGCCATCAGTTGATAGAAATAGCTCATATTCGAAAATATTTGCTCCTGTATGCATCTCCTTTTTATTCGTACTTGAGAATGTCCAACTCGATTTGCAATTTTTTCGAAGATATTTTATTTGCTGTGCATTTTACTAACCCCTCCCTTCTATTATCTTTTTGAATAACATGAACACTCCGCTTTAGTATTCAAATTGGATTAAGTTGGTTTTTCTTTAATTTTTTTCATTTGCTTACTAGACAGTGATAGCATCGGGCTATATGGCTTCAGCCTGTCTTGACATAACACATAGTTCTGCATCACTCAGGGAATTTTGCAAAGGCACTCAGGGAAAAACCTGGAAAGCTCAAGGAATTTGGAAATGTCAACTTGGTAGACACCCTGATTATGCACCGACAGAGAGGCAGGGAGGCTCCGCTGCGGCGCACCGGACATCGAACTTCGTTCGGGACAAAGAGGGGCCAGCGGGTGAACTCGCGCCTACGCAGAGCGGGGAGTCTGCTCCATGGCGAATTCATCCGAGAAAGAGAGGCCGGCGAGCAAGTTTGTGCCAACACCTAAGAGGGGTGCCTCTGATACGGCACATGAGGTACTCACCTGTGCTCGGGACGAAAAGGGACCAGCGAGCGGGAAGAACAGTCGGAGGGGGTAGTATGCACCTGCTCCGCGCTCCTCTTAAACTGTTGAGGAAACCCAAAACTGGCATGGCTACGACTAGGGTACACATCCGAGCAGTCGACATCACCAAGGGGCTGTCCACATTAGGGATCGCTCCCGGTGGCAGAAAGCAGAGGGTTGCTGAGGCAAACGTACTTCATGCTGTCAGTGTCATCCGTGTCAAAGTACGTTAAGTCCATAGCCAAGGGATCAAGTAGGAATGAGGGCGATGAAGGGGCCTGCTCTTATGCCATGCCGAAACCGATTTAGGTGCCAGTTATGTGGAGATGGGTTTGCACACGGCTCACCCTACGAGTGATGGTCAGGAAAGGGCATGACGCTCCTCCACTCCGCAACACAAAAAGGTGCTACGGCAGGGTTCGTCGACTCTCCGACACAGTGCAGGGAAGGCTCCAGAGTCAGATAGCCAACAAATGCTGGTTTATTCACCCCAGATACAGCACAGTGAGACAGCTATGGAATACCAACACGCCCTAACCTATGCTCTTTCAAGTCACAGTGCTTATGGGCAAAGGCTCACCGCAAGACCAATCGAGTACGCGCACCTGCTGCGCTAGGGTTAACCGGTAAGTGGTCCACCAAGCACGAGAACGAGGAGTCAGAGGTCTCACGTGGCAAACTCGTTACGGGCCTGTGAGCATCTGCCGTGATCGGATGGAGAGCATGCCCCGGGGGCCCCCACTTGAGAGGCCAATCAGGGGCGTCCCGGTGACACTTGCTCGCACAGCGATACGAGCCGGGGAGAGAGAAGCATGGTTTGCACGGGAAATTTACTCCGGCGCGCTAGCCGTGTCTGCCACATTGCCGTTACAGCAGCGGTTTACGGAGATCAAGCTAAGCACAATGCACGAGCTGGGGGACAAGGTGTGGGAAGGCACCTCGATCCCCACAGCTTATTGGTTAGACATAAATGGATGTGTTTCATTCTGCGAGTATAGTACATTATGGAACAAGAGGAACCACTCAACTTGTGCGCATATAAGCATGTCATATCTTCTTATTTATTCCAACACCACATAAAATACTGCAAATTTTGCAATGCTTGTGGCTCATTTAGAGGGCCTGAAATCAGCTTCAGAGGCTGTCACTTGTCTTAGTTTCTGTCAGTTGGAGAGAAAAGCATGTGCAGAGGTTGGAAGAGCAGTGCACAGAGCTAAGGAATTGGAGGGGAAGAAATATTATGGTGGGGAGGAACCTCGGTATTGGTAGAGCTGGGAAGCCTAAGGAGATCTCCCATTCACTGGTTAAGGAAATTGGCAGGAAGCACTTTGACTCATTAACACTTCGAAAGTTCACTAAGCCTTACCTGTGTCTATGGTGTTAGTGATGAGTTGCGTGATGGGTGAACGGAACGTGAAATGCACCCACGGCCTCAGCCATGAAAATTCAAGTAAATTTTATTTTAAGTGAGCACAGCACTGAACAACAGTCTGTGACCGAATTTCTCGTTATGCTAGTGCTGTAAAAAATTAATTGATTTTCGTTGTTTTTCATGGCATTGTCCATAGTAAAAAAATCTGTTGAGGAGTCTGTCGCGTATGGTTGCGTCATTTTGCATAGAAGCCAGAGTGCAGTTTGAGGTTTCAGTGAGTAGCCACAAGTCTGCCTCATGTAAGGTCCACACCCGGTAAAAGTGTTTTTTTTTTATAAAGGTGCAGGCCTTTCGCAAGTAAGTACAGTGCATCTCTGGAATGGAACCATCAACCTAACAGACTTGCGTAAATGAGGCTATAGCTAGGAAGACAAGGGTGTCTTCTTTGCTGTCATGCTGTCTCAGTTGGTGCATTTTTAATGATACAGTTGAACCCACTTATAATCGTATTAGTTTTAACAATATGTTGTTGCGGTACAATGCGGAGAACAGACGGAGACATTGTTCAAGAACAGCAGGACAACCTGTTCAAAAACAAAACAGAACAGAGGCATGTCTTCTTCGTCCTCACCAAATCTCAGCCACCCACTAGACGGAGTCCGTTAATGCCCCCATCGTCGTTGTTTTCTGCACAGAATACATGCGTCATTTGTCCCTCCCTAAAAGAGCATCACCCCGATGCTAAACCAGAGATGTCACTCACGGAAGTAAGGATCTCTGGCATAGTTATTCGCTCACGGCTTCATGCGGACAACATGCACAAGTTCAGGACAGTATGTGCATCGCTGCGTACAATTGGGACTATCGGGAACGACCTCGTACGTGACATCACTGAGGTGCCGCAATACCAGATAAGGTCTGAAGTATCACCTTAACAGTTTCTTGGAGAGGCCTCGTTTCCGTATGGGTGTCCAAACCCACACTCTGTCTCCGACTTCATAGCTTACTATTCTACGGTGAAGATCATAGCGGCCCACGTTGTAGTCTTGCTGCCGGCAGATCCGCAAGCGCGCGAGTTGCCGAGCCTCTTCTGCACATTGTGTAAACACATCGGCGTCCGTTGTTTCAGCATAACTTGTGAGATAGTCGGTTGTGACGATAACAAAGCGATTGCCTGCAGTAGAAGTAGGAAGTGGGCCCAAAATATCCGTTCTGATTTGATCAAATTGTCTTCGAGGAACCTGGAGGGGCTGTAGGAGGCCGGCTGGTTTTGACGGAGGCGACTTGTGCCTCTGGCAGTCGAGGCAAGTGCGAACGTGATGTTTCACTGCGGTGGTAAGTCTCGGTCAGTAGTACCCTTGCTGCACTCTGGCCAACGTTCTTGTGTAGCCTAAGTAACCAGAAGTCACCTCATTGTGACAGGCTTGAAGTACTTCCGTATGAAGAGCTGCAGGAATGACGAGAAGATAGGGGGACCCGGTCGAAGAAAAGTTTCTTTAGTAAAGGACTTTGGCTCGCAAACAAAATAACAACAGTCCTCTTGCAAAAACTCTAGGGGGTTTCGCAGATCTTCCCTCTAAGTAATTGATGAGTTCAAGCAACTCAGGGTCGTTCTGTTGTTGCGTGATGGCGGATGTGTCCAGAACAAAGAAATGCTAAGTCTTCTTTCTTGGGTGGAGCAGGTGACTCTATCAGCGACCGAGACAGGCAGTCAGCATCCGTATGCCGTTTCCCTGACATGTACATGACAGTCATGTCAAACTCTTGCAGCCTTAGACTCCAACGCGCCAGTCGTCCAGAAGGATCTTTAAGGTTTGTCAACCAACAGAGTGAATGGTGGTCGCTGATAACTGTGAAGTGGCGGCCATACAAATATGGGCGAAATTTCATAACCGCCCATACCACGGCGAGGCATTCTTTCTCAGTTGCGGAGTAATTAGCCTCTGTGCATGAGGGTGTTCTACTTGCATAGGCAAGCACTCTTTCTGTGTCCTCCTGCCGCTGCACAAGAACAGCTCCCAAGCCAACATTGCTGGCATCAGTGTGGAGCAATGTAGGAGAGGTCTCATCAAAGTGAGCAAGCACTGGAGGTGCCTGGAGACATTGCTGCAGGTCGTTGAATGCACCTTGTTCTTCGTCACCCCATACAAAAGCAACGTCGTCTCTCGTCAGGCGAGTGAACAACGACGCAATGGGAGCAAAGTCCGCAATAAACCGCCGGTAATAGGCACAGAGGCCCAGAAAGCGCCCGGCAGCCTTTTTATATGATGGTACGGGAAACTGTGAAACGGCTGCAATTTTTTCAGGATCTGGGCGGACACCTGCGTGGCTGACATGACCAAGAAACTGTAATTCCACAAAGCCAAAGTGGCACTTCTCCGGTTTCAGGGTAAGGCCGGCAGACTGGATGGACTGCAGAACTGCTTTAAGCCGTTCGAGGTGTTCTTCAAATGTTGCGGAGAACACGATGATGTCGTCGAGGTACACTAAGCAGGTTTTTCATTTCAGGCCTGAAAGCAGTGTCCATGAGGTGCTGGAACGTAGCAGGGCAGAGGACAAGTCAAATGGCAAGACCTTAAATTTGTATAGGCTGTCTGGTGTCACAAAAGCTGTTTTCTCATGGTCTCTCGGGTCTACCTCAATTTGCCAATCTCAGCTTTTTAAGTCCATTGAAGAGAAGTAATGTGCATGTCGAAGCCTGTCGAGTGAATCGTCTATATGGGAAAGCGGGTACATGTCTTTCTTTGTCACCTGATTTAGTTTTCGGTAGTCGACACAGAAACGCAAGCTGTCTTTTTTCTTGATTAGAACTACAGGAGATGCCCAGGGACTCATTGATGGTTGAATCACGTTGTCTTCAAGCATTTTTCTTACTTGTTGTATGGCTTCACATTCTCTGGTAGCAACATGATAAGGATTTTGGTGAATTGGTCTTGCCGTATCCTCTGTAATTATTTGATGCTTTGTTAGAGATGTCCGACCCACCCTGGACATCGACGCAAAGCAGTCGTTGAATTTGGCCAGTAGTGTAAGAAGCCGTTCTCGTTCGTGCGGCGACAAAGCAGTGCTGACGTCAAGTACAGGAGCTGGGTCTTGCGTAGGCGCTTCTTTGTGTAGTGAATAGCAGCTGCGAACATCCGCAACACCATCAAAATAAGCCACAGCCGTGCCCTTTGAAAGGTGCCGTCGCTCTGTGCTAAAATTTGTGAGCAACAGGTTTGTGCACCCGTCGGTGACATTTACGATTCTTCGTGCGACCGAGATACCGTGAGATACAACGTGGTTATTTGATCGGCAACGCCTTTGCAATGAAACAATACGCCACATGCTACCGAAACAAGGGTACATGATCGAGGTGGGATGACAACGTCGTCTTCTGTTAGACAAAAGGAGTGGTGCTGCGGCGATAAGCAATGTTCTAAACCAGGGCTCTTATAAAACGTCACCATATCACCTGGGATGTTAATTACGGCGCCATATTCTTTCAGGAAATCTATTCCAGTAATCAAATCTTTACATCACACAGGAAGAACGATGAAAGCAGCCACGAAAGAAGAATCCCCGATATCAATTCTAGAAGTACATATTCCAGTAGGCATCAGTAATTGACCACCTGCCGTCCTTATGTGAGGTCCCGTCCATGGCGTCTTTACTTTCTTCAGGCGGAAGACTAGTTCCTGACTCATTATTGAGAAGTCGGCACCAGTGTCGACTTGCGCTATCACTGGCTGTCTGTCCACCAAAACATCAATGTCGGCGCTTACAATTTCTTCGGTGTTTATCGGCTTCACAGCGTTCTGCAGCGTGAGTGTTGGGGGCTTTTTATTTTCTTGCGGCAGGCCTGTAACCTTACCCCCCGAGGTCGCGCCTTCAGTTTTCCCGGCGTGGGCTGGGCGACCTTCGTCCTCGGAGGTCAGCAAAAGTACATCCAGTAGGTGAAGCCATCTGACGTGGAGGGGTTGGAGAACGCGACAGACGGGCGAAATCGGACCTATCGTTGGGCACGGATTCGTCATTCGGGTGCGCTATTGGAGGTTCCCTAAAAGTAGCGTCGTTGCGGCGTAGCATGGAATCGTCATTTGCACATTGACCGTAGGACCACGGACGATGTGTCGCGATGCCAGCAATGACGCAAAATATGGCCGGCGCCTCCACAGTGAAAACGGAGTGGTCGCCTATCTTCGGTGCACTGTACATCGGTTCTCTGAAATTGTGGCCGTCCCGTAGCATCGTTTTGCGGCATTGACCAAGGCGTGGCGAACGACGGCTGGTGGTGTGACTGTAGCGGCATAACGGGTGCGCGCCTCGAAGCCTCCTCTTGCAGCGGCGACCATGGAGCAGCTAGCTGTCGGAGGCTGGTGGTATGGCGGTGTGGTTGTGACGGGTGGCGGACATCTGACAGCAGCGGCGTAACTCATGGGATGCTGGTGGTCTTGAAGATCGGCTGCTGGGAACGCCTGCCTGATTTCGTCGTGGACTACTTCGGTGATTGATGCTACGGGTCTATCCAATGTCGGTGTCAGAATCTTTTGCACTTCCTCTCTGACAAGCTCTCTGATTAATTCACACAAGGGGTTCTAATACTCGGCAGTCCCTGCGGTGGCATTGATTGTAGTGCTGGTGGACAGTCGATCGTACTGCCTTCACCGTTGATGAAGAGCCCGCTCAATAGCCGTAGCCTCTTTGATAAAGTCAGCCACGGCGACTGGTGGATTCCGCACAAGCCCGGTGAACAACTGCTGTTTCACACCTCGCATGAGGTAGCGCAACTTCATATCTTCGGTCATGTTCGGGTCGGCTCTACAAAAAAGGCGGACCATGTCCTCGGTGAACATTGTGACCGACTCATTAGGTTGTTGCACCTGTAGCTCCATCATCTTCTGGGTGCGGTCGCATCGGTCAGCACTTGCAAAAGTGTCTGTGATCTTCTGCCGAAAGTCATTCCATGTCGTTAGGCTAGCTTCACGGTTCTCATACCAAGTACGGCCACTGTCGTCAAGGGCGAAATAGACGTGGGGGAGCTTTTGCTGCTCAATCCACTGGTTAATCTGTGCGACGCGTTCATACTTGTCAAGCCAGTCTTCGATGTCATCGAAGACTGCACGGCGATAGCGATCGGGAACCAGCAGATGCAGAACGGTTACCTGTTGTGGACTGGGAAACCGGCTGCTTTGGGGTGCTTGCAGTGGGCTTGTTTCGGCCATTGTGAGATGTGTGCAGCTCCCGGAGGGAGGTGGTTGAAGAGCGGAGAACTCCGGGGCAAGGCCTAGCAGTCGACGACTAAAGCGATGCACGGGTGTCTTAACTGGTGACAATTAGTCCAGGCTAGATGAACGACTCCCAGAAGGACTCCGGAGCATCAGGCGAGCTCAGTACCCCGCACCTCCACCAGTGTCGCGGTACAACGCAGAAAGGAGACAAGGTGACATTGTTCAAGAACAACAGGACAACCCGTTCAAAAACAAAACAAACAGAGGCACGTCTTCTTTGTCCTCGCCCAATCTCAGCCACCCACTAGACGGAGTCAGTTAATGCCCCCATCGTCGTTGTCTTCTGCATAGAAACACGCATCAATATCGGTTATAACAATGAGAAGCTGCTGCACTGTCAACTTCTGTATGTTTTCTATGGTGAAGTAACCCGCTTACTACAATGCCCCCATGCCACATTATCGGTTATAATAATGAAGCCTGGCTACTGGATGTCTGTGCCAAAAGATATTGGAATGCGAAATTCTTGAAAAGAAGAAAAGAAAGAGAAATACGAGCTCCGGCACACTGCCGTGTGCTGTTTCCAGCCTTCTCTGCATCACCAGCCTCGTGCGCATCTCTCCCGTCACTTGCCTTGTCACTTGCCACCCGTGACCCCGCTTTGCAGTTGTTATAGCAGTGCCATTCCTGAATGGCGACAGCTGCAGCTTGTTACACACAATCAAGAGTATGCAGAAAGCAGAGTAAAGCAGTTATAAGAGTTAACAGAATCAGCAGCCGGATGGAGGAGGGTGGTGGGGAGGGGCACTGGGCCTCCCTGCCATTATAGTTTTTCTCGCAACAGCTCTGCCATCCTCCCACCTTGATTTTTTTTCGTCCAACCCGGTTATAATAATTATCAGTTATAACAGTGGAATTTTCGTGGCACTTGAATATTCTTATAAGTGGGTTCGACTGTAAGCAGGAACCGACGATGTCCCACACACTCGCCTTGGCTATGGCACCCTGCTGCTAATCACAATGTCTCAGTGATAGGGGTGGAAAGCACTCATGTACAAGGCATGATTGAAACTAATTTGCAGCCATACCCAGTGAATTGCTTTGGGATTAATTTTAATTTAGTTTTTAAGCATCGCTCAGGCATTATGACAATTACTGACAATTTAAGTTTTGTGAAAGGTTTCCTAGCAGTGTACAATTACAAGCAGTTTTATATATGTTAAGGAAACCTGCTGTATATTGTTATTTTGTATAATCACGAGCTCTGTAATGCTGTCTTTTCTTGTTGGTAAGATTCTGCTTATCTGAAAGACTTCTTCCTTGCAAGCAAGCTGTTGTGCTTTTACTGGTGCAGAAAAACTAGCAGAGGCGACGCGAAAGTTCAGCAACCTCAAGTCCGAGCTGAACAACTACATCAGCAAGCTGGAGTCGCATCGGCTGAATAGCAATGTGGCTGCCGCAGGAGGGGGCCGACTGGGTCTGATGCGGGCCTTCGACCGGCAGGCACAGGAAGTTAAGATCCACACACGCAAGATTCATGACCTGAAGCTGGCCTTCAGTGAGTTCTACCTCAGCCTCATCCTCCTGCAGAACTACCAGAACCTCAACTTCACCGGCTTCCGAAAGATCCTCAAGAAGCACGACAAGGTGAGCGGCTTTGAACAGAGGAAGCCGTTGTAAAAGAAAGAGGGACAATGCCCTATAATTTTTAAGAATTGGATTGCCTGTTGGTTTCTCAGACCCTGAAAATTGCACACATACGCAGCACTTGTCACAGACAAAGTGTAGAAGACAGACTTGCTGATTACCATATATACTCACATAATAAACACACTTTTTTCCCAGTACACTGAAGCAAAGTTGGAGGTGCATTCATTATGCAGGGCAAATTTCATGGAGACATTTCTGAAACAACAAAAATTAAAAAGTAGGATGGTAATGATTTGGAACATGCATAAAATAATTTTATCTTTGCAGTAAAAATACATGTATACCATTTGCAAACCATAACTTCACTCAGCATCGGAACCACCAGACCTGCCGTTCAGGCCACTGGCCGCTTCATCCACATCGTGGTTCCACTATAGAGCAAAGAACCAATGCGTCAGCTTTGCAAAGTCGGCACGGCCTAGGCCAATCATGCGCGGTGAAACTGAACGCGTGCTCCCAACAGCGATCTCCAATCGCGTCCTAGCTCGTCCTTGCAGTGGCCGCTATCGGAAGCATCATGTTGAAACGCACATTTGTTTCGACAAACATGCTGTGTGCGTCTTTCCTCGACCGTCATGCACATAGGCATATCAAAGTTTATCGGTGTCTGATCAGCGTTTCCGTTTTGTGAGCAGATAAACTCTATTTCCCGCAGCAGGCGTATAACTCTACTTAAGGCCCATCACACACATCGAAACCCAAGCCAGGCAGAGTAGCAAGCCACATACATGCGAATTCGACACTATGCCCAACCATGACCAGTATGCTGATCAAGTGCCGGCCGCCCCTTCTTCACTTTTACTCTCCTGTGCACTGTACCCGGCCGCGCATCCCGTGTGCGTGCTCTCCTATTACGTCAGCATAAAGTATGTAAACTGCATATGTAGCAGAGAGTCAGTTACATTACTTTCTCTCTCGAATCTGCAAGAAGCCTTTGCACCGGCACTGGTGGAAAGGGTCCTTGCTTTAAGCACATGTGCGAGATTCAAGGATTGTAGTCTCTCCAAAAAACTGCCGCACGGTCGTTCAACCGTGGGACTGCACAGTAGCAAAGTTGGTGGTGGGTTCATTACGTGAGTAAATACGATATTTGGACCAGCAACAGAAATTAATTCAGTAACTTGATGAGTGGGAAAAGCCGGTATGCACTTGCTGTCGCTGTGTGCTGATTGAGACAGACTAGATGGTTGCAACTGGACTGTTAAAGGGGGGGGCGGGGGGGACGCGGCCTTTGAAAACCGAAAAATTGCGAAAAAGTCTACTTTTGGAAAACCACATATTCCGGCAGTATGTCTTTAGACTACCATTTCGGTAAATATTGTCTAATTCCATCGCAAAACTATTTCAAATAAAGTTCATAACGAGCCGCGGCAGCCCTCTAGTGGCAAGCGAGCGCTCAAAATACCCCTACTTGGTGTGAATGCCATTTCTCCACCACTCCCCCGGGCGCCGCCATTTTGGTGTTGTTTTGTTCGTGCTAGGGTGGCTAGAAGGGGAGGTGTGAATACCGGCGGCGCAAACGTGACCCCACAGCGCACCGTTGCCGCGGGGCGGCGCTGTTGACCAAGGCGGGGTAGTGTTCCTGTATATGCTCCCGCAGGGAGCAGAGTTGCGCATAGGTCCGCTGTCGTGATCCAGCTCTGCAGCGAAGCCACTCCTCGTGCGCGCAGGAGCCAAATGCCGCGCGGTGTTCCGCCTTTTTCTCTAGTGGTCGCGAGCTACAAGCGCCAATTGTTCGCAGGCGCTTAGCAAAGGGCACTTCTTAATACAGGCTACGCTCGAACGAGTCATTCGTGCAGTCGTAGGGGGTGGGCTTCCAACCAACCGAAACTTTGTATGTACCTATGTAAACACGCATATACAAACACACACATGAACGCACAAATAGGGGGTAGGACCGCCTTCCATTCCCCAAAATAAAATACTCCCGTGGCTCGAACAGCTCCAAAGTTCGCTCGCAAACACGCAGTACGTTGCCACAAAACGCGGTGCAATGATTTTCAGCATGCATATGAAGTTGTCTTATCACTGTCAGAAAGCAAGAAATGTTTTAAAGAGTGTTTAAAACTTCACACACGTAAGGTGGACACTTAGCGCATTTTGGCTGCCGAAACCAGCCGAATAATGACCGTCGCCAAGAGAGCTATCGTGCCTGCAGTTATGTCAGTGACCGTTAACAGAGCGTGATTTATCACTAACCATCGTTCACAACAGCTGCACGTTTTCGATACATGTGGTGCAGACAAAGATTTAAGCGCATTTCAAATGTTCACATGCGCACATTTTAAGCAAAGCTTGCTTTTACGATTCATTCATACCGCAGACTAATCAGCTATATAGTAGCAGCAAATCTGCAAGTAGAAAAAGATTCAAGATGCAAGAGCTTCTAGATCAAATTTATTTCATACAAGGGAATGCATGAACGGCTGCTGGCAGCAGGCCAAGTGTGCTGGTTCTTGGAACCTTGGGGGCAGAATTCAAAGAAACTGGAAAGGCAACAAGCTATTAAGAGTAGGTTATTTTTATTGCACTAATCAAATCAAGATGGCAAACTTGCAGAGTAATTATTCACACAGTGCAGACTGTAATCTGACAACACATTTTTCTTGATCTCTTACCACTCGGAAAAAAGCCAGTAGTTGAAGACACTGTATCAAATCAATGAAATCACTGAAGCAGCTTTTGGCCAAAAAGCCAGGTTACAAAGCTTTGTGACCTATCGCATCAGAGGCAAGGAAATTTTACGTCATTGAACAGTGCATTCACTCCACTCCCGCCCACAGGAAACAGCATTCACCAAAGCACAACATAGTTTTCTAGCGTGTTTAAATGAACGACAAGCTTTTGTTGCACTGGCCGATACATGATGCTCACAAGCACAGTTGCGGTTTAGCTTCTATGGCAGCAATTAGTTAACAAAATAAACAAGCCTGTGCACTTCAAGACAATAAATTGACTAGAATCAATTTTACTGTTCTCAAAACTTCACACGGAGAAGGAATATATTACAATTATCACAGCTCGAGAGCTAAATATGCATATGCCAACTTAGCACCCGTTTTATTCTTGTTCCCTTGTGTGCTTTCTGCAACGATGTCCTAGCTCTTCAGAAATTGCGGTTGACGAGAGAGGTACATATTATTCTTTTCAATTTTAAACTCTGAAGGGTGCATTCAAACTCAAGAAGCCCAGACTTGTTAGCAACAACACTCTCACTATAGTATCAGTGTGTCTCCAGCTAGTTTGCTTGGCTGAAGCATTTACTCCTATGGCTGACTTCCGTGCGGTTTGTGCAGTGTGGTGCGCCGCACCCCGTCATACTGGAATACAAGTGCCAGTACGATGTGTTTCGTATCACTTCACCAAGGTCCTTGACTTCACATCGTCGAATACCGTACCTGAAACCCGCAGCTGCTCCTCTCAACGCACGATCGACGGTCCGCTGATTGCAGTGGCGATGGCACTGACGGGAACGACAAATTCGCATGAGTTGGCGATGCGCCCGTAAAGTTGGCTTCGCAGCGGCGCCGATCATTTGACGTCAATTTTCGCGCTCGGCCAATAGCGGTGCGAGCGGCGCCGGAAAAGGTATGCGCAACTCTGCTCCCTGCGGGAGCATATACAGGAACACTAAGGCGGGGTAAGCACGCAGCCGAAATGAGCGCCTCGCCAGCCTCGCGTCGGCTGCATCTCTACCACCGAAGGGAAAGTGAGCCCGTTTGGGGTATCGCGCGCTTTCTGCGAGCGTCAAAGAATTAATCTTTATCATGGCAACAATGTTATGTCAGCCCACATCGTTACACCTGCGAAATTTTACGGGCCCAGTTCGCACTGTATCGAGATTCAAACGCGTTTCGTCTGTGCGCATTTCGTGAGCTGGCTTTGGGTGTTAGGGGCTAGTGGGGGCTTCGAAATAATTTCGACCACTTCGGGTTCTTTAACGCGCACTGACATCATACGGGCCACGGCGGCCGCATTTCGATGGGGGCGAAATGCGAAAACACCCGTGTACTTAGATTTAGGTGCACGTTAAGGAACCCCAGGTGGTCCAAATTTCCGGAGTCCCCCACTACGGCGTGCCTCATAATCAGAAAGTGGTTTTGGCACGTAAAACCCCATAATTTTTTTTTGACATCATACGGCGCACAGGCGCCTTGCTTATCGCCTCCCTGAAAATGCGACCGTCGTCCTCGAGATTAGCAGTCAATCACCCTATGCGTGCCGTAAGACCTGTAAACTGCAGACATTACCTGATAACGTCTGGACGTGTTTACAAACCACTTTTTGTCTGCGCTTGCAGACCTGTAGCATGTCATTTTGACGCTCATATAAGCAATTTACTATGACTGCAGACGGTGAAGCAACAGATCTGGTCATGAAATCGTTTATTTACAAGTGAGGAAAAAAATTTACAACACACAAGGTTTCAGTGTTTTCCGTTTCTTCTCACTGCTCTGCTGATTGACACCTTTAAGCAAAAAGTGAATCTTTGTGAGGCAATAAAAACGTATAACTGAGGCTGTCAGGGTAGCAGAATGGTCTAGGCAACCAATCTTTGATGTTTAACCAATTGACTGCAAAATCTCGGCCACAGCTTTGGCATGCCAGCGTGTTACACTGAATTAAAAATTATGGGGTTCTACGTGCCAAAACCATTTTCTGATTATGAGGCACGCCGTAGTGGAGGGCTCCGGAAATTTTGACCACCTGGAATTCTTTAATGTGCACCTAGATCTAAGGACACGGGTGTTTTCGCATTTCGCCCCATCAAAATGCGGCCGCCGTGGCCGGGATGCGATCCCACGACCTCGTGCTCAGCAGCCCAACACCTGAGCAACCACGGCGGGTGTTATACTGAATAAACGAGTGAGTTTGTTTTCAAGGGCATTGTCCAGCTTATAGAACGATTCTGAGGGATATAAAAGGCCCTCAAGGTGCCACTCTTTGGATGCCTCTGATGGAAGTTCTCTGGGGATATTGCCTTTATCACTAAGACATGCTGCTTTGCAGTCTTCACAATGTGTGGGCAAAACACGCCTTCTCGCCCCATAACCTGCAATGTAATAAACTTTAAGCCGTGCGTCGCTGCGGTGCTCTACATAACTTTGGTGGTCCACAGCCACTTGCACGGCATCTGTTGGCACAGCCTTCACGCTGCCTTCACTGTGGCTTTCTTGTTCAGCCAGCACCTCTCCAACAAGGACATCCGACGACACATTGCCGTCCTTGGGGCTCCTTGTGAGGTTCTAGAAACTAAGACACTTGGATGTGCGCAAGCAACATTTGTTACTTAAGCATGCCGAACTTCTGTAAAACATTGGTACTATTTACCAAGCTTGCACGTATACACACCTTATGACTAGAATGAATTGAGGTGGGGTAGGATGATTGTTTGCCCCACTCGCTTGTCTCACAACGCCAAAACATTGCTCTAGGCGGTCTTGGCTCAGTTTCGAAGTCATCATGTACATGATGTCAGCATTGTCGGTAAGGTACTTTAGAAGGTGTTTTGTTGAATGGATGGTCATCGTCAGCCCCTCAGAAGTACTGTTACTAAGAAAGCCGAGCCCATTGGAGTGAGCCTCCCATTCATCAAGAAACGGAAGAGTTTCATCAAGGGTGGCCTCTTTCTTGCTGCCCCATCTGAAATACCAAAGAGAACAATCATGCACCATTTTGGGAGAAAAACTATGTTAAAATAACCTCATGACTTCTGCAGGGAACCTCGACGTCATAGCTTCAATGAGCCTGGCCTGACCATTGGGACCACTCGATCCCGTTTGGCAAATGCTTGTTTGCAGGCAGGGGCACGGAAGAGATACCTTTTCTGAGGTTTTCTTGCACCCAGTATCACAACCGGGCACAAAGCTCAGTCTTCTTTTTCGCTGCCGACTGCATCTCGCCCTCGAATTACGGATTGTCGCGAGGAACACTCCAAAAGGGGCGCCGAGACCAACTGACAGCGGAGGCGCAGGCCAGCACGGCTACGAGTCCCCTGCCGCGAGCGGCAGCGCCACGTTCCCCCTGGTGGCATCGGTGCGCAAGGGGGTCACGCGCGCCCGAAGGAAAGCGCCACCGGTATTCACACCTCCCCTTCTAGCCACCCTAGTTCGTGCATTCTTGTGCTTTTTCTTTCCCGCCACCTGCGGCAGCGTGGGAGAGGCGTAAATCGCTCATGATTGGAGGGCTCGCGAGAGGTTTCAAGTTTCCCGCGGCTGAGACGCGAAGTTGAGATTGGGCGAAGCGCGGCGCTCCTCAAGGACGCGGGGGAGCCCGCGACTCCCATTGGCTGCTGCGTGCGATGACGTAGTGGACTCCTGCATAATGCGTCCAGCCGTCTTTTGCTTCGGCTCCTCTATCGCTGGCACCCTTTGTGTGTTCCGCTTGCCATCGTCTATCTTTGCAGCCATTCGCATATTCTCCAAGTTTTTACCGTCTTTACGAGACAATTTTCAACCGTCTTTACGAAACCGTTGTTGCATTCAGCCTGCTGATTGTTGTGCGGTTGGCCACGACGTGCCCAAAGAAACTCTAGATGCTACACGCTTTTGGTGCAAGGAAGCGTTCTATGAAGCTCGCCGTTCTCTTACTTGCCGATGATGATCACATCGATGGTTCCTGTGGGGCAGGTTCTGCTTCATTTATGCAAAAGCGTGGTTGCGTCGACGCTTCTAGCAACGTGACTCCTGCTCCACCGGCGCAAGAATTTGTCGTGACGAGTGCACCTGGTGTTTCGTGCTCATCAACAGCGGCTTCCACATCCTCTTTCATCTGCCTCGAACAGTGTGATCGCGTCGTCCACTGTGCACTTGAAAACACGTTTCCTGACGTGTGAGTAGAAAGAGGCTTAGAACGACAGAAATCTGAGCTAGTTGGTAAGGATTCATTATGCAAAGGTGAGGCGTGCAGACGGGACACAAGACAAGTGGACGGCGTTCGTGTTGTCCACTTCTCTTGTGTCCTGTCTGCACGCCTCACCTTTCTTGCATAATGAGGAGAAAGAGGCGGCGGATAAAAAATGCGCTGCTGTGCAACGAGCACTTGGCGCTATGTCATCGATGGAGCAAAAATTTCAAGCAATGGAGCGCGATCCTGAAGCTGCCATGGCTACAAGTGAAGGCGAAAAATTGGAGTTGGTGAAATAATTGAGTATCATACAGGCCTCATCTTGGACACCATTGTTTTATCAAACCAGTGCCTTAGTTGCCAAGTAGGACCAAAGCCTGGAGACCCAGGCTACGCAAGCTGGCAGGAGGATCATGTGTGCCAGAAAAACACTGACTCTAAGTCTGGGAGGATGGAGGTTAAGGCAGCTGTCATCCTTTTCTCACGTTTGGCACCAAAGCACAACCTCTGTTACACAACACTAGTGTCTGACGGAGATAGTGCCACCTTCTCTGCCCTTGTGCAAGAAAATGTTTATGGACTCGTCCCCATTTCGAAAGAGGAATGCCTGAACCATGTCCAGAAGAGGATGGGGACAGCACTGCGCAACCTTGTGCAGAAAAGTGACAAGGCTTCAGGAGGGAAGGGCAGGCTGACAAAGGCCCTCATCGACAAGTTGACCGACTATTATTACTGGGCCCTATGAAACAGTTCCAACGATGTGGCTGCAATGCAGCGTGCAGTGATGGCACCGTACCACCACGTGACATCGACGGATGAGGATCCTCACCATGACTTGGGCCCTGAGGGCGCAGACTCATGGTGTCATCATAACGCCGGCAAGACTGATGGTGTGTCACCTCCGAAGCATTGGTACAATCTTCCAGGCTATGTTGTAGAAGCACTGCTACCAGTTTATGAGCGCCTCTCACAGGCTTCTCTTATGCAGCGCTGCCTGGGAGCAAAGACGCAGAATGCATCAGAATCATTTCACTCCATGCTGTGGTCCCTGATGGCCAAAGAGCAGCGTGCGTGGCTGATTGCTGTGGAGACAGCACTGCATCAGGCAATTTTAAGATGCTGGCTGCCACAGGGCCACCCAAGAGCCATTTTGATCAGTGGGGCTAACACCAGGCCACCTGGCCATTCAACGGACAGCTGAGAAAGATTCTCTGCACTTGAAAAAGCCCAAGAAGCGATCACAAGAGAAGGTGGAAAGGCAGCAAAAGAAGAGAGTGCCTAAGGACATCTCCAGTTACGCTGCAGGGTCATTTTAGACCAATATATGTGCTCTAAACTTTCGAAGCTCATTTCTTCAAAATGACTTTTTTTGGCTGGTGAGGCTGCTTGTTCCATCCAAATCTCTGTAACCGCTCATCAGATTTCCGGAAGTTTTTTTATTGTGTATCTAAATAAATTTCTGAAAGCAAGACAAGCCCTTTTTTATATATATTGTGTCTGTGATTTGTGATATTTAATAAAAATTTGATTGATAAAAAAATCTTAATCACCAACACTAAATTCGATGGTCTGCTAAAATTTTTCAGCAAGGAAATTTTAAAAAAGCTGTCTTGCTCTGAGGTATCCATCTGGGAATCATCATAGTGAATTTCACAGTTGCAGCACCTTTTGAAAATTCTCCAGGCCAGGAATGAGGAAACCATTTGCACCATTCTGACATATTACTGTAACTTAAGAACCAAGAAGCATAACTGCATGGAATTTTGTAGTTCTACTAATGCTTTTGCTATGAGTTTATCCTGAAAATTTCATTAAAATATCTCAATAAGCAAAAAAGTTGGTATCCGAGGGTAGCCTCCCCCATAACCAGCATTTGAAGTTCATGTGTTGTGGTATACTGCATGTACATGTGTATGTATGTGCATGCATGTCGCAGCCGCGACAATATTTTGGAGCTGGCGAGCCATGATGGTGATGGTAGCGGCGAGCAGCAGGTGAATGCATATGCTCAGGCCGGGTGCGCTAGCGGGCTTTATTTGCATGCAAATCTACATGCATAATTTTTTTTTCTCAGCGGTGCTGTA
This sequence comes from Dermacentor variabilis, assembly GCF_050947875.1. Lineage (NCBI taxonomy): Eukaryota > Metazoa > Arthropoda > Arachnida > Ixodida > Ixodidae > Dermacentor > Dermacentor variabilis. Next base: position 1,412,866 of record NW_027460357.1, read on the forward strand.
GGCCGATTGAAACGCTACTACACGGCTTAAAAACTGTCCAAACTAAGAGAACCCACAGAGTGCTAGCAACAAAGTGCTAGCTCCTGATTGATTGGATGCTTCTAGATATGAAGCTTTTCTCTTGCCAAGTTTGTTTCGTATGCCTTGGGCATGGCTTGAAACAACCAGTGAACTAACTTTAAAGGACAAGGCTTTACACAGTCAACAGGGACTGCCTGAAAGTCCGAATAATCATGTGCCTTAAATATTTAATTGACCAGAAAATAAGTGACTTTATTCCACAAGCTAGTAACAGAGCTAGTCAGTACATTGCTGCACACACATATGCTTGCCTGTGACCTGGTTAGCCCGTATTTCAACCATTGTGTTGCTGTTGCTATATGTTGACAAAGGTACACTTAGTGCATGCACCAAAACTCTATCCCCTGGCAACTTAAACAGAGGTCGACCGCCCACCGAAAGCTGATTGATCGCAGGTTTCTTTGCAACAGTCGTTGTCTGCCACTCTTCACCTAATTGTAATCGTTGCTCTCATCGGCATAGTCATAGGGGATGGAGTTGGCAACACTTGAAGCTGCTTGATGGTTCTGAGCAATAAAAAGACATAAGAACGATAATAAAATCGCATGGGACTGTGTCTCCATTTAACACGTAAAGGAACAAACACTAGACACACAAAACACACACAGTTAGCAAATAATGGACTGATGTAGGCTTCACTAATTTCGGTTTCGAGGAGGCGCCACTGACGTAGCTGGTGATGTATCAAAGAAAAATTTTTGAATTTTCTGCTTTACTTGGATGGTCAAATTAGCACGTTGTTGTGGAAGTGAAGTAGGAATTATCAAATGGTGTGCTGTAGGGGGTCAAAATTTGGGTCATCCTTTATATTCGAAACCCGCAGTAATGAAATCGCTGGGGAAAGCAAAAAGGTTCACTTTCACAGGAATTTCAATGCCTCAAGAATGATGCGGAGAAGACAGGGAAATGACCTGCAAAACAAAAATTTGTTGCCACAAGTCATTAAGCCTACTTTGCCAAGCCTTGCATTGCAGCAGCTTGACAGCTCTGCCTTCACAATGCAAAATGTAGTCAATTGCCACATCGTCGTCATGCTCGCCGAACAACGAACGGGTTGTGTTGAGGGCATCTAAGGGTATGTAAATGTTGAACTGTTCAAATACCAATTGAATATGAATAATGCAAAGAACTGTCTTCGGCTATGGAATTCACTATGTGTGTAGTAGTAAAAATTCACTGACAATTATGATACACCCCAATGAAAATTTTGAGCTCAGCTCTATACGTGTTTTCATTTTGTGATATATTGAGGCATCGCACTGATCACCACACAAACTGGCAGAGCTGCAACGCACAGCACTACTATATACAGTCTGTGCTTGTTGCAATGGGCCCGTGTACAGGAGACTTTCGGATCTTGTGGACCATATTTCAACCTTAGTTTACTCTACCTATTTTGTTAATGCAACGAAGTTTGCTTTTAGCTGACCACGCTACAACATACTATCGACAACAGCGAATGAAATTAGAGGTTATTTTTGTCCAAATTGGGGGGTATAAAATTGACTGTTGCCATGTCGACATGGGATCTTGCAAGGGGCAGCCAATGATCGCGGCTCAACGTCGCGTGCGCGCGCCCGCACGCGAGGGAGGAAGGTGGGGCGGAAGCGCGCTGTCTTCTTTCGTGCGCGAGGTAAGGGGTGGCACTGGGGGAGGTTCTACTCCGATGGCTGCTGCTTACGGCGCGGCCGCGATCTGCGATGTGGACAAAGTGTGCCCAATGCCAGTAGCTTCATTTACGCTGTGCTTTCGATGTTTAGTTCGCATTGACATGAGAGACAGCACGAAGGTCAATTCGCTCGCTGCTGCTGCCGCGATTATCTTGCTTAATTTGCTATCAAAATCAATGCTTCGTCTTTCAGGTGAAACTGTGACTTTTTTTTTTACTTTGGATGTTCGGCACTCATTCTTTGCAATAAAGTTCTTAACCTAGCAACAAAAGTATCAGAAGTGAGGCGCTTCGGATATTACGGACTTCGGATAAAATGGACGTTTTTTGTCGGATTATCGGGGTCCATTGTAACGAGAGTTGACGGTATAGACCAGCCACACAGTTATCGCTTTCCGGCAACTGCAGCTTACGCAACCATAATCTTAGCAGGGAAACGCTTGCGGCGAGCATTGGGCGTGAATACGAGCTTTCTGGTTCTTTTTTTCTTCTTTCTTCTGGACGACTGGCGTCGCGGTTGCATGGGCTAACGTTAGCACTATTTGGTGGTGCTTCAAAAGTGGCTTCCTCCGCTTTCCACCTCGCGCTGTCTTCGCTATTGCAGTCTTCTGCTTTTCTCCTCACTTTTTTGCCTTGCTCTCCTCCTCCGCTTTCTGCCTCATGCTTTCACTGTGTGTAGCCTCCTCCTCCGCTTTCCTCCTTGTGGTCTCTTTACTATCACCTTCTTTCATTCCTCTCTGCGCTCCACGTTCATTTGGTTATGCCAACGAGGCACACCGACGCTCAACGCAAGAATGGGTGCCTAAGAGCTGCGCTCTAAAAATTGCAAAACAAGAGGTCACAGTTGCTTTCATTACCCTTTTAAAATAAACAATGAAACTGCATTTTACTAGGCTGGGGCAAGTTAGAGACGCTCATTACAGGTAATGCAATCATTACAGATTTCATGGAATATTGCTGGTTAACTTCTACAAATTGAGTGCGGTTAGTAAGGTAGTCTTTGATCCAGTTCAGAATAGGGCCCTTTCCCAAGGTAAGTTCGAGTTTATAAATTAATTTCTTATGTGTTACGCGATCGAAAGCTTTTGAAAAATCTAGAAAGATTAGATCGATTTGTTTCTGTTGGTCAATACTTAACGATACATCGTGGACAAGCTCAATTAGTTGTGTGACTGTGGAAACTCCTGTGCGAAAACCATGCTGACAATCCGTTAGTATTTCTTCCTGTTCAAGGTGTTTGGTTATGTGCTTTAAGATAATGTGCTCTAGTAGTTTACAAACAGTGCATGTTAGTGAGATTGGTCTGTAGTTAGCGGGTTCTGTTTTACTTCCTGATTTATGAATTGGTTTCACTTTAGCTGTTTTCCAATCCTTAGGGAGGGTACCTGAGGAGATTGATTTGTTAAAAATTATTAATAAGTACTTGGCCATCCACTCAGCGTATCTGCGAAGGAATGCATTTGGAATATTATCCGGTCCTGGTGATTTCTTTGGGTCTAAGTTAAGTAGTAGGTTAAGTACGGCTGCTTCGGTTAATGTGAGTGGCTCTAGTGGCTTATTTCTAGAGAAGCCTGCTTGTGGTAGTGTGCCGTTGTCCTCAGTGAAAACGGAGCAGAAGTAGTCGTTAAGCAAGTTAGCAGAGTTCCTGTTATCTTCATTTGAGGCTTCGTTGTCGTTATGATTCTTTTGGTTAATGTAGCTCCAGAACTTTGTGGGAGCAGTTTTCAAAAAGTTTGTGAGTGTATTAGTAAAGTAGAACTGTTTGGCTGTCTTAATTTTTGATTTCATAAGTTGGATAGCAGTGCTGAGATTTTCATGCTTAAATTTTAATGGGTTAGTTTTCAGCAATTTTCGCATTCGGTTTACTTTACGTTTCGCGTGTATAACGTCACGCGTTATCCATGGATTACGCCTAGTAAGTTTCTTTTTTCTAGTTGGTATGTAATTGGTTATACAATGAGATATAATGACGGAAAATGCGAGCCACAATGTATCGATGTCTGTAGTGCTGTTATGGGAAAGTTGTAAGAACGTGTGGTATTCATTAATCAAGTAATCAAGTATACTAGTGTCGTTAGCTTTACTATAGTCGGGGTAAGCAATGATTTGCTGAGGGGTAACGCTGTCATGAAGGGGTATAGTGCAATGGGTAATTTTGTGATCCGAAATACCATCTAGTAAGCTTAATCTTGTTTCGTCATTTATGAAGTGATTGCTGAGGAATATTAGATCTAGTATGGAACAGCTGGATCCCTGTACACGTGTAGGTTCAGTTACAATTTGTGTAAGGTTGAACGATAACATAAAGTCAAGTAACACATCCGCACAGGGTGAATGATGCTGCATTATTTGCCAATTCACTTCAGGAATGTTAAAATCACCTGCGATTATTAATCTGGACCCTGATGCATATTGCTCGGTATATTCATGCAATCGGCGCACATTGTCGAGGCCGGAAGAAGGACTGCGATAGACGCAGCCTACGATAACAGTATAAGATGCGAAGCGCAGTTTACAAAAGATGGCCTCAACGCCCACAACATCCGGTAACATTAAAAACGGGATTTCTTTCTTTACTAGGATGGCCACGCCACCGCCTCGTGTTGTCCTGTCTTTCCGGATGATAGCGTAGTTGGCAGGGGCTATCTCAACATCTTTAATATCAGTTGTTAGCCAGGTTTTTGTTAGTGTTAGAAAGTCAGGTTCATATGCAAGAATCAAGGCTTCAAGGGAATCCGTTTTTTTTAATATGCTACGGGCATTTATGTTCAAGGATAAGTCGGATATCAAGTTCGGCGTGAACGTAGGCTTCGAGGGCCGTGTTGCTGGTTTTTTGGATCAGGATTAACGGAACCTGCTTTCAAAGGAGCTATATTATTATTTTCTTCGTCCCAGTAGAACATTTCGCCATTGATTCGTAGTTTGTCATAAATTAGATTAATTTTATCTCCCGATTCTTTCCTTGGTTTGGCAGAATTCCATAACTTCCTTCTTAAGTCTCGTACGCGAGGCGAAAAATCTTCGGAAATAGAAAAACTTGACCCCTTTAGCTTGAAACAGTTTCTCAAGATTTTACTTTTGTCTCTAAAGTTGAGAAGTTTAAAAATTATTGGTCTTGTTTTAGTGGTATCCGGCCTGCCTAATCTATGAATATGTTCGATACTTACAACTTCGAGTTTCAGGACATTTTTGACAATTTTTTCATTTACTGTAAGTTGTAATGTGTCTTCATTTTCCTTTTCCTCTTCTGGCACACCATACACAATTAGATTGGATCGTCTGGAGCGGTTTTCAAGGTCGTCTAGTCTTAGTTCCAGCGTTGAAACGACTTTCTCTAGTTTAGTTACCTTCTCCGCGCAAGACGAAATCTTTTTGTCTAGGGTTGTAAGTTGCTCTAGTTTCTTGTCTATTGCGGTTAAACGCTGTTCCTTAATTTCTTTTAAATCCTTCATGATTTGTTGTAGTTGCCGCGAAATATCGGGTGTATCAGGACCCGGGTTTGTTTCAATATCTCCAGCTAGTAGCAATAATTTGACGAGATCCGCTATGTCAAAAATTAGTTCACACAGCAGCCCAGGGCACGGCAGCACAACTAAACAGAGCTCGTTCGAGTGCATGCAATCTTTAAAGTGCTTTCTTACCTGCACGATGAATACAAAAGGGTTATCCATGTGCCCCTGCGGCCAGCTGCCGTGCCCTATGGTTCGCGGAAATGTGTCGCCCCTTCTTATAGCACGAAGCGATCGATGCGCCACCAACGTCGAGTTGAACCCTGGACTGGCACTCGGAATGGTCGAAGAAGTATGTTGATAGTGTGGGCTGTTGCCGTGCAGTGCCAGCGGTACTGGCTCGGTGGTGTAGCGGTGCGGAAGCGGATGCGCAGCCTGCGTGTTGTCTATCTGGAGGCTTGGTGTTTCATTTGGGCCATGACCTGCGGCTATCAGCAGCAGGGTTGCGGCTATCTGCACGATGAATACAAAAGGGTTATCCATGTGCCCCTGCGGCCAGCTGCCGTGCCCTATCTTTTATGAATCTTTATGGGGATTTCAAGGGGAATTACATTTACTTTGTTACATCTATTATTTTGTTATATCCTGTCTTAGTATAACGAGGTTCAAGTTTGATTCGTTACTTGCTTGAATATTCATGAACTTCCGAATATGTTCAGGACAACATTCATTTGGGCTAGATGGTGCATACTTGAATTAAGAAGGAACAGCGCCAACTAAGACGATCACATGTGGGGAGAACGACACAGGACAAGCGCCAACTTCATCTATCTTTATTCACCGAAAAATCAGCAAATATAAGGAAAATCATAGACATGCGCACAATGACCATAATGCATCATCTGGCAAACCGTTCTAGATAGGACATTTCGCTTTTGAAGAGGGTCACGGAAGTATCACTAACACAGTTTTTTCCTCTTTTCTTTATATGGAAGGCTTCCAAAATCTCACGTGCCTTTGTTTCCCTGCTTCTGCCAAGAGTCTTTATCTCTCCTAACCGTGGTTCACACTTCTTGCAGTACTGGCATCGTTTTCGTGGCGAATGTTCTGCCGCTCGCTGCTGTTCTGCTTCTGCTGTTCTGACGTGGGTTTGATCTCGCACAGAATGGGAGAAATTTAAAGTATCTTTTTCACCATTGTTCACCGGCACATTCCCGATGGTTCATAGTAGTCACTGAAGTTGGCATTGAAGACTCTCATTGAAGAGCGGCACACGCCTACTTGCACATATTCAGCAACCCTAGTTGGCCAAATGTAACGTGCGCAGACCATAGATAGTGAAATTACGGTGCACGGACCTTTCTCTGTCTGCAGTCACCATGGATAATGACGTCAAAACATGGCAGCTATGTTGTTTCCTGCTCCCATAGCTTCTAGTGCTTCCGCATCATTGTCATGCATGACGACATAGATGATGGCCCTTCCGTATCCGACGCAGCTAGTGCGTCAGATAGTCATGAGGGCATTCGCAGAGAAGTGGGTCCCGATGGAGAAACTGTCATGGCCTTGCCAAGTTTGAGGATGCCATCATTACTACAAGGCTGACATGGCGGCAAGTGAAAAATTTCAGATTTTTTGCTACCTGCTCGCAAATAAATCTTGTCTGCGTGTGTGTTTTAGTGAGAATGAACATATTTTTCTTTTTGCCGGTAAGTCTGTAGCCGCTCATCTGCCAGTGTCGGTTAATTAGTAGATTGCTTAGTGTGTGCCTGATCCACGTTTGCTGCCAAGTACGTATGAACGAGGTTTTACTGTATACATTGCCATAAACTCAGTGACCCAAGTTGTTCTGGCAGTTGGTTTTGAACCCTGTTCCCTCGCCACAGCAGCCTGATGTGCTACCCATTAGACCACGAAATGCCCAATACCCTGTTCTTCCCGCAGGTCTGTGAACCAAGCTCTCTTTACGTTAAGAAAACCAATAATTATTCTCTTGTGCAGCTACCGAGTCCGCAGTGCTGCTTGTGTGTTATTTCTGAGTGCCTTTGTGTTCAGATGCCTTCTGTTACTCTCTGGGGATATTGAAAGTAATCCTGGTCCGGATTACACCGCATTATTTGCCGAAATGAAGAAGGTATCTGCTGGCCAAGATATGATTATCGCTGAGATTCAAGTTTATACTTTTTGTGCGCAAACAAACAGGGACGAAGAATAGGGGCAACACAAGGACGAGCGCTTTCTAACCACTGGTTTTATTTTTGAAGAACTACTTACTTAAATACCCACAGAACTGCGCGATCTAGAGAACAGAGCACGCCTACAGCGCATATGATACCCGCTGATCTGCGCGATCAAGTCAAAAGAACAACGTCAATATTACATAGAACACTTGTGGTAAAAAAAGACGTGGACAAAAGCCACCCAGTCATACTAAAAACAGCAAAGTGCATAAAAACAACCACTTACAATAACATGCGTTAAAGATGTGATGATAGAAGCGAATTTTCTTTATCTAACAATGAAACAGAAGGATGGCTGATGCATTTTTCTTTTTGTTTTTTAATCCAGTATGCTTCCACGATTTCCCTAGCGGTTTGATTCCTATGCCTGTACAAAATGTCTGTGCTAGTAACACAAGGGGAGCAACCATGTTCTTGGCAATGCCAAGACATTTTGTACAGGCATAGGAATCAAACCGCTAGGGAAATCGTGGAAGCATACTGGATTAAAAAACAAAAAGAAAAATGCATCAGCCATCCTTCTGTTTCATTGTTAGATAAAGAAAATTCGCTTCTATCATCACATCTTTAACGCATGTTATTGTAAGTGGTTGTTTTTATGCACTTTGCTGTTTTTAGTATGACTGGGTGGCTTTTGTCCACGTCTTTTTTTATCACAAGTGTTATATGTAATATTGACGTTGCTCTTTTGACTTGATCGCGCAGATCAGCGGGTATCATATGCACTGTAGGCGTGCTCTGTTCTCTAGATCGCGCAGTTCTGTGGGTATTTAAGTAAGTAGTTCTTCAAAAATAAAACCAGTTGTTAAAAAGCGCTCGTCCTTGTGTTGCCCCTATTCTTCGTCCCTGTTTGTTTGCACACAAAAAGTATAAATATGAATATGTTCCAACTAGGCCGACTCGCAGTTATGAGATTCAAGACCTCAAAAACAAATGTAAGGTTACGACTGCATCTCTAGAGACTATGCGAGAGGCTGACACACCCGGAGGGCAATTACCAAAGCATTTTATCCATGCAAGCCGATATGCAATCTATACGGGCAGACAGTGAACAAAAGACGCTGCTGGTTCATAAACTAGATGCCCGTGTAGATGATGCTGAGAACCGGTCAAGGCGAAATAATTTGATTTTTTATGGCCTCCACGATCCATCAGCATCCGAGCCATCAAACGAGTCGGCAAAAAATGATCTTATGCCACTGCTCGGTTCATCTGAAAGTACCGCTCGATTCTAAGGAAATAGAGCGAGCGCATCGAATTGGTCGGTATTCCCCTAATCACAAGCACCCAATTATAGTTCAATTTGTATTCTTTAAAACAAAGGAAGCTGTCCTTTCTAAAGGCTGTAATCTTAAAGGTACTGACTTCAGCGTTGCCGAAGATTTTTCGCCGGCTGTTAGGAATGCCCGTAAACACCTTGTCACCTTTGCAAAAGCTCTCTGTGCCGTTTTCCCTGTGTTTCAAAGCGATATTCATAGGTTCCAAGTGCTGCATATGTGATGAAGCTTCGGAGACGATTAAAGGAGTACATATAGCAACTCCTTCGTAACCGAAAAATCAATCAACGCCCCCGAATAGCAGTTGTATCACGCACTTCTATTCAGTAATCTTTACTAATATACGAAGCTTAATTGCAAAATGCAAACACATGTCTTAACTTGTACTAACATCTAAAAGCAGCGTGCTGGTACTCGTGGAAACCTTGCTTAGTGACCGTATTCCAGACTCTGAAGTGCTGGCTGATTTATCGAATTTTAACGTGTTTCGGAAGGATCGCACGACAACATAAGGAGGAGGCGTCCTTATAGCTGTCAGTCAACAATAATTGTGTTCTGTTAGCGTCACACCCGACTTGGAAATCCTTTTCATTCATTGTCACGCCGCTCCATAATCAGTTCTTATGGGCATTTGCTTAGACCCCCTCGCAGTAGCCCAAATTTTGCCTGTCAACTTAGGAATGTACTCTACAAACTAACTTTTCACTACCCCAAAGCTGACCTTCTCCTCTTCGGGGACTAACTTTCCAGATATGGATTGGCACAATATAGCTCCGTCTTTAGTATATCAGACAGAAGCAAAAAATTTCCTTGATGTTTGTTTTAATTTTAACCTCGCTCAACTTGTATCTGAACCAACGCGCATCACACAAGACACGGCTAACGTATTAGACCTAATACTAACAAGTCGACCAGACAGTTTATCGTCAATTACCTATCTGAATGAAATTAGCGACCATAAGGTTATTCATGCTTCCTTTCACTTTGCGCCAATTCCACGCCAGAAACTTCAAAAGACAATACATCTTTTTAATAAAGGCAACTACGAGGTTATACGCGATAATCTGTACGACTTCATTTCGTTTGAGTCATCCTTTAACAAACACAATATCCATACTAA